>NC_059334.1:9005780-9605780 GCF_018350155.1 Leopardus geoffroyi | reverse complement strand
TACTATGTATATATATACTATATGTTTATATGTATATACTATATATATATATATATATATATATATATGTTCACATTTGTTACACACAAGTTAAGAACTTTGATATGATTTTAACATGTGGAGGTGTTCAGTGAATGTGCTTCTTCGGATTGGCTTTTTTAGATGAACATCTCTCTCTGTTGGAACAGAGTTCCTTACCTCTAGGGCATTTCACTACCAAACATAGGCCATTGGGGTCATACTCTGAGCACTTGGCAGTGACCCAGGGACATGGCCCTTTACACAGACCTCACAGTACTCCAAAGTTGTGGTTTATCACCTTTTTTTTAACCCTCTCAAGATGGCCCTTGCTGTTCATTTTAATTAAGGATTGTTTGGTAAGAAATTATTATAGGAACCACGTAGTAACTCCACAGGACCTGTAGTTCTGTATGTGTGGTTTTGTTTCTCAAACGAGAATATTAGTAATGAGGAGGAAGAGGAATATGGTGAGGACTTACAATGAAAAAGGTACCTTTACCAAATAAACTGTACTGCTCAAAAAAAAGGTTCTTATTTAAATTTTAAAGCATTGTTATGAAGGAGATATGGTTATCTTTCTGTTTCAGAGGGAGAAATCAAAGCTTAGAGGGTTAGACGTTGCTTAACATCACACAACTAGTCAGTGGCAAGGATGGGATTTGAATCCAGGCCTGTCTGATACCAACACTCTCTTCTTAAGGAGAGTTACTGCTGAGACTTGCCTGTTTGTGCGTGCATGTGCATGTGTATATGCGTGTGCATGTGTGAGTGTGTGTATCAAATGCTTACTGAGTTTCCATTGGGTAAATATTTATTGAGCACCTGCAAAGCCAGACTCCCTGTACTGGTCACCCTGTACTGGTGGATACGGACATGATGAAGGCACAATCATTAACTGAACACAATTCACCATGGTTAACCATGTGTTGAGTGATCTGTGGGTGACCAGCTCTATGCTAATGCTTTAATTACATGATCTCATTTAAAGCTCACAGTAACCCTAAAAGTTAGGTAATATCCCATGCTATAGATGATGGAACTGAGGTTTAGGAGATTAAGTTAGGACGTTATTCAAGTTCAAGGCTTGGACTTAGGTTGCCTGATTCCAAAGCTTATGCATCTATTCTGTGTGTCTATTCACTTTGCTATTCTGTAAAGAAATTAGGAGAAACATTTTCATACTTTTCACTATATACAGTGCAGAGAAAATAAATTCTACGAATGATTTATAATATCTTTCTTTTTATCCTTTTTCATCTCTGCCATAATGTTGTCACAATAATATAAAAGCATACATAGAAGTGAATACATATAACTATCCAATATTTGTAGGACTTTTTAACCTAACCGCTTTGCAAGTAGATGTCACTTAAATAACTAAAATTTTGAATTTCTTGAGCGAGAGCACAGTAAAGGTAGATTGTGTGCTGAGTGAAACCATTTGTGTGCTACAAACATAGGATACTCTTGGGTAGTATAAATTATGCCAGCCTGCCAACCTTTATGACTTTTTCCTCTGTGCTCTAACTACCCTGAAAATGTCATACTAAAGAGGATTTAGACTGCACCATCAGCTTAGAGAATTAGCAGGCTTACTTTGCTAAAAACACTTATTTTTAATCAATATATTGTCTCATTCAAAAAAATGAACCATCTCTGTGTAAAATAAGGAGGTCCATAGTACTTACCTTTTTAGTGTTTGAGTTTTTTTTTTAAGTTTATTTATTTACTTTGAGAGACCGAGAGTGGGAGATGGGGCAGAGAGAGAGGGAGAAAGAGAATATCAAGCAGGCTCCACACTGTCAGTGCAGAGCCCGACACAGGTCTCGAACTCCGGCACCACAAGATCAAGACCTGAGCCAAAATCAAGAGTCGTCGGTCACTCAACCGACTGAGCCACCCAGGCGCCCGAGTATTTGAGTTATTTTATCACAAACTCCGTTTTCTACCTGTAGAATCATTGTTCACTCAAGTGGAAAATCTCCCAGTTGAGAGCCCATGCGCAGTGCGGCTTCGGTTACCAGCCACGTGCCCCTGGCTCTCAAACAATTTCTCTGGATAATAAAGATGTTCTGGGCTCCAGAATAGTACATCCTACATTTTATTGCACATCACCCCTTGCATTCTGCAGGCATCTCAAACATACCACCTCTCAGACTAAACATGCTTTCCCCCTCCAGCCTCTGAAATTCATCTCCCCAATGCCGTCCAAATCCATGCCATCATGGTCTGTCACCTGAGTTACTGAAACAGCACTGTAGCCTACCCCCTAACTAAGTCATTCCCCTCTAGAATCTGTTCTTTACACAGCAACTAATGGGAACCTTTAAAATCACATGGATCTTCCTGATGGGTTCAAGCTGTGAATTCTCTCAGAAGTCTTGAGTGTCTTCCATTGGGATCAAGTCCTATGGCTTTTATTTGATTTGCAAGACACCTTCTGATACCTTACCTGGCGAGCTCTCCAGAGTCCCCATAAGCCACTCTGTCTTTTCCTGCTACCTCTCGAGAGGCTGCATGTCTCTGGGCTTCTCTGGCATGAGAGCTCACTCACACCCACGCCTACACTCAAGCTGGCTCACTGGGCTGGCTAGCTTCTCCCCTGTCACCCTTTCAGTGAGCCTCTGCTCACTATGGACCATGTGACTTGCCCACACCACCACTCACCACACTTTAGTTCATAGTTCAGTGCCTATTTTTCCTGGGAGAGTGAAATTCTATGAGGGCAGGTCTCATGTATGAATGAACCATATGGAAACCAGTATGTTAATACTATTTGTAGTATTTTATATTAAATATGCATATGTATTTGTTTATAGCTTAATCATGAATGATTCATTGAGTTTATAAAACATGGAAGCAGTGGAATATATCATCAGTCTCAAAAATGCTTATATTTACTAAGTCTTACTGAATGCTAGGCATAAGAAAGAATGCATTTGTTCAAAAAGTATTTAGTAAATGCTCTGCTATGCCTCAGACTGTGCTAAATATAGCAGGTATAAGGCACAGTGTGTGTCTTCAAAGTTTTGGACAATGTAGTTGAGAAGATAGGACACAGACACAAAGAAATGGTAATGTAGGTCAATTTAGTATAGGGGTACTAAGTCTCAATATCTATTTTGACTGGTTAATTACTTAGCCAAGAATTACTTTGAAAGTAATTTCACAATTTTTGAATTGTTCTTCTCTCCCTTTCTCCTCCCTTTCACCCCCTTTTCTGAGCAGTAATGTAAGATTTATTTAATTCCTCTCATTTGGCATCATGACAGTATAAAGTCATCAGTGTAATCACCATAAGAGGACTTTGTTTTAATTTTTATCACCCAGCACATTTTTATTGTCAGAATGGTTACTAATCGTTCATTTTTATTTACTCTAGCTAGGGAAGTTTTGTAAAAATCTTGTGACTATTTAGAAAATAAAATGTTTGGGGCGCCTGGGTGACTCAGTCGGTTAAGCGTCCGACTTCGGCTCAGGTCATGATCTCATGGTTCGTGAGTTCGAGCCCCGCGTCGGGCTCTGTGCTGATGGCTCAGAACCTGGAGCCTGTTTCAGATTCTGTGTCTCCCTCTCTCTGACCCTCCCCCGTTCATGCTCTGTCTCTCTCTGTCTCAAAAATAAATAAACGTTAAAAAAAATTTTTTTTGAAAAGAAAAAAAATGTTTTAAATTATGGGTTCCCTCCTAGCCTGCTGCCCAATGGACACACCATAGACTCAAACCTTATGACTCCATGAAGATGAAGAAGCCTTGGGTAGTAGACAAGATCTGCTTCTGCCCTTGCCAACTGGCCCCAGAGCCCTCCTTCCCCCTCCCAGACCATGCTCAGCACCAGAATGTCAAAGCCAAGCTGTGTTTCTCTCAGGTTTGATTGGAATAGCCATCTGGGTAGCTGATATGGAAGACACAAAAATACTGATGATTAGTGTCTATTTCAAATTCTTGGGCTCTTGAGATTTTTAAAAATAACCATTATTTTGTAGTTTTGTTAAGCTTAATTGAAATATTTTAATAGTATGCTTCAGAGCCTCTAGAAGAAGAGAGAAGGTAAGGGTGAACGTGAAATCGTCTAAAAAAATGCTATGATATACATCAAATCGGAAGCTGCTGAGAGGGGTAAAGCCTTGTGTTGAGAAGAGAGTCAGGAAGATCTAGGTTTAGAGAATTCTCGTTCCTGTTCAGATTGAGCCCCACAAAGTGTCACCTGTAGTGACACCTTCTGTCCTCAGTTCAAGGTGCATTCCTCATAATTCGTTCAAAATGCCAGTTGGAAAAGTGTCTGTCGGTTGTGTGGGCATTGTGTTGACCAGCAATATGTAAGTTGTGTCTTCTCTGATAGTCTAGAAGCTCATTAAGACCTGGAATTCATATATCAGATATCAGTGTTATAATTCTAAGCTCAGATTATTTTGTGAACATTTGCACTTGGTTCTGGTTAGAATAATTCAAATAGGCCCATGACTTACAGCCATAAGAGGCGATAGTTCTTCATGAAATCAACCCAATAAAAGTTGAAAAATGACCTACATGATTGGAGACACAGTGTACATGTATAGATCTATGCATACTTTCAGTCATAAATTAACAGGAAAATGCCGAAAAACTTTGATACTAAAAGGATGATAAACTGGACATGTCATTTGAGTAAGAGTCACTGTGGCTCCTGTCTCGTGATTATCCAAATGTGTTGTCTGGGAGAAAAAAATAGGTGTTCAGGACCTTTGTGAGGGTCAACCGGCTGGTCAGGACTATAGGGTATTTTGTTTGGTGATAGGAGAAAGAGATTTGAAGCTGAGGTCAATAGGCAAAGATTTTGAGCAGCATACCTAACATTAGTAAAACAAAGACCAAGATGATTACAGGAAGATAAGATGTGATGTATTCATGGACTGGGACCTGGGCAGCCCTTAGTAGTTCGGAGGTATGTAGGAGAAACACCTTGCCTTTGATCATGTTGTCATCAAAAGCACCCATGTCAGCCTTTCCCTAAGCAGCAATATTCAAGAGTAAACGCTGAGCTCAATGGGTCCGGTGTAGCCTGCATCTAATGATCACATTTGAGGGTGGCTATAAATGCTTGGCAGGCCGATCTTTCCTGATTTGCAGGCTGAATGTTATGGAAGCCAGTGGAGAGTTGTAGTTCAAGAAGTCCTTGTACTTTAAGAGACAGAATATGAATTCTAAACGGCCACATCAAGATTAACTCAGTCTGTAAACTGGTCACCACTTCCTTTTAAATCTTGCACAGGATGCATGGAGAAAGGAAAAGAACTCAGTGTTCATGTGCCCTTGCTTCCACTCTAAAAAAAAGGTTTTCCTCTATGATGTCGGTTTTATTTATTATTCCCAGTTTCGAGATGGGAATAGTTAAGCCCAGGGGCACAGTCTTGCTAGGGGAACTCAGCTAATCAATCGTGATGCAAATCTTGATCTGACGAAGCAGCGTTCCATCCACTTTCCACCCTCCATGCTCCATAGGAATCATTTCTATCTAAACTGCTGTGCCTCAGGAAGTAGACAGGCCCAGAGACCCTGGTGTCTGTGAATTGATGTGATAAGATGTTTAGATTGTTCATAAAACAGTATCTGAGGCCAAGCCGAGTCGGAACTGATGGAAAGTTATATAGTTTTTTTTTGTTGCCATTTCTTAGTGGATTTCAGCCCTGGAATTACACCAAAGCCTATTAATATATAACTGTGGTCCACACAGGCACAAGGTCTTTATGCAAAAACTGCCGAGGTGAACTCGGACTGCAGTCTATTTTTTGCAGCATGGAAGTTTCTCAAAGCAAATGTCAGGGCTTTGGATACTCATACGAATCAAAACACAGGCAGAAATAAAATTATAGTTACCTCTTAGAACCAAAATTCAAGGCCAGAAAATAATCCCCTTCCCATTCTTCAATGTCTCAGGGAGATTATTCTTAAATTCGCTATTAATTTATTTAGAAATTATTCAGGTGTTCTTTGAGAAACACTTCAACGCTTTTCATTATATATTTTGGGATGTTATAAAGCAGATATGCTTCATGCTTCCTTCTTATTTCTGTGTGAAGATTATAACTTTGGCACTCAAGGAAAAAAAAATGTGCTAGGAGGCTTCTTAAATTTTTGGAGTAAGTTAAAATCATTTTCTTGCACTTTCTGAGATACATAATGAGCTACAGCCAGTTCTAGGATTGGTCCTGGAGGTTTGTGGTGCTGGTATATTGCCTCTTCTTTCTAGATTCTGTCTGGTAGACAGGAAGAGAAAAAGGAAGGTGAAAGCTTAAGTTTTATTTAGGGTGGATATTGGCATCTCCCAACACAGGTCTTTTTGGTGAAGTTGGATTTGAAAATATGGAGAAGTCTGGGGCTCCTACTAACTTCTGAGGGCTGTACCTTTCTGGGCTTGTAGAGAAAGCTTGGAGCATGTCCTCTCACCTGAACCAGGGGAGGATTGACCTCAGCTCTACCCACCACAGTCTGTCACAGGAAGACCAGAGTCAAGCCCCCGAGCTCGGTGTGACCCTCCAGGCCCTCCCTCTGGCAGGTGCGCCCTCAGCCTTACCCACAGGTGTCCAACGGAGCAGCCAGTTAGGTCCCGGTTGCTTCCTGCAGGGCTGTGACACTCACCACAGACTGACATGGATCGGAGGTCAGTTCCCACTTGAGCGGAGCGCTCAGCCCTCCGTCCTGTAAATACCATGCACCAGAGAGATTAGCCTCTTACCAGTCGGTTTACTGCTGCTCTTTCCTTTTGATGGAAAATATGGTGGAAAGTGAGATAGAAGGATCTCCTTCTCCTACTTCACCCCACCCCCAAACACACACACACACACACACACACACACACCCCAGAAAGAACTTTGCTTCTCATCAAGAAATTCCATCATTTACAGGCCAGGTTGGGACATGAGGAAGCAGAGGGTGGCCTTGGAGTCAGTACCCTGGGGAATTTTAAGCCAGCTATGCAATTAAAATAGTGAGGTTGGCAGAACTGTTTAAATTACCTACAGACACTAGTCTTTATTTTATTTTTCTGTTTATCTGCCTGTCTCTCTGCCCTACACTCCTCCCTTCCTCTCTCCATTTCTCTAACCCCTAAGCAGCAACAAAGTCATTTTTCCAGGGCTTAATTCAGGAATTATAGCCACAGTTACAAAAGCGTGTTCTGGCAAAGAGAAACATTTTCTGAGATTCATTTATAAAGAAACTTTCTCTGGGGCTAAGCAACAAAAGAAGCTTCATATTGGCTTAAATTTGACATATCTGATCCACCAATATAGCTTTCTCACAGGTGCTAAGTATACTTTTAGTAGACCGGTAAAACAAACTTCTACATTCTGGTTTTATTTTTCCATTTTTACTTAAGTACAAAGGTCTCTTGAAGTTTGGTTTTTGAACATTCTATTAGACCCATAGACGAGCCACACATCTCTGCTCTCTTAATGCAAACCATGTGGCATGTTTTTAATTCTATGTGAATACTGCATAAAAACTTTTGAATACATTATGCCATTTTCTAATTTTAAACAAACTT
This sequence comes from Leopardus geoffroyi, assembly GCF_018350155.1. Lineage (NCBI taxonomy): Eukaryota > Metazoa > Chordata > Mammalia > Carnivora > Felidae > Leopardus > Leopardus geoffroyi. The sequence goes on along the minus strand of NC_059334.1, from coordinate 9,598,235 downwards.
GATTTAAGCATGTATGCAGATTGGTTCATTTGCTAGTTAGAATACCATTCCTGTAGCTCCCAAGGAGTGGATGAGCCTGGGGACAATATTTATGAAACTGTAATCTAGAATATTGATCAGCCCTCACACTGTCTGGTTGAAACTGGTCTTTGGAGATGAAGGTCCTTCGTCTGGAAGTGCTTATATACCATATGGAGGTATTTTTATTATCCTTAACAGAGTGTTGTCTCTAGAATTCATAGACCTCCAATAGGTAGCATAGTGCATAGTATGAGAGAAGCTCAGTAAGCAATTATTGACTGAGTAAAGGATCATCTGTTCGATGTGTGGCTATAATCAGACCCCCACTAGGAGTGTTCAGTCGTGTCTTTTCACTTTCCATTTTCAGATGTTCTATTGCAGGGCGTGAGTAGACAATCATCTTACTTTTGCGAACAAAGGATGATTTTGAAAATCAAAAGGAAAATAAAAGGAAAAAATCAAAAGGAAAATAAAAGGAAAGGCACTGAGATACTTAAAAAAATACATATATATATTTTTAGCTCTCTTGTGCTCGTCATGCTCTGCGACAGAGGAAGCAGAAGGCCAGCAGTGTACAAGCTGGGGGAAATGCTTCTTATAACAGCATTTTACAAAAAAGAAAACACAAACAAACAAACATACAGGCTTTAGCTGTGTAGAGAAGTGGATTGCATATACCCACATGTATACGATAGTTCACAAGTGCCCGTACAACTTTGTAGAAAAGGAAATGGGTTTAGAAAGCCATCATAGACCTTCAGGTGTTACAAAAAAGCAAAACACGTACTTTATTGAGTATTTGAAGCACCATTATAAGAGAACCAAACAGTGTATTAACTTACGAATAGTTAATGTACTGATTTCAATGAGGAACCAAATTTAGTATCTACTAACTCACTCAACTGAGTGAAAATAGCCTCCTACATTTGTAGACCTCTCTCTGCCAAAGATGATTCAAGGTACCAAATGCAAGCACCGTTCATGAAAAAAAAATCATATATTAGTACATGAAAATTACATAAAACTATGTATTTCTGACTTTGTGTCTGAAGTTCTATAGAAGTCCCTGTGAAGTCCATGACTTCAGAAGTAAGACCATTCATTTACAAGTGCCATAAAATACCTTAGTGATAAATATAAAATAATAGGGTCTGATTTTTATATGAAAACCCACATTTTAGGCATCACTAATTTTTTTTTAAATCTTCTATTATTTTATGTTTCTCTCTGAGGCATGTTATAATATTTGTATGTAAATGGCCTTAGACCTAAATTCGGGTGTGATGGATCCACAAGACTCAAGGTCACCTTCATAGATTATCTGGTCTGTCTGACTCGCTTCCTCAGGTCAAGCAGTGGCCTTGTCCCTAAGGATCTCAAGCTCAGTCAGAGATGCTGAATGTTTGTAGATGAAATGACTGATTCCTTTTACCTCATACTTTGCCTTCAGTTCATTCAGTGATTTATTAAGTCAATCATTAAAAATCTAGGGGAGGCTGGGTGGCTCAGTTGGTTAAGCATCCGACCTCAGCTCAGGTCATAATTCCATGGTTTGTGAGTTTGAGCCCCGCATCGGGCTCTGTGCCGACAGCTCAGAGCCTGGAGCCTGCTTCAGATTCTGTGTCTCCCTCTCTCTCTGCCTCTCCCCCGCTCGTGCTCTCTCTTTCTCTCTCTCTCTCTCGCTCTCAAAAATAAATAAACATTTAAAAAAAAATCTTTCAAATGCCCATTGTACATCTAGGGATTTCAAGACCAATACAATATCCCCAAGACCTCACAGTTGAGCATAAAAAGTAGACCAATGGGCAAAATGGGCAATACATCTTACCAGTATTATGACCTACATATAAAACAAGATACATTTGGGACACAAAGAAAGGGTGGCCAATTCTCCTTGAGACAGGGATACAAGTTTACTTAAAGAACTATGTTTTAACCATTTTGCATAAGATGAAACTTTATAATAAAAAAAATGTCTTTAGGGGTGCCTAGGTGTCTCAGTGGGTTGAGTGTCCAACTCTTGGTTTCATCTCAGGTCATGACCTCACGGTTCTTGAGTTCAAGCCCCGTGTCAAGTTCTGTGCTAACAACATGGAGTCTGCTTGGGATTCTCTCTCCCCACCTCTCTCTCTTTCTGCTCCTCCCCTGCTCTGTCTTAAATAAACTTTAAAAAAATGTCTGGATAATTTCATTTTTTACAAAGCAGAGACCAAAAACTTTCCCTGTATCTATTCTGCCTCTCTGACCCTTCTTTTAAGAAATTCTTTATATCTTACTAAAATTTTTCAGGATGCATTTTTAACTTGAAGTTCCTTAGTTTCTCCAGGGAAGATGGAAAACTGCTGATTGGTATCCCTTATTTAGCAATCTGAATTTTTGGCAGGCTGAATTTGAATTGCTGGATGAAAACCAAAAAGATTAAATATAACAGGAATAAACATAAAATCCTATATTTAAATTAAAAATGTTATCACAGATAAAAGACAGGAGAAGCACTGACTTAAATGAAAAGGTCTGAAGATTTTAGCTGACCGCAAACTTCAGTATAAGCCCATTGTAAGATGTAGCTGCTGAAATCCCAACTCAACCTCTTGTCCACAGTTACTGTTGATGGAAACAGGCTTCATATCACAGTAAGTATTAAGCCCATTATCCCAGGCACTGGTCAGAGCACAGCTGGAAAATAATCCATTTGGTTCTGTGTGTCACATTTAAAATAACAGAAAACCTGAAAGCTCTGTATGGAGAAGACCTCCCCGCGTATATCTCTGGAGTAACCTTGGCCTCCATCTTGAATTTCAGTTTCAACCAACTGCCAAGCTTCTGAGTGTGTAGCATCTCGTACTACCCAGTGATACATGGCCTGGTTTGTAACTGTAACAACTCTCCATTGTTCAGTCAGTTCTTCACTCCCAGCAATTTTCAGTCCCTTCTCTAAAACTGAATCACTCTTCCTTCCCTGTGACACACTCCTCTCCTTCTAAGGCATGCATCCATTTTAGACACCACTGCTCTAACATCCACCCAGATGGAAAATGTGGTGGTTGTTGTTTTAAAAACACTTTCCCCTGGGCCTCTGCTTTTCTGATATCCCCCGGTCCCCGAGACAGGCGGCTTACACACCTCACTGTCTTGCCCATAGTGTTAATCATCCTGTTCTTTTGTCTCCAATAGATAGTTCACGGCAGAGGTGAAAGAATATGGTTATACCATCTTAGTGGGAGAAAACAGAGACTTATATTTACTACTTAAGATGTGTTATTTCTTTTCATTTTAAAGTGCCGTAGCAACATTTACCATGCTAGTCTTTATTGAAACAAATGAACAGAAAGATTACTCTGAATGAATATTCTGGAGTTTTCATAACCTCTTAAGTAAATGTATGGACCATCAGCTCTGAGTTCAGAATAAATAAACATTAAATTTTTTTTAATTAAACAAAAAGAAAAAGAAAATTTATTCTCAGAAAGCATCATTGCAGTGAAGAGGTTTTGGCCTTTTTCTCGCAAAAATATAGCTAATCTAGAAACGTGCTCTTTAGGGGCGCCTGGGTGGCGCAGTCGGTTAAGCGTCCGACTTCAGCCAGGTCACGATCTCGCGGTCCGTGAGTTTGACCCCCGCGTCGGGCTCTGGGCTGATGGCTCGGAGCCTGGAGCCTGTTTCCGATTCTGTGTCTCCCTCTCTCTCTGCCCCTCCCCCGTTCATGCTCTGTCTCTCTCTGTCCCAAAAATGAATAAAAAAAAAAGTTGAAGAAAAAAAAAATTTTTTTAATAGAAACGTGCTCTTTATAATTATCTGAGCACAAAGTGATCTACCATGATTGATTGACCTTAAAACTAACATTTTATTCTTCATCCATAATATACCTGCCATTTTTTTTCCTTACCAGAAATTGTCAAGTTTTTTGTTTTTGTTTGTGTTTGGATCTTCATTCTAATGCCTGAAGGCCTTGATTTCTCCTTTGGTCTCCAAAATCGGTTTGGGTGTCAAACAAAAGTAATAATTGAATTTGCTTGAGTTATTTCTTACTTTAGTCCATTCCTTTAAAAACATAATAAAGCTCATATATTTTATTTCATTTGCCTGAGATCAATTCTATGATCTGTTTAGTAGGTTGTTATAATTCAATATTGAATTCATACCTAGGAAAACTGTGTTAACTTATATTAGAAAGTATAATAACTATGTTAATATCAGTAGCTGCCCCCGCCTTTTCCCCTGTCCATTTTCAAAGACAAATGGCCAGGTTTTTTATCTGTTCTCTTACTTCTGTTGATTTCTCTCAAAGAGTGTACTTATGGACCAACTTCTATGCAGAAGGTAACAATTTCAAACCTGTTGCCTCTTTGTAAACTCATCCAAGAGAATATACACACTTCTTTATCAGGCTCAGAATTTTACCAGAAGCACAACCTGCAGTGATTTGAGGTTGAAGACGAAGAACACTATGACTAGGCCAGCAAAGTAGCATTTCTCCACCAGAAGATACAGTGTCAAACACTCAGGGAACCGCCAGCTTAAGCAAGCATCACTGAAAGGGAGACCTTCATCCAGGCCCAAGGAAAGCAGAAGTCATTAATGCATCTGATATATCACCACAGTTGATTATAATCTCGTTCAAAAGCAATCCTTAGCACCTATAATCCTTACTTAGCGGCACTTGCCATTAAGTTGTAAATAAATCTTCAGAATTGTAATTAAACCCTGATGTTCAAATCCACTGATAAGCAAGTTCCTCATTTACTGCTCTATATAACCACTTTAATTGTGCTCTTAGGTATTTTCCATATTATTAATATGTTTCCCCCTTTTAAGCCGTATTAACAGTTATCCAGGCACAGGATGTGTCAGAAAGTATTGTAAAACACGTAAGTGGATCAGCTTTTTCTCCCTTTTCATGTCTAAATTATTTTTGCCAGGCACAAATTATTTCTGCATTCTGTGTTATGATATAACTTGATATGATTAGCTTTAACGTTTGGAAATCAGAGGTCACCTGGGTGGCTCAGTCAGTTGAGCGTCTGACTTCGCCTCAGGTCATGATCTCACAGTTTGTGAGTTCGAGCACCCCATCGGGCTTACTGCTGTCAGCACAGACCCCACTTCAGCTCCTCTGCCCCCCTCTCCCTGCCCCTCCCCCCACTTGCACTCTCCCCCAAAATAAACAAATATTTAAAAAAGAAAAGAAAATATTTGGAAATCAGAAGCAAAGGACTTTTCAATATGACTCATTTGATTTACAAGCACGGGAATAAAAAGTACATTTCTAAAACCAGACGAATTTGATAAGCACAGTTGTACTACTTGGGGAGTTTGTTGACTTTTGTTTAAGGAGACTAAAAGTGGTAGCAACAAAGCTTTTCCCCAAATGGTTGGATTTTCTATATTTGGTATGGATCGTGAGATGCATTGGCAAAGAATACATTTTGCAAGATGTTTGTGTTTATAAGAAGCAGTGTTTGTATCTATACGGGCACATCTCTGTTGTGAATATTAGCAGTGGTACTGTTGTACCTGTGAATTTACTGTTGCAAAATCAACTTGTCATTGGTGTCAAGGTTCACTTAAGTTCAACTCAGTGTTTCAGACTTTTAAGGTGTTTTGAGAATGTATAACTTCAGATACATTTGTGGCCGTTTCTCAGTTTGAGCAAATCCTCACTGTTTCAATTTCAGTAGATAGAATTCCAGTAGCTTTTAAGAAAGACTTTTAAGAAAGGAAATAGTATTATTTTTAAAAAATTTTTTTTAACGTGGGGCGCCTGGGTGGCACAGTCGGTTAAGCGTCCGACTTCAGCCAGGTCACGATCTCGCGGTCCGTGAGTTCAAGCCCCGCGTCGGGCTCTGGGCTGATGGCTCAGAGCCTGGAGCCTGTTTCCGATTCTGTGTCTCCCTCTCTCTCTGCCCCTCCCCCGTTCATGCTCTGTCTCTCTCTGTCCCAAAAATAAATAAACGTTGAAAAAAAAAATAATAAAATAAAAAAATTTTTTTAACTTTTATTTATTTTTGAGACAGAGAGAGACAGAGCATGAACGGGGGAGGGTCAGAGAGAGGTAGACACAGAATCTGAAACAGGCTCCAGGCTCTGAGCTGTCCGCACAGAGCCCGACGCGGGGCTCGAACTCACGGACCATGAGATCATGACCTGAGCCGAAGTCGGCCGCCCAGTCGACTGAGCCACCCAGGCGCCCCAGGAAATAGTATTATTTGGATAACTGAGAGAAGAGTATGTCTTCAGAAATATCTCCCATAACTTAAGGTATTCAACTGGACTTCTACTATCTTAATCATTTATTTATATTTTTATAAGGCACAAAACCATTGGATTTATTTAAGTATTTGAAAACCATGTATTTCCAAGATGTTTTGTTCAATCAGAGCATCTCTTTTTTTCTTTCTTTCTTTCTTTCTTTCTTTCTTTCTTTCTTTCTTTCTTTCTTTCTTTCTTTCAGAGAGAGCCAGCATGAGTGGGGAGGGGTAGAAGGAGGGAGAGAAAATCTTAAGGAGCCTCCATGCCCAACATGGAGCCTGATGCGGGGCTCGATTTCACAACCGTGAGACCACGACCTGAGCCCAAATCAAGAGTCAGACACTTAATTGTCTGAGCCACCCAGCCGCCCTGGTTGTAGCATTTTCTAAACTTCCCTTTTCAGTTCTCTAATGCTCTGAACATTGTAAGCTTTTGAAACAATGTTTAATGTTTATCCATTTGGGTGGCAGAGATTAGAATTTTCTTTAGACAAACAAATCTAAATCTATTTTAACCATTTTACTCTAAAATGGCCAAGTTAGTGCCAGGGTGTTTGAAAATTGAATTGTGTACCAGGGGAAATATGTTCTGATATAAACGTCAATGCCAAAATGTACTACTATATTCTTCTACTTTCTATTTCCTTAATTTTAGAGTTGGTTTTTAGAATACTGAAAGTCTTTACAAGTAGTCCCATGATTTTGAATACTAAGTTATACCAGTCTGTTGTACTATATGTGACTCATGTTATGTTTAGGAAACAGAACGTTGCCTAAAACATTCAGTGCCTTTATACTAAGAATCAGTGTTAGTTCATGCTTCTTAGTTTTAATTAGAAAAAAAAAAATCCTCCTTAAAGTATATTTCACCTGGCTGGATTTACAAAATTCAAAGTTTGAAATTTTTTATGTGGGCTGTTTTTTCCATCTCTCGTTTCACTAGACTGTGAGAAGTCGCAGAGAAATAAAACAATGTTGAGATAATTCCTACCTTCTTCTTCATTCTTTAAATTCAGTAATTTTCCATCTCTGATTCTACATGAAAAGCGTTCGCAGTTCCTGGGACATTTCAGCTGTTGACACTTTAGGAACTTCCAACTCTGTGTAGGTGTTTTCAAGTAAATTTGAAACCTGGAGGTGGAAAAAAAGCCATATGTCCCTAAAAGTTTTATTTTATTTTTTTGAGTGAAAGAATTGTTGCCAATATGAGAGACAGTCAGCAGCTCGTACGTAAGGAAGGTCGCTAAGAGAACTGAAGTAGAATGTCTATTGTTTAAAAAATTCTGAGCAAAAGTAACAAACTCAGAGAATACGACACGTTAAAAAAAAAAAAAGCTGCATACCAAACTATGCTGTTTCTTCTTCGTGGATAAAAATTGTACTCTCAAAGACAAGTGTATCCCCTGATAAATTTTAATTTCAATTAAGAAGTTGATTGATCGTAAATCGGAAGATGGACCCAGCCCGAGTCATCCCATTCTGAGAAGAATCCTTTCTTGCAACAGAACAGTGCACACGCCGCTGTTCCAGAATGTGAAGCAGTCTCCGAGGAAACGGATGTCATCTCCGTTGCTGATTTTTTAAAGAGATTAAAATTTAATGGATAAGAGGCCCCTAAATGGTTTGTCTTTGAGTGTCGGCACATATATACAGATACTTTGTGTGAGTGTAAGTGCTGCACAAGTGACCGGAATTTTTTTTGAAACAAGATTCAGGACAGAGAAAGCAAAAGAGGCTTCATTTCACTCTGTGCTTCTCTAGGAGGGAGTGAGGGGGAATCCAAGAACACGAACCTTTTCACAAAGAAATGAGCTAGGTTCTGATTTTCCAGATAGCTCACGGTTTAAACAGAGGAGTCAAAACACAACAATAAAATAAAGTAAACACAACTGAGTAAATAAAATCAAACCAAGAGACTTTATGGATGAAAATTCAACTATAATTCACTTCGGTTTATTTGGGGGGAGGGAGTGGGATATTCCTGTCTTTCATCCTCCTGCCATCTTGTTATCATCACCAAAATGCATCCTGGGACATTTCCTATGAGTGGACACCCTGCCCTTCCGTGATTCCAACGTTTTGATTTTTTGTGTGTGTTACAGAAAAATAATGGCACGTTCAGTTTCGTTTCACTGGCTTTATCAAGAGGGTGATGTATTTCAGAAAGCTAAAATGACATACGATAAAACTACCATCAGTAGCTGACCTGTAGCAGATTCTGATCTAGTGGGGTGTTTTGTTGGTTTTTTTTTTTTTTTTCATGACATGACTGAAGTTCCGTTTCTCATCATAATTTGTTTCTAGCTGATACCTTTTGATTTGTTCTTTTTCATGTCCTGTGAAAATCAAGGCAAGGGATTGTAGTGTTGACTTGTGTTTATTCACCCAACTGTCCCTCACCTCACTTCGAGCAGAGAGCCATTTATACTTTAGCATTTCCTTACGTCTCCTTCTGTTTGTGTATTTTTTTTTCAGTCAGTAGCATCTCGGGTCTTCTTTAAAAGCCTAAACTTGTTGATGGGGTTTTTGCTACTGTAGGTCTCTGAGGGCAATGGGAAGAGAGCACAAATGATTTGCCAGAGCCTCCCCTGCCCCTGAAATACAACGTTGAGAGCTGGGATCTCTGAGCAGAGGGGTCCCTTGAGTAATTCAGTGGCATTGCCTGGGGACACAGCAAGACTTCCGAGGATGCTCTAGCAGGAGGCTGGACTCAGACCTGGGTTCTTAATTGTAAAATCAATTTCTGTACCTCATCATGGCACAGAGCCAGGGGCTCTGAAGGCAAAAGCCAGTGTGGACAGCAGGCAGGACTCAGAGGCGGGGGGCGAGGGGCTCCCTCACGCTTTGGTTCTATGGGAGACATCAGGACCTTGGAAAGGCCCCAGTCATCATTGAGATTGGTATGGTTGTGTTACTGTTATTGCTTGAATTTCCCTGCTGGGCTTGCAGGATCAGCTGGATCTTTGTTGAGCCAAAGAAAATAAGAAGTGTGTTTTCCTTGGCTTCTTTGCATCTTGAATGTGCCCTGAGATACATCCGTACACAGTACCTTTGTGTTCTTCGGAAACTGGTATCATGAAAAGGTTGCTGACCGAGCACTCGGGAGACGGATTCTCAGCCTCTCGTCTCGGCTCTGTCTTTCGATCGCACCTTTGTCTCAGGAGAACACGACACATACGTGACTCCGAAACTCTGTTTAGGTTGAAGTGGCATTAAACCAAGATGCTTCATCCATGCCCCCCAATTTAAAATTTTTTTTTATGTTTATTTATTTCTGAGACAGAGAGAGACAGAGCATGAGTGCGGGAGGGACAGAGAGAGAGGGAGACACAGAATCCGAAGCAGGCTCCAGGCTCTGAGCCGTCAGCACAGAGCCCGACGCGGGGCTCGAACTCACAAACCGTGAGATCATGATCTGAGCTGAAGTCGGTTAAGCGTCCGACTTCAGCCAGGTCATGATCTTGCGGTCCGTGAGTTCGAGCCCCGCGTCGGGCTCTGGGCTGATGGCTCAGAGCCTGGAGCCTGTTTCCAATTCTGTGTCTCCCTCTCTCTCTGCCCCTCCCCCGTTCATGCTCTGTCTCTCTCTGTCCCAAAAATAAATAAACGTTGGGAAAAAAAATAAAAAATAAATAAAAATAAAGGTGGGACTGCTGAATTAAAGGTTCCCGATTTAAGGATAAGGCACAACTGTGGTTCAAAGAGCGAGTGGAGTCACTGGTCAATCAGAGCCGGGTTCACACCTGACTCGTTTGGGGAAGCAGTGACGAAGGTTTCAGTGTTTCAAACTTTCTTTGAGTTTCCTGATTCTGAAAGTCTATAAACTGTTCTGAACCAAATTTTCTCCTTTGCACACCAACGTGCTTCTTGCCTTTCTCCCTCTCCTCTCTCTCTTTTTCCAAAGTGGAGAGTATGGGCTCTGGAGCGGGAATAGGTGAGACTACGGACTAATTGTGCTCCCCTCATCCCCACTGGCCCCCAGCCCCAGCCCCAGCCCCATGCACCATCAGGGTCTGCACAGAGGCCTCCAAGCATGAGCTACTTCGACCCCCCATCATGGATGTCACCTGAAATTGCATGGACCACCTGCTCATGTTTTGGCTCTTCCCTCATCTGTTCCCAGCTGCTCCCTCCTCTTGTGACATCTCTTTGGGGATCTAATTTCTTCTCTGTGTTTTCAGCCCCTCTCTTAGCCCCCTTCCGCAGACTGTCCTCAACTGTTATTTTGAGAAGACATTCCCCCGCCCTTGGTCCTGCCTCCCACTGCAGACACCTGCATTCCACAGCTGCCCAGCAGCAGCAACCTTCTCAAAAGGTTAGAGGACTTTCACTTTCACTTCTGGGTCTCCCGTGCTCCGCCCTACCGATGGCGATGGATTCTCCCTTGGTCGCCCAGGATAGCTGCTCTTCCCAAGGTCGGCATGACCACCTCCTCAGCAAACCCACTGGATGCCCCCACACCCTCTTACTTCAGTTATCTTCCACGGTGATGCCCTGCACAGACCTCTCCTTCCTTCTACAGTTTCCACTACTTTTCATCCTCTCTCGGTCTCTTTGGCAGGCTCCTGGTGGCCTTTTTCCTTTCTTGGAGTCTTAAACATTAATAATGTTCCACAGGGGTCCTCCCTGACCCCCTGCTTTTCTTTTCTGATGTCATATCCACGGGCTTTGCATCCATTCCCTTGGCTTTAACTTCTGTCCATTTGATGATTATGCCCAAAGCTTATTTCCTACCCATGCCTACACTGGGGTACTGCAAAGGCCAAGAATGTACACTTTACGCCCACTGGGCTGCTCCTCAGACCTAACATGCACCCGGAGGAACTGATTTTTTCCTCTAAACTTACACTGTAATGTATGTGCCTTCTTCTGATTAAAAGCAGTGCCCCCACCCCCAAAACCAGAAACCCCAGAGTCATCTGTGAATGTTCCCTTTCCTCCCTCCTCACATCCAATTCAGAACTGAGTCACACGGACTTTAACTCTCATATAATCTCTGCTGCCTTCCCCTTCCTGTCTGTCATCACTGCCGCTCCCCTTGTTCAGACCCCGGGCATCTGTCCTGTGACTCTATCGAGAGTTGTTTGGATGGTTAGTTCCCACCGGCCACCCCCACCCCAGTACATTCTCTGCCCTTCATCTGGGATTGTGTCCTGGGACAGTGACCTCCATGTGGGCTCTTGTGCTTGAGCGAAATCCATAGGAGGCCCTAGAAGGTGGCAGAGGCATGAGGGGAGAGATCGGTCCCCATGGTTGTGGCTTTGGTCGTCTTCCTCTGAGGACACGGCTCATCCGGGGAGCTGTTCATCCACCCCTGGTTCTCTGCAGCCTCCAGTTACAGTGTCCCTCCTTCCCCTTCTTCTTTGGGCTGGCAACTTCCCTGGGCACTTCACCCTTAGTGATTTTTCACCTCTGTTTGGGTGTGCCAGTGGGTTTCCTGCCGGGACTCGGGCTGATGCACCTTTTAACTGGTCTCAGTCTTCAGCTCTGCCCTTCCCCCATGCATCCTCCATGCTTTTATGCAGAATGAACTTTTTTTTTTTTCAACGTTTATTTATTTTTGGGACAGAGAGAGACAGAGCATGAACGGGGGAGGGGCAGAGAGAGAGGGAGACACAGAATCCGAAACAGGCTCCGAGCCATCAGCCCAGAGCCCGACGCGGGGCTCGAACTCACGGACCGCGAGATCGTGACCTGGCTGAAGTCGGACGCCTAACCGACTGCGCCACCCAGGCGCCCCCAGAATGAACTTTTAACTGTGAATCTGTCATCCACATACTTAAAATTCTGCCATGACTTCCTTCAGTTGAAGAATGAGAATGGCAGGGCGGTTTCTGTGGCAGTGCCCTCCATGATCTCCTGCCTCTCCAGGCTTCTTCTACCTGCTTGGCCCTTTGCAGGGTGGAACTGGCTAAGTCTAAGTGCTTATAAACGTGCTTATAAAGCACTTATTTTATAAGTGCTTATAAAGTGGTAGGTTTATTGGTAGGGAGAGCCCTGCTCCATAGCTCTGAGGACTCTACACTCTGGCCATGCTCTGTTGGACCTGCTCGTTCACCTCTCCCAGTGTTGCTACCACCATGTGAACCGATAGGGAGTTTTTCGGATTGTGTCACTTAGGTGAATGTTGCGAAGAACAGTTGAAAACAAGAAGTTTGACTGTTTTTCCCGATGGATGGCTTGTTTCCTCACAATTTGTTAAGTTGGAAATAAGGCACTTTCTGATTAAAAAATTTTTTTTAATGTTTATTTATTTTTGAGAGAGAGAGAGAGAGAGAGAGACAGAGTACCAGTACGGGATGAACAGAGATAGATGGAGACACAGAATCTGAAGCAGGCTCCAGGCTCTGAGCTGTCAGCACAGAGCCCGACACGGGGCTCGAACTCGTGAACCGTGAGATCATGACCTGAGCCGAAGTTGGATGCTTAACCGACTGAGCCACCCAGGCACCCCGAGGCATATTTTATTTTAAACAGAGACAGGAAGTTTGAAATGATGGGTTACTCATGGAAGCTCAAGACAGGTATTTTCCCATATGTGCAGCGACCTCTGAACATATTAAAGGAACATTTCCCCACATTGTACAAAGTATATTTGAGATTTTTGAGCCCATTGATTTTGAAGTATGTGGGCTCAGGGAGTGGCGGGGGGGGAGAGTGATTTTAAATCCCAGTGATAGGAGGCTGAACTCATCTTTCTCATCTGAAATATTGCCTTTAAGAACCCAGTGGAGAGGATTATGTCATTCCTTAAGTGAAACTTCATATTTCAGGAAAGCTAATTATTAATTATCCCAAGGGACTGAATCCCATGCTGGAACAGCTTTCCCTCATCCTCCGCTCTCAAATCTTATGTTTTCCTCGGTTAATTCGCTGAGGTCTGTGCTGTTTGGTGATTGATGGGAGACCATAGAGAGGCCCGGGATGTGAGTCGTGGTGACATGACCGATGGCACTGTGGGGTTGTTTCCTGATCCATAAAACAAGCAAATAATCTTTGTGACCTGATTGATCCTGTGTGATGGAAGTGGTTTTTAAACTGTGTTTTCTTCAGGGAAATGTCAATATGCATGAGCTTACTGAGTAATAAAGTGGGAAAGAGTAAGAGTGAGGTTAGAGCCAGATCAAGTTACACGCATTTCAGAGGAACGTCCAGCTCTATCAGTTTGATAGACCCCACGACCCATTAGAAAAGGGGTGGTAGGCTCATGGATACCAACTGTGTGACATTGGGCAAATTACTTAAATTCTCTGGTTGTCAGTTATGCTTCTAGAACATGGGGGCAACAGTCCCCCACATGTGCTTATTGTGAGGAGTAAATCAACGGATAACCTATCAAGTATTGAATACAGTGCAAAGCATAAGGGCTCAATATATGGATAGATGATGACTTCTGCTGTGTTCCCATGGCTGCTTTCATTGCTGTTGCTTAGACATTTCTATGCTTTTTCATGTGCTCCATTGCTGTGCTGTTTATGAAATCCACTCACTAGCCTTTGTTCTTCATTGTGCAATAACTGTTTTCCACTATGTTGATCGGCAGGTTATGACTTCCATGGTAGCCTCCTTCCTTCTTTTGTTGCTCACAAAACTTTCAATATATAAATGCCCACAATGCTACTAAATTGGCCCTATTTAAAAAAAAAATTTTTTTTAAGTGGGAGGAGTCACTTTGGACTTTAAGAATATGATTTTATAATTAGAAAAAAAACCCCATCCTGGTAACAAACCCAGACAATTTGAGGTATTGTTGGAGATGAAGTACCCATTTAAGATCATGGATTTTGGTGTGAAAAGAAAGTGAGTAACTGAGAATGTGAAATGCTGAACTAATGAAGAATTTAGATGAGAGAAAATAGACAGTCTCTCTGTGCTGAAAAGCCCATCCTGAGCTCTAGAAAAATTAATGAAAGTGTCTATTGATAGCTCTTTATGCAATAAAAGTAACATTTTCAACAACAGGCAAATACTAGGAGCTGAGTATGTATTTTTTTAATTAATGCTTAGTGTGCAAATAATTATTTTTGAAACCTGCTGGAAGTGTGTCCATATAAAACTAGAAGCATTTCCCTAAACATCTGTAGGACAATTCATTTTTAGAGCTGTTTGCAGTGGCAACCTGAGAAACATTTACGCTTTGTAAGTACACAGTTCAGTTATGTTGAGTACATTCACATTGCTGTGCAACCAATCTCCGGAACTTTTCCACTTTGCACAATTGACCCCTATACCCACTAAACAAAAATTCCCTATCACCCCCAGCCTCTGGAAACCACCCTTCTACTTTCTGTCTCTGATAAAGACTACTCTAGATACCCCACCCATATAAGTGGGATCACACAGCATTTGTGTTTTGGTGACTAGTTTATGTCACGCGCATAGTGTCCTCAAGGTTCATCCACGTTGTAGATGTCAGAAGGCTGAACAGTACTCCATCGCGTGTATATACCACATCTGCTTTTCCATTCATCTATCGATGGGCACTTTGGTTGCTTCCAGAACTTCTGACTATTGTGCACAGTGCCGCTGTGCACGTGGTATGCAAATATCTTTTTGACATTCTTCTTTCAATTCTTTTTCGTATATATGCCCAGGAGAGGGGTTGCTGGATCATATGGCAATTCTATTTTTTTTAATTTTTTGAAGAGCCTTCATACTCTTTTCCATGGTGGATACACCATTTTATATTCCCGCCAACAGCGCACTCCTATTTCTCTACATCCTCAGCGACTTTTGTTATTTTCTTTTTTGATAGTAGTCACCTGAATGGGTGTCAGGTGATATTTCATTGTGGTTTTGATTTGCATTTACTTAATGATTAGTGATATTGAGCATCTTCTCATATGCTCGTTGGCCATTTGTATGTCCTCTTTGGAGAAATACATATTCACGTCTTTTGCCCATTTTAAAATTTGTTTTGTTGTTGTTGTTGACTTGTAGTAGTTATTTATATATGCTGGACATTAATCTCCTATTAGGTTATGAATTACAAATATTTTCTCCATTCTTTTTCACTCTGTTGTTTATGCTCTGTAATGCACAGAAATTTTATTTATTTTTTTTTTAATTTTTTTTTCAACATTTATTCATTTTTGGGACAGAGAGAGACAGAGCATGAACGGGGGAGGGGCAGAGAGAGAGGGAGACACAGAATCGGAAACAGGCTCCAGGCTCTGAGCCATCAGCCCAGAGCCTGATGCGGGGCTCGAACTCACGGACCGCGAGATCGTGACCTGGCTGAAGTCGGACGCCTAACCGACTGCGCCACCTAGGCGCCCCATGTAATGCACAGAAATTTTAAATGAGTCATTATAACACTTTCATTTGTTATTATTGTTTGTTGTTAAAAGCAGTAAGAATATTTAATAATCCCTTATCATAAAAACAAAATGTTTTTTTTAATTTTTTTAATAATTTTTTTAATTTATTTATTTTTGAGAGAGACAGAGCACGAGCAGGAGAGGAGCAGAGACAGACAGGGAGGCACAGAATGCAAAACAGGTTCCAGGCTCTGAGCTGTCAGCGCAGTGCCCAACATGGGGCTGGAACTCACCAACCATGAGATCATGACCTGAGCCGAAATTGGACACTTAGCCGACTGAGCCACCCAGGCGCCCCAGAAAATGTTTTTTTAAAAATATAATGCTTCTTATTTTCACCTCAAGTTTTTGTAGGGAATTCCTACAATCAAAGGCAAGAACTTAGACAAGTTAACTTTTTGGGATGGATAGGTAAAGGAAGAATAAATAACGTGGCAATATTTCAGAAGTAACTGAGTTTTTCTGAACAGATGTGAATGTTATTACCATTCAGTGATAGGGCCATTTATCCTGTATCCTGGTAGGCATTCTGTCTGCTTGGACAAAGAAGGCACGTGCTATTGCCGTGTTCTACCGGAGTTGATTGTTCAGACTTCCTCAGCCTTTGTTGGTAAGTTTACACTGAAGGAAGCATGGATCTTGAGAAACTTAACAGAAGACCATGGGGGAGGGGAAGGGGAAGAAAAGTTACAAGCAGAGAGGGAGGGAGGCAAACCACAAGAGACTCTTATACAGAGAACAATCTGAGGGGGGATGGGGGAGAGGTGAAAATGGGTGACGGGCATTGAGGAGGGCACTCGTTGGGATGAGCCCTGGGTGTTGTATGTAACCAATTTGACAATGAATTATGTCAATAAATAAATAAATAATTTAAGTAAGTAAGTAAGCATGGATAGTAAGCCAATGAGCTCTGAGTTTGACCTTCTTATAACCAATGGTTTTTCTTTTGTTCTTTTTGAATCTGCATCTAGAAACTGACTTTCTTCTTTACCAGAGAAAATATATTAATTCCCCATGAAAGATAGCCTTATATGATTAATGTAGACAGACTGATAGGGAACCTCAAAGGTAAGCTGAGTTATGGGTGCATGGGTGTTTTTCTTTTACCTTTATGCACACGTACACACACACATGTAAACACACACGCATGCACACACACATTATATAAACACATTACGGACAGTCTATAGATACAATAAATTTCATAATAAAAAATGAATAGCTTTACATGAAGTTCTGTTGGGAGTGAAAATTAGAACTATAAGTAATTTTCTATAACTTAGACATTTGCTACTGGAGATGGTAGTTAATGGCCCAAATTCTGTTTGATTTTCCTCAATGGTATTATGAAGCTTCAACAATGTAGTAAAAGATGAACTCGAATAAGAACCACAGGTTACCTAGTTATGTGTTAGTAAAAGTGAAGAAGATCCATAATACGTAAATTTTTAAATTGAAATACAGTGTTAAAAATTTCTCTCCTTGGGAAAATCCTTTTCCTTTGAATTAAACATTGTGAGGGGTGCCTGGGTGGTTCAGTCAGTTGAGCATCCAACTCTTGGTTTCGGCTCAGGTCATGGTCTCATGGTTCAAGGCCCATCTCGCACTGGTGGTGTTGAGCCTGCTTGGGATTCTGTCTCCCTCTTTCTCTGTCCCTCCTCTGCTTGCTCTCTATATCTCTTAAAGTAAATAAAAATAAACTTTAAAAACAAACAACAAATAAACAAACATCTTTGTGGTTCAAGTTAGAGATTCAGATGATGGATTAAACATTTCCTGCCCGTGCTTTTGTGCTCTGTGCATGAAAGATGGTGATTATTTGCACCTTAAGAAGTAGCATTTATTAAATTGGAAACTTAATGAAATTCAAGTGGAATAGCAAACTCTTAGCCCATCTGGGAAAACTGAGGCTGGTTGTTTTTTTCAATCAAGGAAAAGCAACCAGAACAAAGTCAGTTTCACTAATTACAACTTCAGAATACTCTCATGGTGTTTGTCCATGACATTCACTTCATCTAGCCCCTTCCTGTATTTCCCGGGCTTGATGAATTCTTGAACATATTTCCACCTCTCTTCAGATAGGACTGAAATGATTAAAAAAATGGGAAGATCCTCTCCAGTCTCTGACAATATGTCTAACATTATGCTTACTTGTCTAAGACTCCTGTCTAGAGCCACGTGCATCTTGGCTGGCTCTCTGCATGTCAGACAGCAACTGCCCTCTCATGAAGTGACAGACTGTGGATCTCCAGACAGAGGCTCGGTTTCTGTGGCTTACGAATAGTCCCAGAGAAGTCGGTCCCAACGTAGATGTCCTCTACAACATTTTAGCTTCAGAGTATTCGGATACGTTTATTGTTCCTTTAATCCAGGGATTTGCAGCTCATTTTCCTCTGAAATGGTACAGTTGGGGAAAATGGAATGCCAAATGATATTTTTAAATTTTTGTGCCGTTTAAAGATTGTTAGACTGTTTAATTGCACAGTGAATTCCTTCCGTTTTACCTTGTTAGTCTATGATTATATGCGTTAATTTCATTAAGGTCTCTTTATTTTCAATCAAAGTGCTCCCTGTAATGACTAAGATTTTTAATAAAAAAATTTGATTTAATACTATTTTTATAAAGTTAGGATGAATTCTGTATCTCAAGAGATCATATATAGGTTGAGTAACACTGGTTTTTATGCCAGGAAGAGCTACATGAGTAATCCAAAATTTTGTCAGGTATGAGTTTAAATACTTGTACATTTGTATAGTCCAGATAATGTGGATGAATGAATTATTTTCAAATTCAAAGGTCCTTAGGTAAGAAGACATTTACATAGCTTAAGATCCAGTCGTATTCAAAATCCAATCAAGCCACCAGCCTGCGTGAGAGTATTAGACTTTTCAGTAGAAGGGAAAAAATAGGTCATGCCCATGTAGGGTTATGGGCTACATTCTTTCTCCTTCTTGATGGTACAGAGCCATTGATATATTGACCATGTGGAGTCTAGTACCTCTCATAAGATCAGCTAACAAAATCCCATGAAAACATTGGCCAAAGGAACATGTCAAAGGGAATCCCAATGAGACTGAGAAGGTGGTTGTCTTCCCTAGAAAGCAAGCACTTTTCACCTATGAGAAGATAAGGAATTAAAATATAAATGTTCAAGAGAATCAAAACCATCATGTTAATATTTTTGTTTAAAGGAGAATCTGTGAACAACTGGTAACTTACAGACATGTAATTTTAAGGTCACCCTAGTATAATTACAGACTGATAATTCCAGTTTAAAATATATAATCATTTAAACTTGGGATTTGGGTCAGAAATCTCAACCAAGTTTATGTTCTTCATTAGAATGTTTAAGATAACTTAAGGTTTGTGGCATTTATAAGGTTAACTTATTAAATGCATGAGAACTACTTATGTGCTTAGGGAAGTTTCTCATCTGGGCATTTGTGACACTTAAAAAGGATTAGACATATCAGTTGGTAACAAACAGCATTCAAGGTCATCACTGCTGTGAGTTTCCAAGGCGTGCCTTGGGATTCTGTGGGGTCCCCAGGTCCATTAGGGATTTCACATGGTCAAAACTATTTTCATAACACTGCTGAAATTTTAGACTATTTGCCTTTTCACTCTTGCTGCCTCAGCACGTCCAGTGGACTCGCCCAGAGGCTTCCCCAAGTGCAATATTGCAACAGACAAAATTCGGAAGCAAATAGGAGAATCCAGCTGCCTTCTGTTAAGCCAGTCATTAAAGAGATTTGCAAAAATGTAAAACAATGCCACTTTTTTACTGAAATTTTTTTTGCTTTGAAAAGTCTAGTTATTTTTCACTGAAAGATAAATCATTCATGCTAATTTGGGGGGTCGATTTAGTTTTTAAGTGAATTAATTTTTTTAATTTCTAGTCTTTATTTCTAATACAGTAAATATTTATAGGTATAATTAACATAAAGAACAGCTGATTGGTGTTATTTTTGAGCATGTAAACGCATCCTGAAACCTACAACCTTGAGACTACTCTAAATTAATTGTTAAAGTCACCACATTCATGGGGTGTAGAGGTGGTGGCTAAGTAGAATGCCTAAGAAAGCCATGATTTTGATTTGATTTGACTCTAATGAGTCAAAAATTAAATCTTGGGGTGCCTGAGTGTCTCAGTTTGTTAAGTGTCCAGCTTCAGCTCAGGTCATGATCTCACAGTCTGTGAGTTTGAGCCCACAAGCCCACGTCGGGCTCTGTGCTGACAGCTGAGAGGCTGGAGCCTGTGTCAGATTCTGTGTCTCCCTCTCTCTCTGCCCCTCCCCCGCTCATGCTCTGTCTCTCTCTGTCAGAAATGAATAACGTTAAAAAAAAAAAAGAAAATTAATTCTTAAATCCAAAGTCAACCTCTAAGTAGTCTCTTCTATGCACCCTAGAGGTCCTTAAGACCATCAAACAATGTACCATTACATAAACAGGATTGCACCCAAAAATGTGAGCCTCCTGACTGCAGTCCTATCCCACACGCCCTCTGAGAAGGAACACTGGCTTCTTACTCTCATCCACTTGGCCTCTCTTCCCTCTTGCCACTCAGGTTCCATTTAGGTGGAAATATATTATTTTCTAAACTTAAACAGCAAAAAAAGGTTTCCAGATCAGCAGAATGATAAAAAAAATAGTTCATGTGCTATGGGCCAGCCCAACAGGCTAAACTCATTCTTTCCCTAGAGCCAGGGATCACTCTGGGCCCCTGGCCTCACCTGTGCAAGAAGAGTAAGGCAGTAATCCTGCATCAGGTGGTGGTGAGAGATGAATTCATACATTTAAGGAGCTTAGAATAATGCCTAGCATAAGATAGCTGTACAGCAAGTGCTAGATCTATTTTGATTGTTAAAAAAAGAGTTGTCTAGTTCCCTTTAACAAATACATAGGCATCTGGCTGGAACAACGGCTTCTTGGGGTGGAGGCTGCCTATATCCCTTGCTTTTATGTCCCCAAGGAAAAGAGAAGTACCTGTAGGACCTGTATTAATGGTGGGATCAGTTTCTTCAATAACTTAGAATGTTGGCAGAAAAAAATAAAATTCTGACTCAGCTTCTTTTTGTTACAAGAAAGTGATTTTATTTTTCCATTTAAATTATTTATCTCAGTGGAATGCCACCAATATGAAAAACTAAAATGAAAAAGACTCCGTTTAAATCCACCTTTCTGTTATATGTGTGTGTATCACAAATTAATTTTGGAATTTATTACTTGACCTGAAAACTACACAAAAGTTAGCATGCGTTCCTTGGATTTACTTGAAATATTTTTTTTTCACTGCAAGTCATGGTTGTAAAATTTAAAAGTATAAGATCAAGTGGAATTTATTCCAGGCATGCAAGGATGGTTCAACCTCATCAACCCTCAATGCGATACACTACATTAACAAACTGAAATATAAAAATCATATGATCATATCAATAAATGCAGAGCAAAAGCATTTGACAAAACTCAACATCCATTCTGATAAAAACTCTCAACGAACTCAGTGTACAGGGAAGATATCATAACATGATAAAGCCCATATAGGACAAGTCCACAGTTAGCATCATTCTCAACATTGAAAAAAAACTGAAAGTTTTTCCTCGAAGATCAGGAAGAAGAAGAAGACACCCACTCTCACCACTTCTACTCAACATAGTACTGGAAGTCCTAGCCAAAACAGTTAGGCAATAAAAATAAATAAGAGGAATCCAAATAAGAAAGGGAAATATAAAATTGCCTCTATTTGCAGATGACATGATGTGATATATATAGAAAACCCTAAAGATTCCACCAAAAAAAAAGTCAAAACTAATAACTCTGTCAGTAAAGCTGCAGGATACAAAACCAGTGTACAAAACCCAGTTGCTTTTCTGTACACCAACAACAAACTAAGAGCGAAATTAAGAAAAAAAATCCCATTTATAGTTGCATTAAAAAAATAAAATACCTGGGAATAAATTTAACCAAGGAGGTGAAAGATCTATACACTGAAAACTATAAGACATTGAATGAAAGAAATTGTAGAAGACACAAGCAAAAGATACTCTGTGCTCATGGGATGGAACAATTAATATTAGTAAAATGTTCATGCTACCCAAAGCAATTTGCAGATTCAGTGCAATCCCTATTCGAATTCCAATGGCATTTACCAAAAATGGAACACACCATTCTAAAATTTGTGTGGAATCACAAAAGATTCTGAGTGGCCAAAGCAATCTGGAGACAGAAGACAAAGCTGGAGAGATCACACTTTCAAATTTCAGACTATATTGCAAAGCTAAGTTATCAAAGCAATATGATATTGACATAAAAACATAGATATAGATCTGGGGCACCTGGATGGCTCAGCTGATTAAGCGTCCTACTCTTGATTTTGACTCAGGTCATGATCCAGTAGTTCATGAGGTCAAGCACCATGTCAGGCTTTGTGCAGCCAGTACAGAGCCCACTTGGGATTCTCTCTCTCCCTCTTTCTGTGCCCCTTCCCTGCTTTCTTTCTCTCTTGCTCTCAAAATAAATAAATAAACATTATAAACATTAAAAAAAAAAAAAAACACAGGCATAGATCAATGGAATAGAATATAGAACCGGGAAATAAACCCAAGCATATGTAGTGAATTCATTTACAAAAACGTAGCTGAGAATGTACTGGAGAAAGGACAGTCTCAATAAATGGTGTTGGTAAACTGGACATCCATGTGCAAAAGAATGAAACAGCCCTATCATATAAACAAAAATCAACTCAAAATGGATTAAAGATTGCATGTACGACTTGAAACCATAAGACTTCTGGAAGAAAAACATAGCTGGTGAGCTCCTTGACATTGGTCTTGGCAAAGATTTTTTGGATTTGATGCCAAAAGCAAAGGCAACAAAAGGAAAAATAAACAAGTAGACCTACATCGAACTACATATACAGCTTCTACACAGCAAAGGAAACTATCTATTCTGTTAACTTGATAATGAAGACATGCTTCACATTATTCCCTGCATTCTGTTTTAAGATTGTAACATAATTATGCCTTCTTTTATTTGTGTTTAGAATTGGGGAAACCTTTCATTAGGTGTCTTCCCATGGGCTCCTAAGAGTTTATGTATTTACTTTTAAAGGAAGATGCTTTTTCACTGGAAGAAATGACCAAGTATGTATTCATAAACAAAGTAGTTTTCAGACTTTCTGAGGTCCTGAGTTCCTTTATTTAATAAGCCCCACTCTGTATGATAATAAACAGAATAAACTGCACCTTAACTTAAATATAATTTTTGTTGTGGATAAACTTTGAAGTTTGTATATAATTATATTTTGAAATCATTTAGTTATACATGAATCAAACTCATTTATCACTCACTGGCTGAAGTCTCTTGGTAAATATCATGGTAAATGCAGGATTAAATAATTCTTCCAGCTTTATGTGCTTATCACATGTACCTACTTTGTTCAAAGGTTGTTTTGGAAAATGTTCCCCACATACTGATTGTTTAAATAAACTTCTGTGGACTTTAATAATTTTGAGTTTCAGAAAAGAGCAGCTCTGACAAAATCCTTGCTGGCAAGAATATGTCCTTCTAAATACTTCCATCTGTTTTAATTGTTCTGTACGCTCTAAGAGAGCTAACATAGATACTTTCACCTGCAAGAAAGTGCCAGAACTGACTTGCCATCCATAAAATAATAAACCTTGATAGTTCTGTGGTTTAGAATATGGACAGGTTCGTTTGGTACTTTATTTTTTTTTTTTTAATGTTTCCTTATTTTTGAGAGAAAGACAGAGGGTGAGCAGGGGAGGGGCAGAGAGAGAGGGAGACACAGAATCCGAAGCAGGCTCCAGGATCTGGGCTGTCAGCACAGAGCCCCATGCAGGGCTCGAACTCCAATGGCGAGATCATGACCTGAGATGAAGTCAGGACCCTTAACGGACTGAGCCACCCAGGCCCCCCGTTTCGTACTTTATAATATCACCTTGTAAATGCAGATAGTGACCATGGGTACCAGTAAGCAGTAACACATGGGCAGAAACATTAATGAAAGTCAAAGTTGATTAGTCCCATTACTCAGTTCTGGGGAAAATGGGCGATTTTCACCAGGACAAAGGTTTTTAGTACAAAACTGTTAGGCATAAGGTTTGCTTAAAGAAAAATTTTAACCTCACAAATAAATTTGACATACTATATAGATAGCAGTTCAGCCAAAATCATTTTTCTTATACAGCCTCACTTTTTCTTTATTTTCTGTTGCATACATTGCAGGACATGGGAAAATACAATAAATTGAAACATACAGCGGATTTATTATTTTTTTCCAGCTGTATTGAAACATAATTGAATCTCCGAACTGCACATATTTAAAGCAACCAGGTTGAAGTTTTGACATAATATATACATTTGTGAAGCCATCAACAAAAACAAGACAATGAGAATGTTTTGTCACTTTGTAATGTTTTGTAATGTAATTTTTTGCAATCTTTCCGTTCTCCGTTCACCCTTAATTCCCTGTCATCAACCAACCACTGATGTGCTTCCTGGCAGTATACTCAGTTTGCATTTTCTAGAATTTTATACACATGGAATCATATAATGGGTACTCTGTTTTGATCTAGCTTCTTTCACTCAGAATAATTATTTTGAGATTTACTCATACTTTTTTTTTTTTATTAAATTTTTTTTTCAACGTTTATTTATTTTTGGGACAGAGAGAGACAGAGCATGAACGGGGGAGGGGCAGAGAGAGAGGGAGACACAGAATCGGAAACAGGCTCCAGGCTCTGAGCCATCAGCCCAGAGCCTGACGCGGGGCTCGAACTCACGGACCGCGAGATCGTGACCTGGCTGAAGTCGGACGCTTAACCGACTGCGCCACCCAGGCGCCCCGGTTTACTCATACTTTTATGTGCATCAGTAGTTTCTTCCTTTCTGTTGCTTATTAGTATTCAAGTATGCTGATATTCTACTATTTATCCATTCACCTCTTAGTAGACATTTGGGTTGTTTCCAGCATTGAGCTATTAAAAAAAAAAAACTACTGTGAATAGGTGTGTACATATCTTTGCATAGAAAATGCTTCCTTTTCTCTTAGGTTAATACCCAGGAGCAAAATGTCTGGATCATATGGTAGGTATATGTTGAACCTCTTAGGAAATTGACACACTGTTTTTCAAGGTGGTTATAGATTTTACATTCCCGGTAGCAAATGAAAGTCCCAGGTGCTCTACATTTTTGCTAAGGCTCACTGTGGTCAGTGCTTTTCATTTTAGTCCTCCTAGCAGATGGATACTGGTATTTATTTTTATTTGCATTTCCCTAATGGCTAATGACCTTGGGCATCTGTTCATGTTGCCTATGTGCCATTCGTATATATTTTTTTAGTGAAGTGTCTGATAAAATCTTTTTTATCGTATTGTTCATATTTTCTCTTGGGCTGTTCATTCTATTCTTGAGTGTTAATAGTTCTTCATATATTTCGTGTAAAGTTCTATAAGCTAGAATTTACAGCTAATTTGATGCTGTTTAAACTTTCATCCATAAATTCATCAAACTAAAGTTCTATAACTTTTTTTAATGTGTATTTATTTTTGAGAGACAGAGAGAGACAGAGCATGAGCAGGGGAGGGGCAGAGAGAGGGAGACACAGAATCCCAAACAGGCTTCAGGCTCCGAGGTGTCAGCACAGAGCCCGACATGGGGCTCCAACTCACAGACCGCGAGTTCATGACCTGAGCCAAAGTTGGACACTTAACCAACTGAGCCACCCAGCTGCCCCAAAGTTCTATAACTTTTAAAATTAATGCTTTTTAAATTGATTCAACGTATGAATCATCTCTTGTTTTACTGTGTATGCTCCAAGCACTATGGTATCAGGAGGCACCTGGTGGCTCAGTCGGTTAAGCATCTGACTCTTGATTTCAGCTCAGGTCATGTTCTCAGGATTGTTAGATCAAGCCCTGAGTCAAGCTTTGTGCTGGGCATGGAGCCTGCTTAAGATTCTCTCTCTCTCTCTCTCTGTCTCTCTCTCTCTCTCTCTCTCTCTCTCTCTGTTTTTCTTTTTCTTCCTCTACCCTTTTCCTCTACACTTGCATACTTGTGCTCTCCCTCTCTCTAAAACAGACAAAAACTGTGCTATCATTATTTATGCCTCTTATTTTTTTAATGCCTATGTCTTCTCTATATTAGATTACAATTTCTCATGAAATGGTGTTTTTCTGTCCCCTTTTTTATGCCATAGTTATCAAGTTCTCCTTGATGCTGTTCCTGATCTATTATGTATTTATAAAACCTTGTAGCTTTATATAGATATGGTAAAAGCTAAAAGTGAATAGCACTTTTCCTTGCCAGGCATTATTCTAAATCATTCTAAGGTCTTTACATACATTAAATACTTTGGTCCTCACAACACCATGAGTGTACTAATGTGACCCCATTTAGAAATGAGAAAACCTAGTAAAAGAAAAGAAAGACATTTGCCCAAAGTCACGAATGAGTAGGGGCAGAGTTAGGACTCACTTCACATCTGGGCTGTCTGGTCTGAGTGTACAAACTCTAGATCTCTGTTAAAGGCTTGGAAATTTTTTTTTAAAAAAAGCTATGGATGTTAATGATTTTTCTGTCACCAAATTAACCTTTGTATAAATAAAATAAACAAATTTGACTGCTAGCTTTGTTGCCCTTTCTAAGTAGTGGAAATATCAAAATGTATAGGAGAAAAGAAAACAAAGTTAAGCTTACTGGAAAAATCTATAAATTCTAAACCAAGCTCTTATTCATTAAATTCATTGAGTATCATGCACTCATGTGCTAATTTTTCTAACATGTAAATAGAATAAATAGACAATGGAAGTAGTATAATATCATATAAATAGACAATTCTTTAAACATTGGATAAATCCAGACTTTATTTTTTCAAAGTAACCATTATGCCTAAGGTGGGGCTCAAACTCATGACCTGGATATCAAAAGTTGCGTGCTCTGGAGACTGAACCAACCAGACGCCTGTAAATCCAAATTTTGTAAGTGACATGTTTTGCATCCAAGAGAAAATTTAAGATTGACTATTTCTGTAGACAAAATTTCATAACATGGCAAATTCAGACAAGTCTACTAAAACTTATTGTCAAAGGGTTATAATTAAGAAGTGTGTGATATTGGGGCGCCTGGGTGGCTCAGTTGGTTAACCATCCAACTCTTGATTTTGGCTCATGTAGTGATCTCACAGTCATGGGATAGAGCCCCTGATGGGGCTCTGCACTGAGTGTGGAGTCTGCTTGAGATTGTCTCTCTCCCTCTCTCTTTGCCCCTACCTCTCTCTCTCTCTCTCTCTCTCTCTCTCAATATTAAATGTGTTGATGAAAAATGAAGAGAAAATTCTCACAGATTTAAAGAATTCTAAGTACAATTTATAAAATTCTAATTTACAGGATTGAGTTTATACACATGGAATCATTCGTGAAATAACTTAATCGTTGGGTCATGGAGGTGGGATTGCTCTCATGGGTTTCTAAATTGGTTCTTTCCCTTTACCATGTCTTCATGAATCTGACAATAAACTCTCTCTGCTTAAAGATATTCAGAGATGGAAACACCATGTCTTTATTTTAAATCATAAATCTGAGTGTTTTGTCATATCAGAGGGATAATCATAATTCCTACTGCCCTGACTTTCTTAGAAAGGAGACTCGTAGAAGACATGGACCAGATTTTTAATTTTTATTTTAATTAGTATGTCACGAGACATAATACCACATCTAATTTAGCAGTTCTTGCTTAATTATTAGGTGATTTTATTAATTGGCATATAGCTGTAGAGAGCATTTTTGTGTCTTGAATGGCCACTTCTGATGAACCAAGGGTATCAACATTTTCTGAGTTTTGCATTTAGAACTCTTCCTTAAAGCAGAAAATATGTTTTTCCCTCTTCTATAAATTGCATGCCGTCTTCCTCAGACAGATAAGGAAAAAGCAATCAAACCCACCGATAACAGAAACCGGCCTATTCCTCACTGCCTGCCAACCCCACTCTTCATTACATACTGAGAAATGTCGGTCTGACAGGGTATCATTCACAAGCAGTTTGATTTCTAGTTGTTTTATTTTTTCCTTCTCCATCATTTTTTTTTTCCATTTCCTGCAGGATGCACTTAAGGAAATGCTGCCCGTTGTCTCACATTAAGTGTCCGGATCCACTATGGAACTTTGTCCCCACTGAATGTTTCCCTGTGGTGTCAGCTGGCAGTGGTGTGGAATAGCACAGCGGTTAAGCGCCCCAGCCATGGAGCCGCACGGTCCGGCTTCAAACTCGGCCACTGGCACTTACTACCTGGGTCATCTTGAGTAAGCTTCCCTTCCAGACCTTGATTTTCCCTTCTCAGGGGCAGGGAGGATAAGAGCACCTTGGCATAGAGTTTTTATGAGAATTAGAGGTAGTTCCTGAGGACCGTCTGGAGTACGTCAGGTGCTATACGGCTAAGCTAATCCACTTCCCTGACCATGAACTCAAGACTAGGAGAATGCGCCCTAAAAGCATAGCACAAAATAGGCCGATGTGACTTGGGGCGTCCTCACCTCATCCTCCCTGTGGCTGTCCCCGTGGTGCTAGGAGGACGTGACAGGCAACAAAGAGCTGATGTGATATCTCATCAAACACAAGTTTTTGCCAAGCTAGGTGCAGATTACACCTCTGTGCACACAGGAAGCAAAGGCTGAACGCGCCGTCATTCTTAAGGCCAGCTCTGCCACTTTGCTGATCATCGCTAAGGAGCCACGAGTGAGCTGGAGGAGAACGAGCCATTTCAGAGCAACAAAGTGCTGTGATTTTTTTTTTAAGTAGAATTAAGACAACATATATCTTTATGCATATTTAGACATAGGGTTTGTAGTTATAGAAAAATGAGTATCACACAGATTATATATTCTAAAACTCTCCCAATCTCAGGTACCACATAATACAGCACTATTCACGGTCAGCCTCGTGCACATGCACAAAAAGTTGAAGCCTAAGGAGTTACAGGTCTCAAAACAAGTAATGTTAGTTGATGAAAGATCTGTAGGTAAAGAGAGATGAAACTAAAGGGGCCGTAAGAGAATCAAAACAAATGTCAGTCATTGGGTATGTGTGCATCTGTCTGTGTGTCAGTCTGTCTCTCTCCCTCTGTCAGTCTTTCTGCTTGGGTGTTTCTTACTCTCTATTGCTGTCTCTTTCTTTTACACATACATGCACACGGGCAATGAGACCCACTCTCTCCACATTAATGACTAATCACTATTCAGAAATGTAAAGTCATGGCAGCAGTAATCAAGAAGTATGCAGTATCTCATTTAAGAGAAAAAGAAGAGTAAGGTGGCTGCAATACCTCTGTGTCTGGCCTGTACTTTCTTAAAGACCAAGTTTCTAATTATTTCAAAAGTATGTGCAATCTTACTGATTTCTTACAACTAAGCAAATAAAAATATCAATTGGATAACATTATTAGAATGAATAACCAAAAGATACAAGACAACAGTATTCTCTATAATGTGAAATTTCAAATAAAAATCCAAGGTGGGGCCTGGGGGGTTCAGTCGGTTGAGCATCCAACTGTCGATTTTGGCTCAAGTTATGATCTCATGGCTCATGAGATGAAGCCTCTGCCCCTTCCGTTGCCCATGTTCGCTCGCTCTCTCTCGCTCTCTCTCTCTCTCTCTCAAATCAAAAAACAAACAAATAAAAATCCAAATTAAGGATTCATCACGTTGTATATGTGGGAGATGGGTTGTCGAGTCCTGCTAGGAAGACACAGAAATAATGGTTATAATGTTAATGCTTATGCACCGAATAGGCTCACACTGGGCTTGAGAAAAATAAATCCTGAACCTAAGTTTTAATGTCTTGTCTTTTGCTGTACCCCAGATTCCCAGTGACTCCTCTTGTCTACCACAGGCAGTCAAAATGTCCAGTTTTTCCCTCATCCAGCAAAACCTGTGCTCTCCCAGAATGGCTGGCACTCCATGTGGTTGAAGGAAAACTGTGCTTTAATTCATGCAAAGGTGGAGATGATTTCATGGATTACGGAAGCATTGACATATAGAGTATTTTTAAATCCCTAGTTGACTACTTAATTGCCAAAAATTCATGTCATCTTTTTCAACGTACTGAATATCTCAGATATAATAGGATCAACAGAATTTTGAAAAGCAAAATGGAATACAAAGATATTAGATTCAAATAAAAATACCCTTCTATTAGCTTGAAAAGTATTCACTTCTGTCTAGTCTTCATAATATGGGAAAAGTTGATATATTTTTTCAAGAGTTATTATTTGGTTGACTATTTCTTTTTTTTTGTCTTTTTAAAAATTATTATTTTAATTCCTGTGTAGTTAACACACAGGGTTGGTTGACTATTTCTTAATAATTCTCATGGGTTTTTTTTTTAATTACTCGTAGTTTTATTTCAGTCTAATTGTTTTCTTCTCCCCCCATCTTGCTCACGTTTTGGGGGGGCGATCTCAATAAAATGGGTTTTACTAGAAGGAAACCATCTCTGTGAACTCGAGATGGCCCTCTCTAGGGAAAAATACAAATGCCTTCATGCCATCAGCCATCAGTCAGGAATAAGCTCCTCCCATTGCCCAGCTCCCTGGGGAGAAATGACACTTCTTTCTAATGAAAGAACTCCCTGAGTCTTGAAGCATCACCGTTGTGACTCTGGGGATCCTTCAGGCTGCTTCTGATCTGGAAAGACAAGAATATAGCCTTGGTTATGAGAAGGCGGTATGTGTTAACCTTTTACCTACCAAAGATACTGTTCAATCCAGTAGGGAAAAGGCATACTAACTCAGAACACTTGAGCATTCTCTGAAAGATATTTAACAAGAAAAGCTCCAGGGGAGCTGATTAAATATGTTGCTTGCACCCCCAACAGTATTCTATTTCCCAAGAACAGCTGTACAATAGGAATTGCCAAAATTATAATTCATCACATCAAAATTGACCTTTCCAAATATTTAAGAGGTTGAGATTTTAGCAAACTACAGTTTCAGGAGCTCATTAGATTTTCAAGAGTGTATCCTAGAATATCATGGTTACATTTCAAAACGTGGCATTTAAAAATATGTATTTTGAATATTGTTATTGAATTTTTTTCCTATCCCAAATCAATTAGTTTTTGTTGTGTAACACAGCAGGCAGTATTCTCTTTTCAGAAAGACAAATTTATTTTTCATGATGTTATAGGGTCTATGAATTTGGAGAAAATACCAGTCCAGACTCAAGAGCAAATTCATTTTCAAGCTAGGCTAGAAAAGAAATAGATGTCTTTTTCTGTAGTGAAGTAGAAAAGAGTCCTGAGCTGTGCAATGCAGCATTTGCCCTTGTCCTCCTAGGAAAACTTCACATGGCCAAACAAAATTGGACGAGCAAGTATCAGAATGCATCTGTCTTTAGGAAATTCATGATGTGTACCTCAGTTTTAATTTCTGAATGATTCTGTTGTAAAGATAATGGTAATGTCGTATTTAACCCAGTAATTTCCAAATTTATTTGAGCGCCAGATCTCTTTTTTAAATACTGTGCAGCTCCTAGATGTCAGGTGCAGCTTAGAAAAGGTTGTAAACACCAGTGAAGAGTCTTCTGATTGCCTGATTTTGTCTACTCCAAACACTATCCTCTTGGTCACGTATCAGAATCTAGACAGGTAAGGTGGCTCACTACAGCAATGCCAGCACAAGTTAATTTTATAAAATTAGATAGTTTTGTGCCAAAAAATTTGAATCTACAGTGTGGTGTTAAAATGCCTATATTTTTTAGGGGTGCCCTGGTGGCTTGATCTGTCTCTTGATTTTGGCTCAGGTCATGATCCCAGGGTCGTAGGATTGAGCCTTGCATCAGCCTCCACACTCAGTGTGGAGCCTGCTTAAGATTCTTTCTCTCTCTCCCTCTGCCTACCTCCCCTGCTTATACGGTCTCTCTCAAAAAAAAAAAAGGTCTATATTTTTATATGTATATTATATACAGTACGCTGTATATACTAATACTAATTTCCTTTGCTTGCCACACACACACACACACACACACACACACACACAAAATGGATAACAATCTGTAGCTAAGAAGACCACTGTAGCGGTCCACTGGAGGGTCCTTTTGTCCTTTTGTGTCTGGATTTGAATAGTCTGTGATAGTCCCTTTTATATCCCCACGCTATTACTATTTCAGGTACCGTGTCCTTAAGTATTGTGCTTCTCTTGTGTCTTATAGGAGCATTTAGAAATCTCAGACTCTGCCTGCAGTTGTTAAGTGTCTGCTTTTGTTTGCTCGTTTAATCAACCATATCCCTGAGGAATCTGGCTTAGCTGTAGTATACTCTGAGAAGTGTCGCCATTAGGAACTTACCAGGCATGACTTCACTGTTTCCTCTGGTCTTAGCTGTATGTCTACCTGAGAAGCAGTGTCGACTTAAGGGAACATTTGGTGCATGCGGTCCTTATCTACAATCCTGTGGAAGAGCGAGACACAAGAATAGGAAGTAGGGCTGATTTTTAATTACAGGCAGCATGGTAGCCACAGATGAAGCGAGCAGCACAAAGCAGGAATGTTGGGAAGAGAGGAAGCGCAGAGAGGGCGTCAGGCATGGAAGATCCTGTCAGACTTGAAGGTGAACTCAGGCTTCATATTGCAGAGGATTTGTTTCAGATTACTTTTGCATCAAATGCACCTGCTTATAAAAAAAAGAAGTTGAAAACAAGAGTGATAGAGAATACAGAACACACATTCCCTTTATTCAAAAGACAGCCCATGTTGTCATTAGGATGTAGTATTTCCTTCTCTGTCTTACAAGTTCTTTTGTCACTTCTCTGAGCTGAGTTCATGCTTTTAACTTCAGGCTGTGGGTGAGAAAACCAAAACACTGAATCAAGTGCCTGCCCAAAGTCCAGACTCAGCGAGGGCTCAAGAACATGGAAACTTCCTGAGTACTGAAATGAAGACTAAAGAAGGGGGGAAAAAAAGGGGAAAAAAAACTATTCTCCAAACAAGCAAATAATAGGCATAGAGCAAAGTCTATTTTCATTATTACGTTTTAAGGAGTCTATCTACCTGAGGTGTGGTAAACTAAGCTGGCACTATGACTAATTGTTCATCACAAATCTGTTCCAAAGTGTAGTCAGTGAGTGTGGGCGCCCCACTACTAAGAAATCTTGGGCTCCACATTCACCAGTGGTCTTTTTGGGTGTCTCTCAGATGCCTAATGGAAGTCCCCCAAAGAATATCCTTTATAAGAATCTAGGCTTTAGGTACATTTTCCCCCTTAAAATTCATCCCGGTAAACACAATTATTTGCTCAGGCTTTGTAAGACTGGTTTGACCAAAAATAAGAAATACTCCTTTGTGGCTTTTACAGTTGTATTATGACCTAACTTCAAAGACAGAGAGAAAGACTGAGATTTAAGGGCTATAATTATAAGCCACCTGAGTAAGGACTCCTGAAAGGTTACCTGAAGAAAAGGGTGATTAACATTTCCAGGCATGTGAACTGAGTCATTTCTGGCTGAAGGGTAGCATTTTAAAGATATAATATTGTTTATAAAATTAAGGAACTTCAAGACTGGACCTTTTCCTTTGTTATATATTTTTTTGAACTTTTAGAGAATACAGGAAACCATTGGGTGGGTTAGGCATTTTTAAAATTATAGTTTTATGGAGAAAATAATAGCAGTGGCTTTTAAATCAGAATGTTTTTTTTCCATTCAGAGCAACTCACTGAATGGAGCACTTACTTGTTTTCACTCAGTACAAAAATTCTATCTCTGAATGGTAGTTCCTGTTGTTTTTCCTAAGATACATTTTCCAAGGATTATCTCCCTCTTATGCCACCACATTGGAACTTTGGCCAAAGGTGCCCCTAGAACAAAACTATCTCTGAATCCCAACAGATAATAAAGAGGTAACACTGAGGACACTGATTTTCTTGCCAAAAATAAGATAGATTTACTGATTGATCAAAAGATAGAGAGAGATAAATACACAATTATGGGAAGCGGGAAACAAAACTGCTACAACCTTTTTGATAAGGAACTGACATGATTGACTTAAACATAAAACGTGAAGACCGTATGATCCACAAATTATAGCTTTAAGAATATATAACTACCAAAATGAACATACATATACACAAGGATGGTTATTGCTAAATTGTTTTTAATAGAAAAAAAGGAAACAATCCTAATTCCTTGAACAGTAAAAGGATTGAATAAATTATGGCACTTTGTGCCGAGGTGGGTTCACCAGCTCTTACAAAGCATGAGTTAGACCTAGACCCACTGATGAGGAATATTGCTGAGAACAGCATATGCTTTGTAACATGAATGTTAGAGTAATAGTACAGAATGACAAGACAAGACACAGGGAACAACAAACATCAAACTAGTAAATTCAAGGGATTGAATTTGGGAGTGAAAATGAGGGAAAGACAAATTTATTGATTTTTTTTTCTCTTTATGTAACTAGTATATTTTGGTTTATTAAATGAACTTTATGACTTTATAAATACAAAATAGACAACATTTTGTTATGTGTTATTGTGCATGAGTGGCCATTGAATTCTGTTTCTAAGAGGTTAGGTTACCTGGAATTTGGGCTGACCGAGATGAAGGCTCCAGAACAAAAAGTTAATGGTGGAACCCAGGTGAACAAAACTACCTCCTGCCCCCACCTTATTCTTCCCACTCAATTTCCATAGACTCCTTGGAATTATAGATAGGTTATTGTCCTAGGCTTATCCATAAATACATGTCTCGACTCATAAATACCTCTATATCCAATGGGGATACAAAGGCGGAAAACTGGGGCGCCTGTGTGTCTCAGTCAGTTGAGCATCTGACTCTTGATTTTAGCTCAGGTCATGATCCCAGGGTCATGGGATCGAGCTTTGCCTCGGACTCTACACTGAGCATGGAACCTACCTGGGATTCTCTTTCCCGCTCCCTCTGCCCCCTTTTCTTGCTCGTCACTCTCCCTCTCTCTCAAATAAAAAAAAAGGTGGAAAATAATAGTTTTTCTGTATAAAAGGAAAAGTGGAAATGTACAAACCCATGGCTCTTTTTCCTTCCCACCTCATTTCTTTTTTTTTTTTTTTAATGTTTTATTTATTTTTGAGACAGAGAGAGACAGAGCATGAACAGGGGAGGGGCAGAGAGAGAGAGGGAGACACAGAATCCAAAGCAGGCTCCAGGCTCTGAGCTGTCAGCACAGAGCCCGATGCAGGGCTCAAACTCATGAACCGTGAGATCATGACCGGAGCCGAAGTCAGACGCTTAACTGACTGAACCACCCAGGAGCCCCCTTCTCACCTCATTTCTACCAGCAATACAGATTAACTACTTTTCGACCAACCTACCTCACAAGTTTTAGAACTATGTTGAGGGGCACCTGGTGGCTCACTTGGTTGAGCATCTGACTTTGACTCAGGTCATAATCTCATGGTTTGTGAGTTCAAGCCCCACATCCACCTCACTGCTGTCAGCTTGTCAGCACAGAGTCCCCTTCTGATCCTCTGTCCCCTTCTCTCTGCCTCTCCCCAGCTTTCACTCTCCCAAAAATAAATAAATATTTTGAAAAACAGATGAAAATAATCATGAATCACATGTGATAAATGACTCTTTCACTCTTTAATTCAGATATAGGCCACACATAATATTCAATGTGGTGCATTGGCTTCAAATTAATTATGTTAAAAGAGGAACTGATGTTTAAACTTTCTTTTTTTATCCTTCTCCTGAAAGATGCTAGCAGAGGAAGATATTTCGTTTTGTCATCATACATACTCCACATAGAGTTCAAATTTCATTTTAAATCCACCACTTGTGACCAAAGGACAAAATTCAAAAATGGGAAGTTTCGCTCTAAATTGTCCTTTAATTCTTTTTTTTTTTTTAATTTTTTTTTCAACGTTTATTCATTTTTGGGACAGAGAGAGACAGAGCATGAATGGGGGAGGGGCAGAGAGAGAGGGAGACACAGAATCAGAAACAGGCTCCAGGCTCCGAGCCATCAGCCCAGAGCCTGACGCGGGGCTCGAACTCCTGGACCGCGAGATCGCGACCTGGCTGAAGTCAGACGCTTAACCAACTGCGCCACCCAGGCACCCCATAAATTGTCCTTTAATTCTTGCCAGCTTCAGAGTTCTCGAATTCTATGATTGTAAAGAAAAATTAAAGCTAAAACTACCGGTGAAGCCAGACATAATCTCCAGTAGGTTTTTGCTCACTGGAGACCTGAATGGAAGTGTATCAGTCTATTCAAGCTGCTATAACGACATATCCCAGATGGGGTGTTTTATTGTTTATTCTTTTTTAAAAATCTTTTAATGTTTATTTTTGAGAGAGAGAGAGAGAGAGCATGAGTGGAAGAGGGGCATAGAGAGAGAAGGAGACACAGAATCTGAAGCAGGATCCAGGCTCTGAACTGTCAGCACAGGGCCTGATGCAGGACTTGAACTCACGAACTGTGAGATCATGATCTGAGTCGAAGCCAGATGCTCAACTGACTGAGCCACCCAGGAGCCCCTGCTCTCACAGTTCTGGAGGCTGAGGGTCTGTGGTCAAGAGGCCAGCAGAACTTGTTTCTGGTTAGGCCTTTCTCCTTAGGTTGTTGACAGGGCTTTCTCACTGTGTCCTCACATGCTGTGTTCTCTGTACCTAAGCAGAAAGAGAGAGTGAGCAAGAGAAGAACAGTCAAGCTGAGGTATCTCTTTCTCTTCTTATCTCAACACCAATCCTATTGGATTAGCGCCCCCCCCCCCTTATTATTTAACCTTGTTACTTAACCTTAATTACCTCTTAAAGACTTCATCCCCAAATGCAGTCACACCTGGGGCTTAAGGCTTCAACATATGAATTTCAGGGGGACAAAATTCGTCCATAACAGGGAGAAAAACAAACATAGGGTACCACGGGATACAAAATTTGTGTATATTTTACATTATGCTAAGTTTCTCCCTTCTAAGTTTTTTGTGTCTTTTAGTAAAAGAAACAAATTGAACTGACATTTAACAGCTTGCCACAGCCAGCAGGTATAATCTACAGGGTCCAATTTTAGAAGGTCATGAATTATTTCATTACATTGTTAAAATGTCTTTATATTGAACATAATATGTGAGATACGTACGTACATCTTTTTTGAAAGTGATACTTGAAATGATGCCTCTTTAGAATTATTTCTTTTGCTTTTAAAATAGCTTCTGGGGAAAGCACTGGTTAGCCTATTACATTCTAGCCATTTCGTGGGCCCCGTAGAAACACTAGTTAGTTTATATGAAAGACATTTTCTTCTAATTCATAGAAACAAAGAAGTACACAAGAATCACATCTAATTACAGAAGGAGCCAGCCAACAGGCGTTAATATTATTGGTGAAGCTCCTTTTTGTTACTTTTCTGTGTACAGACGGAGAAAGGTGAAATTGTAAAGTCTGAGTAATACCCTTCACACTGTTTTGTACGTCTAGTCAAATCTAGCCTCCAACCTTTATCTCAACGGTATGAGATTAGGTCTGCGAAAATTGGACTGGCAGGCGGTCCTTTTCCACGAACGTAGGAGAGTTTTCTTCTCCCATTACCGCTTTCTACCACAACTGAAATTCTCTTCATTCAATTGTCTGCTGATGCTGCCTCAAATTTCCAGAACTCTGGGTGTAATGAGACTTTACAAGAATCTCAGTAGCCACTCCTACTGACCTCAGGCTCCGGGAGCCGTGAGAATTGACCACTGCCAGCCACCAAGACTCAGCCGTGCCCAGGTCCCGAGTAGTAAAGAAGCAGACTCGTCCTCTCCAGTTGGCAGCTTCTGAGAATCCTGTGACCTCCAAGAGGTCCAGGATGGGCCTTGGTAGAGCCAGTGTTTACAGTTCATCATCCTCAAATCCTGGTTTGCTCTTCTCATTCTTATTTAAAATAGATGACCCCACCCCCCAATTCAACACACCTCTGAAGGCTAGGGACCCAGGGATCTGCTTCACTATGACCAGGGCACTCACTCCAGACTACCAAACCTTGCCCGTGTTCCTAGCCACTGGCTGAGGTCTTGTCAGCTCGGATGAGCCACCGAGTCTGCTCCCATCCTGATGATGAGTACGGAACCTGTCTTGAAGGCTTCTAAGACTGTGTCTCCCATCAAGCGGGCCCACTGCCCACCATCTTGGCTTTGCAATGGCTCCTTAGACACTGCAGTGTGGCAACACTCTCCTGGACAGCAAACCCCCAAAGTGGGAGCTTTTCTTCAGCTCCCAAATGCCATTCCCACTTACTGCCTCTCCCCTTCCAGAGTGTTCTGTTCTCAGGAATATGAAAGGAGAGCCTATCTATCTTAGAGGGCTCAGGATCCACTAAAAATTCTCACGGTGCTGCCCGGATCAAGATCCACTGACCGTCAGCACAGGCAA
Source organism: Leopardus geoffroyi (assembly GCF_018350155.1). Lineage (NCBI taxonomy): Eukaryota > Metazoa > Chordata > Mammalia > Carnivora > Felidae > Leopardus > Leopardus geoffroyi. The sequence continues at coordinate 9,560,248 of NC_059334.1, read as the reverse complement.
AGCAACATCTCAAAAATGTTTTGGATATTGCTGGACCTGCTGCGGCTCTACCCATTCAAACCGAGAGTGGTGTTAATTGTATGTCTTGGATGAAGTAAAATAAGAAGGAAAGGACAGAGAAGGGGAATGGTAAATGGAAAAAGATGAAGCAACGCCAAATTTGGTCTCAATGATCCCTGTGGAGCTGTGGTGCCCCAACACAGAGCAAACAAGTAGCTGTTTCTTTATCTATGAAATGTAGACAATAGTTAGGGCTGTGGTGATTAAATGACCGGGTGTATACAAAGGGCTCGGGGGGCGCCTGGGTGGCTCAGTCGGTTAAGCATCCGACTTCAGCTCCGGTCACGATCTCACAGTCTGTGAGTTTGAGCCCCGCGTAGGGCTCTGGGCTGATGGCTCAGAGCCTGGAGCCTGCTTCCAATTCTGTGTCTCCCTCTCTCTCTGCCCCTCCCCCGTTCATGCTCTGTCTCTCTCTGTCTCAAAAATAAATAAACGTTAAAAAAAAAAAAAGGGCTCGGAATGGCACCTGCAACATGGTGAGCGTTCGTAGATACTTGTCGCTGTTGTGGTTACCGCTACAACTATGTGCGACTGGAAATGCAAAGGAGCCAAGCTTGGACAGCAGCTGTACCCACCACTCACAGGACAACTCTGAGACCGTGATTTGATCCCCAAGCCTCATCTGCAAATTGGGAAGAGTAACAAAAGAATGAATCATTTCATTCATAAGAACAATTTCATGTTTTAATTATCTGTCTTTCCTTTTTCTGGATAGGCTGGCTTAAAAATGAGAAGACAGACTTTGAAAGGAACTAGTGAGGGTCCAACACAACATCTGAATGAATGCAGATACTTAGTGAATCCTGTGTTTAGATAAGAACTTAATGCAAACCAGACTTAGCATAATATATACATTTTTAGAACCATATTTATCCTATTCCCATAAAGCAGGCTGTCAGACACAACTTTGTCAAAACACGTGTTATTTTGGTCTTTGATAAGCAAGTTAAAAACTAAAGCTGTATCATGAAATTAAAAAGGAGAATATTCTAGATCTTTCCGAAGAGGCTGGGATCTAATTTCAGCTGAATACCAGAAGTTAAATTAGTTAATTAAGCTTATTTATTTCAGAGCTGTGAGCAGGTATGATGCTGTCTAAATCAGATAGCTGTGGGGCACCTGGGTGGCTCAGTCGGTTAAACATATGACTTTTGATTTTGGTTCAGGTCATGATCTCACAGTTGATGAGTTTGAGCCCCGCGTCGGGCTGTGTGCTGACAGCACGGAGCCTGCTTGGGGTCCTCTCTGTCTCCCTCTCTCTGTCCCTCCCCTGCTTGCTCTCGTGCTCTCTCTCTCTCAAAATAAATAAATAAACTAAAAAAAATTTTAAACATCAGATGGCTGTGGGTTCAGTTATCACTCACTTAGATTGCAAAACATCTGCTCAAGTGTTCTGTGTCTCCCAGGAGATCAGAGCAATATGCATGCTCACAATAATTAGGAAGTAGGCAAATAATGTGAGTTTTTGGAAAAGATTGAAGGAAATGGGACCGTTCAGATGGTTATACTAAAAGTCCAGACCTGCCACCTTGTTGCTATCTCATGACCTCTGTAAATACCCACTGATACGACACAAAGAAACATTAAAGACACTAACAAAAGAGCCTACACATCCTAAAAGTAATGTTTTGTTGGCCTATTGAAAGAATCTTCTCATCTGTGGTTCCTTAATTATTATTCTGTGTCTGGCTTTGTGTTCCTCTTTATTTGGCCTACTGCAAGATTACGACAACAATCTCTGGAATCGCCAATCATATTTTCATCATGTAACCCTTTGAGCCGTGTCTACTGGGATTTGGTAGAGCTTGTCATCTATACTCGGAGAGCTGACGCTCACCCTCAATGAATGTCATGTGCAGTTAATTTGCGATAGAAGTAATTTGAAGTTATGATGGAAGCCAGTTCTCTCACTGGTTCTCACAATGAGTGCTTTGCCGAGTCTAACATTAGAGAAACTTAGAGATTCTTCAAGGTATTCAGTCTCAGTTATTGTTCTCTGATTCATGTAGTGAATGAGATATTTTTATTAGCAGACACTTGAATGACTGGATAGTGTTTATTTTATCATTAAATGTGTGACTTAATTTTATTTTATTGAGATACGTATTTACATATTCAAGTGATCATAATCCTAATACATAGGCATGTTAGGACTTCTACTTCTGCTTCAACTGTGTTCTGGAAAACCGTTCATTTTAATGATAAAATCCATATGACAAATACGTATTGAGCAATTACTGTGCGTGGGGGACTTTGCAGGTTACAGTGACAGGACTGACACGGGCCTCAGTGAGATCCACTTGCCCTTGGGTTCCCTAGATTCTATAAGGAATCAACGGTGAAAGATGAAGTCTAGGCTCCCTGGCATGCCCCACCTGGCAGAAAACATCCAGTTTGTTAGAGACCAGAGAGAAATGTCTGTATCCTCCCACTGACATGCTATTTGATGCTTTTCCTAGCACTTCCTCTAGTTACAACAGGAGTGTTAATGCTGTCGCACATTCCCGTGAAGTGCCATAATACATGTATTATTTCCTGAGGAGATGCTGGGATCTACCAGAAGCAAGGCCATAGGTGGAAAAGGCCAGAGAGCCTGGATTCAAGTGACCTCTGTTCACTCACAGCCACAGCCTCAGTTTACCCATGCTCTCAGGAGATGATCAGCTTCAGCTGTTCCTTCCCGAGGATGCCCTCCTCTGCTGGGGCTGCAGGGAGAGGAACCGTGTGAGGCTTCACTGGGTCCGGGACCCTTTTCCCAGAGTGGGAGAGGTCCCTTGATTGAGAGCTCCGCCAGTGCAGGCAATAGCAGAGTGAGAGGCCCTCAAGGAGAATGAGACAGCAAAGGAGGAATGTTCTCTAGGATAATGCTTCTCAGACTGAGGCAGCACCGGTGACTTTTCTTTCTTTTCCTTTTTCCCAATCTTCTGCAGATCGATACTTTCAACAAAAGATACACACAAAACACGCATCTATTTTTCATTATGAATGAAGTATTTCTTTCTGTCTCCGGGCTTATCTTGCAGACCACATTCTCAGAGGCTGCCCTGAGCTCCTCTCGTCCTGCGCACCCTGGGAACCCTCACCCTCTCACCTCACGGCCTCTTCCCCTCCTATGGTCTGACCTCACCGTCACCTCTCAGGAAACTGCAAGGTTCTCCTTTTAAAAATCCAGCCACATCTTGTCAGTCCCCACCCCCAATTCTGCCATAGCACCTATGGTTCCCTCCCGACCCTGTGTTGTCCGTGACGTCCTTCACAGGAGCACGCTTCCCTCACTCTCTCCCCGTGGAACGTGGTGTCTCTTTTTCTTTCTCTAGGCGACCTTCTAAAAGCTTTCCTAAGGTTCTAGCCTAAATGTCAGGCTCTATGCACTTTAAATATATGAATGTCAAGGGTGCCTGAGTGACTCGGTTAGTTGAGTGTCTGACTCTTGATTTCGGCCCAAGTCATGATCTCACGGTTTGTGAGTTTGAGCCCCGCATCAGGCTCTGCACTGAAAGTTTGAAGCCTGCTTGGAATTCTCTCTCTCTCCCTTTCTCTCTGCCCCTCCCCCACTTGCACTCTCTCTGTGTCTCACAATAAATAAATATACTTTAAAAAAAAATGTGAATGTCAGTGTCTGAAACGGGGTTGGGGGATGTTAAGATTTGACTCTCTCCCAATGTGAAAAGGGGGCTAAGCAGGAGTTAACTGCGTGTATATGTGTCCATCGTGTTTGGAGAAGGTAGCGGACCAAAGCTTCTGAGGAAGGTAGAAGGTATTAACCCACTTGCTAACGAAGGAGGGTACCATTTGTTAACCCTTTGCTAACAAAGAAGGGTACCATCACTAACTTGTAAAATGAAGGGATGTGCAGTATCTTTTGTTTTCTGTTCTTCTCCCTTTGTGTCCCTTCACTCTGACGGGGGCTTTGATGGGTATGAGGAGGGGAACTATACAAAGATCCTTTTGTAGAAAGTCGATAGATGTGTTTCTTCTGCCAATGACAGGGATCTTAACTCTCTGACCACCTGTATCCTCATCAGTGATATGCGGTGGTTCAGTACTAGGATCACATTCCCTAGAAAGTTCTATAATTTTCGTACATTGCCTCAAATCTTTTGTTTAACCTATTGATTTTTTTCATCCCGGGGCTCTATGTTAACCTTATTTTCTTAATTCTCTTCTAGCAACTGTGTTCTGGTCAGAGGCCAAATAAACGACATTCAGAACTTCTACTGAGGTACTATGAGGTAAGATCTTTTTCTGGGTTGAGTTCTTTGGTTTAAAAAAAAAAAAGGGATGTATGGCTTGATCAGTGAAACAGATTAATGAGGAATAGGAATTTCTAAGTTGGTGTTTTCAAGTATGATTTATAATTGCTCTCTGTGCATCTCAACATAGATAACACAGTCGTGCTTGATTTTTGTCTTAATACAGATACTTTTTTTTGGCTTTTTGCTCATAATATTCAAAATTACAATGAAAGCATGTCGGTTAAAATATGAAATGTTGTTTTCTTTCAAATACTCATTTGTTTCTTAAGTGTAGCAAGACGTGGTTATTGGAAATTAGTGCCAAATGTTTGAATTTTTAGCATCTATAAAATTTTATAGCTTGTCTAATTTACAGAAGCTTACATATTATCCCTTGATTGATATCACCTTATATAAAACGCCATACAAAATCTGATAGTGAATATAAAGACAGAGCAACGTTGTGAAAAAGCTCCATTTCCTCTCAATGTTATTGTTAATACCTTCTCTATTCAGCAGACAGTGTTATTGCCCTAGTCAATATCCCTTCTCCCTTCTTCCTTCCAAAAATCGTCATCATCATCATCCTGGTATTTTGAAAGGCAGTGAAATGCCTTGTTTAAATACCGTCACATTCCCAGACTCCTTTACTGAGGCCACGTAACCTGGTTCTCACTAATGACCCTGGATGGTGGGCCCCAGGGAGGACTTCTCTTCCTGAATTTATTCCCTTCCTGCACTCATTCCCTTCTTGACTTAAAAAATCAGAGCTTCAAGAGCAGAATATTTTGGGAATATTGTTATTACTTCATCTTCTTACCTGTAAAGCTGTTCTAACATTTGTAGCCGCGGATTTTAATTTGTGGAGGTGACTGAGTGTTGACATGGAGAGGTCAATGCCATTGAAAGGAGAATTTCTTCCATACATATGCCGAGAGAAGGGCCACTCTGTGCCACCAGGCCACCTGAGGAAGCACCGGGTTTGGTCAAGAGGCAGAAGACGGGAAGAGGAGAGAGTTTGAGTCAGCAGTCTTTCCTGGGAGTGTCTGTGGGAACAGCTGTGCAGTGTGGGGCATACGGTTGAGGATTGGCCAGTTAAAACCGTGTGAGGGGCTCTGGGCTGTAAGGGTGGTCCCTGGCCGCTGGGTGACTTAGGGCTGAGGAAACACTGGCTTGGTGTGTGAGTTAGAGGAGAACTGAGACTGTGGATCTAGGGTTGCTTGGTTTACACACGAAAGATGTGCTCTGGGCCACGCCCTTTGCTGTCTCTAAGAACTGGGTAGCCCTCTTGTTGGCATGAGCGCTGGGAGTTGTAGGCAAGCGATGAAACCTAGGAATCTACTCCTGAAGCCAAGAGCACACTGTATACACTGTATCTTAGCTAACTTGACAATAAATTATTTCAAAAAAATTAGAAAATAAAAATAAATGAAAAGAACTGGCTAGCCTTGACAGAGGCATGCTCTCCCTCAGCAGCAAGGTTTTAAGATCTCAAAACATCATAAAATACAGAAAGGAAAGAACATGCCTGATACACAGCACAACCCCCCCCCCCCCCCATCTTGAGATCCCAAGGACGAAAGCCACAGCCAGAGATGTTAGAGCAGGAAGGTAAAATGAACTTGACTCCTTGATGACATTCTTGCCCTCCGGTGAGCCTACCATCAGCTCTCCTGTGGGATGACTCCGATAAATCCCTGATTCTCTAGATCTCTTGACACTCAGAGCCCAGTCCAGACAGCACTGATTCACGGGCGTTCGTACCCGGGGGTTGTGCTAGACATGCCTGTCTTTAATCTTGGCAGTAGTGTGCAGTCAGGGTAAGTGTTATTATCCCCATCTACAGATGGGGAAACTCACACACTGAGTGTTAAGGTTGAGGTTTGAGCTGGACCTTCCGGTGCCCTTCCCTGTCCTCTGTTACCCTGATGCCTATCCTAACAGCATATGCCAGGAGCCTGTGCTTTCGGTATTCACATCTGCTGGCTAGTCAGCAACATCGCCGATTCATTACCCCTTTGAATGCTTGCTCTTTGATATGCCAGAATTTCCACTGGATTATCCACTTATAAAACCAAGTGAACTTAGGCTATTCCACATTAAAAAAAAAAAAAAAGAAGAGAGAAAATTCTAATTTGGGGGGATCAGATTTGATTGGAATTGCCTGTGAAAGCAAGTGAAGGAAATATTAATTCCAAGGTGGGTTTTTTTTTTGTTTTTGGGGGGTATTTTTTGGCAGTAAAAGTTTAGAACTCATGGTCTCAATAAGGCCACCACAATTCAGCTTTTAACCTATGGTCCAAATATGAAATATTCTCCTTCCAACAATCTCTGTTCCTTTACTCGCACTTGTTGGGATCGGGGGAAAATGCAGGTAAAAGATAAATTATATACAGAACTCCTTTCCAAAGAAAGTCATGCACGATATTGAATAAGGTACTGAGCTGAGTCAGGGAAGGAGGTGCTTGTAATGGAAAAGTCTCTGGGCTGGAAAATACGAGGGGGGCAGTGCAGGTGACAGCCAACTCTTCCAAGGCTTGAAAAACGCCAGCTCACCTCTCTGGACCTTTGTTCTTTATTTGTAAATGGAGGGTGCTAGATATTCTGATATTCTCTTCGTGTAAAATAATAGCTTTCTTTGTCAGATCTCCTTTGCTAAGGCAGGGAAACGCTGCATCTACTAAAGTCAAACTTTCCTTTTGGCCACTGAAGCTACGATTTCTCAGTACTTTCCCTTTTCCTTTCCTTTCTTTCAAATAGATCCTGAATCTCTTCATTTCTTTGTGTCTCTTCTGTCACGACCCTGCCCTAGGTCATCATTCTGTCTTTCCTGGACAACTGTGTGAGCTTCCCGATGGTCTCCTGGCTTCCAGGAGGCTGGGGAGCCCGGAGCACGTCTCATTACTCTCCTGCTGGAGACCTGTTGCAAACCCTTCAACTCCTTCCTCTACATTAAGAGCAAAACCCCCGGTGCCCAACAATGACCTATACATCCCATACGATCCGGTTTCTACCTGTACTTGACTCCTTGCTTCCCAACGCCAGCAAGTGTCGTTTTCACTGTTCCTTGAATGTGTCTTTGTGTTCTTTCCCCCGACACCCCCGGGGGCCCTGGCAGTATCGTCCCCTGGCTTGCATTGTGTGTCCCTGCTCCTTCCAATTCGGATCTCAGCTGCTTCAACCTTCCCTGACCACTCTCTGGATATGAGCGCCAGCCCAGGTACCCAAATTGAATTCCTTTTAAAAACTAGAAATTTTATTTTGTGAAGCATACGAAAATACCCATGTATGGCAAAAACTACGTACGCATAGAACTTAGGGGATCTAGGAGAGACGTGAAAAATAAGGGGTTTAGGCCAGACGTGAAGAATTCAGCCATGTTTGTTTATGGTTTATTATCTCTTGCCATAGTGTGATCTAAGCTCGGTGAGGGCAGGGCCTTATCTGTTCCTTCCTTGCCAAAGCCCACAGTGCCTACAAGGATGCCCGGTCCCTGCAAGAAGCTTAGTAAATATTTAGCGAATGAATGAATGTTGAGGCAGAAAATGCCGTAGATCAAATATCCCCCCCCCAGTGCTTACAGATGTCCCCGAAGAGTTTATTGCTTAGGAAGGAAGGAAAAAAAAAATAAAAGTAAAGATGAAAAAAGAATTCTGGGGAGAGGGACAGACAGCAGGGCACAAGGAAAGAACAGTAAATCTTTGGGAGGGATCGCTTCAGATATTTTTACGAGCAGTATTTCTGATCTGTGGTGATGGGTGGCGGAGGCCAGTTCTTTGGATCTTACAAAGATTTATTAGCTAAGCCTGACATGTGGACGATCAGAACTGTTTGTTGAATGAAGGCCCAAAAGAATGAAATAATAAATTATTGAACTGCTAAGAGCATTTTGCCTTTTTTTTTTAAAATGGGCAGGATAACATTCCCTTGATGCCAATATTTAGTCCGTGTTAGTAACAGCCATTCCAAATACACTGAGTGTGAAGAATGTTCCATGAAGCAGAATTCGGTTACTGCGCTAGGCATCTCCCTGAGAGCATTTCAGAATTTATTCCATCTTCAAGTAAATTGTCACAGTGACTCTCCAGGATGGCATACCGTGGTAACGTATTAAAATGCTGATGGGAAAATGGAAACTAGAAAAATGTCTTATCTGTCAATTAAATGATGTAGCCTCGTGGGTCGATTACAGCAATTCGGGGGCTTTTTGTTTTCTGCCAATTGAGATTTGACAGCTGTTTATAAAATATTTACATTCTGATTTCAGTCACATTGACAACACTTTTGGGTCTTTGGAAGATGATAATTATATGTTAGGAAAACGTTAAAAAAATTCTGAAGCTGATCTGTTGAGGGGAAAAAATATCTGGCTTTTTTCAAATTGTACGAAGGAAGGAAATCTACTTTATTAAAGGATGTATTTCTAATAAAAGTCAGGAATAATAGACATTTGTGATCCAAAGACATATTGCGTGTAATATGAGGGAGTATCTTTCTTCACCTCGTCTGTTCTGGGAACTTTATCTTTTCTCAGTCAGCTCTGGCTAGCTAGATACACGTTTCTCACCTTTCTTTACTTTATTAGGCATACATAATGTTTGTATGGTACTTGGGTGAATTAGACAGGATTTGAGAGCATCTCTATGGAATTTTACAGAAAAAGAATTCAATATATATTCTTAGTACTTGAAAGAAGAGAAAATAAAAAGTATTGGGGACAATACTAACTATTGAATTTATATCGAATTTTCAAATAAAATACTTTTAAGTGTTTCTCATGAGAAGTGTAAATTTACATGCAGCTTTTCTTTATCAGGTATCATGTTAGAAACAGTGACCTCTAATTCTTGATCGGTATCTGTCTAAAATCTTGACAGCCACTGTCTGTGTGATGCTTTGTAAGAACAAGTAGGTGATAGAAAATTTGAAACCTATTTTATAGCCATTCAAGGGTTTCCTGTAACTGACATTATGTTTGAAGTATCTAACAGCTATTACTTTCTTTCACTGATGAATGTTATGTTGAAGTTTCTTAAGGTAAGGCAAATGATTTTGGAATCCAACCTAACTTTTTAGTATCAAGTATATTAAGTTTGTATAAAACATATATTCTTTTATAGCCATCACCCTGCACATAGTTTGGACCCCACTAAAAGGGCACGTCAGTCATAAATGGGCCAAAGTGGGCTTGAGTTTATCTGTGGAACCAGGAGAAAAAGTGCAGTTGGAGGCCCAGGGCCCACCCCCTTCCCATCCCTGGCTCTTCCCCGTCTTTCCAGGGGCCTTGCTCTGGGACCATTCATGTAGACACTCCCTGTGGAAGTCTAACACACCCCCTCCCCACTGTGTCACAGCTGTCCCTTGGCCAGCCATGGGGTCCCAGGGACACCTAAGGATGCATCTGGTGAAGCCACCACATAAGCCCTAGAAGTGAGCAGACCTTTGGTGAGAGATTCTAGGGACCTGCAGAGATGAAGCCTGGTCTAGAAGAAACCCAACTCCCTTTGGGCAATTCCCATGCAGAGGGTCATGGCCAGAGGAAGTCCAGAGTGGACACAGATACAGCACTTCTCCAACACTAACATGGATGCACCTGTTAAAATACAGATTCTGATTCAGAAGGGCTGAGGTGGGCCTGAGCTTTGGCGTTTCTGATATGCTTCCAGGTGAGGCTGATGCTGATGCTGACTAAACTCTGAGGAGCAAGACGGTGATGCACAAGGTCAAGGCCAGGGTCCTACCGTCTGGGTTGCAGGGCAGTACTGGACAGAAGTATCTGCTTTGGGTGAACACAGAGACATGGGCCTGCCACAGACAGCTGTCCTCACCCCCAGGACCTCCCAGCCCAATTCTATATCATGTCCCTTGGCAACCTGTGTCACCAGTTGTCCCTCCATCAGCTCCCAGCCCCTTGTCCACGTGGGCAGCAGCCCACTCAGGGGCTGGGCACTGAACTTGATGTCCAGGTGTCAGAGCCCACCTTGGCTGTGCTCAGAGTGTCGCAAGGCCAGGTGTCCCCAGCATGCTTGCAGCCAGGGAGAGCTCAGCACCAGACCGGGCTCAGGCACACCCGCCCCTGGGGATTGCCCCCCCCCCCAAACCACACAGGTCCCTGAGGGCATATGCACCTATCTTACACCCTGGGGCACTTCGCCCAGCTTGTGGGAAGTCCTGCAATCAGTCTCAAAAAGGCACATTAGGGGGAAGTGGTAAATCTAATAGTTCTCTAGCAAGATTATACCTCATTATATGAAATTGGATTAGAAAGTTTTCAGAAGTGACCCAAATAAAAGCAGTGCATAAAAAAATGATTAAGTTCTCAGAGGAACCTTTGAACCAAAGAGAAAAGAAAATCCAAATTAGGAACAAAAGAAAACAAAACAAAAAAAGAAACATTTGGGGGCACTTGGGTGGCTCAGTCGGTTAAGCGTCCAATTTCGGCTCAGGTCATGATCTCACAGTTTGTGAGTTCGAACCCTGCATCAGGTTCTGTGCTAACAGCTCAGGGCCTGGAGCCTACTTCAGATCCTGTGTGTCCCTCTCTCTCTGCCCCTCCCTGCTCACACTCTGTCACTCTCTGTCTCAAAAATAAATAAACATTAGAAAAGAAACATTTGGGAAGTAAATATAGGTGTTACGCCATATACAAAAGAAATAAAATGCTACCCAACAATTGATCAAATCATCAAAATATATCACAGAATCCCACTTTAAAAAATTTTTTTAATGTTTATTTATTTTTAAGAGAGAGAGAGAGAATGAGTATGAGCAAGGGAGGGGCAGGGGGAGAGAGAGAAAGAGAGGGAGAGGGAGATTCCAAAGCAGGCAAGAATCCCAAGCAGGCTCCACACTGTCAGCAGTGAGCCCGATGCCAGGCGCAAACTCAAGAACCATGAGATCATGACCTGAGCCGAAGTCAGACACTTAACCGACTGAGCCACCAAGGCGCCCCTCACAGAATCCTGTTGAAGACAAACACACAAACAGTATCAGGAGATGGGAATCAAAAATTAAAAAATATTATGGGGTGACTATAAAAACTTGTAACAAAAGAGCAGCTCTAGAAAACTGGAGTAATCAGATAAAGTAATAAAGGTGATTGATTTCATAAAAATCCAAGTTTGGTGTTAGTAGGTGATACTTTTTAAATAAAAGAGGGTTTTAGACATAATTCCATAACATGGAGAAATTCAGTTACATTCCAAGAGAAATGAAAGAGCTCGTTAGAATAAAAACATCGTAGGGGCTCCTGGGTGGCTCAGTCAGTTACACGTCCGGCTCTTGATTTTGGCTCGGGTCATGATCTCAGTTCCTGGGATCAAGCCTCACATCAGGCTCTGTCTACTTGGGATTCTTTCTCCCTCTCTGCCCCTCCCTGGTACACACTCTCTCTCTTCCTCTCTCTCTCTATCTCTCTCTCAAAATAAATAAATAAACTTAAAAAAAAATTGTAGAGGGGCACCTGGGTGGCTCAGTCGGTTAAGCCTCTGACTTCAGCTCAGGTCATGATCTCACGGTTCATGAATTTGAGCCCTGCGTCAGGCTCTGCGCTGACAGCTCAGAGCCTGGATGGAGCCTGCTTCGGATTCTGTGTCTCCCTCTCTCTCTGCCCTCGCCTGCTCATGCTCTGTCTCTCTCTGTCTCTCAAAAATAAATAAATGTAAAAAAAAAATTTTTTAAGCCCGTAGAAAGGAACATTAAACACAAGCCACAGTCTTCACACCAGACAACATGCAGCGTACATGGAAGTATAAGAAGAAATAAATTCAAAGTGCGTATAAGGATGACTTGGAAAGAAAAGATCTCATAATGTGATCAAAGGCAAAAGCTGTCGAAGTGCTATATTTACATTCTAGTGTGTCAGAGGGGAGAAAAAAAGAAAATCCATCTACACAGTTTCTTATTATTCCAAGACTGCAAACTCTATCCAGTTTTCTTTACAGCAAAGGAGTTATTCAATTCCTGCTGGATGTTCCTAAGAGAAATTTTAGATGATCTATACCAATGCTTTAATACACAGGGTCTATCCTCAAAGAACGTGCACTTCCGTTTAGACGGGAAGCCATACACATTTTTTTTTTAAATGTTGTAAGTGTTAAATACAAGACCGGGTATTAGCAATGTAACTAAGTAGTTTAAGTACCAAACAGATCATTGACCTGTTGTGGTCATGGGCTATAGCCTTAGCGTGTTTACATCCTTGATGCTTTTCTCAGTGATAGACCTATGTGAGCTTGTAGAACATGTTTATGAAAAGGATGTGTTAATGACATGCCAAAGCAGAATAAAAGGTAACATTTTTCATGGCTTCAGGGGCACAGAGACACCCCTCAAAGAAAGGGATGACATATATAGAGGCTGGAGAGAGAGTAGGACTTACATAGGCAGAAAGAAACCGGAGAACATTGCAAAGGCTCACAGGGCAGAATGCAGGTATCATCCGTGTGTGTGTGTGTGTGTGTGTGTGTGTGTGTGTGTGTGTGTGTAGGGGGTGGCTTTCAAGGATGGCGAGAGAAGGGGACGAGCAAAATGAAGAGGACTTTGTAATTCTAAAGCAGCTTGGATTTTATCTGAAAAATCATGGAATACCACTGAAAGAATATGAACTAGGGGATAACGTGAGAAAAATTAATTAGGCAACACTATGTGGAGCTAGATGGAAAGTGGGGAAAATATGTGGGTGACTTTAATCAGGAACCAGAATGTCAAAGGCTGAAGAGAAAGCTACCCCCAGGAGGGAGGAAAGCCTGGATTCAGAAAACAGCACAGCGAAGTCTCTGTCTTCTTCTTTCCTAGTCGGTGTGGTGTTTGCTCTCTCCCGTCTTCACACCTTTCTGTTCTTATGATGATTTGCCTTTCATATGTACATGCCAAATGGGTTCAAATCATAAAGAAAAAGCAAACAACACCCTGCCTAGGTTCTCTTGATTTCTGTCTCTCCCTCCTTCTCTTCCTCCAACCCGTCAGTGACCCTAGTTCCTTCCTTGGGTTTCCTCCTCCTCAGTCCTCAACCCTCCGTAGCCTGGTGGCTGGTCCCCCTGCCTCACTGGAACTGTCGCTAAAATGAGCGAAGATCTCCTGGTTGATGAACCCCAAGAATTTTTGATCCACAACTTTTCTGACACCTCTGCAAGTTTTGCTGCCGTTGGTCTTTTTGAAATTTTCTCTTTGTAGGGGTGCCTGGGTGGCGCAGTCGGTTAAGCGTCCGACTTCAGCTCAGGTCATGATCTCACGGTCCGTGAGTTCGAGCCCCGCGTCAGGCTCTGGGCTGATGGCTCAGAGCCTGGAGCCTGTTTCCGATTCTGTGTCTCCCTCTCTCTCTCTCTGCCCCTCCCCCGTTCATGCTCTGTCTCTCTCTGTTCCAAAAATAAATAAACGTTGAAAAAAAATTGAAATTTTCTCTTTGCTTGGAATGCAAGGAACTTCCTCTCCTTGAATCTCATTGTACCTTTTTTTCCCTCATTGCCATTCTCCCTCCCTCCTTCCCTCCCTTCCTTCCTTCCTTCCTTCCTTCCTTCCTTCCTTCTCTCTCTCTCTCTCCTTCTATCAGCTGCCTAAGTGCAAATTCTCTCCTCTGCCCCCGCAAAGCTCTGTTCAGAATTCTCCTTATTTCATTTAACTTCCAGGCTTAGACTATGACCTCAAATCTGTGCCTCTAGCTTAGACACCTTTCCTTAGTTCACATCTATCTGTATCTGTAGAGACAACTCTCTCTACAGGGTTTCACCACATGCTCCAAAGTCAGAACGGCAGAACTGAACTCCCCTGTTCCTCTTTCCACTCTCTGCTTCTCCGTGTCTCTGTCTTAGTGCTGTGTGTGTTATACAGGTGCAACCCAGAAACTAGATAAACCCTTTCCGTTTCTCAAGTGAAAATCTAGGGGCGCCTGGGTGGCGCAGTCGGTTAAGCGCCCGACTTCAGCCAGGTCACGATCTCGCGGTCCGTGAGTTCGAGCCCCGCGTCGGGCTCTGGGCTGATGGCTCGGAGCCTGGAGCCTGTTTCCGATTCTGTGTCTCCCTCTCTCTCTGCCCCTCCCCTGTTCATGCTCTGTCTCTCTCTGTCCCAAAAATAAATAAACGTTGAAAAAAAAAATTTAAAAATCAAGTGAAAATCTAATCTTAATTCCACTGAGCCACTTCCTGGCTATGTGACCTTCTACGTTACTTACCTTCTATGGCTCTCAGTTTGCTTGTTTATAAAATGTACAGAATGGTAACACTTTTCTCACAGAAGGGCTGTGAAGATAAGAAATGGCACATTTTAAGCCCTCAATACGTATAGCTATTGCATTGTTTGAAATAATCTGACTCCCCGTAGACTTGAAAAGAATAAAAACCCTAGTTTTCTTAGCATGTGATTTGATTCTTGCCTAATTCTCAAACTTCTTTCCCACCGTTTCCCAACTTCCACCCTGCTCTCCACCCTTATAGAAGACGCTCTAAGGTGCCATTCTCTGCCCACCATCCCCCAAGCTCATGAATGCCTCTTCCTGGTATTAGATCATGACTTAACCATGATAATTTCCCCTGATCATCACAGTGTATGTGGGTAGGGGTGCCTGGGTGGCTCAGTTGGCTAAGCGTCTGACTCTTGATTTCGGCTCTGGGCATGATCTCATGGTTCGTGAGTTCCAGCCCCACGTTGGGCTCTGTGTTGACAGACCGGAACCTGCCTGGGATTCTCTGTTTCCCTCTCTCTCTGCCCCTCCCCTGCTTGCTCTCTCTATCTCTATCTCTCTTTCAAAAATAAATAAACTTTTTTTTAAGTGTAGGTGCTTAGCTCTTCTTGCATTTTTCTCTTCGATCTCAACTAGTTTTCCTCCATGTGCTTCTGGAAGGCCATTGCCTCAGAGATTGTTCCTTCTATGTTGCCATCGAGCACCGATCTTCATCTCTACCTCTGTACTATCAGCTTCTTGGTGGTAGAGGATGTCCTATTTATCTGTAGGTGGGAGTGGTTTTGAGAAGAAGTATAACCAATAGGGTGTGGACAAAAGAGAATAACGGTTGGACGTGCCAATTGTGCACCTAGAAATGGCCCTAAATATGGGTGAGTCAGCCTTTACCTCAGCTGAGTCTGAGGTAGCTGCAAAAGGGAAAGTTTGAAGAGGACAAGGCAAAAGGAATATGGGGAT
Source organism: Leopardus geoffroyi (assembly GCF_018350155.1). NCBI lineage: Eukaryota > Metazoa > Chordata > Mammalia > Carnivora > Felidae > Leopardus > Leopardus geoffroyi. Next base: position 9,544,819 of record NC_059334.1, on the reverse strand, counting down.
CTTGAGGAAAAGCTAAGTCAAAGATGTGAGGGGAAAAATGGAAGCCAGCTGGTAGATGGTTCACAGTGGAGGAGAGGTCCATGGGGCCCAGTGGAAGGGGTGGCTGGCAAGAAAGGAGAGCTCATGCTGACCTATGATGGATTTATATTTGCATAAAATCTTCCGGAAGAAGATTCCAAAAAAGAGAGGCTCTCAGTGTCAAGAATGAGGAAAGGACAAAACATACAAAAATTTGTGATATATAGGAAGTTGAGATATAACAATATACACACAGTTTTAATGAGTTACAGGTTTTTTTTTTGTTATGGTATTTGTGGATGTAATGCCATGTATAATAGTATATTATAAATATACATTTTTATGTGCAGCTGACCCTTGAAAACACAGGGGTTAAGCGTGCTGATGCCCCATGCAGTCAAAAATTCATGTATAACCTTTGGCTCTGCAAAAACTTAACTACTAATAGCCTACTGTTGACTGGGAACCTTACCGGTAACACAACAGTCGATTACCACGTATTTCATATGTTATATGTATCCTAAACTGTATTCTAACAATAAAGTAAGCTAGAGAAAAGAGAATGTTCTTAAGGAAATCATAAGGAAGAGCAAATACATTTCTCACTTATTGTCGCCCCAACCCTAAGAGACTGGGCAACAGGGCTCTGTGTCCCTGAGTTCAAGTGGGGTACAGATTTAAACCTTCTGGATTTAGAAGAACAGGTCTGGAGAAAGCACACCGCGTGCCCAGCAACTGACCTCAGGGGCCTTGTTTTCAGGCAGACCTCTGTGTCCTGACTCTGCCCCCTTCCTTCAGCTTCAGGGCTCTCGTCACGGCTGGTGGTGGTGAGGACGGGACTGGGTTGGTCTGGACTCTGGAATGGACTCCTGTGCCAGCCCCATCATGACTGTCCCTGTCAACTTGGGCCAGGCACTTAGCCCTTTCCACCTCAGCGCTTATCATGTAACATGGTGATTAAAGCTGGTCGTGAAAATGAGCAACAAATAAGAACATTGCTATAGGAGCGCCTGGGTGGCTCAGTCGGTTGAGCGTCTGACTTCAGCTCAGGTCATGATCTGAGTTCAAGCCCCACTGCTTCAGATTCTGTGTCTCCCTCTCTCTCTGCCTCTCCCCCACTCATGCTCTGGCTCTGTCTCTGTCTCTGTCTCTGTCTCTCTCTCTCTCTGTCAAAAATAAGTAAACATTAAATTTTTTTTAAAAGAAAAAGAAATTGCACATAAATTTCCCAGCACACAACAAGAGAGCGTACAGAGAAAGGACAGCCAGACACTGGTGACATCCTAACAGAAATGGGGGAGAGAGAAAGTGATTAAAGGTTTGAAGGCAAAGTTTTTAAAAACTTAATTTGTAACCAAATGGCAGCCAATTAAAGCCTGGTGAGGTGGGCAAGGCCCAGCTTTTGTTTTTGTTTTGAAGCTGATAAATTTAATAAAAAGTTCTTCATTTTCACTTCAGTAAAGGCCAGGGGAGATTTCGTGTGTGCACAGGCGCATTTCCAAACACGTATCTGTAATTGAATGAGATTTTGTACTGGGAAAGGACATTAATTACCACGTTATATCAGAGCATCATGCAAAACACTTAAAACTAAGTAAACTAACTATTTAATTAAAATACTCTGGGTTTGGGGCGCCTGGGTGGCGCAGTCGGTTAAGCGTCCGACTTCAGCCAGGTCACGATCTCGCGGTCCGTGAGTTCGAGCCCCGTGTCGGGCTCTGGGCTGATGGCTCAGAGCCTGGAGCCTGTTTCCGATTCTGTGTCTCCCTCTCTCTCTGACCCTCCCCCGTTCATGCTCTGTCTCTCTCTGTCCCAAAAATAAATAAACGTTGAAAAAAAAAATTAAAATACTCTGGGTTTTTTTTTTAATGTTTATTTATTTTGAGAGAAAAACAGCATGAGCCAGGGAGGGACAGAGAGACAGAGAAAGAGAATCCCAAGCCGGCTCTGAGCTGTCAGTGCAGAGCCCGACTTGGGGCTCAAACCCATGAATCGTGAGATCATGACCTGAGCTAAGATCAAGAGTCGGATGCCCAACAGACCCAGGCGCCCCTAAAATATACTGTTCTGTAGCATCATGGATATAATATAAAAACAGAGTGTTAAAAATGTGTATATTATGTGTCTTGATTTCCAGATGGAACCACCAGTGTCCAAGGGCAAATCTAGAACAGTGCCTGGGACATGGTAGCTACCAGATGGTGGTGGATGAATAAATGAACAGATAAAACCCCTGTTTGCAACCTACGTAGCTTACATTGGAGGGTCTCCATCTTAGGAAAAAATAGCCAACACATTCTATTTAGATTCTTACAAACGAATGTAACACAAAATTGTGCTTAATGCTAGAAAGCACTATGATGAAGGAATTTTGTATGAGTTGATGTATCAAAATCCAAGAAAAAGGGCAAGGCATTCTGAAGTACATATCATGTAAGCGTAGGTAGGATTGTGCTCCAGACTGTTGGAAAAAAGTTTATGGTACAAAATCATACCATTAAAGTATTACCTGAAATAATGTTGTATGTATTGCAAAATCAAAACATTCCTATGAGAGAAGAAGGAAGGCAAGATTTTAAATTTTTTTAACTTATTTTTTGAGAGAGAGAGAGTGCTAGCAGGGGAGAAGCAGAGGGGTGGGGGACAGAGGATGCAAAGTGGGCTCTGTGCTGACAGCAGAGATCCTGACGTGGGGCTCAAACTCGTGAACCATGACCTGAGCAGAAGTCGGATGCACAACCAGCTGAGCCACCCAGGCGCCCCAAGGAGGGCAAGATTTAAAGGGGGCGGTGATGCAGCACAGCACGGGAACAGGGAGGGGGTGTTCAGAGAAGCTTGAATAGTAGTCCTGGCTAAGACAGAGTTGGGGATTCTCTGTCCTTCCTTCTTCCCCTTCCCCAGGCTAGTCTCCAGAATGAGAACGTCAGTGACCTGAGTGACTGGCTTAGTACTTTCTGAGGGGAGTATGAAGAGACTGGTACTTTGGGAGTATGAAGAAACTGGTACCCGGGTGGCTCAGTCAGTTAAAGTGTCCGACTTCGGCTCAGGTCATGATCTCATGGCTCGTGAGTTCCATCCCTGCATCAGGCTCTGTGCTGGCAGTTGAGAGGCTGGAGCCTGCTTCAGATTTTGTGTCTCCCTTCTTCTGCCCCTCCCCCACTCGCACTCTGCCTCTCTCTCTCTCTCTCTCTCTCTCTCTCAAAAATAAACATTAGAAAAACAAATTGAAAAAAAAAGGCAACTGGTACTTAAAGCGTGATCCATGGACAAACATCAGCATCACCCAGGAACTTACTGCAGATGCTGAATCTCAGACCCCATAGCAACTCTTTACTGAATTGGAATCTGCCGTTAACAAGTTCTCAAGGTGTGTGGGCTTCAATCTTAAATTAAAATTTGAAACGTATTGTTCTAGGGATTAGAAACGTGGGCTTTAATGCAAGGCGATCTGAGTTCAAATCCTGATTCCTCCTCGGGCAGGCCAGTTATATAATACTGTTTTATCTCATCTGCCCTCTGCACTTATAGGTAAGTCATAAATACCCTTATCTCGTTGTAAATGAGATAGGTTACACGTAAAGAATTTGTGTAGTACCTGCCTTTCAGTAAGCAATCAATAAACCTTAGCTATGTTTATTATTTCTCTAATGCAGAGCAGGAAGAAAAGGAAATAGTGAGGAAGGGTTCTCGCTATGACCTTACTCTCTCCTTTCCCAATCCCAGACTCAGCAGGAACTTGCAAGCAGATCTGATAGTTTCTCGGAGTTTCCTTCTGCCACCACAAGGTGTTTTTTTTTCTATTTACATTCCTATGGACATGTCACTTAACCTCTTTGAGCCTCAGTGTCCTCCCCAGTAGCATGGGATGGCCACATTAGCCTGTATCACAGTTGTGGGAAAAAAAAAATGAAGGGGTCCATAAGACAGTAGATTCTTTTCATTGTTCAAAGAGCGAGTCTGGAGAAGGTAGCATAATGGATTTCACAATTAGAAAGAATCCTCTTGGGTGCCCGGGTGGCTCAGTCAGTTAAGCGTGTGACTCTTGATCTCAGCTCAGGTCTTGATCTCCGTGTCATAAGTTCAAGCCCTGCGTTGGGCTCCACGCTGGGCCTGGAGCCTACTGAAAAGAAAGAAAGAGAGAAAGAAAAGAAAAGAAAAGAAAGAAAGAAAGAAAAAAGAAAGAAAGAAAGAAAGAAAGAAAGAAAGAAAGAAAGAAAGAAAGAAAGAAAGAAAGAAAGAATCGTCTTACCATGAGAGGCTAAATAACTGAAGGTGCTGAGTTACATCACTTTAGAGTAATGCAGGGTGGAATAAATGATAGGGCGTTCCCTTTTGATAAGAGGAGAGCAGGTGGATTCTACTGGCAGATGGGGAGGAGAGGGAGTTAGTTCCGTCTTCAGAGACAGAGGCCTCTGAAGTTTGTTCTTGAAAAAATAACGTAGACTTTCAAGGGATACTTAAGTATTTTGCTCTTTACCTATGTAGCAGCAGCAAAAGAGCGAGACAAAATTAAGGAAGTAGGCATAGAGGAAAAGTTTCTAAAGAGGATCAGAGGAAGGAATGATTGCATCTGGTTGGATCTCAGCAGAGCTTCTGAGAGAGAAGATTTTTATGGTTGGCCTTGGGGGATGGAGAGAATCTTGAGAGGGAGTTGCAGTCTTATTGGAGGAAATAGCATGAGAAGAACAAGCCAGAAAAGCTTGATGCTCATGAAGGAAGAGTGAAGATTCTAATTTGGAGGCTCCAGATTGCACAGGGTTGGAGAGGAAGAATCGGTCGTGAAGGTAGGTGGGGATCAGATTGTGAAGGACCCTGACTGTTCGCTTCCTAATTTCTGCACGACGGCTGGTCATAGATGGTTCTTGATTTGGGAGCTGACATGATCAGGGATGTGTGTCAGAACATTTATTTGGCATCCATGTGTGATGTGGCTTAAACCGGGAATAAGTAGAGAGACTAAATCCGTATTGGAGTGGCTCAGGAAAAGTAATCAGGCCCTGAGCTGGATTTGTAATGCTGGGAATGAAAAGGAAAGGACAGTTTCGAGCAAATGCCTTTGTAACATGACTCTTCCTGGTCAGCAAGAATCATCAGTGTTAGAGGAAAATAGAAATCACTCACTTCATAGTGAGCAATGCTCTTGCCAACTTCCATGTTTCAATATATTTTAAAGTTAGTGTGAGTAGAAGTGCAAATATACTAGTTTCTTGTTCTATTTTTATGTCCCTGTGTAAGGAAAAGAGAAAAAGGAAGAGTTCTTTTGATGTGTCATACTCTGAGACTTATGGTAGTTTGCTAATTATAAGTTCTATTATAGTAAGGTCTCCCAGACCCCAGTGATTACACAGCTGCAAAATTTGTAGCCGAAATGTCAGCCTGACTTAGTATTTTTGCAGGCCAAAAGGCCAAGCAAAGTAAAGTCAAACTGTTTCTCGTTTCTCACCAAAATTTGCAAGATCTAACAATAGATCTCAAGACTGCATCAAAAATCTTGCATCCATTCTTTGCCCTCCTGGACTGTTGGCTGAGCCGGGGTTTTTCTATCTGTTGAATGGGGGATAATCATACTCTTCATCTATATCCCTGTCTTTGTAACAAAGGCTTTTTGAGTGCCTTGGTTTCCAGATATTTCCAGATACCCAAAATTAAACATAATTCGGATGTCCTCATACACATGGTGGCAGACCAGCTTTCTTTCTTGGTGTAAATTCTTGAAACTGATTAGCCACCTTCGTCCACTTACTCTCAGAGCTGCGTGCCCACCTGACTTGTCATTTCCTTGACGTTTGTTAACCTGCCCCGTCAGGCTCGATCTTAGATCTTAGTGTCATCTCGATGTCTTCTCTATAGGGGCAGTCTTTCTAACGGCTTACCAAATAGTTTGAAATGAAACATTTAACTTAATGCGATCTCTTTTTGTTTGTTTGTTTGTTTGTTTGTTTGTTTGTTTGGTAAAAGTCAATATTAAGAAAATGCAAAGAAAAAGTACTGCCACGTAAAAATATTGGTTCGGGATTGTAAGTGATTTGTAAAATGTTTTCATTTTTTCTTTTCAAATCTTTGTAATGAGAAAACCATTTCTTAGAGATACGAGAGATAACTGACATATGAGTTATGTTAGTTCCTGGCGTGTAACATAAAGATGCAGCATTTGTATATACTGTGAAATGATCACCGTATTAAGTCTAGTTAGTGTCCATCACCATACCTACTTACAGAATTTTTGTTTTCTTGTCATAAGAACTTTTAAGATTTACTCTCAGCTACGTTCATATATGCAGTATGGTATTATTAACTATAGTCACCATTCTGTACATTACATCCCGGTACTTACGTATTTTACAACTGGAAGTTGGTGCCTTTTGACCCCCATCACCCATTTCACCCACCCTGTACCCCCACCTCTGGCAACTACCAGTCGGTTCTCTGTACTTATGAGCTTGGTTTTGTTTGTGGTTTTTTTGGTAACATCTTTCTGTTTTTTAGATTCCACATATAATCGAGATCATACAGTATTTGTCTTTCCCCCATCTTATTTCACTTAGCACAGTATCCTCAAGGTCCATCTGTATTATCACAAACAGGAAGATTTTGTTCTTTTTTATGGCTGAGTAATATTTCATCATATATATGTATACATATACCTACCATCTTTTCTTTATCATTCATCCAATGATAAATAAAATCTATTATTTAAAAAGCTTTTTCCTAAGCATAACCATCATACTTCATTTTTTATAATTTTGATGTTTTTTTTTGACAGACAGAGAGTGTGCTTCGGTGAGGGAGGGGAAGGGTAGAGGAAGAGGGAGACAGACAATCTTAAGCAGGCTGCATGCTCAGTGTGGAGACCGATGTGGAGCTCAAGCCCATGACCTTGGGATCATGACCTGAGCCGAAATCAAGAGTTGGACGCTTAACTGACTGAGCCACCCAGGCGCCCCTTGATGTTTTGTTTCTAAAAGACACATCCTTTGATACGTTTTGGTGATTGTGCACATTATTTTATTCTATAGTAACGGTTCTTATGAATTTTTGGTTTTGAAAATGGAATGATGTTTTAAAAGCAACTAATCTTGTGCTGTTAAGTTTTAAGAAAAGGAAAGGATATTTTAATACTATACTAATATAAAGGACTTGGTCTAAGAACAAAAAGGACCCTTCAGGAGAAGGGCCAATAGGTATATTTTTACAAACTTTTATGAGGGCTATATTAACACGTATATACACCATTTCAAATCCATTAAAATTCTATTTAATGACATTAGTGTGAAATAAAGTTATTTTGGAGACAGCCATTTTACAGTGAAACATGGAGATGGAGTGCCTACAATGTCTCATTTTCTCTCTGTGTCATTGTGACTATAAAATTGCCCAGCTCTGCACAAGAATATTGAAGAAAATGGAACAATACTCCGTAATATTTACTGCGCTCAATTTGGAACGTTCCAGGTAAATTGAGAGATACCAAGGTACAACCAAACATCCTGCCAAAATTTTCCCCTTGAAGAACCTAGAATTTCAGGAGTCAGGTGACTGGCTGACAAGGTGGCCTCAGCAGTTAAGGACTCTGCTGATTCAGCACAGAAGAGTCAGCAGCTTATATGAACGATTCATCAAGGTTGGTACCAGACAGGCATTTGAGACTCCTCCTCATTCACGGCCTTTTTATCCTCAGTCATTTTCCCCCCGCTGTCCGAAATATATTTTAGGTACTAAATCTCATGATAAAGCCATTTTAACTCTAGCTAGATTCTGTGATTTGAAGTATGGACAGGCAAGTCATTGGCCCTCGGAAGAACATTCACATCGGTAGGTTGCTTTTTAAAATAAGGCAAAAGCGGGGCGCCTGGGAGGCTCAGTCGGTTGGGCGTCTGACTTCGGCTCAGGTCATGATCTCACAGTCCGTGAGTTCGAGCCCTGCATCGAGCTCTGTGCTGACAGCTCAGAGCCTGGAGCCTGCTTCCGATTCTGTGTCTCCCTCTCTCTCTGCGCCTCCCCTGCTCATGCTCTGTCTCTCTCTGTCTCAAAAATAAATAAAAACATTAAAAAAATTTTTTCAAATAAGGCAAAATCCCATTAAGAATAACATCTGTCTCCACTGCCCTTGGTGCCTTTGTCCTTTATAGAGCTCATATGTCTATGTTCTTCCCTCTACGGTCCTTGGAGAGAAATTACAAGATTTATCTTATTACTCTGACAGCTGTGTTATTGCATAAGTACCGAAAAACTGAGAACAATGCAGTGTACTTTATTGGGGTTATTCTTTTTTTTTTTTAATTTTTTTTTCAACGTTTTATTTATTTTTGGGACAGAGAGAGACAGAGCATGAACGGGGGAGGGGCAGAGAGAGAGGGAGACACAGAATCGGAAGCAGGCTCCAGGCTCTGAGCTGTCAGCACAGAGCCCGACGCGGGGCTCGAACTCACGGACCGCGAGATCGTGACCTGGCTGAAGTCGGACGCTTAACCGACTGCGCCACCCAGGCGCTATTGGGGTTATTCTTAAGGGGTCTAGTATGTGCCCCTTTATTAATATTAATTTGCAGTTCTTAGTATGCTCTGTGTGTGGTTCTCTCAAATGAGGAAAAGTCCCTGATTAGGAATTAAATGTCTAATAGAGTGAGACCAACTGTTGAGATCGACTTTTTTATTGCAAGTGAGTGATTAACTCTTTGGATTTTTAATAATGAGATGAGTTTATTATTGGAAAAAGAAGCTGTTGCTTCACCAAGGACTTCCTTTGTGTGACTCACTACACAATTTTAATATTATTTGTGCTAGATTTACAAATAATCTTTAGTTCTCATACTAAGTGGCAGGCTCCATAATGGGTATTATGGGGTGCCTGGTGGGAGCTCTTTGGTTAAGCATCCGACTCTTGGTTTCAGCTCAGGTCATGATCTCACAGGTTCATGAGATTGAGCCCTGCATCAGGCTCTGCACTGACAGTGCTTCTGATCCTCTGTCTCCCTCTGTCTCTGCCCCTCCGCCACTTGTTCTCTCTCTCTCTCTCTCTCAATAAATACATAAACATTAAAAAAGCATTTTTTTTAAAAAATAATGGGTATTGTGTTGCAAGGCATCCCAAGGCTTCCTTGGGCTCAACCAGAAAGAATATCAAGACGGATTCATACTGTCTACAAAAGACAGGGACCACGAGGTGCACCCGAGTGCCAGGGTGTTGTTGTGCCCAATTTGAGATAACATTTTCAAACTGTACTCTAAAATTTAGTATCTTAAAAAAAAAAAGAGGTTAGAGTGGGAGAGAGCCAAAACATAAGAGACTGTTAAAAACTGAGAACAAACTGAGGGTTGATGGGGGGTGGGAGGGAGGGGAGGGTGGGTGATGGGTATTGAGGAGGGCACCTTTTGGGATGAGCACTGGGTGTTGTATGGAAACCGATTTGACAGTAAACTTCATATATTGAAAAAAAAATTTTAGTATCTTTATGTTGTTCTCTAAGCTTCTTCTGTAAGTCCAGACTTTTCAATTTCGTTGTACATTTTCCCAAAGCATCTGGTATATTAGGAACCAGTAAGCAATGATAATTGATTGGTTAATTAACGGATTGACAAATTAGCAAATATTTAGCACCTAAAAGTTGCCACATTGTACAGCATATCTGTGTGTCCTCGTAGCTTCTTCAAAGTAATACTACAATTTTGCTTTTCAGCAAGTACATTTATTCCATGCTCTCTTTGTGTAAACACTAGCAAAGTCTATATCTTTCATCCTCCATGGTGGTTTGTTCAAGGTTAACAGGTGTGAGTTCTGGGGTGCCTGGGTGGTTCAGTTGGTTAAGCGTTCGACCTCGGCTCAGGTCATGATCTCACAGTTTGTGGGTTCAGAGTCCCACATAGGGCTCTGTGCTGACAGCTCAGAGCCTGGAGCATGCTTTGGGTTCTGTGTCTCCCTCTCCCACTCTTCCCCTCCCCTGCTTGCACTCTGCTTCTCCCTCTCTCAAAAAATAAATAAACATTTTAAAAAAATTTTTAAACAGATGTGAGTTCTGTGTCTTTTATTTCAAACTCACTGTTTTTGTACCTGCTATCTGCTCCTTATGTCTCTGGGGCAAAGGCGCTTCTCTCTTTCACCTCTAAGTATATACCTGCTCTGCTCTTACCTTCTCCTGCCCCTCCTGGGATCTTGTGCCTCAGTTGTTCCCAAGATTTGTAGTAACTGCCCTGTCTTTCTCTTGTCTGGAGTGTTTCCCTCTCCTTAAAGATCTACTAGTCTCTCTGTTTCAGTATAAACTTCACTTCACTTAGCTCTGTCCCTCACTTCCAGCTACCATATCATTTCTGTCCTCTCACAGGTGCCTCTCTGGCCTCCTGACCTTCCTTCACTCGAGGTACTTCCTGAAGTAACGGAAATGTTCTGTACCTGTTCTGTCCAGGCCACTCAGTACTTGTGGTTCTTGAACAGTTGAGATGTGACTGCTGTAACTTGAAGAAATGAACTGTGATTTCTTGGCATTTAATTAATTAATTAATTAATTTTAATTACACATTTTATTTTATTTTTTTATTTTTCACTTTTTTTTATTGAAATGTCTTTTCCAAGTTGTGGTTAAAATGGTGTAGTCAAACTTTAAAAATGTGGCATTTCCATTAAAAAAAAGGTATAGTGCATTTATATCGAATATATTTTTTTATATTTTTTCGTTTTCTTTCCTCTTTATTTTTTTATTTTTTGTGTTTTTTTTTAATTTAATTTTTTTTAATTTACATCTAAATTAGTTAGCATCTAGTGCAACAGTGATTTCAGGAGTAGATTCCTTAGTGCCCCTTACCCATTTAGCCCATCCCCCCTCCCACACCCCCTCCAGTAACCCTCTGTTTGTTCTCCATATCTATGAGTCTCTTATGTTTTGTCCCCCTCACGGTTTTTATATTATTTTTGCTTCGCTTCCCTTATGTTCATCGGTTTGTCTCTTAAAGTATCATAGGAGTGAAGTCATATGATTTTTGTCTTTCTCTGACTAATTTCACTTAGCATAATATGCTCCAGTTCCATCCACGTAGTCGCAAATGGCAAGATTTCATTCTTTTTGATTGCCGAGTAATACTCCATTGTGTGTGTGTGTGTATATATATATATATATATGTATATCACATCTTCTTTATCCATTCATCCATCGATGGACACTTGGGCTCTTTCCATACTTTGACTATTGTTGATAGTGCTACTATAAACATTGGGGTGCATGTGTCCCTTCGAAACAGCACACCTGTATGCCTTGGATAAATACCTAGTAATGCAGTTACTGGGTCGTAGGGTAGTTCTATTTTTAGTTTTTTGAGGAACGTCTTCACATTTAATTTAAATTTAAAGCAGTCATACAGGGCAAATGGCTGCAATATGGGACAACAGGTAGACTTTCTAAGCCAGAGTCCCTCACCTGAGCCACACAACACAGAAAATTATTTGAATGTATCATCTCCATTCTCCCAGGGATAGTACATAGCGAGTATTATCCCAAGATGCAGAGAAGTTAAATCAGCACATGTAGTAGGTGCTTGAGGGCATCAGGACTTTGTTCTCTCTGCTAAGGTAACTGAAGTCTTCCTTTCCAGCCCCTTGAAAGACGAAGTTCAAATATATACCATTTGCAAAGATCATCAGCATCTCTAAAAGGCAGTCCAGTGCAAGTTTCTCAATCCTGACTCCTAATTCTCTGCCTTAATGGAATTCATCACTATCCTCCAAATGCTAATTTTACTTTTCTACTTTCCAGCCTCATATTATACTTTATCCTCAGACTGTTGTATTCTGCCTCCTCTCTATGCTTACCAAACTATATAGATTCTCGGAAGCTCACATCTGGGTTTTTCTAAAAAATGAAGCCTATGAAAAATTGGAATCCTTCAGTCTTTTCAAGAATATCTATTGAAGTTTTGCTACATTCCAGGCAAGGACCTCCCCCTCTCCCTCTCCCTCTCCCTCCCCCTTCCCCACCCCATTTTCCCCTCCCCCTTCTCTTCCCACTCCCCCCCTCCTTTTTCTTCTTTTGTTAAATATCTCACGTAGATTCATGTGTTTGGGGAATAGAAGGTCTTGATTCAGTAGCTAGGCTGTCATGGTGCTGAGACATCTATCAAGTTGGAGCTGAGGAGGAGTTTCTGCCCCGTTTGCTTCATCAGGGCTTTCAATCTCACCTCTTTTGCTCTTCCTTTGTCTTCCCCTTTCTTTCTTTTTTTTTTTAAAAATTTTAATCTTTATTTATTTTTGAGAGAGAGAGACAGAGTGTGAGCGGGGAAAGGGAGACACAGACTCCGAAGCAGGCTCCAGGCTCTGAGCTGTCAGCACAGAGCCCGAGGCGGGGCTCGATCTCATGAACCGTGAGATCATGACCTGAGCCAAAGTCAGTCACTTAACTGACTGAGCCACCCAGGCGCCCTCGACTCTTTCAATACAGATCACCATGAGACCTGTGACTTTCATCTTAACACACTTACAAGGATATCAAAAGAATGGACATACCGAATTTTATCAACAATGTGCCAAACTCCCGGACTCCGTATAATTCACTTTCGACACGCTCACATTTCTTTTCCTTGCTGTACATTCCCAGGAAGAGGAAACACGAATGTCTCCTTGAGGCAAATATGCTGGAGGTGATCTCATCACATATCATTGTCATAATAGTCAATGGAGTGGAATCATAAGAGAAAGGAAGAACATACAGTAAATTTACTTCTTGTTTACTGCCTAATTATCTTTAAACCTATTTATATTTTTAAGGAGGAATAACTAAAACCAGAACCATACATACTGGATCTCCAAATGAAACAAGAAGCTAAACCATCTGGGATGGTAGTTGAGCAATGCCAATTTACTCTTAAATTTTGTGCAATTCCGGAGCGCCTGGGTGGCTCAGTCAGTTGAGCATCTTACTTCCGCTCAGGTCATGACCTTGGTTTGTGGGTTCGAGCTCTGCGTCGGGCTCTGTGCTGACAGCTCAGAGCCCGGAAGGCTACTTTGAATTCTCTGTGCCTCTCCCCCATTTGTGCTCTCTTTCTCTCTCAAAATAATAAATAAACATTAAAAAAAATGTGTACAATGCCAGTCAAAATATATTTTTTTTGCAGCTGATTAATTATAGTCAGTCCTTACCAGTAGAAAACTCTTTCGGGATTCCTTTGGAGACTTTATTGAAAAATACATATTCCTGTGGCCTGCTCCGCACCCCTTTACTTAGAGTCTCTAAGCGTGGTACCTAGAAATCTTTCCTTTTCAAGGAATTTCTTCTTCAGAGTGCCAGGGTGGCTCAATTGGTTAAGCATCTGACTCTTGATTTCAGCTCTGGTCATGATCTCATGATTTGCACTGATAGTGCAGAGCCTGCTTGGGATTCTCTCTCTCCCTGTTGCTCTGTCCCTCCCCAGTTCAGGCTCTCTCCCTCTCTCTCTCAAAATAAATAAATAAACTTTGAAAAAGAAAGAAAAAAGAAAAGAAAGAGAGGGAGGGAGGGAGGGAGGGAGGAAGGAAGCAAGCAAGCAAACAATGTCTTCTTGAAAAGGAATTTTGATGATTTCATCAGGTTAGGGAACCAGTGGCATGCAATCTTGGGTGGTAAGTGAAAACTACTTAAATATCAAAAAGCTTTTAAAATATATGTAACCCTTTTTAAAATTTGCTGATTTTTTTTTCTTAGTCGTGAACCCAAGTTTTACAAACGTGATGGTTGGCTTTACCCTCTGGGTGTCCCTTCTGGCTCCCATGAGGAATTGAAAGCTACCAAAACCCTAATGCAATCTTCATTCAAAAAATATTTTCATGACATCAGAAAGCAATAGACCACCAGTCACTTGTCCAAGAACCCTCTTTGTCTGTAAATATTTACAGAGTTCTTTCTGAGCATAAAGCACTATCTTCAGGGAAGTCATCCTACTTACCCAGCTCTGTTAGCCCGTGCACATAGTCTGGGAGGCAAAGTAGCTTCTGACCCACGTTTGATTTATCCCTGATTGAACACTATCAAAAGCATTTTTGAAATTCTTGCATGTATGGCCCTGTTCTTTGGGCTCTACAGTGAAAGTCACAAGCACCCTGGTTCTTGCTTCCTTAGAACAAATTGGGCATCCTACATATATCCATATACTTTCCACACATGCTTACGTTTTATTCCGTGAAATGGGGAAGACATTGCCCTTGCCCCTTGGGCAGAGGGACCAGTACAGTTTAAAAGTTTGTTTTGTTCTCCTGCACCCCTTATCTTCAGAATCTCTCCTCACAAGAAGACTGCAGGTCCTTTCCTTCCTCAGAGTCCGTGGAGACTGCTCTGAGAGTCCCTTTCGGACTACACAGGTGCCTCGTCCAGCCCCTTCACTGCCTTCCTCTCACACTCCAGCCTCCAGCCTCTTTCCCTCCTCTGCCCAGCCCCCCTCCCCACCCACCGCTCAGGGGCTTCCCCTTTTACCCTCCTTGAAGCTTTCCTCATGCTTCGGTGGCTTGAGAACACTGGAAACTCCCACAAGCCTTGTAGACAAGTCCCGTTATAAATGTGGGTCTGCCCACTGTCCATAATGGCCGACTCTACTCTTCACAGTGGCTTTTCCAGTTCTCCTTCACTCTTTGCCCCCAGTCCTGTACGTTGCCCTTCCAACCTGAGTTCTCTTGGAATGGGATACCTCATCACCTGCCTGACTGAGAAACCCAGAGCTCCCACATCTGCCCTCCAGGCATCTTCAACATGTCGGTCCCTTATTCCGCTCCTGTCTCATGTCTCCCTCTGTCTCTGGAGAAGTGTCCCTTCAAACTAACCGATTTCCAACCTAGACTCTCCGTCCTGTCTCTCTGGTCCTGGACATCTGACCTTTTAGCCAATTACTGAGTTCTAATCCTCCTATCTCAAGCATTAAAAATTTGTTCTTAAAAGATTTAAAATGCGTGTTGACCTCACCTCCCTGTCTTTTCTCGCTTGTTCAAAAAGGCGTGAGTGCCCTAGTGCGTGCCCCGTGCTGTCTCCAGCGAGCACGCGTTTCCTCCAGACTCCACGGTGTCACCTGCCCTTGCCGGTCCCCTCTCTTCTTTAGCTCACTGCCATTTGACTTCTCCTCCTTCATTATCTAGAAACATTGGTCTTAAAGGTTTTCAGTGAACCCTTCTCTTTTTAAACCTATTTTTCTCCAGCTTTTCTACCTGAAAACTTTTCAGAAGTTGAGGCCATAGTTACCTATTTTTTTGACATCGCCATCAGTCAGATCTGTGAATCCTTGTATTTTTCCACTTTCTCCGGTTGGTTCCTGAATTTTGGCTGGAGTCTTCTTTTCCACCTCCTGCCCTCCTAAAATAGTTATCCCCTAAGACTGAGTCTGCCTCTCCTGTCTTACATGCTTTTCTTCCTATTCTACGTGCTCTGTTCACATAACTCTCATGGCTGTTGGGCAGGTAGGTCGTCTTTATATTTTAATCTTTAAACTATCTCTCCAAGGCTTAATTCTTGTGCTATTAATTGTTTAAATGGCTGAATGAGTAAAAGTCAGCACTTCTGAAACACAGAACTATTTACCATTTTTCTTGAAATTTACACACACACACACACACACACACGCACACATTTTCTTCTCCTTTTTATCTCAAAGAAATTGCTATTCTCCTAGTAACTTGGCCTTATCAAAATATGTGAATAATCTCCTTTTTCTTTTATATCCAGTTGGTTGAGAAGTTGCTGTGTTGATCTCTGCCTGAGGGACTCACCTGGGCCCCTCCTACCTGTAGCCATTGAGCCAGGGGCTTATCGAGCCCCCCTTGACATTTCCCCAGTCGGAGCCTGTGTTGGGGTTGCACCGGCCTTGTGGTTCTTCTAATTTCTAAACACGTCTCAGCAACAAGGTCAGGGAAGTTTGAGGAAGAAGATTTATTCCTCACAGGTTATGGACGGTGGAAGGCACACCTAAGGGCCACACATTGAGGTCACAGGTAGAGAGAGAGGGAGGGAGCATGGCCTGAGGCTTGGCCTTTTTTGGAGTCCAAGGGTGGGGTGCCCATGGTTTAGGGGGTTCAGTATTGATAAATTGAAAACATAAGAGTGGGGAATTAGAATGTAGGAAGGGAAGAGTGGGGTCACCCAAGTGGTCAGTTACCTAGGTTCCCCGGGGCTTTCTGGAAGGGGAACTTCATGCGTGGGAGAGGCCTAGCTCCTTATCTGGTGGTTTTATTAGCATCTCGGTCACACAACGGCCGGTATTCTGAGTTGAGATGAGGGTCTATGAAAAGGAAGCCTCAGCGATCAAAAGCGTCTGGTCAGGTGCTTGCACTACCAAAGCCTAGTCAGCTGTGTCCTTCATGAGGCCTTTTGGCATATTCAGTCCTTCATTTTCCACCCCAGCCTCAGCACCTGCATCAGTCACTGTGTGCCTAGACCCTTGGCATCATTCTCCAGATTCTACCAAGGCCTCATTCTTTCTCGTGATCCCCAGTGTGACTGACTCCCATCATGACTCTGTTTCACCTCTCTGTAACAGATTGATTACCGTTCAAGTTTTTGACATGTCTTCAGTGTGAATTCAAGCCATAAAAACATAGAGCTCCATGAGGAGACTGAGGCCCAAAAGGGAAAAATAATTTTCTCAAAGAAGCATCACTTCATTCTTTCCTTTTGCATGTGCCACCTTCCAGAAGTATAGATGCACCAGGA
The DNA here is from genome assembly GCF_018350155.1 of Leopardus geoffroyi. Classification (NCBI taxonomy): domain Eukaryota; kingdom Metazoa; phylum Chordata; class Mammalia; order Carnivora; family Felidae; genus Leopardus; species Leopardus geoffroyi. The sequence goes on along the minus strand of NC_059334.1, from coordinate 9,528,156 downwards.
AGGCTACCTGTCATGTTCCCTGCTGCAGCCTGTGGACATTTTCCTGTGTTCCTCTGTACCTGAATCCCATGTCTCCCATGTCTTGCTGCCAAAACTCTACCCCACCTTGCAGGATCCAACACAGATCTGCCATTGCCTTCTCATGCCTGATGAGAACAGAACTCACCCTTCTCTGTGTTCATGTAGCTTTGTAATTCTGTCACAAACCCTGTTGTCTTCCTCCCACAATATGCAGTTAGTGTTTTGTGTTGAATTGCTCTGAAATTTGACAATATGTGCAGACTTGAAGCACCTAATTTTATTGGAACTTTACCGCTACTTGGAAATGTTATTCATTCATCACTTAAGGATACACTTTCCAAATTTAATTTGGCCTCTGCTTCCTTAGTCCCTTGTTCTTTGTATCTGCTAAGCATTGTTTACAGATCTTTTTTCCCAGAAAGACCATCTCTGTCACATGAACCTTCTACTCAAAACATTCAGTGACTCTGCTTTGTTCTCAGGATAAAGCACAAATTCCTAATGACTAGCATTCAAGATTTTCTCAGTCTGGCTCTAGCCTAGATTCCTGTACATCAGCTCAGTGTTATCCTCCCCTTGGTCTTACAGTATATCATCTTGATTCTTGATTCTGAGCCTTTTTTCTTATTGTCCACCCCCCAATCCCTGAACCATTTCCCTCCTCTATTATTTTATGAATTACATTAAGAATTTAAGATCTAGCATTTTCTTCCTTTTTAGTTTATTCTTTATGAATCTGTGCCTTTCCCATGGCGCCGGAAGACTCACTGCCAATAACACTGAGCACCACATTAGAAGATGGATGGATGGATGGATGGACGGATGGATGGATAGGTAGATGGATGGATAGATAGATAGATAGATAAATAGATACACACCATATACACACTGTATGCATATATGTAACTTTCTGTTATTTTCCCAACATGATTATCTTTTTGCCGAAAACATCGTGTAACCTTCCCAAAGGCAAGGATGATGACTTACACTCCTTTATATCCCACAGAGACACTAGATCCCTAGTGTATCATACTCTCTACTTGAGTTTTTTTGGAATAATTAAATCTAGAACATCTTGAAAAAGAAACACATGTAATGTCTCTATTCTAAAACTTTCCGACCTTTGTTCTATATAGTCACACTCTTTCTGTTGGACTCCTTTAAGCTCCTATTACTAAGACAAAACATTTTTCAAGCAGATAAAGTCAATTTTTTTAAAAAATTGTGTCCACAGGAAAATTAAATCCCAAAATAGTGGGATTATGCATTACTTTTATGCAACTTGCACTCTTAAATATCCTGGTGCTTGATTGTTCTAGTTCAACAATAAGAACAATTCCCAGTTCATCCATAATGTGTTGGCTTCTGGAAAACAGAATTCTAATTTATCACATCAGAGTGTGATTGCAGAAGCTTATGTTCTTTGCTGGTAATTAGTACATGTTTTTTGTGTCCATTCTTGCTCATTAGTAAAACAGTTTGGGGTCTTATTCACAGAAAGAACGGGTAGTTCTAGAGATAATCAGATCAAGCAGGAAGTGCCATATTCCATGTTATACAACACTGAGAAACTGAAAGGGACATTAATTTCTCTAAAGGGCATCCCTGCCTACATAGCTGAACACCACCTTCTACATCGTTCATCAATTTCTATTCTGACTGACCTCATCCTGAGCTTCAATCTCCCTGGAAAATTCAGGAGGCTCTGTCAGCATGGAGCCTGTTCACGCTCCTGTTAGTCAGGAAGGGGCTCAGCACTTCCGGACCCAAACCCCACTCATGTGACTGCGAGCCTGCAGCCAGCTTTCCCCGAAGTTAGCAAGCATTCTAACGCCTTAAAAGGGAAAAGTAAGATGAAAACAGTGAAGGCCAATTTCCATTCCCTTTAACAAAAATTCTTTCTTGATGTTCGTTGTGTTAAATTGGTGTCTTGGTTCTGTTTGTTTCGATCAACTGGTGAAAGCAGACTTATTATTCCCCTTCATTTAACAAAGTGGGCGTTTCTCTGCACCTTGCTTAGTTTATTCCTAAAAGGACCTCTCTTCTGCAGGCCAGTCTTTACTGAAATTCATTACTGTTTAATACAAAGAACCAGACTCTGACTTAACCAATTTCTCCTCAAATTATTCAGAACCTCACGTGTACATGTGACACACGTTGATTCTCATCTGAGAGCTGTGGTCGACTAAGCTATGAAAGGAGATAAGGAAAGGACAGTAAAGAGAATGTGAGAAAGACCCAGAAGGACTTCACCACATAATCCAAGAAGAAGAATGTGGAGAGGAGGGCATTAAAACATACATCTAATTCCACCTGCTATATCGATGATACTCTTTTAAAGAAATGCAGTCCTCTAGATGTTTAAAACATTTTAAATAAAAAAAAAACTACAGGTTTACTCAAAAGCGGGCAGAACATAACCAACCACCTGTACTCACAGCCTAGCTTCAGTAATTAGCGGCACACGGCCAGCTTGTTTCTTGTAGATGGCCCTCTTTTCCCACAAACACTGGATTGATTTATTTATTTACTTATTTATTTATTTAGAGAGGGGCAAAGGGAGAGAGAGAGAGAATCTTAAGCAAGCTCCATGCTCAGCACAGAGTCTGACGCAGGGCTCGATCCCATGATGCTGGGATCATGACCTGAGCCAAAATCAAGAGTGAGACACTCAACTGACTAAGCCACTGTAGCTCCCAGCACTGGATTACATTAAAAGAAATGCGAGATATGCATATTTCCAAGTGTCTCTAAATTGATATTTTAATATTAAAAATTAATTTTAAAAATAAAATATTTAATCTTTAAGAGATCATCTCTGATATTATATAAGAATTAAGAAGCCAGTTAAGGTTCTGTTTAATGAACTATAGTCAGGTATAATGTATATACAATACTAAGCACCCATTTAAATGTATATTTGGATGAGGTGAAACACATTCATCTAACCATGTTATTACCAGTAAATCAAATCTTGAGTGCACTTCCGTCACCACACCTTGTTCCTTTTATGCCCCTTCTTTGTCTCTTGACACACGCCCTCAGCCCACCTTAAGCCCCAGGTGATCACTGCTGTGCTTTCTGCTTTCTAGATTTCCTTTTTCTAGAGTTTTCTAACAATGGAATCCTATGAGGGGTGCCTGGATGGCTCAGTTGGTTGAGCGTCTGACTGTAGCTCAGGTCACGATCTCATGGTTCGTGAGTTCGAGCCCCACATTGGGCTCTATGCTGACAGCTCAGAGCCTGGAGCCTGCTTCGGATTCTGGGTCTCCGTCTCTCTCTCTGCCCCTTCCCCACTCATGCACTGTCTCTCTCTGTCTCTCAAAGATTAATAAGCATTAATTTTTTTTTTTAAATGGAGTCCTACGATATATATTTTTGTGCCTGGCTTCTGTTGCTCAGCGTAATATTCTTGAAGTTTCTGCATAGTATTGTGAATATGAGCAGTTCATTCCCTTTCATTACATTTTTTATTCCATTGTATGAAAGTATCTAGATTTGCTCCTCTGTGTCCTCTGATGGACATCTGCTTTCTCAGTTTGGTATAATTGTGAATGAAGTTACTCTGAACATGGGTGTAAAAGTCTCTGTATTGATACATGCTTTTATCTCTCTTGGGAAACTAACTAGGAGTTTAATTGCACAGCCTTGTACTAAACATGTTTAACTATACAGTAAACTGCAAACCTGTTTTCCAAAGTGGTCACATCACCTTACATTCCCATCAGCAGTGTATGGAGACAAGAGTGGCTTCCTGTCCTGTCTGGCCAGCACGAATATAGTCAGTCGTTTTAATGTGAGCCATTCTTGTGGGGGCTTGGTGGCTTCTCATGGAGGTTTTATTTTGCGTGTCCTGATTACTAATGGTGTTGAGCATCTCACTCGTCACCTTACCGGACTCCTCAAACTCGGGTCGTCACTTTCTCAATTCAGTGAGGCAGCTGTGCTCTGCCCACTTCCTCTGTCCACTTTCCAGAAATCTTTTCCAAACAGGGAGCCCAGATGTTGTCTTCCCTCATTGGTTTGCCTTCCCTCAGTCATCACAGTCCTGTGTACCTGTTGTCCAGTTCCTGAAAACAGTTATTTCGTTTGTTTTGCACAGTCTTCTAAGGTTCTTTTTTGGGGGGCAAGGGGGAAGGCCAGTGCCGTGTGCAAAGGATTTAGGTTACTCTCCATCCGTGTTACTCTGTCATGGTTATAAATAGAAGTTCAGGTTATTTTCGGCAATTTTCTATATTCTTTTTTTTTTAGTTTATCAAGGACCAATCCCAGAAAACTCAAGTCATATTGTATGGGAAAAAAAAAACAAAAACCGTTCAACTTATCACTTCTGGGCTCACTGTCTGATGGTAAAAGAATATGACACCAAGAAAGAGAAGGGAAAGCATGCCCCTTTGCTGAGCCTGAGGAACTCTGCCAAGCAGGAATGACAGTGGCAGGGAGGAAAGTAAAGCTGTAGAATGTGTGCCTGCCAACTTTCTCCCTTGGGGTTTTAGCCCAGAAAAAGAGAGGTGTGTCAGTGAAAACGAGGTGTGCACAAGACAGGGAGCTATTTCACGTGCAGCCCCGTGCAGCAGCATAGTGAACTCGGCAGTTCAGCCTGCCAGGTCACAGGGAGGCCTTGGAACGTAGGTTCCCGTGTGGCACAGAAAGGACCCCGAGATAGCCGGAGAACCTGTCACTGGGGCTGGGGTTCCATCACGTGGGTGAGGGTGCTTCTGACCTGAGGGCTGCAGCACTCGAGGGCTGAGTTTGCATCACAGCCACACCCTAGAAAAGGCTTCATTGTCAGCAGGAGGCAGGATGAGTTAAATAGAGATGTCTACCCAACGTAGCAGGGCAAGAAAAAGCAGATGGCATACCTACCAGTGGTGAATTGAACTGTAAAGTCCACCAAGCCGGGAGCACTCAGATGGATAAGGAGCCCGGTCCCGTAGGTCAGAACAGATAGAAGTCATGTCTGGAGACAGAGATCCTTTTTTCTGTTCCTAGATTTATTCTTTTGCTGTTGTTCTTTTTAAAGTAATCTCTACGCCCAATATGGGGCTTAAGAACCCTAAGATCTTGAGTTGAGTTTTGGGAACTCAAAACCCTGAGATCAAGAGTTGCCTGCTGTACCAACTAAGCCAGTCAGGTGCCCCTGTTCCTAAATTTATTGAAGGCACACCTCTTTCCACTCCGCATAACACACACACACACACACACACACACACACACACACACACTTTAGAAAAGAAATAGAGGAAGTTGACGGAGATGCTAACTTGTCCAAAAAAGATTAATGGTACCTGAATTGCACTTAATTTTGTGTTTCTTTTTATATACAAATGCATAAATACAATGCGGGCAGAGGGGCAGGGATGCGGTTTGTGAATTTCTAATGATCTGTAAGATTTATACACTTAGGAAGTGCCTTTGCTTTCCAAGAACTGTTGACATGAGATGGGTAATAGTTTCTCTGCATTCATCTCTAGAAGACAAGGAGTGTGTTGGAGCAGCAAATGCCAGGACTTAACTGTCTAGAACCAAGAATGAGACCAAGAGTGGACAGGGGTGAATATGACACCATCTAAGCACTTGCTTGCTCATCCTTAGTCTTACACGAGGCAGAAGCAAGCACCAAGACTCGCTCTTGTTTCTTCAAATGCTCCTTCTTCTTGCCCAGCCAAAGACAAATGTCTTCCCAAAGATGGAGGAGACCTTGCTGGGGCCAAGGGTGATGTCTTAGAGCAGAAGATGAAGCAATGGGAGAATTCTCCAGCCCACCTACTTTCCCTAGAACATGGGATGGAGGGAATGTGAGAAGATGAAAGCATAATACATAGTGGGAAAGACTACTGGTCGTAGATCCATTTCAAATCACATACATTAGCAATTATGTCAACAAATCTTGTAATCTCATCTTAATTTCCAATGGCTGTCATAATACTAAAAACATTTGTTTACACCATTATGTTAAAATATGTGTATTTTGTCCCAGCATCATACAAACCGTGCCTCCTTCCCTCTTCCTCCACTATCAAATAGTTAATTATGTAACAAAATAATATTGTGTATGTGGAAATAATTTAACCATATAAACACGTACTCCAACTGTATTGTGTTTGTGGGTCTATATTTTAATTCAATGGATACTTTAAATGAGTACAGTTTTAAATTATATGGTATGAAGGGGATTAGGATCTCTTAAATGTATTCATCCCTACTCTACCCCTAGCACAACTATTTTCCTTTTCTGGTCACCAGCTAGTATTTACTCACATATGTAGTTTGTTCCTACTTATAATCAGAACATGCAATTTTATATATAGCTTTCTTTATCATTCTCCATATTGCAACTTAATGGCGTTAATCTAGCAACATTTTCTTAGAATCTCCCCTGTTGGATACACAGATTGTTTCCATTATTCACTGTAATGAATAAGGCTGCAATAAACATTTTCCTAAGCATGCCATTTTCTAATTTTGAATTATTCCCTTGGGATGATTTGTAAGATTAATAGTCCAAAGATATGAATATATTTAGGGACTCTTAATATAGATATGGATCAGATGGGGGGGGTCCACGGGCTATATATATGTATAGTACCACCAGAACTATATGAATTTATCAATTGTTTTCCCAGTAACCTCATCTGCATTTATATTTTCTTGCTTATAATTTTAACATAATATGTGTCACTTTTTAAATTTATTTGTATTTCTTTAATTGCTCTTCAGATTTTGAAAGTTTACATATTGCTTTACACATGCCTTACTATTAGTGAGCTTAATCAGGGAAATCACTGAAGTATCATTCAAGCATAGGTTCGAGTTCCAACTCTGAATTAGCCTCTCAAAAAAAAAAAATAATTTCTTCAGTTACGACTTAGTGACAATGAGGCCTGCATTACAAAGTTGTTGAAACGATTGGATGAATTAATCAATGCCTCATGAGTTAGCAGCACATGGGGAATTGTTACTTCTCTCTCTGTCTCTGCCTCCCTCATCTCATCTACCAACCCTCGTGCCCCTGACTTCCTCTCGCATGGATTATGCACTCACGCTCTCTTGGTACACAGTTTTATAGGACCCGCCTTGTCCTTCCAGAGTTTACATCCATGGGAGCTCTTTGTCAGCGTTCTCTAGAGAACCGATCTCTGACTTGCCAACAAGTGCTGACTTATATTGCACATCGCTGAAGTCAGATCTGTTGGAGCACGTGTGAACTTACTTGAGTGTTCACACAAACATGTGGGTAATACACTCAGTATGAATGTCTTTCTATAAATTACTCACTTTAGGATTCTGTGTATAGTCCAGTTTCTCTTTTAAATGTCTCTTCTCCGAGTTTCCTTCCACTAGTCTTTTCAGAGATATTTTTATTTGTTTATTTGCCTCTTGGTGCTGGTTTCGGGTCATACTTTATCTTAATCTTCCACTTATTGTGTCCCACCTGAGAACACGCGTCCTTCTTCTGGTAACAAGTGCAGTTGGTCAAACAGTCGTAAGACAAGCCGATCGCTAGACGTTGCATTCTAGATGATACTGTCATCTGGATTTTGTCCATCTTACGTCTAGTGTGTTTTCCAGGCATTATCGCCCAGCGGTTGCCTGGAGTTGGTTTCCATCTTGAGGACCTTTGTGGCAGGAGCTGTCTTTTCAAGCAGTCATTCTCCCTTAAACCCAAAATAATTCCAAATACGTTATAAAGTATGAGAAAGCCTGTGAGCAAGCATATGGTTTCTCAATTGGAAAAGCATCAAAATTGTAAATTCCTGTCCTCTTCCATGAGGGCAAGGCGGTTTGGGGTCTACCAGAAGATCTTCCCATCTCTCACCTTCATGACGGGAAATCGAACTGAGTAAGATGTGTTCTAAGCAGTTCCACTTCGGGATTTTAAAAAGAGCAAAAGGGGAGGAGGGAGAAGCAGGGAGAAGAGTTCTCGACAGTCTTTTCCAGCCTCAGCAACTGTATTTCTCATCCTCTAGAGAATGCCACGGGCTCCTTTCGATTTTTTATTTCTTACATAAGCCTTCTCTTTATGTGTCACAGGCAAGGCTTCATTTTTGCATTGCTAAACCTGCTTTCCTGCATCTCTGTGCCCACTCTCCCCATTTTTAGATGTTACACATGAATGCTGGCCTCTTTTCCTATCTGAGCAGATGCAACAATTCTTACCCACATCCTTCTTACCCACATCCAAGCCCTTCATCCCCACACTGCACCAGCCAATGTTCAAGTACTGATGATTTCCACCAAGCCTGAGGGAGGCTCCTGTGTAATAGTTAAATCAACAAAGGGAATTCAAGGATCACAGCTGGGTTTAGACACAAAGACCGGTTTTTCCATTGCTGGTGAGTGGTACACAGCAGCCACCATGCCCGCAATATGCCTGCGCAGAGACATCTAGCACTGAAATACCCAAACTCACAAGGTGAACGGAACGTGCACTTACAGTCACGGTCTTGTTTCTCTGCCCCACACTTGCACTCATGAAGCCGGGACCAGAAAGGGTGATATTAGAAACGGTGTACTTGTGCCCAGAGCCCAACTTGCACACAGCAAGAAAGCTGTTGACATGAAACAGGACAGTGACTGTAATGGCCACACCGCGTTCATCGCTGAATCGCACGCGCTTCTTCATGAACCCTGGCATCCTGAGCCTCTCCCTGCAGCTGACGGAGGACTGGCCCCAGCTTGAACCTCAGTCTGCATGACTCACTTTGTGGTTTGATCAAGTCCCCTTAGCCACAGTTTCCCCTACAAAGTGCAGGGAAGGTCACATTGTCCTGCAAAGAGTTCATTAAGCTAGAAGGAGATAATGTGCACGCAGGATTTTGGAACAGGGTTCAAATTCTCTACAATTACCAGGGTAGTTGTTTTTGTTAGCGCCGTTAGGCTGATTTACAGTAATTTAAATCTGTAAAAAGATGTTCTGCCATTTGTTTGTGTATGTTCCACTTTCCTCACCCTGTTGTGCACCAATTAAGGCGGCTTTCAGAACATGCCGTTCTCCCTCACAGCTTCCTGCGTTTGAATATGCCGCTTGAATATCCTTCTCCTCCCCTCCACCCCCATGTCCCTTTGTCTGTCTGCCACTTTCCTACTCAGCATTCAAGACTCAGCTTAAAGACCTCCTGACTGGTGATGCCCACCTCTGTACCCTCTCTGTACCACAGTCGGGCAATTACTTGCCTGTATTGGGATGATCTGTGTCCAGTGTGGTCTCTTCCATTTGACTGGACCAGGCTTGTCGAAGGCAGAACCAAGTCTTACTCAGTTTTCACCCCAATACCTGGTTCATGTTATTCACTCAATAAATGTTGATCAAAATGGTGAGTGAATGTCAAATACTTGGTGCCATGAAATCAATTGTATTAATCAGGTGAGCGATTCTTTGCTTCTTTGCTATAAATTTATGAAGGAAACTCATCACTCAGCTTTCTATAAGTGGTATACATATATATTCATTTTGTGTACGTATTAAAGGGGAAAGCTAATAAAATACTCCCGGGGCTCCTGGGTGTCTCAGTCGACTCTTGATTCCACCTCCAGTCGTGATCTCATAGTTTGAGAGTTTGAGCCCCACATTGGGCTCCACAAGGTGGAGCCTGCTTGGGATTCTCTCTCCCTCTCTCTCTCTCTTTCTCTCTCTCTCTCTCTCTCTGCCCCTCCTCCTCTGCTCATGCGTTCTCTCTCTCTCTCTCTCAAAAAAAAAAAAAAATAACTTTAAAAAATACTCCCAATTATTTGAAGTTTCAAACCGAGGACATGTGACCATGTGACAGAGACCATAAGATGTGATGTTTATGTGGAGAGGTAAGTTATACAAATTCATTGTTTCCCCAGTAGCTGCCATGAATCACTCATTCAGCAGGACACCAACACATATTATAGAAGAATAGGGTTTCTTGATGAACATTTGGAAAATTCTGGGAAAATCTCTATTTATAAAATTTATCATTTAATTACAATGTCATCTCTGGAGGAGTAGGAGAAGGCTGGTCAAAAAGTAACAACCTTCCACTTATAAGATAAAAAAATACTAGGGATATAATATACAGCATGATGACTATGGATAATATTGCCATATGACATATATGAAAACAGTTAAGAGAATAAATTCTGAGAGCTCTCATCACAAGGAGAGAGAAATTATTTTTCTTTTCTTTTTTGCTTTGTTTTTATTGTATCTATATGGGATGATGGATGCTAATAACTACACTTACAGCAATAATGATTTCACAATATATGTAAATTAAATTTATTAGGCTGTACATCTGAAACTTACACAGTGATGTATGTGAGTTATATCTCAACAGGACTGGAAGAAAGTGAAATGCCATCTCACAACTTAGCTTTCCGAGTATCATTTTGTCTTTTGTTTTGGTTTAGATTAACTTCCTTTTTCATTATTTTGTTTGATTTTCAGCTTTCGTGGTAACATGGCCCCCGTTTTCCTTCTACAAGAGAAATTCAGCACACAGCAGAGTCCTTGATAAATTGGATTAGTTTGATGATCCCACTTGGAATAGGTATGTAGAACTTCAATATTTTCTTACTTAGTGTTTTGAACCCTTTTTATGATTCAACAGGAACCATTTCTGCTGTCTTCCTGCTCACTGAGAATGGAATTTGCTATGAGGAGTAAAACTGACGGGTCAGAGATGACCTTTGTCTTTTCTGCTTCGAAGTATGTGTTTGCGACTTGCAAGGCTCCGGAAGATGCCTTTCTTTTCTTCCTCGTGTGATAAATACACATTGAGAATACAGTCATTCCAGGAGAGGGAGGAAATTCTATGCTCGTAGGATTCTGAAAATAATATTAATCTGCAACTCTTTGAACATCAAGTATATGAAATATGACTGATGCTCTGGTATGTTTATGAGCATAATATCTGTAGTTCAGTGCTGTAATGGAAAGATACAAACTTCTTTTTTCCCAAAATTAGGCCAGGCTTAGACAAAACTGAATACTAAATTACAGACTGAATAATTGCACATGTGAATTAATTAATCATCCCCGGATCACTGGGGTTTTGTGACAATTACTCCCTTGGTGTATCATCATATAAATATGATATAAAAACCACAAAATACAGTATCTGACAGTTTTTCTATATACAGAATTCTTTTGAAGGAAATGTTCTATAACTAGATTCTTATAAGGTATAAGCCTTGTAACTCTTGATTTGATCCAGTTAAGACTACTTGGATAACTACTGTGTGTGTGTGTGTGTGTGTGTGTGTGTGTGTGTGTGAGAGAGAGAGAGATATTATTACTAAGGGATATTTTATTATAAGATTCATTGCTTTCTTGTATTCAACTTTTAAAATATTATTAGGAATATGGTAGGCTTGTTGAGATGCTGGCAAAAATTTAGAAAAGTGTCCCATCTATATAAATTGTATTTTCAAAAGTAAAACTCTGTAACAACTCTCCCGTGCCCCACCCCTCAAAAAAAGTGTTGAAAACCACATTTCAGAAGTAGCACAGACTTGAGAGTTAATGAGACATGAGGACCTAGCTTTACTACTTAACGCATTACCTTAGGAGAATCTTTTATGTTTCCTTAGGAAGAGTGTTATTACTTAATTTGAATGGGAGGAAGAAGATAAATTAATTCACAGGTACAATGTATGAAGTCCACGAGGCCACTTTTATTCTTAATGAAGTATCAGGTAATTAAGGATTGTGTTTCCAAGAGTCTCCAAAGAATTTCATTCCTTCGTTCTGTGAGAGTCTGAAATCCATAATTAGAGTTTAACTGCCTGATTTAAACAGAATTTGCAGCTGGTCACCTACATGTTAGATCTGTCTTCGTTTGTTTATTTTTACAAGGTTTTGTTTTGGTTTTTGGCCCACACAAAGTTGATATGTATGTATTTTAAACAATTACCAAATCAAAAAACCCAGGAGAGTTCACATAAAAATCTAGGTTCCCAGTCTCCTCTTTCTTGGTCAGTGACACTACAATTAAACCAGTTACTTATTTAAGAAATCTAGTTGCCATACAAGAAACTTCCCTCTTCTTAACCTCTCCACATCTACCCCATCAAGTTCTCCAAGTTCAGCCCTGACTCCGTGGTTCTCAACCTTTATGGTGAAAAGATGCTGGTTCCCAGGTTGCACCCAGAAAAGGAAGGCAGAATTTTTTTTAAAAAGCTCCTCAAAAGATTCATATGTGCAGGTGGGGTTTAGAGCCACTGCTCCAAAATCTTCATTCGTGTCTGTGTCAAATGCCACCACCCCTCCCCCCACGCAAGTGAGACCTTCCCGTCTCACCAGTGCCCTGCAGTGGTCCTGAATTCACCTTCTCACCTCTTTTCTGATCCCCAGTCAACCCATTCTCTGCCCAACAGCCAGAACGATTGTTTGTAAATAGAAAAACACCTGGTCAGTGCCTGCTTACACCTCTTCAGTAATAACAGCAATAACGAAGATCACGGATAATGATCATTTATGCTTTGGTGGGATGAAGTTCAGGTTTGTTGAAAGACCGAGTCCCCCAAGTGGTGAATTTCAGGACAAATGGGGGAAAGGGCATAAAAGGTATAACTGAAAATACCAAGGCAGTTTTGTTCCACACACACCCCCAAATAAGGCTTCTGGCCGAATCTTCTGCTGGCCTGTTCCTCTAGGCAGTGACCCAGAGGCCAAAAATAGTGCTGACCTTTCCCACAAATTGCCACCCAATCCATGTCCTGGTCTCCCATGACCATCAGGAGGAGCAAAGGGATTTCATAATTTGTCGGCGACACTATTATAAGATTAATTTCATGGCGCAGCCACCAAAGTTTATTAAATGTCACTCCCTCAGAGTTGCATGATTCACCCAGCAAAATACAATGATATTGGTAAATTTTTAGGCAGAATAACAGAATTAAGGGTGTGTATTTGTTGGGGGGCGGGGGATGATGGTTACAGCTAGGATCTTTTTTCCTATAGCTCATAGATGTAGGTCTTTCTTTTCGCCAATAAATAATGTAAATCCAGTTATTTATTTGAGCTGCAGTGGAGACGTTTTTTCCTCATGTGACTGTATCGTGATTTTATAGACCACTGTATCAGCCACTGAAATCTTTTCTTTAGATTCTAAGCACCCCATCACTGTAGATGTTGCGCTTTCCACGGGGAGGGCAGAAGATAAGGTTTTCATCAAAAAGTACACTCTTTGAGGTATAGTGATGTTGTTTCATCAGAGTTTTAAAAGATACCAGTAAATGCAAACCGCTTTGGTGCTGAGTGGAAACTTGGATCCCTGTCGGCACCCCATGCACGTGGCATAATCGACTTTTATTTCATGCTTTTATTTCATGCTGTCTTATATACAGAACCTTCTGCAGTTCACCATTTCCATTATTAAAAAGTTCAAGGAGCTGCTTTAAGAACCTGACAAAAATGTGCATTTGACATTCAGGTAATGGAGACCAGTAAAGAGGTTATAAATGCAGCTACCTAGGTGTTGAATTAAGGCCGGGGGCATGGCTACCTTCTTTACCCTACATTATTTTCATCAGTGAAGCTAAAGTGTGTTTGGGGACCTAATTTACCCAAATAATATGCCTGTGCAGAGTTATCCTTCATTTAAGAAAACAGTTGATATTTTAAGCTTCCCCTAAACGTTTAGTTTGGGGGAAAATGGAAAACAAAATATACGGAGAGAAGCACACATGCGTGCATGCACACACACACACACACACACACACACACACTCACCCACACACACGGACCATCCCAAGAGACACTGGACAGGACCCTGCTTGCTAATGAGATGCCCACACATTTCTTTTTGGGATCAAGGTGGATTGGTCTTGTATGGAATTCTCTGTGGTGAATAGAGCTTTAATAAGGCCACAGATTCCTTTCATGCTGTTTTAGGAATTTCTTTGAAAGGATTCAGGCAGTGACACCCCTTGTGTTTTAGAGTTTTACATTTGTACAGACAAAGCTTTTCAAATAATAGAAAGCCATTTTTCTAAATTCCTTATATCCCCGAGTCCCTGGGTTCTGGACAGAAGAAGATTAAAATCTCTATAAAATCTACCATATCGCGACCACATGAACCAGCTATTGAGGGAGAAAGTAATAGCATCTGAAATGAACCTTGTGTTAAGCGTCCTTCACTTTGTATTTTCTACTACTTTGCTCATTTTCTATTAAGTCTTTTTAATCAGAGAGCTCCCTAAAACTCACATACAGTTGATTCAGATTAATCTTTAAAATCGAATATAAAAGGTAAATACATATTATGTTTGTTAAAGAGCAGACACACTATGAATGCTTGTGAATACTGAAATCATTCTGAAAATTCATATTATCTTGTATTGTTATATCAAATGGCTCCAAAAATATACGTTTGTCACAGATATTTACTACTGCATCAGACTTTTTCTTATTACTGTCATTCCTCTAGCACCTCGTGTTGACTCTTTTTTTGTTGTTGTTCTTTTTTTTTTTTTTTTTACCTTTTTTTAAACTTCAATTCTTTTTAGTAAACATACAGTGCAATATTGATTTCAGGAGTAGAATCAGTGATTCATCACTTAGGTACACCCAGTGTTCATCCCAACAAGTGCCCTCATTTGTACCCATCCCCCATCTAGCCCATCCCCCACCCACCTCCCTTAGTCAACCCATAGTTTGTTCTCTATCATTAAGGGTCTCTTGTGGTTTGTTTCCCACTCTTCTCTTTTCCACTGCATATGTTTATCTGTTTTGTTTCTTAAATTCCACATATGAGTGACATCATGTGGTATCATACAGTATTTGTCTTTCTCTGATTGACTAACTTACCTTTACGTAATACATTCTAGCTCCAACCACATCTTTGCAAATGGCAGGATTTAGTTCTTTTGATGACTGAGTAATATTTCATTGTGTGTGTGTGTGTATATATATATACACACACACACACAATGAAATATATATATATATATACACCACATCTTCTTTATCCATTCATCAGTTGATGGACATTCGGGCTCTCTCCATAGTTTGGCTGTTGTTGATAATGCTGCAGTAAACATTGGGGTGCATGTACCCTTTCAAATCTGTATTTTTGTATCCTTTGGGTAAATACCTAACATTGCAATTCCTAGGTCATAGGATAGTTCTATTTTTAGTTTCTTGAGAAACCTCCATACTGTTCTGCATAGTGGCTGCACCAGTTTACATTCCCACCAACAGTGCAAGAGGGTTCCCCTTTCTCCACATCCTCACGAATGCCTATTGTTTCTTGTGTTGTTAATTTTACCCATTCTGACAGGTATAAAGTGGTATCTCATCATGGTTTTGATTTGTATTTCCCAGATGATGAGTGATATTGAGCAACTTTTCTGGTGTCTGTTAGCATCTGGATGTCTTCTTTGGAAAAGTGTCTATTCAGGTCTTCTGCCCATTCCTTAACTGGGTTATTTGTTTTTTGGGTACTGAGTTTGATAAGTTCTTAATAGATTTTGAACATTAACCTTTTATTGGAAATGTCTTTGCAGTTATGTCTTCTTCCATTTTGTCGGTTGCCTTTTAGTTTTGTTGATTGTTTCCTTCATTGTGCAGAAGTTTTTTATCTTGATGAAGTCCCAGTAGTTCCTTTTTGTTTTTGTTTCCCTTGCCTTTGGTGACATGTCTAGGAAGAAGTTGCTGTGGAAAGGTCAAAGAGGTTGCTGCCTGTGTTTTCCTCTAGGGTTTTGATGGTTTCCTGTCTCACATTTAGCTCTTTCATCCATTTTGAACTTGTTTTTGTGTATGGAGTAAAAAAGTGGTCCAGGTTCATTCTTCTGCATCTAGCCATCCATTTTTCCCAGAACTATCTGTTGAAGAGACTGTCTTTTTTCCAGTGGGTATTCTCTCCTGCTCTGTGAAGATGAGTTGACCATATAGTTGTGGGTCCATTTCTGGGTTTTCTATTCTATTCCATTGGTCTATGTGTCTGTTTTTGTGCCAGTACCATACTGCTTTGATGACTACAGCTTTGTAATAGAGCTTAAAATCCAGAATTGTGATGCCTCCAGTTTTGTTTTTCTTTTTCAGGATTGTTTTTGGCTATTTGGGGTCTTTTGTGGTTCCATACAAACTTTGGGATTGTTTGTTCTAGCTCTGTGAAAAATCCTGGTGGTGTTTTGATAAGGGTTGCATTAAATGTATAAATCGCTTTGGGTAGTATAGACATTTTAACAGTATTTGTTCTTCAAATCCGTAAGCATGGAATGCCTTTCCATTTCTTTGTGTCCTCTTCAAGTTCTTTCCTAAGTGTTCTATAGTTTTCAGAGTATAGATCTTTTAACCTCTTTAGTTAGGTTTATTTCTAGATACCTTATTGTTTTTGGTTGCAAATGGGATTGATTCCTTGATTTCTTTTTCTGCTCCTTCATTATTGGTGTATAGAAATGCAACAAATTTCTGCAGGTTGGTTTCATATTCTGTAATTTGCAGAATTCATGTATCCGTTCTAGCAGTTTTTTGATGAAGTCTTTTGGATTTTCTACATACAGTATAATGTCATCTGCAAATAGTGAAAGTTTGACTTCTTCTTTGCTGATTTGCATGCTTTTCATTTCTTTTTGTTGTCTGATTGCTGAGGCTAAGACTTCCAGTACTATGTTAAATAGCAACAGAGAGAGTAGACACACTTATTTTTTTTCCCCATTGAGGATGATATTAGCTGTGGGTCTTTTTTATATGGCCTTTATTATGTTGAGGTATGTTCCATCTATCACTACTTTGTTGAGGGCTTTTATCAAGAATGAATGCTGTATTTTGTCAGATGCTTTTTCTGCATCTATTGAGAGGATCATATGATTCTTACCCTTTCTTTTATTAATGTGGTGTATCATGTTGATTGATTTGTGAATATTGAACCAGCCCCAAAGCCCAGGAATAAATCCCACTGGTCATAATAATCATGACCTCTTGAGAATAATCATGTTGCCTCTTGAGAGCGAATATTTTAGAATGAAACATATAGTCTTCCAGTATCCTCCATGCTTGGACTCCACATTAGATTTTAGTAAATATTTTTAGAATTTGTAGAATGAATAATTCAAATGCATTTTGATATTAGACACAAGCAGAGGAAATACCAAAGCTAGGAACGGACTTGGTACATAGAATAATGAGCAATGGAAATGGTAATTCATCAGATCAGAGATTATATTTGATACGCTCTGCTGAAGCAGAGAGATGGACATCATTTTTAAAGGATTTGGATAAAGTAAAAAAGCCAAGAAGGCTAATATTTTGGTTAAGAACTCATCCTGATTTTATTAAGGCCATGGCCGTTGACTTCCTTCTTCACCAATATTTTCATCTTTAATTTTTTTCTGCCATGTTGAGGAGATGTTCTAGCCTGAAGATTCCTAACTGAGATGCCTTATCTCTTGAAACTTTTCTAGAGTCATGTGGACAACCATTAAAATGTAGAGTACTACAGAGTGGCTATAAATACTAGTCTGGTATAGAAATAGCTGCACTAGTGAATAGTTTGGTGGCTTCTAATTCTGTCCAAGTAAACTCTAGGAAGTACTTGAATGTCTTCCACATTTCCATCTACCTATCCATTAAATCTCTGACTTTTCTTGGCAAAGTTCAAACCCAATTAAAGATGATAGACTTTATATTACTTCTCTTTTGCATTTTAGAAAAAGAGTAGATGGTCCAAATGGATATGATGGTCTTCACAATACTATAAGCCCTTCATACGGAAAGTTATTTTTCTCAATAATAGTGAAATTTCATTTCAAAATTAGACTGCATTCATAGTGTAACAACACACAGTGCCTTGGGAAAGAAACAGTTTCATATATTTAAGGTTCCTAAATCATATCCTCCTATTTGGGAGAATTTAAAAACAAAGCAAAACATTTTCTTTATCAGAATAATAATATGATCAATGATAACTTTGATAGTAAGTATTTTGAAATAAAGAACTTCCATATTTAACTTTGCCTTTTCAATGTTCAATCATATTTTTCTTTACATTATTAATATTCTAAAACATCTTCATCTACTCTTGTTTTTACTTGTGTATCTTTTCTAACCTATAAAATAAAAAGGTTTTAGATGGCTTAGCACAATAATAAAATAGAATAATTATAAATGAAATAGAAAATTAAGGGAGGGGTGCCTGGGTGGCTCAGTCAGTTAAGCGTCAGACTCTTGATTTGGATCAGGCCATGATCTGGTGGTTGGTGGGATTGAGCCCCACATCGGGCTCTTTGCTGACAGCTTGTTTGCAATTCTTGCCCTCTGCCCCTCCCCAACTCAGTGTGCTCACTTGCTCTCTCTCTCTCTCTCTCTCTCTCTCTCTCTCAAAAATAAGTAAATAAACATTTTTTTAAAAAGAAAATTAGGGGAGGAAAAAAGTGTAATTAAAACCAGAGAACCAAGAAAGAAAGAAATATCAGTCACAATTAGGCAGACCCTAGGGACCAGAAGTTACTACTGTTGGTCTTTAAGCTTGACTCTGAGTTTCCTGGCAGCAAAATTTAGTTAGGCAATTTTGTTATCTGAAAAAAAAAATCTCACAAAAAGCAAGTACTGTACTGCCTAACATTATCATATTCATTCTGTAAAAAGAGAAATTGCACACTTGAAGGAATGGAAATTGTTTATGATGCTGTGGGACGATTGAACTCATATTAAAGCATCACAATATGAGGAATGAGCTACAGCTATCCTGAACTGTGTGTATCTATCATCAGCATCTATTTATATTTGAAGTCCTGTTTCAGCTAATGGTTGAATGAAATCCATTGAAGTCAGGAATTTGTATATTGAATTCCATTAGCCTTTTAACCTCAATGGGCACAGAGGTCTTGATCATATCTTCTGTTCTCTACCACCGTCAACATTAAAATTTTTTTAAAGATTTTATTTTGAAGCAACCTCTACACCCAATTTGAGGCTCAAACCCACAACCCAGAGATCAAGAGTCTCATGCTCCGCTGACTGAGCCGGCCAGGAGTCCCTGTCAACATTAAATTTTGAATGATGGTTTATGGAATCAGGTTGAAGCTATAGTTTCAAAATTGCTGTCTAGATTCTCACAAAAGTGGAGGTAGTTTTATTGTTTCAAATTCTTTAGTTTATTTCATTTGGCATAAAATCACATGGCCGCCTAACACTGTTTTTATTAGGTTGGCTAATACCAGACATACATATTTTTAATTTTGTTACTCTGTAAGCTTTTGGGGAAAAAAAAATGAATGAGTCTTTATATGTTTTTGATTAGGATCATTGAACAAAGAGTAGTAAACTGCTACATATTTCCCTAAACAACTTCCTGCATTAATCTATTGCAATATGAGTATTGTGATTAATTCTCGTAAAAGCATGGCACACAACTGGATCATTTTAAAAAGGAAAAAAAGGGAATCACATTTTATGTAAGCCACATGGTATAAGATAGAGTTAAGAATCCCTATGCATGAATTCTGGTCTTAAAAGATTGAAAGGACTACTTTCAATAAGGAAAAACCAATGGAAATGAATCCATAAGAAAGAATGAATCGTCAGTAAAACACGCCTCTTCTATGTTAACATATAGCTTGTTTCCAAATATTGCATTGTAACCAACACAAAGTAGAATTAAGTAATGAGGGGGCAAAATTTGAAATTTATATTCTTTTTCCACTAATTTCTTATGACTTTGGGCATATTCTTTTTTTTTTCCTAACAACCTTTTTATGTTTTTTTATTTTGAGCATATTTTTAACTTGTGGCTGCCATATAAGTTCTCCCTATTTAGAATAAAAGATAAGTTTGAGAGCCTGTCTCCAGGTATTAAACAAAAGGTCAACATGGTGGTACCGAATGCTGTTTTTCTGGGACATTTTTTCAACTTACAAAGACCATTTTAAATTAAATTGATTATTTTTGCAAACTGGTGCAGTTGCTCTGGAAAACAGTGTGGAGTTTCCTCAAAAAAATTAGAAATAGAATTACCCTATGACCCAGCAATTGCACTACTAGGAATTTATCCAAAGGATACAGGAGTGGGGCGCCTGGGTGGCGCAGTCGGTTAAGCGTCCGACTTCAGCCAGGTCACGATCTCGCGGTCCGTGAGTTCGAGCCCCGCATCAGGCTCTGGGCTGATGGCTCAGAGCCTGGAGCCTGTTTCCGATTCTGTGTCTCCCTCTCTCTCTGCCCCTCCCCCGTTCATGCTCTGTCTCTCTCTGTCCCAAAAATAAATAAACGTTGAAAAAAATAAAAATAAAAAACAAAGGATACAGGAGTGCTGATGCATAGGGGCACATATACCCCAATGCTTATAGCAGCACTTTCAACAATAGCCAAAGTATGGGAAGAGCCTAAATGTCCACCAACTGATGAATGGATCAAGAAGGTGTGGTTTATATATACAATGGAATACTACTTGGCAATGAGAAAGAATGAAGTCATGCCATTTGCAGCAATGTGGGTGGAACTGGAGGGTATTACACTGAGTGAAATAAGTCAGTCAGAGAAAGACAGAGATCATGTTTTCACTCATATGTGGAACTTGAGAAACTTAACAGAAGACCATGGGGGAAGGAGAGACTCTTAAATACAGAGAAAAAACTGAGGGTGGACTGGGGGGATGGGGGAGAGGGGAAAATGGGTGATGGGCATTGAGGAGGGCACTTGTTGGGATGAGCACTGGGTGTTGTATGTAAGCGATGAACCAAGGGAATCTACCCCCAAAACCAAGAGCACACTATACACACTGTATGTTAGCCAACTTTAAAATAAATTACATTTTAAAATATAATAATTAATTAATTAACTAATTACATTGATTATTCTGAGGGTGCCTATGTGGCTCAGTCAGTTAAGCGTCCAACTTCAACTCAGGCCATGATCTCGTGGTTTGTGAGTTCAAGAACCATGTCGGGCTCTGTGCTGACAGCTTGGAGCCTGAGGCCTGTTTCAGATTCTGTGTCTTCCTCTGTCTCTGCCCCTCCCCCCCCCCCATCAAAAATAGATAAACATTTTTTTTAAATTTTATTAAATTGATTATTTTTACTGCTATGCAGTTAAAACTTGAGTATCACCATTAATCTGCTCGACTCTTTCCCATTTTCCAAGCACTGCTATGGTCCAGTCCCCATGTGGGAACCCTAACACATATCATTACTTCACATTACCTGATTTCAGAGCAGCGCTGGGAGATAGGTAATATCATCTTCACTCTGCATGTAATAAACAGAAATGTATTACAGCAAAGTTATGTCATGAGTAATTCCCATCTCCTTACTAAGAAGGATAACCCAAGAAAACCAGAATTTTTGCTTTCTCAGCACAAAACTCTTATCCATCAGCGCTTCGCCATCAGGGTTGTGTTGTCCCCTGTGGGACATTGGGCAGTTTATGGAGCCATGTTTGGTTGTCAGGGGGAAGCGTCCCTGGCATCTAGTGGGCAGAGGCTAGCGATGATGCAAACTTCCTGCGATGCACAGGGAACCCATATGCCCAACAAGGAATTCTCCAGATCAAAATGTCCGCAGTGCTGAGGTGGAGACGCCCTGCTCTAAAAAAGTGCCTTGTGAGGGGCTCCTGGGTGGCTCAGTCGGTTAAGTGTCCAACTTCAGCTTAGGTCATGATCGCACAGTTCGTGGGATCAAGCCCCTCGTCGGGCTCTGTGCTGACGGCTCGGAGCCTGGAACCTGCTTCAGATTGTGTCTCCCTCTCTCTCTGCCCTTCCCCTCCTCACGCTCTGTGTCTCTCAAAAATGAATAAACATTGAAAAAAATTTCTTTTAATAAATAAATTTTTAAAAAGTGCCTTGTGGAGAGTATTGAGTAGTTAGTGAAAGGCTATAGATGTGCATAAAAAAGGAAAGTGTATAGGAAGTGAGTATTCTGACAGGGACACTGGGGAGAGTGAGTCTGGGGGCTGAGGGGGAGTGTCAGGGGCAGGAAGGCTTTGCGGATGGAGCCAGGAGACACGTGGAAACATGTATGAAAGGGAGCTTTTCTCCTCCTTTTTGTTTTTTCTTATTTTTTAAGTTTTATTTTGAGAGAGGCAGCACAAGTAAGGGAGGAACAGAGAGAGAGAAAAAAAGAGACAGAATCCCAAGCAGGCTCTACACTTTGAGCTCAGAGCCTGCCACGGGGCTCGAACTCACAAAATCGTAAGATCATGACCTGAGCTGAAACCAAGAGTTGGAGGCTTAACCGACTGAACCACGCAGACGCCCCCTCTCTTTCCTTTCAAATACAGGACAAGCTGTCTGCCCTCTTCAGGCTCCAGCCTCACTCAGCATCTCTCTGGACTTTCTTGGCCGTTTCCCCTCTGCTGCTCATTCTGATTCCACAGGGCATGTAAGCTCTAAGAAGTGTCATGACCCACTACCTACTGGGGGAGCCTGTCTTACTCCAAATCTGCATTTCAGTTGTGCCTTGCATACAACCCCAGCCGGGAACTGGATGGCTGTATCTACTCTGAGGGAAGATATTTAACTTCCCTGAGCTTCGGTATCTTTATCTGTAAAAGTGGAAATAGTGGTATTTTCTTCCTGGGATTGTCGTAAGGAATAAAAGAGTCTCTACTACAAAGCAAGTTCTTCCTAAATATCCTATTAGCTCCTCAGTTAAGTGGCATTTCATTGGCTTTCTCAAAAAAAAAAACAAACAAACAAAAACAAGAGTTCTAACCACTGGTGCTCTGTGGTCTGCCATTCTCATCCCCAAACAGGACAAACAAAAGCAATAATAAAAACTTGCTGCTCTGCTTCCTCCCTAGTCTGGGTCTCGCCGGCTCTCAGAATCGGGTTCGTCTTTGACATACCCCTCCCCCGTTGTTGTGCGAGTC
This sequence comes from Leopardus geoffroyi, assembly GCF_018350155.1. NCBI lineage: Eukaryota > Metazoa > Chordata > Mammalia > Carnivora > Felidae > Leopardus > Leopardus geoffroyi. The sequence continues at coordinate 9,505,361 of NC_059334.1, read as the reverse complement.
GTCATCACTGCAACTGAATGACTCTGAAGTCTTCTTTAACGATTTCTTCAGTTATGTCTCTCCCACCAGTTTTACTTCACTCCAGTCCTTCCTCGGTACTGATTCCAGAATAATCTATATGTTTTTAAATGAGCCACATAACGTTACGCTTCTACCTTAAAAACTGTTGACTCCAGGGGCTCCTGGGTGGCTCCGTCCGTTAAGCGTCCAACTTCGGCTCAGGTCATGATCTTGTGGTTTGTGGGTTCAAGCCCTGCGTCAAGCTCTGTGCTGACGGCTCAGAGCCTGGAGCCAGCTTCCGATTCTGTGTCTCCCTCTCTTTCTGCCCCCCCCTCCCTGCTCATGCTCTGTCTCTATCTCTCAAAAAATAAATGTTTAAAAAAAAAAACTGTTGACTCCATGGTGCCCACGGGTGCCTATCCTACAAACTGAAATTGGAGAATTTTATGCAAGCTCCTAAGAGCCACTCCCTTCCATTAATCCTAGGTAAGTTCTACCACGCTGGTGTCTTACTGTTCGCTGGGAATTATCCAAACACTGTGCTTGCACACGGTCCCCATCTGCCTGCAGTGTGCTGAACCTCCTTTCCTGCCACGTGTGTATTCTTCTCAAGACCCTGATTAAATCTCACTTTTTCACTGATGCCTCTTCACATACCTGGCTCATCTTCCCCAAGCAGAGTTAGGTTTACCATGCTGTGTTCCCAGAACTCTTCCTTCATAGTTACCCAGCACTTAGCACCTTGTATTGTAACTTATTGATTTCCTCGGTCATTTCCCTGGGACCGCCCTCATATTCATCACAGTATTCCTAGGGCAGTACATAACGGCCACTAAATACATGCTTTATTGTTGAATAAATGCTAAGCGACCCATGAATCCCTGTTAATTTATCATTCCCTTGCAGCTAGGGAAATGGTGCAATAAATTAATTTGCCCAACGTTCTGGATCATCCAAAAAGATTAGCAGTGAGTTTCATTAACTTCAGCTTTTACCCTCCCACCATTTTTCAGCTGGGAAGAAATGCAGAGAGAGAAAAATGTAATGTACCTACCTCCTAATACTTTGACACCTTTTGTAAGATGTGGTGTCATCCAGTTTCTTTCAAAATTATCAACATAAGTACTTAGGAAGCATTTAAGGTATTATAATGTTCTCTCAAGAAAAAAAGCTATCACTTAAGGACAGATGTCATCCATTCATTCAACAGATTTGTGTTGATTGCTGAATATGTGCCAGATTGCCTGGAACATTATTGTTCTATTAATACTATATTTTAATAATAATCGTACTATTTTTTGAAAATTAATGGGATGTAGGGCGCCTGGGTGGCTCAGTAGGTTAAGCGCCAACTTCAGCTCAAGTCATGATCTTGCAGTTTGTGAGTTTAAGTCCCACATTGGGTTCTGTGTGCTGACAGCTCAGAGCCTGGAACTTCCTTTGGATTCTGTGTCTCCCTTTCTCTCTGTCCCTCCCCCACTCATGCTCTGTCTCTCTCACTCTCTCAAAAATAAATAAACATTTTTAAAAAAAGAAAATGAATGAGATGTAAAATGTGTCCTCTAATGCCCAAGAATAATTAATTGACTCACTTGTGCTAAGAAGATATCTACAAGTTTTATATTTGATCCAGGACTTTAAATTTATTTGTTAATAAACTCCTTCTAAAGGAAGCTGATGTTACCTATATATCTTGGTGCTGGGTTCAGAGATTATTCCTCACTCCACTTTATGAGCAGGAATATTCCAGAACAACAACATCATGTGGTATTGTTACATCATGTCTTTCTGAGTTAGATCATATTTATACTTAGATATATTTTTTAAAAATTAGTTCACTTCACGGGCACCTGGGTGGCCCAGTTGAGCATCGGACTTCAGCTCAAGTCATGATCTAATGGTTTGTGAGTTCAAGCGCCATATGGGGCTGAGTTCCAGCTTGGAGCCTGGAACCTGCTTCAGATTCTTTGTCTCCTTCTCTCTCTGCCCCTCCCCTGCTCATGTTCTGTGTCTCTCTTCTCTCAAAAATAAATAAACATTAAAAATTTTTTTTTAATTAGTTTACTGCATAAAGCCATTCCTTTTACATTCCATTGAACAAATTTAACAAGTTTATGGTCTTCATGTCGCAAAATTGTAAAAACCTGCCTTTACTAATATAAATGTGACGTGTTTATACACTCAAGAAGTATATGCATTTGAGTATATAACTATATTCTGATCACTACCAAATACCACTGTTATTAATGCATCACGCCATGCTGGATGTTTACACTGATGTACAAAAGTCTCTGCTCTTGCGGCCTCTGGGTGATTTAGTGAGTTCAGCGTCTGACTCTTGATTTCAGGTCGGGTTGTGATCTCTCACTGAGTGTGGAGCCTGCTTGGGATCTTCTCTCCCTCTTTCTCTGCCCCGCCCCCTCTCGCACGTGCATGCTCTCTCTCTCTTTCTCTCTTTCTCAAAATAAATAAACTTAATAAAAATTCTCTTCTCTTAAGATAGTTGTGAGAATGAAAAAAAAATTGGGGAGTTTGGTACCTTCTTTTACTTTTTCTTGTAATATATTGCAGTGTTTTTCACTGATCTATTTGCAGAAAGCACCAATATAAATATGTTAGTGTATAACTGCTAGTGTGTATAATTATATGTTATTATTATATAGTATATTATATATTTTTTATATATGTATTTCTCGCTGACTTCGAAGCATTGTCCTGGATTTTTTCCTAAAAAATATGTTACCATACTGGTTTTCAACACAGATTTAATGACTATTTTTTAACTTTATTCAAACTGCATTATCAGTGCAAAATTTCATTTTTTATATGCTCTGTATTTTGCTAAGATTATTCAAGTCCACTAAGTGCATATTTGTGCATATTTATTTGTACACATGCCCATCTAAGACTAACAATGTTGTAAGTCGATGTATCAGCGATTTAAAAAGTACTTCCATAAGCATAGTGTAGCGGTTATGGGCATAAACTTTGCACCCAGAAGCTCTGGGTTCAAGTTCCCCATCGAAACCTAGCCATGGAGTTTCCTTGTTTCCTGACTTATCTTAGCCCCCGTTTTCCCATTTTGCCAAGCAGGGTCATCAGGCCCATTTTATGGACAGACCATGGAAAGGATTCCATGAGATGGGGTGTATAAAGTTAAACAAGTTTCTGCGTGCCTGTGCAGGTTAGAGTACAGAGAATAGCGATTTGAATTTAGACCTCACAAAGGCCTTTAATAGTTCAATTTTGTGTCAAAGGGAGAGATAGAGGGAAAAAGCCATGTCCACAGTGATTGGGAAGTATCTGACTCCAGGTCACGGAGCTTTGGAGTGCCCCTGAATGCGGGCTTCCCTCATGCCTGCCCTGCCTCCAGCCCCGAGCTCCTGGTGGGCCAGATGGATCTTTACATCCTCAATGTATGTTCTGAAACATAGTAAGCACTCCAGAAATGCTGGGTAATAACGCAGTTAAAGAAAATTTTGACAATTGCGTGATTGTAAGAATTCCTATGGGAAATTAAAGTTAGGGATGAATACACTGAGAGTCTTTGAGCCACACTAGTACAGCAGAAGGTAGTCTTTTTCCTAAGGTTCTGTTACATCACATCCCAAGGGCAAGAATCTTGTCTTAATTGATGTAAGAGAATGCCTGGTATACACAGACACTCAATATCTATTCGTTTCATAACTGATAGAGCAAATGGATAAACTTGAATAACTAGAAGGTAGTGTTAATAGAAACCTTTTGAAGTTTTGAAATAAAAATTTTATTATTCTTACTATTGTTTTGCCACTAACGTTTTGGAAAGAATATATGCCTTAGGGTGGGTTTTTATCATCAAGTCTCCTTGTATTCCTCTTTTCCATGTGCAATATAAAATTCTTCCTTTGCTTTTTTCCTCCATTTGTTTTGCTTACAAACAACTGGACTTGGTTTTCTCAATACTTTAAAAATATTTATCTTTTTCTTAAGACTCTTATTGAAATAAAATAAAACTTTGTTAATGTGTACTAAATGAAGAAAAGTTGAGACATGGTCGTCTGTTTTGTTTTTTATTTTTTTTTAATGTCTTTATTTTATTTTGAGAGAAGGACAAAGTGTGAGCAGGAGGAGGGGCAGAGAGAGAGGGAGACACAGAATCTGAAGCAGGTTCCAGGCTCCGAGCTGTCAGCACAGAGCCTGACATGGGGCTCCAACACACAAACTGTCAGATCATGACCTGAGCTGAAGTCGGACGCTTAACCGACTGAGCCACCCAGGCAGGCGCCCCTGTTTGTTTTGTTTTATGCATAAAATGTAACTGAAATTCAGGGACTGTGGATAGTGGTATTTTTGAGGTGTCTATGTTAGGAGGTGAGAGAAGAATGATCCTTAAGGAACACCATGACTTTCAATAGCACAGATACTTCTGAAGTCCTTTAAATTATTGTGTATCCTTAGGATAGTTAAGGTGGAACTGCAGTCTTACTTCTTCTCTTGTTTTTGATATTGAAATAAGAAAATGTATCACTTTGACCCGAGTACTGTGATAAATTCACCATTGAACATCACAATTGAAGATTTAACTCAAAAACCACAAGGCACCCGTGGGCTCAGCCAGTGGAGCACGTGATTCTTGATCTCAGGGTTGTGAGTTCAAGCCCCACGTGGGGTGTAAAGATTACTTAGAAAATAAAATCTTTTAGAAAATATTTAATGCCAAAACCAAAGTTTGTGTACATATATATATGTGTACATATGTATGTGTGTGTGTGTATATATATATATATATATATGCTGATTTGTTTTAAAATAAAGTAAACCTCCTCAGTTCTCTCCACTGGAGTTTTTAATAACAATTACAGTGAAAATGTGATCTGTTTGAATGTTACTAATTTGTTTTGTTGGAAAACACAGAATGAGATTTTTCGCAGTTAGTTTTTCCCCGCCCCCCCAGGGGAGGATTCTAATTGAAGCGTCACAAATTAAAGATACAGAAGGTTGATGGGGGGATGGGGGAGAGGGGAAAGTGGGTGATGGGCATTGAGGAGGGCACCTGTTGGAACGAGCACTGGGTGTTGTATGGAAACCAATTTGACAATAAATTATATTTAGTAATAAAAACAGACAAAAAAAGATGCAGGAGGAATGACAAGTAATAAAATATTAATGGGACCGATTGTTGCCTTAACTTGAAGCACTTCCTTTGTGCACAGACAGGTTTACATTCAGGCATAGGGTAAGTAAATGTTTGCATAAGAAGGTGATAAGAATATGAATAAAAATGTAAATTTTTCCAGTTAGAATTAAAAAAAATTTTTTTTAAGTTTATTTATTCTTGGGAGAAAGAGAGAGACAGAGCATGAGCAGGGGAGGGGCAGAGAGAGAGGAGACACAGAATCCGAAGCAGGCTCCAGGCTCTGAGCTGTCAGCACAGAGCCCGACGCGGGGCCCGGACTCACAAACTGTGAGATCATGACTTGAGCCGAAGCTGGATGCTTAACCCAGTGAGCCACCCAGGCGCCCCTAGAAGTTTTTTAATAGTGAAAAGAATTATAAAATAGCAGAGCTCATGAATTAGACTTTTGATAACGCTGTGTGTTAAAACACATAAAATCGGTCCCCAAATGTAAAATTATTTTGTATTTGGAATTTCCTGTGCTTCATTAGCCTTGCACCGTGTCTTCAGACATGTTTCCTCTTTCTGAGAGATCCTAAAACTGGGATTTTTTTACTGACCACGTACTTTGGGTCAGACATCCGTACACACTGAGGCTGTGACAGCAAATGAAACAAAAAGGTTGTGCCTTTATGGAGGTCATGTTATAGTAGGGGCAGATAGGAAGTACAGAGATACACATACAAATGTTGAGTGTGCAGGGAAATCAATCTTAATAAGCATATCAGGGCAAGAGAGAATCTTGGCACTAAAGGGATGTGGTGCAGTGTTCTTTTAAGGAGAGTGTTCAGAGTCCTTTTTCAGTTAAGGTCACATTGGAAGAGAAACCCCAGAAGAAGCCAAGGCAGGGGACCAGCATCAGCAAAGGCCCTGAGGTAGGAGCATACTTGAGACGTTGAAGAGAGGCAGGGAAGAACCACAAGCTCAGGATGGAGAGGAAGAAAACGCTGAGAAAATGGAATCAAGTCAGAAATTGGTGGAAGGCCAAGTAGACCATCATAAGACTTTGAATTTTAGACGAAGTGACCTGGGAAGCGTTTGGAAGATTTTGAGCAAAGGAGTGACATAATCTAAGGGTTTTATGGAAGGATCATTCTGGCTTTTCTGTGAAGAAGACTAGATGGGGAAAGGGTTGCAGACCATCAGTAATAGATGGGAGCGTGAGGAGCAGACGTGAACATTTCTCCTTGCACAGCCACGCCCAGCTGCAAGGAAGGTCACCATGTGACCAGCTGAGAGTCAGGGGCTTATTATTACAAGAATAGGAAGAACGGATGTGAGTGTGAAAAGAGCAGTTTCGGTGTCATTGGGAGGTAGGACATGGGGTAGAAGGACCAAGTTTGTGGAGGGGAAGTCCTGAGGGTTTGTGCAGGAAAAATACGAGATGCTCAGGTGAACCCCAATGAAATATTTGGGAGGGGCACAAAGGAGTTGTTTGGTTGGGGAAGATTTGGGGTTCTTTTGTATTGTTATATGTCAATTCGAAGCTTGGAAACAAGAGCATGTAAAGTGAAAGAGATAAGAACCCTAGGGATGTCCCTGCTTCTGAGCGTGGTTTGAGAACATATTTGAAGAGTCACCTCACCCTCAGAGGGAGAGAAGGTGCTGGTGGATGGACTTCTCTTTTTCCTCAGGGTCTGCACATTTCCTTTTTGCCCTAACACTCAGAGTGCTATGGATTCCCATTCCAATTTCTCTCTCCCAACTCAGTGTGAGTGCAAGCTTTTGCATATATAATACTTGAAATCCCTAAGATGATCCCAGCAAGGCAGAATAATCATCAAAACAAGGGGGCTGTGTTAACCTAAATTGAACATACTTCATGCAAAAGTACTTTCTCATCTTAAAGGGTGAAATCACTTAAAAATAGGACTGTTTTTCTCAAAAATTACCCCTTATATGCAAATTCACAGTAAATTATTTTGTCTGCTCTGGGAGAGGATCATCATTTTAAGAAGTTGCATAGGGTTGTTTGTGTTAGTATTCCTAAAAATTCATAATGTTTCTGTGACATGTAGTAGCTGGTAATTTTGAAGTATATATATTTAGGTGTTTTGTTATAAGCAGATGAAATATGCATGTATATACTTAGGTAGATAATTACTTAGGTATTACAAGATAAGTATGTATAAGATATATATATGTATGTATATATCTTGGATTACTACATATATAGTTATATAAACATATTTACTGAAGTATTTTACAGGCATTTTGTTATAAGCAGAGGAAATATATATAATATATATTTACATAGATGTATACTTAAGTATTTATAAGTGTATATATAAGAAACATATATATCTCTTAGATTAGTATATATATAGTTATATACCTATATATATGCATACTTAAGTATTTTATATCTAAGTGTATATGTAGTTATATACCTATAGAGACAGAGAATCCAAGAGAAAGGAATCCAGCTAAAGAAAAGCTTTAAAGTGTCCAAAGTTGAAGTAATTATGACATTTGGATACCAGCTAAGAGCAGCAGAAAGCAGAAACCTTTGGTCCAGCATCGCTCAGGAACATTTGCCAGGCTCCGATGGGAGTTGTTAAGGGCTGAGCTCTTGAGGGTCAGCTAGAGGAAGCCACTCTGGGGTTGGAGAAGCCACGAGATTGTGCAGATCGGGTGAGGAATAAACCAAGAGGCAGAGTGAGAGCTGGGCAGTGAGGGGCTTTAAGGGCTGACTCAGGATTTTCAGGAAGAGTTGGATTTCATTTTAAGCCTGTAGGAAGAGCTCATTAGTCTTATAAACAGAGGCATGGGTAAATGTGATTAAGAACTTTCTTAGAAGGCTTGCTTCTAAGAGTAACTTTTTAAAATGTTTTGGCTTTGCCTTGTGTTTGCTCAAAGAATTTTACCTTACTCAACATGTTAGAAAATTTTCCTGACTCTTACCAAAAGAAGGAAAAAAAGAAAAGAAAAAGAAAATATTTTAAAGGTCAGAGGCTACAAGCTTTTCATCATTTAGCCAAGAGACATAGATAATATAGTCCATGTATTCGGTTTAATTTAAATAAAATGTCAGCTTGAGGGAGGAACAACGAAGCAATTATCTGAAGATAGATTAGAGTGACATTAAGCCGTGTCCCTCATGTCCACCTGGGGATCTCATCATATAGTAATTCATCCATTTTACGTTTTAAATATTGTTCCTAGGGAGAAAATAGTCAATCATAATTTTAAATGAACTCTAAACGTTTTACGTTGTATTCGCCTTTTCTGTTCAGTCATGCTGATGTCTCCCAATTTGGATGTGCATATGAATAGTGGATTAAATGGCTCTCTCCATATTTTGTTGTGAAATAGAATGTCCACTTTTAGGCTCCGGGCTTACAGCTCCCCAAGGAACATCATTTGAGGATTTTCCCCCAAGACCAAGTGTCTGGAAAGATCAGTCGTGAAGTAATGAAATCAAAGGGTACTTATTTCAGTGTTTTGACAAGGATCCTAAGGCAAGAGACCTTAGGGGACAAAAGTATCTCAAAATGAATTATCAACTTTAGATGTCACCAGTATCTTGTCCGTTCCCTCTAGGCTAGTTGCCTGGAATCTGTTCCAGTTTCTTTCTCTTGAGTCTGAAAGGTGGTCTCTCTCTTAGGCATCTTGAGCAAAACACATATATCTTTGAAATAAATATTCAGAGGCTAGAATCAGTCAGGCAAGGAAAAAAGAATGTCTTTTGAAGAAATCTGCCTTGATGATGGTGCCGGATCATTCTGCATGTGCTCAGGCCAAATGACTCTGTAGGGGGCAGTGTGTCTATGGAGTTGAAGAGAAATTAAGGTTCCAGAATCAACACTTTCAAATGTAAACTCTAGTTAGAGGTGATTTGCATGTCAAAATAGTGGAAGGCCTAGAGTTAGTTGCAATTTTGAAAGACAAAATAAGACCAAAAAAAGACAACATAAGAAACAGCAGTTGAGGTACGATAAGGAACCCGTTGCGCCTGGCTGTTTGGAGATGTTGTCAGCCATTTGCAAAAACAGTGAGATAATCCTGCTGTCATGCTCAATACTGAAAAGACCCTAATGAGTATATTGGTTCCATAACTCCAGAGGAGCGTGGAGATTTTGAAGAAGCTTTAAAGGGTAATTACAAAGATGAGTAACAAAACGAAAAGCAGGAAAAGTTATGAAAAGCAAAGAACTTCTCTAAAGAACTTGAGTGATCTTTGAAGTCACCAACAGCCCCTTGAGAGATGGTTACGTCTGCGTTCTTTCTGCAGGACCAAACAGACCGCAACTAGGGGTAAGGGCTTTTACATTCCAGGACCAAACTGGTTTCTTGACCGTGAAACTTGGAAACAGCAGGAGCGGGAACCAAAAGATTGTAAAGTTTAGTTGTTCAAAGAATTAGGGTGTAGAGAAGATGTGTTTTCACCTACTTGCTTTTGCTTTGGTAAGTCCTGTCCTCAGATTGACTCCTTAATCTTTTCTAAGCATTGCTATGACTTTCTTCATTGCTCCAGAGAAGGACGTCTCAAGTGCATTTACAAGTAAGAAATCAGATCGTCAGAGGGTGCACAGCTTGGGCATCACTGCTCTGAATTCGTGTACGCCTCTGTTTGCCCCCATTTTCTTCACACAGGTGTTTAAGAAAAGTACTGTGATTGCTACTCTCAGCTCTCTACACGATCATAACCCAGTAGTTCAAAACAGATGCCACTTACTTTTTTTTCACAAGATTATGATAGCTTTTTGACTTTTCAGAGCACTGTGGATTGAATTGTGTGCCCCCAAACCCATATGTTGGAGCCTTAACCCCCAGCGCAATTTTATTTGGAGATAGGGCTTTTAGGAGGTAATTAAGGTTACATGAGATCTTAAAGATGGGCCCTAATCCCATAGGATTGGTAGCCTTATAAAAAGAACCCTCCCACCAGGAACCAAATCTGCCTTCATCTTTGACTTCCTTAACCTCCAAAAACATGAGCTGTCTGTATTTGTGAGCCACCCAGTCTATAGTATTTGGTGGTGGTAACCTGAGTAGACTAATAAGAGGAAAGTTTGCTACTTGACTATCATAATCTCATTTGTCTGAAGCTGGCTTTAATTAGCAGAAACCTTAGAAATTAGACAAGGCTTTTCTCATAAGTATCTCCATAGAGGTGAGGGGCAGGGCGGAGTTCTGGTTGTGGGGGCAAGAGGAGGGCGATAGGAGAAGAAAGGCTCAGGGCATGTCCACCTTGGAAGGTTTCTCATTAGAACAAAAACAGACTTGGGTGATTTATGCCATACTTGGGACGTGCCAGAACACTCTTTAAATCAGACTTGTTTAATACTTTCGTGAACAGATCAGGAGATAAACTTACAGGGTTTCCTTTGATTTCATACACGGTGGGAATTATTCTTCCATTAGGAATAAAAGACAGGCTAGCCTCTGGCCAATATATAAATGACAGACAGCCACATTCAGGAAGATGATTTTCGATTCCTTTTCACATAGCAATAATTTATATATTAGACACTGTGTAGTGGGGTGCATTGAGCTTTACACTATTTGTATGGTATGCAAGTTCCAGGCCTTTACATATTTATGAAGGTTAAGAGAATTAAGAACAGAAGTCAACACTCAGAAATTCAAAATACAATGAGACAAGAATTACGTATCAAAACCAATTAAGACAGTAGTTGGCAGTTGAAGACTTTGATCCGATACCTACTCCCAGTACAATGGGAATTCAGCCAAGAAAGGCATCGTTACGAATAACGTTTTGAAGATAACTCAAAGAAATGGAACGTAGGCATGTTTTCTTCTAGGACATCATCACTGTTTAAGACTTTTTGTTCTTACATTTGTATATGCATATAGATAACAACAGTTGCGCGTTAATATCTTGAGTGAAGGAGTGAATGCTCAGAATGAAAGACTGCCATGAGGTGTAGATGTTAATCTAGGCACTGACTCACACATTTGCTATAGAACTTGTAATTAAATGTAGTCTTTATGACACTCTTTGGATTCCGTATGATCTGGTGATTTAGAGAAGCATCAGGCCCAGCCTACATCGAGCCACAGAAGTTCCAAAGGGTTTTGCAATTATTAATTTCTCTTTTCCTCTTAGTGCTCTTCTTTGAGGTGGGTGTTATGATCATCACACCCATTTTTCAGATAAGGGAGTCAAGGCTGAAAATATCGGCTTGCCCAAGTCTCAGGATAGGGGCTGAACCTCAGCAGTCTGGGTCCATCATGCTTCTAGCCTGTGTACTGTGTCAGCAGTTCTGGTCTACAGGCACTCGGTACTGCTTACCCACACACTTCTCCACCTCTTAAATTTGTGCTGATTGTAAAGAATGAGATCAGTATGGAACCAAACCCTGTGGTTACAATGAAGATAACTTAACATCATCTTAAGATGTGAAGAAACAATGAAGGCACGGTCTGCTTCATTTTCCACCAAGGCACATAGAAGCTCCCCTGGGTCAGAAAGAACAAGGCTCAAGTCATGTGTCACAGGTTGTAGGAAGGGAGCTAAGACAAATCGGGCATACGACCGTGTCTCTGCTTCCACAAGCCTCATGCCAATGGGCCATCCAAGTTCTGAGACTTTTCAAAGGAGCTTAGATGTTCCAAGAAATAAGAAAAGGTCTTTGGCATTCCCGGGTAAAGTGCTTATGGAATGTGAATTTGTTCTTGCGTGATGGTAAGTTAAATATTGTATTTTCTGAGTGGTGTTAGAATAGTAGAGACTGCCATCTCTCTGTTTTAAAAATATTTTATTTCATTTTTGCCTTGAGACTCTGGGCTTAAAAATCAAAAGAATTAAAATGTCCCATTCTCTTACACATTAATAAGCATATAAAAATGATACTGAAGAAAAAATTCTGAGTCATCATCTACATTTTAATACAAATTTAACATCCTAAAATAATTATACTAATCTTGATCTGCATAATCAATGTATTAAAAAGGGTATCCTTTATTAATATGTGTAGCTACTTATAAAAACTTTCAGATATTTTTACCTTTTGGAGTTACATATTGATTTTTCTTTTTTAAAAAATTTTTTAATGTTTATTTATTTTTGAGAGAGAGAGAGAGAGAGAGAGAACACAAGCAGGAGAGGGGCAGAGAGAGAGGGAGACAGAATCTGAAGCAGTCTCCAGGCTCAGAGCTGTCAGCACAGAGCCTGACACGGGGCTCAAACTCACAGGCTGTGAGACCATGTCCTGAGCTGAAGAAGTCAGACACTTAACTGACTGAGACACCCAGGTGCCCCTATACATTGGTTTTTCGTTGACATCTATGTTGCAGAGCAAAAAACTACCCTACAAAAAAAAAATTGCAATAGAAATGACGTGGGTAAAATTGGAGTTGATTATTAAAGATGCTTCTATTTTACTTTGGGAAAATATTTGTATTTTGTGTATTTTACCTTATATACACCACTAGCAAAGTAAATTACTATTTTTTTAGATTGTTTTTAATTGGGAAAATTTAGTTTACTGCTTTGACATGTCGGCACATTGTTATTACTCACATATTTAATTTTTCTTACTTTCACAAGAAATCTGGAAGATCTTGAGGGACCAGAGACTAAAATCATCACACTATGCTCTCTGTGGTCAGCTACAGTCATTACATGCAAAATTACATTGTAAACAAGAAAGGCTTTAGTGCACATTATAAGCTTTAGTGATCGAAATTCAAACTTAGGCTCTAAGAATTTTTAAGCTATTATGATAGTTACATGAAATGACTTTTTCCCTCAGAGTAGTCCTAGTTAGAGGAAATGAAAAGGAAAGAAAACTCATTTAGAAAATTATTTTTAAGAAGCAGAGAAAGAATTTTCATTACCTTTGAATTATTTCAGATTTGCTGTTCTTTAATTAGATGTTGAACTAGACTCACACAGCTATTTAAATTCAGTGGTTGGGGAACATGCTAGAGAATACGCCCAACTCAAGTGCCCTTATTACCTTAAAATTATTTATTTTGATTTCTGTTTCCTTTTCTAATGAATGGATTACCTCTGTAGTCATCATAATATATGTGTTACCTCCAAACCCAGTATCTTCTCCATGCTTTCCATATATGCACTAGCATTTTCTCTTAAGACTTTGATTTACTATACAGTGAGGGTGTAGACCATCTTTATCATGTTAGGTATAGAAAGTACATATCTGGATTTGAAGCCAAAAGACATGGTTTCTGGCCCTGACTTTGCTATCTGTTAAAATGTCTGGCCTTGAGTAAGACACTTAACTTCCTTAAATTCCAGGTTCTGCCCTATTAAAATAGAGACAATAATACCTGCCTTGCAGCTTGAATGAAAATCTTATGTCCAAATAAGTGCTATATGTAGTAAACCATAAAATACTATAAAAATGCAAGGTCTTAGAAAAAGAAGAATGAACAAAACCCAAAACCAGTAGGAGGGACATAATAAAGATTAGGGCAGAAATAAACAAAATAGAAACCAAAAAAATAGAACAGATCAATGAAACCAGGAGCTGGTTCTTTGAAAAGATGAATAGAATTGATAAACTTTTCTCTAGACTCATCACCAAAAATAAAAAATAAAAGAGAGAGAGAGAGAGAGAGAGAGAGAGAGGCTCCAATTAACAAAATCAGAAATGAAGAGGAGAAATAACAACTAACTCCACATAAATACAAAAGATTATAAGATGTAAAATATATAACCTCCCAAAACCAAGATTCAAAATCAGAAAGAAATAGAAAATTTGAACAGACTGGTTATCAGCAATGAAATTGAATCAGTAATCAAAAAACTCCTAACAAACAAAAGTTCAGGGCCAGACAGCTTCACAGGTGATTTTTACCAAAAAATTAAAGAAGAGTTAATACCTATTCTTCTCAAACTATTCCAAAAAAATAGAAGAAGAAGGAAAGCTTCCAAATTCATTCTATGAGACCAGCATTACCCCATTACTAAAACCAGATAAAGACACTACAAAAAAAAGAGAACTACAGGTCAATACCTCTGATGAACGTAGATGCAAAAAGCTTAACAAAATATTAGTAAACCAAATCCAACAATACATTTAAAAAATCATTCACCACAATCAAGTGTGGTTCACTATTCTCAAATCAATCGATGTGATACATCACCATCAACAAGAGAAAGGATGAAAACTATATGATCATCTTAATAGATGCAGAAAAAGCATTTGACAAAGTATAGCACCGATTCATGATAAAAACCCTCAACAAAATAAGTTTAGAGGGAATATACCTCAACATAATAAAGGCCATATATAGAGAACCCACATTTAGGGGCACCTGTGTGGCTCAGTCAGTTGAGCATCTGACTTCAGCTCAGGTCACAATCTCACAATTCTTGAATTTGAGCCTTGCATCAAGCTCGCTGCTGTCAGTGCAGAGCCTGCTTCGAATGCTCTGTCCCCCTCTCTGTCTGCTCCTTCCCCACCCATGCTGTCTCTCAAAAAAATGAATAAACATTAGAAAGAATGAAAAGAAAAGAAAAGAAAGAAAGACATCCCACATGTGACATCATACTCAGTGATGAAAAACTAAGAGCTTTTCCCCTCAGATCAAGACAAGGATGTCCACTCACACCACTTTTATTCAACATAGTACTGGAAGTCCTAGCCACAGCAATCAGACAACAAAAAGAAATAAAAGGAATCCAGAATGGTACAGAAGAAGTAAAACATTCACTATTTGCAGATGACATGATACTATATGGAGAAAATCCAGAAGATTCCATCACAAACTACTAGAACTGATAAATGAATTAACATTGCAGGATACAAAATTAATATATAGAAATCCATTGCATTTATATATATACTAATAATGGAGCAGCAAAAAGAGAAATTAAGAAAATAATACCATTTAGAGTTGAATCAAAAATAATAAAATATCCAGGAATAAACTTAACCAAGGAGGTGAAAAAACCTGTACTCTGAGAATAATAAAACACTGAAGAAGGAAACTGAAGACAACATAAACAAATGGAAACATATTCCATGCTCATAGGTTGGAAGAACCAGTATTGTTAAAAGGTCCATACTACCCAAAGCAATCTACAGATTTAATGCAATCCCTGTCAAAATATCAGTAGCATTTTTCACAGAACTAGAACAAATAATCCTGAAATTTGTACGGAACCATAAAAGTCTCCAAATAGCCAAAGCAATCTCGAAAAAGAAGAATAAAACTGGAGGTATCACAATCTCAGATTTCAAGACATACCACAAAACTCTAGTCCTCAAAAGAGTATGGTACTGGCACAAAAATAGACACACAGATCAATGGAACAGAATAGAGAGCTCAGAAATAAACTCACAGTTATGTGGTCAAGTAATCTTCTTCGTAAAGAAGGCAAGAATTCATAACGGGAAAAAGACAGTCTCTTCAACAAATGGTGTTGGGAAAACTGGAGCTACATACAAAAGAGTGAAACTGGACCACTTACTTACACCATACCCAAAAATAAACTAAAAGTGGATTAAGGACCTAAATGTGAGACCTAAAACCATAAAAACCCTTAAAGAGAGCACAGACAGTAATTTCTCTGACATCAGCCATAGCAACTTTTTTCTAGATATGTCTCCTGAGGCAACAGGAGGAAACAAAAAGCAAAATTAAATTGTTGGGACTACATCAAAATAAAAAGCTTCTGCATAACGAAGGAAACAATCAACAAACGAAAAGCCTACTCAATGGGAGAAGATATTTGCAAAGGACATACCTGATAGCGGGTTGGTATTCAAAATATATAAAGAACTTGCACAACTCAACACCCAAAAAACAAATTATTTAAATTGGGCAGAAGTCCAGACCAGATGTTTCTACGAAGAAGACAGACAGATGGCCAACAGAAACATGAAAAAAGTGTTCATTATCACTCATCATCAGGAAAATGCAAATCAAAACCACAATGAGATATCACCTCACACCTGTCAGAATGACAAAAATCAAAAACCGGAGAAAAGACAAGTGTTGGTGAGGATGTGGAGAAAAAGGAACCCTTGTGCACCATTGGTGGGAATGTCAACCAGTGCAGACATTGTTGAAAACTGTATGGAGGTTCCTCCAAAAATAAAAATAGGGGCACCTACCTGGCTCAGTCAGTTAAGCCTTTGACTTCGGCTCAGGTGATCATCTCATGTTTCATGGGTTCAAGCCCTGTCTCAGGCTCTGTGCTGACAGCTGAGAACCTGAAGCCTGCTTCAGATTCTGTGTCTCCCCCTCTCTCTCCCCCTCCCCTACTCACGCTCTGTGTCTCTCTGTCTCAATAATAAATAAACGTTAAAATTTAAAAAAAAAAGTACACTTATCATCATGAGCACTGAGTAACGTATAGAATTTTTGAATCACTGTATTGTATGCCTGAAAATAATATAACACTGTATGTTAACTATACTGGCATTTTTAAAAAATGCAAGTTCTTGTATGTTGTCACTTTTATCGGAAGTCGAGAGGTGTTAAGAGAGTAGATCGTAAATGTTCTCTCCACCACAAAAAATATGTAATTATGTATGGGGATGGAGGTGTTCATTCACCTTAGTATGGTCATATTTTGCCGTATATGCATGCATCATAATTATCCTGTACACCTTTAACTTACATCTATGTCAATAATAATATCTCAGTAAACTTGGAAATATTTTTTAAAAAAATAAAAAAGAGTAAGTAACAAAAACAGGCAGTATAGGAAATAATATAAAATTATGTGTCAAGGGGCGCCTGGGTGGCTCAGTTGGTGAAGCATCTGACTTCGGCTCAGGTCATGGTCTCATGTCATGGGTTCGAGTCCCGTGTCAGGCTCTGTGCTGACAGCTCGGAGCCTGGAGCCTCCTTCAGATTCTGTGTCTTCCTCTCTCTCTGCCCCTCCCCTGCTTATGCTCTGTCTCTCAAAAATAAATAAATGTTAAAAAATTTTTTTTAATTATGTGTCGAAAATTATCTGTACGTAGAACTGTAGTATCCAGTATGGCAGCCACCAAGCACCTATGACCATTCAGTGCTTGAAATGCACTACACATGTGAAATAAACCATATTTTATTTTTTTTTAATTTTTTTAACGTTTATTTATTTTTGAGACAGAGAGAGACAGAGCATGAACGGGGGAGGGGCAGAGAGAGAGAGGGAGACACAGAATCGGAAGCAGGCTCCAGGCTCTGAGCTGTCAGCTCAGAGCCCGACGCGGGGCTTGAACTCATGGACCGCGAGATCATGACCTGAGCCGAAGTCAGCCGCTTAACCGACTGAGCCACCCAGGTGCCCCTGAAATAAACCATATTTTAAAGACTATGAAAACAATGTAAACTACCTCATTAGTAAATTTTACTCAATTAAATGTTTAAATTACAAGATTTTGGATATATAAGGTTAAATAAAACACATGATTAAATATTTTTAAAAAATACAAGTTCTCACGGGGGCAGTAGTGTAGGTATCTTGCTTGACAGATGAACACTGGTGTCCTCCTTGCGTAGGTGATCTCTCTCCAGTCATTTCTGACAATTTTGTGACTTGGGTTAAGATCCTGAACCTTTGTGAGTTTCAGTTTCTTCATCTTTAAACTCGGAATTTTGAGGATATTCCCCTCCAAAGGCAAAGTGAAGTTTAAGCTAGAAAATGCATGCAAAGTACTTACAGACAAATCTGGCAGGTAATGAGCATAAAATAAATAATAATTCATATTGTTTTGTTTTAAAACACACATACTCAGCATCATACTAGCACAGTTTTGTAGCTGGCATTGGTATTACCTGCTCAGAATGGGATATGTGTTAAAAAGAAAACATGAATTTTTATTTTAGTTTTGTAAGACTTATTTTTCTGTTAACTGAATAATACATCTTTGCTGTAAACTCTCAGAACGTACAGAAAAGCAAGAAGAAAAGAAAAACCGCCATCAATCTAATTGCCAGGTAGAATCATTATTTTACATGCTTCAGATGGAAAAGTACTTGAACAAAAATAATTTCAGAGAAAACCAAAGTAACAGTAAGGATAGAAATGGGATGGATTTGGGTTGCAGAGAAACCAGTCCCTAAGAATGGAAACCAGTGGAGGGGGAGGAATTCAGGAAGTACAATATATAAGAGAAACAAACAACTGACTTACAAAACTATAGTTGTGTTAATAAGGACTGAAAACTACTTTAAATAACTAAAACATATGCCCTTGCTTAGGGTAGAATCACCCTGATTTCACCATTTCCCCTGTAGTATTTGACCACTCTACTGGCAGGGATGCGACCATAGCCACATGGAGGGGGTCAAGAGATACACATATAAACCATTTTCCATGGAGCTCCTGGCTCAGTCGGTTAAATGCCTGACTCTTGATTTTGGCTCAGGTCATGATCTCACAATTGTGAGACTGAGTCCCTCATCAGGCTCCATGCTGAGAATCCCTACTTGGGATTCTCCCTGCCCCTCTCCTCTCCTCCCCTACTCTCCCTCCCTCTCTCTCTCTCTCAATAAATAAACATTTAAAAAATAAAAAAAAAATTAAACCACTTACCAGTGTTTTCCCTAAAAAATAAAATAAAATAGGAAAAGAAAAGAAAACCAAGTCCTCTGAATCATTCCCTTCACACCTGTGACATCAGAAACCATTGTCCTTGGTGGATGGGGAGGGAAAAGTGGCCGCAGAGAAAAGCCAGAAGAGAAGAGAAGTGACTAAATTTGACATCTCTGGCTTTGTGCAGACAGAGCTGGAGAATTATTCATACACAGGGGCAATTAAGAAAAAAAGATTCTAAGAAAGGAATTACACACCAAGTTTGCCACATTCGTTTTGTGAAAACAGGCATTAAGAGGTAATTATTATTTTGCGAAACTGCACCATGACAGGCATTAGGAATGCTACGACGTCTACATTTGACATTACTGCATAATTAAGAAGAGATTATTGCAGATCTCGAGAAATCACTCTCCCATTTCCTCCTCAAAGGTCATTATTTCTAAGTCATTAATCTGAAATGAAATTTAAGGTACTTCAGTAGCATATAGGAAAACAGCATAAAAGTTTAAAGCAGATTTATTCTTTCCATGCTGCATTAATTTAATTTATGGTGTGGACCCGTCAAAGAGCAGGATCACGCCTACCTGATACACCTCATATTCATGAATTATACTCACTATTTCATTGACAAAGAAGGATGTGAATCAATTGCATTTTTTTGTTTTGTTTTGGAAATAAAATGCATATTGTTATGAGGCTACTAAATTGTTCATTAGAACGTAGGATTTAAAACACAATAAATAGGGGCCCTTGGATGGCTCAGCCAGTTAAGCATCTGACGCTTGATTTCAGCTCAGGTCTCGATCTGAGGGAAGTGAGATCCAGCCCCGTGTCAGGCTCTGCACTCTGCACTCGGCATGGAGCCTGCTTGAGGTTCTGTCTCTCCTGTTCCCTCTGTCCCTGCCCCACTTGCACTCTCTCTCTCTAAAAAACAGAAAATAAAAATAAAAGCTAAAAAACACAGTAGGGACACCTGGGTGGCTCAGTCGGTAGAGCGTCCGACTTCGGCTCAGGTCATGATCTCACGGTCCATGGGTTCGAACTCCATATCAGGCTCTGTGCTGACAGCTCAGAGCCTGGAACCTGCTTCGGATTCTGTGTCTCCCTCTCTCTCTGTGCCCCTCCCCAGCTTGTGCTCTATCTCTCTGTGTCTCTTAAAAAATAAATAAACGTTAAAAAAAATTTTTTATATAAAATAAAAAACCCACAATAAATATACTGTACTTCCCGTTAAGTATACAGTTAACTGGCAGAACTTAATTCTTCCAAACAGAAAAGCTAATTAACTACAACACAGACCCTTGCTTGTCAGAGCGACACTTACTTCCCGAGGCCCTTGTAATGAATGGTCAGCCGCTATCTTATTGCAGAAACAGTGAGTTCAATGAACAGTTACTGAGGGTCAACTCTGTGTCCTATGGGCTCTGATCCTGGTGTGGGGACCCTTTATCTCCAGGTGGCCAGGGTCCTGGCCCTCTGGTCTCTCTTGCTCCTCAGGGCCATTTACCTAACAAAGGTAATAGACTCTCAATCCACTTGTTGATGAACTGATTAGCAGGAGTGTTCCCACAAACTTAACTCTCCTAGCACCGTGTTCAAGTTGTACATTTCTCTCTTGAAGCCTGGAAAATAAAAAGGTTTAAAAAAAAGAAAGGAAAAATAAAAAAATAAAAGCCATTCATTAGTCCTACCACACTAACACAACCACAGCTAGCACATTGATACTTTGAAGACTTTTTTTCCTATGTCTGAGGTTTTCTCAGTGTGCTTTTAGTAATATTATATAATTTCTAGATCCTGTTTTTTATTTAATCTATCAAAAGTTATGTTCTGCGTTATTACATAGTTTGGGAAAACTCATTGTTGAGTGAGTGGTGTTACGGAGTGAATGTTTGTGTCTTTCCCCAAATGCGTATGTTGGAGCGCAGGCCCCCAGTGTGATGGTATTTGGAGGTTGGGTCCCTGAGAGATACTTGGGTTAAAGGGCGTCACGAGTGGGGTGCTGGTCTGAAAAGTTTAGTGCTCTTAGGAGAAGAAACACCAGAGAGCTCATTTTTCATGCCAATACAAAGAGGAGGTCATGTAAAGACACAATGAGAAGATGCCCATCTAAAAGCCAAGAGAAGAGAGCCCTCACCAGCCTGAATTGGTGGGCACCTTGATCTTGGACTTCCCGGCCTCCAGAGCCATGAGAGAGAAATTTCCATTGCCTGAGCCACCTAGTCTGTGCTATTTCCTTACAGCAGCCTGAGCTGACTAGGACAAGTGACTCCATGCTATATTGTTTGATTATTTCTAATTGTCCACAGGCAACCTCTGTCACTGTGGTGTACGTCTTTGTGCGTAAAATATTTTTCTGTAGTTCACATTGCTTCCTTTGTGCAAATTCTCAGAAGTGGAATTATCTGATCAAAGACAAGAATACTTGCTAAGTGTTTATAAAATTGGTTGTACCAAATTACATAGCCAAAAGGAATATGGAGAAAGCATGTCTTCGGCCTAACAGCACTAAAAAGAAATGCGTGACAGAAACCCTCAAAATATTAGTTAGACTATCAGAACCGTGTTTGGAACCAGCCTTAGGAAAATAGGGAAGAAATTTAAGTTTCTTTTCTTCCGTCGTTCCTTTTTCCTCTGCCTCCCATTCAGCAGGGTTGTTTTCTCCTTCATTCTGGAAGGAAGAAGAATAGTGGATCCTATGCCTTCAGATTTTTAATTCACTCTTTCACGGAGGAATATGGTGTCTGATAAATAGAGGCTCATGACAGAAAAGCTGGACAAAAACTCTGGGCTTGTCCCTCACCGACTCCTCTGCCTTTCTGTCAAGGGACCAGTGTTCCTTTCCGCTCTCTCCCGCCTGAGACGTTGATGTCATACAGTGTTAGAATTTTAGATTTGCAAAGGATCTCGCAGGCTGTCATCCCAATATCCCATCCACTATGTGTTACTCCCTCTATCACATCCTCGCCAAGTGTTCATTTAAGCTCCGTATGAGCCTCTTCAGTGACCGGAAACTCGTCATCTCACTGGTCAGTCCCATTTGCTGATATCCATCCTCTGGAGGGATCACAAACAAATCTAATTCCACTTTGACTCAAAAGCCTTCAGAAATCTGAAAAGAGCTGTCAAATAAACCTTCTCCTGGATAAATGTTATCAGTCCATCCCCTTTCCCTTGGGCGATATGGCTTTGAGTCCTATTAGCATCCTGTCACCCTCAGAATGCTCCCCATTGTGGGCATGTTCCTATTAAAGCAGATGTCATAAACCCATAGCCTGCAGGCTGGGTTTTGATCCCTGAGTATTTGGGAGGAAAAAAAAAAAAAGGTAAGATCTGAGGGGCTTTATTTCTTTAGTTTGACGTGTTCCTCCCAATTTTCTTAACTTCTTGAAGTTATTACTCATCTAAGTTACCTGCAGACTTTTGGACGCCTGTCTGTTTGTGACCTCTGTCTTACAGGGCAGGTCCCTCAAATGAACACAGCACTGTAGATCTGATTTGAACCACTTGGAGGAAAAGAGAGCTGTGACCTCGCTCATTTTAATGACATTCCCCAAATGGGTATCAGCCATTTATACACTTGGTTTTTGTTTACTCTTCATTTTAAGTTCCTAAGACATTTTTCCACTGTTCAGTGTCCCGTTACGTCCTTTCTCTGCCTTTACTTGTGCAGTCGGTTTTCTGAACCGAAGCATAGGAGTTCGGACTCATGACCAGTGAGCATGTCTTTCTAGAGCTGGTCCGCCAAGGCAGAATACTGACAACTTTTGTGTCCTGCATCTGTCAGTCCCTTGCAGGACTGTGTTGTCTGGGGAAAGCTTGTGGTCTCTGTCATGTCCTGGCGCACAGGTGAGCAGGACCCGACTGAGGAGAGACCCACGAGCAGGGTGCCGTATACCTTCCTCTTCCCCGTGGGTTCAACATGCTCCTTGCTCTTCCTCTGAGTCTGTCCTCCTTCCCCAAAGCTTGTCACCAGGGTGTGGGAGGTCTGATTTCAGAATGGCCACCAGGCTGTCCTCTTCGTTCTCATGGTTAAGAGCTGTCCCTCATCAAATTAGGCTTAGGGTTTTGCCAGCAATTACCTGCCTTGTTTGGCTGGCTGCCTCTTAACTCTGAATTTCAGCGCACCTTGTGTGGCATTGCCTGATGATTTTCCTAAAATATCACGTTCATCATGTCTGTTCTGCTCTTGATATTTTAATAGATTGTAGTTAGAAATGCACACTCTTCGGGGTGCCTGGGTGCCTCAGTAGTTGGGCATCCAACTGGGTCATGATCTCACAGTTGGTGGGTTCAAGCCCCACTTTGGGCTCTGTGCTGACAACTCAGAGCCTGGAGTTTGCTTTGAATTCTCAGTCTCCCTGTCTCTCTCTACCCTTCCCCTGCTCACACTCTGTCTCTCTCTCTCTCTCTCTCTTTCTCAAAAATAAATAAACATTAAAAAAAGTTTTAAGAAATGCACATTCTTCCCTGTGGGTGGCATGGCCTCAGTGACCCCATTCCATTCTGACCCACCCAGAGTCCTGGGCAGCCTAGACTCTTCATGTTTATTTATTTTGGAGAAAGAGAGAAAGAGCACACGTGGAGGAGGGGCAGAGAGAGAGAGGGAAACACAGAATCCGAACCAGGCTCCAGGCTGCGAGCTGTCTGCACAGAGCCCTACTCGGGGCTCAAACTCACAAACTGAACGATCATGACCTGAGCCTAAGTTGGATGCTTAAGCCGCCCAGGCACCCTATACTAATCAACGTTAAGTCAACTCCTAATGATTCTACTATCACTTCTTTAATGGTTCCAGTTGGGTTCTATTCCTATTTCTGGGCTGAAGAGTAAGTGCGTCGAGAAGGAGCCATGTGCTTTAATGCTTTGTCTAAACACTTTTCCTGAAATAGTATTAAACACATGACGGATGCCTGGTGAATGTTGCTCTCAAGCTGATACACTTACACTTAAAGGAATGTGGTGCTTAAACTTATCACTGATCCATTGTGCAACTAACTTGATTGATTATGGAATTTCAGATTGAGGACAGTGTTTGGGGGCAATTTCTATCTGACCCTTCTAACAGTATTTCTGAAGAGCCTTCTGTGTGCCCCGGAGACATGGCTATCTCAGATTCAATCCTGGCATTCATGTGAATGTCAGTAGTTCTTGTTTTAAATACTTTGTCCACAGATTTTTCCCTTTACTGAACATGGGGTGCTACTCTGAGCTAACGTTCACAGATGTCATTCACGGTACATCACATGTATTTTTCACTTCACATCTAGAAAAGGGAGCATTGTCTTTATTTTTAATTTTTCTTTAACGTTTTTATTTATTTTTGAGACAGGGAGAGACAGAGCATGAACAGGGGAGGGTCAGAGAGAGGGAGACACAGAATCTGAAACAGGCTCCAGGCTCTGAGCTGTCAGCACAGAGCCCAACGCGGGGCTCGAATTCACAGACCGCAAGATCATGACCTGAGCCGAAGTCGGCCGCTTAACCAACTGAGCCACCCAGGCGCCCCAACATTGTCTTTATTTTTATTCTTTTTTTCTTTCATTTTAATTTCAGAAAGGAACGCAAAAGAAAAACTTTAGTATTATAAAGCGTTGTAGAAATTTCTTGTCTTATCTATTAATTCAGTCTCACTTTTGCAAGGATAAAATTCATCTCTTTTGCTATGTGGTAACTTAAAACGTGAATTCGATCCATTGAGTTCCTATGGTGACCTGAATCTCTATTCCAAAACAGTGGCGTGCAACAGGTAACTTTTTTTGTCTGTCCCGATTTTCAGTGTTTCTATGTCAGCCTCACATGTAGTCTTCAATAGATATCCTATGTGGATTGATACCATTGCAAACTGCTTCCAAAATTTCACAGACTGAGTGTTGTCTCATCCTCCTATATCCTGTGTTGTAATTAATTCAAAGTTGTACCACCACCGCAGAAATGTATTGATAAGGCCCCTCCAGGCATGGCGCTGGGCTCAATGCTCTGTAAAAAGAGCAATGTGGATGAGCCATATTTTTGCTCTCCTGGGAAACTCTATTTTGCTTGATTCTCTTAGGAGCTTACATCAGTTTCTGGTTTCTCGGGTGACAGAGGAAGTTTCTACATTGTCTAGAGATTGCATATACCCACATACAGAAATCCGTTTAGCTAGATGAGTTAACTTTCCCTGCTACTGTGCCTTTGGACTAAAAGCAAAATGGAGTCAGGTTTCGGTCGCATTTGGAAGGTATCCATGTTCAGGAAAACAAAACGACAGATACTTATTAATATGATCTTTGTCGTTTGGGGTAGAAGTGTGAGAAATGACTACAGTACAAATCAAGAAATTCATAAAGGCACCCAACTAATGACTGTTACTTGGCAATCTGTCCTTTTCTTTTTACCCCCAAATATATGTCCTCTTATTCAGGTTAAAGCAAGCAAAATCTTACGGCTTTTGTGAGATGATGACATAATAAGCATTACATTGAACCTGTCCCAAGTTTGATATACTTGTCCTCAAAGCTGTAGGCCAGAAATGGTTTCATCAAATTAAGTGAAAATTGATAGATCTAGGAATCCCTTTAATAAGTGATGATGTCATCTTGTAAGCATGAGTTGGTGAATCTACCTAATATTTGTATTTGTTCCCTCCTATTCAGAATGTATTTGTTTATTAACTAATGTGAGAGCAACTCATTTTTGCATCAATTTTGACATTTCAGCTGGAAAGAAGTGGAATAACTTTGGGGGAGCACTTCTTTGGCTAATAAGCATTTAGCCTCTAGGCTTTTCATGAAGGTCACAGAGGCTTTATCCAGCTTTGTTCATTTAAAAAAAAATTAATGTTTATTTATTTTTGAGAGAGAGAGAGACAGAGTGCAAGTAGGGGAGGGGCAGAGAGAGAGGGAGACACAGAATCCGAAGCAGGCTCCAGGCTGCGAGCTGTCTGCACAGAGCCTGACGCGGGGCTCGAACCCATGACCTGAGCTGAAGTTGGACGCTTACCCAAATGAGCCACCTAGTCACCCCCTGTTTTGTTCATTTTAAAGAAGAAATGCTGGTGTAAAATTTTTAGAAATGCCCTTCCCCAACTATTCTATAATTATGCTTTCTGCATAAATAACTTTGAAGGTAAATAATTCCTCAAGAAGGGCAGAGGAAAATGTATGTGCAAACCAGAAGCATCTGCAACTGTTAAGGCGGGTCTGCACCTGGCCCCGTTGAGAGGTGTGGGATGTAACAAGAGATGAAATGCTGGCTGTGGAAATTATGAAGAACCTGCAGTTCTTTCTTCCACTGAACTGATGAATCGGTTGAAGAAGACCTTCTGGCAGAACTTTGACTTGGATTTTTGAATTGATTACAAAAAAGGAAAATCTGGGACACCAGACCCACGGAGAAGATATACCATGAAAGGACACTGAGAAGAGAATAAACAGTCACAAGTGTATTTTAGCTTCTTATCACAGAAGCAGAAACGCAATTCACCACAACCTTTTCCCAAGTAGCTGGGCTTCTCTTGTGCAATTCAGGGAACAAAATAAACACGAAGTACCTTCTCTGTGCAGAGTGCTGTGAGCAGAATCATGAACCGGTACCAGAAGGAGGAAGTAGTCCTTGCCACAAAGAACTTGGTTTATTTATTAGAGGAAGATATGTATACAAGTAACAACAAAGCAAGGTAGAATTTATTAATATTTATACTAAGATACAAATAAAGCGCTACCGGGAGCTTGGAGGAAATACATTTATGCCAGCTAGCGATTTTGCAGAATTTACGGTAGAAGTCATCTTCGGGCTAATCATAAATGATAATGAGGAATTGTCTAGGCGTATATGAAATAAATGAATTTTGGAAAAGGAGAAGTATGGAACATGGCTGGGGAAAAGCAAATTGCCCTTTTTGAATGCAGCCCAAATTGCTACTTTGCTAGGACCGCTTTAACGAAGCACCACAGCCTGAGGGGCTCAAACAATAGAAATTTATAGTCTTGGAGCTCTGGAGGCTGAGCTTGACATGGCCTTCTTTCACGCGTTTGTGTCCAAATTCCCACTTTCTATAGGGACACCAGTCACATTGGATTAGGACCCACCCTGATGACCCTGTTTTTACTCAGTTGCCTCTGTGAAGATCCTACCTCCAAATAAGATCACATTCAGAGGTCCTGAGGTCAGAACTTAAACACATCTTTTGAGAAGGACATAAATCAACCCACAAGAGTACCTAAAGGAGGGAAAATGACGGACTGGGAGATTCACTGTATATATCCAGTGGCCCTGATTTTCAAAATAAGAAATACAAACATTATTCTAAGCATTGGAGTTCTGTGGGCAATCTGTACAAGGTGTTTAAGTGACCTTGGGATACTAAGTAAGCTTTCATACACAATTAGGATGCAAAGTTGTGAAATGAATGGTGGCAGTAGATGATATTGGAGGTAAAAGAGAAATTATAATTAAATATTTGACGTATGAGAGGAGGGGGTTGAATGTCAAGGACGGTGGCTAATTTATTGAGATGGAAGGAATATTAAACTGAGGAAAAGAATACCTTCATTCAACTTCCAGGAACTGTTAAAGGCACTGAGCACAGCTAGGACATCCCATGACCCAATGTGCAGACCATCTGCCCGCTCCAAATTTTATATAAAATACCTGAAGCACTGTTACGAGGTACCACCTCCTATGTCCTGGGTTAGATCGTCTGTCTCCTTGCGGATTTCAAAGAGGTAGAATTTGTTAGTCATGAAGCATGATTTGGAGAGGTTTCCACTGCTTCCTGATACTTAAATCTAGAAAAAAATTTCACTCCCATTCTGCCTCACACATCCCCTCCATACGTGTGCGTGCACACACACAGAGGCGTGTACAGGTAAGCACACATGTATAAGGGTGATGTTGGGAAGTACTAAGGAGATACTACAAAAACTCGATTTATTATCATGGGTAATTTCCAGGGAAATGTGAAAAAGAGAATGCTGTTTTTCAACTTGTATGAGAAAAGTGAGGGCAGAGTATGGTAGAAGAAAGAGCAAAGTCTTGGAGTCTTGGGGCACGTTGGTGGCTCAGTCGGTTAAGTGTCTGACTCTTGGTTTTGGCTCAGGTCGTGATCTTACAGTTCGTGAGTTTGAGCCCTGCATTGGGCTCCGCACTGACATTGCGGAGCCTGCTTGGGATTCTGTCTCTCCCTCTCTCTTTCCCCCTCCAGTGCTCACACTCATTCTCTCTCTTTCTCTCTCTCTCTCTCTCTCTCTCTCTGTGTGTGTGTGTGTGCGTGTGTGTGTCTTTCTCTCTCTCAAAACAAATAAATTTAAAAACAAAAGCCTTGGAGTCTGGCAGGCAGCCTTGTACATGAGCTCCATCAACATTTTCTAGGTGGCTGTGGACATATGAGCCTATCTTACAAACTTTGGTTAATGTGCCATGTAAGAAGAGGACAAATATGTCATATAGTCATTTGGACAATTCGATTAAATGAGCTGTATGAAGGATACAATAAGTGTTATATCTCTCTTTCATTATCATGAATTATAATTTTCATAACCAAAAGATTCCAGACATTTCTGCCTATAGATTTAAACACATGCATATGCACAGACTGATTTGCTGTCATATTCATAAGGTGAAAATAAACTAGCTGGACAATAAAAAAATAAATCTGAATCTCCAGTGGACAAACCCATAGCTCTTGTAGGACTGGGATGATTCTCAGCAAAACTGGCAACCATTGCTCGTGTCAAGTTTCCTTCTGTTTGTTTCGTTTTGCAAACCTAGATGTTCTGAATAGTGAGATACTTGTTTCAGAAGGAAATAAAATCTACATTTTCAAATGAATATACCAACGTTTGTTGGAGGAAAACTTAAGGAACGATTTTAAACTTTTCATGCAGATGTGTGATCTTGGTCCCACAGAGACATAAATCACACAGAGGCACTGGTTTTGAAAAAAAGATGTAAATAAAACATCCTCCTTTTTTCATTGCTTTTGTATTTTTTTGTACTCAATAATTCCAACCGACATTTTCTGGGCAACAGAGTTTGTCAGCAATTACTCTGTTGAGAATGCAGAAGAGAAAACAGTAATTAAATACCTTCACTTATCCTACTTTATCCCTGACTCTGTAGCTAAACTTAAGCATGGACTGAAAATAAACATACCTTGGGATAACTTAATATAGAAAAGTACTGGGCATCTTTGGTCTTGGAGTAATTTTGTATACACTTATAGACATTAAATGCCTTTATGTACACTAGTTTAGCTATTTCCCTCGACCTGTCTTCAACCTGCTAAATAAATACTATGGAATATTTCATTACGTGAAATACCTACTCATCTCCTTAAAAAGGACGGTGTCAGTATCTGAATGTAGTAATTCTGCAGCATGGGAGAAGATACGACCTTCAGGGTGTTTGAGTCTATGTGATAGAGATGGGTTGGAAATGGGTGAAGCAGGTGATGGGGATTAAGGAGTGCACTTGTCGGGATGAGCACTGGGTGATAAGTGTAGAGTCACTGTATTATACACCTGAAACTAACATTACCCTGTGTTTTAACTAATTGGAATTTAAATAAAAACTAAAAAAAAGAAACATAACCAGAAGATGAAATAAAACAAAATCCAACACTAGCAATGTAACACTATATAATTTTTTAGAAAATAGAAAAAAATACTCATTGTTTCACTCAGCTCTTCGCATGTTTCTCCTTGTCCCTATTTACAACAGATTATGTATAAAAGTTTACATACATGCTGCAAACCTTAATTAAACTTCTCATAATAGTGGAGTTTTCTGGTGCTTCATTGGACTCATGATTCTCGTTTTGTCGGATCTATAATATTTCAGAAAATAGTTCTCCACCTAGTTGAGTAAGTTTCTATTGTTGGGCATTCATAACAGTCTTAGTGTTTCAAGATTTTCAACATAATGAGTGACCATGCAGGGAGTTCCCTTTTAAATAGCTAAGAATTCATTGTCTCTGAATTGCCTTAGAATGCCGTTCCTGAGGTTGGAATTTTTAGGTTGTCACTTCTCAGAACCACGAAAGAAAATATATTTCAAATTACATGAATGTCATGGTAGAATCACTATGAATGTGTGTGGATGTTTGAAGGACCAAGACCCCTACAATGTAAGCATTAAACGTTCCGTGAAGAAATAACGAAATTAATTTTCTGAAAAATGGGAATATCCAAATGGATATTACTTTGTTGGCCTAAGCCAAAAGAGGCTGAGAAAGCTTTTCTTCCATCCTGGAAATGGTGTTCATGAATGAGTAAGATACATTTTTAAATTTCTTTTGTGGAATACGTAAGGATAGCTATTCCTCAGAGGCAGAGGGCTAGAATGTTTAATGAATGAAGGAACTTTTATGAGTGTCCATCTTGTCCCTCAATTGGGGTGTAAAAATGGTTTCCAAACCTGAAGGCTAAAGGTAGACTTAAGTTATTTATCTGTGTCTCTCATGGGGCTATTAAACTGTTTCATTCATAGTAGTTTGTTCTTTGGGTCCCATGACAAGTTCAACAACGTTAACCATCTTTCAAGGTCCACGTTGGCAAAAAGACATTGCCATTAAAAACAAAAGAGCTTACCAAAACATAAGTCTTTTCCATCTAGTCCTGCCTGGTTATTTACATATCCTGAGAAATATAATGCTTTCTTTTGCTTCCTATTTTCTTCATCTAAGCTTGGTATTTATCAAAGATTTTATCAAACACATTCACATTGATCTTGCAGCTTCTCAAACAAGCCAAGTTTGTTCCCACCCCAGGCCTTTGTTCTCTGTGTTCCAGCCTCTAAACTTTTTTAACATTTATTTATTTTTGAGAGAGAGAGAGAGAGAGAGAATAAGCAAGGAAGGGGCAGAGAGAGAGGGAGACACAGAATCTGAAGCAGGCTCCAGGCTCCGAGCTGTCAGTGCAGAGATGGACATGGGGCTCAAACCCAACAACCATGAGATCATGACCTGAGGTGAACTCGACTTAGCCACTTAACCGACTGAGCCACTTGGGCACCCCTGTGTTCCACTTTCTGGAATGCTTTCATAGACTGCCCTCTGGTGAGCAGTGGTCTGCTCAATGTGACTCCACCTCAGGAAGCTTTCACTGGCCACTGGATCCAAAATGGCCATGCCCTTGCCAGCCCATCCTCTTCTTTTCCACTGCTCTTTTTACCCACACACCCTGCTTTATTTCTTCAGCAAAGCAGCTAATGTATCATATAAATTCAGGTGCAATTTTTTTCTCCCCTATTAGAATAAAATTCCTTTTAATGACTGACTTTATCTCTTTTACCTATATGTCCAAAGCGAGAAACAGCCCTTCCAGTGTTGTAGAGACTCTGTATTTGTTGAAATGAATGAATGAATGAATGAATGAATGAATGAATGAATGAATGAATGAAATCCTTCTTATAGACATGGAATTGCTTAAAGGAGTATACAAGTCCTTTTATCCTGTTCACTAGTTGCTTTTGGAAATAATGTTGTCAGAGACAGGCTTTTAAGAGTCCTCTTATGAGGCTATTTCTGCAATTCATTATTTGTTGTAAAATTGTATTCAGTAGCTAAATTCCAAATAAGCTTAAAGAGATAACCATTGGTACACCTAAATTCTTCACTACTAACAAATACTCCTTGATGGCTAGGTGAACTTGCTTTATCTTTAAAGCCTAAGTGTTTTTAAAAGGTTGCTATAATATATCGAAACAGTATCCACATGGGGATAAGTTAAAAATTATTTTAATGGGCATTTGGCATGAAATGTCATTGTATCATGAGATACTAATAAAAGAAACTGCAGTCCTCTTATACCCTGATCAGATAAGAAAGGCACTGATCGAAAAGCTCATACTGGCAATTTCTTTTTGCCAACATTGACCTTGAAGGCTGGTTAATGTTGTTGAGATTGTCATGGGACCCCAGGAATACACCATTGTGAATTAGACAATGTAATAGCCCGACTAAAGACCAAGAGATAAATAAATAGTCTTTCCATCTGTTGATATCTATACATCATCTTTACAACTATATTCTTTTTTTTTTAATTTTTTAAATTTATTTTGAGAGAGAGATAGCACACAGGCAGAGAGAAAGGGAGACAGAAAACCAAGCAGGCTCCACGCTATCAGCACAGAGTCCTATGTGGGGTTCAAGCTCAAGAACCATGAGATCATGACCTGAGCCAAAATCAAGAGTTGGATACTTAACCGACTGAGCCACCCAGGCACCCCCTATACAACTATATATTCATATCAAGATCAATCATTGAAAAATTCCCTGATCTAAGTTAGGCAGACATTTCATAAAGTTGTAATAATTTCATATCAATAGGTAAGGCCGTTAATGCAAGAAAATACATCGTGACAGTCCAAAGAATGACATAGCATTCTACATGATTAAAATTGTTAAAACTGCAGAGATAGATGTGTTCTGGGTCTGTGTATGTGACATGAGGGGAGGGAGACGTGAAGAGGGGGCTGGGGTTCACTTCAGAACAAGCTTCAAGTAAGCATGCAAATTAAAATAATTTGCTGAATATTATTTAACCAGATATAGTACAGAGAATCTGATGACTATAATTGAATACCAAGTTTGGGTTAAGTCATTTAATAGATTTTTCCTATGTCTCATTCTGGAGAAATCACTTCTTCCTAAGCATGGGGACAATAGTTAGAGCCTTTAAGTGCTGCCTCTGAGCACTGCTCAATCACGTGCCCAGCACCTTTCACTGTCCCCCAAATGACCTGTGGGTGTCCCTGGCCCACTTCATTTGTCCTATATCCTTTGCTTGGAAAGCTCTTCCTCTTCTTTTCCAGTTTTGTTTGGCTTCATTTGAGGGAAGTGAAGGGATACGGTCCTGAGTTTTCTAAATTACTTGGCCACTCATGCTCATCCTGCAATACCTACCAAAAATGTCACCTCCCTGGTGACACCTCCCTGAGTCCTAAGATAGGATAAAGGAGCCCTTCTCTGGGGCCACATGGTGTTATATGGACACAGCCACTGTGGCACAGGTGACAGTATTGAGGTTTTGTTCATTGCTTGCCCACCTGCCTTTCCCTCCACACCATGAGGCATTGGGGTCCTGTATGGATTGTCTCTATTACCCTGATGGTTAAGTTGGGGTTTTCCTGCTCCTCTGAGATTTGGTAAGCAGTATTCACTGCATCCAACTTTGCATCCTCTTATGGTCCAGAGTTCTCCCTACAAGTCCTGGAATTTAGTGAAGAGTTTATTTCTTTGTTTTTGAGAGAGGGAGAGAGAGAGAGAGAGAGAGAGAGAGAGAGAGAGAGAGAGAACACGAGCGGGGAAAGGACAGAGAGCAAGGGAGACAGAGAACCCCAAGCAGGCTCCATGCTGTCAGCACAGAGCCTGACTGGGGGCTCAGTCTCACGAACCATGAGATCATGACCTGAGCTGAAATCAAGAGTTAGGCGCTTCACTGACTGAACCACCCAGGTGCCCCAAGAGTTTATTTCTTTGTATCACTGATGTGTTCGTTCCTACCTCCATGTGTCTAGCAATGATCCAGTGCCCAGACCCACCACTCAGTCCCTTCGCAATTTTCCAGGAAAGTAGTATCAACTTTCTCTGGAATTTGATGAACTAATGATTAATGATTTGTCAAAGATTTGAGGGTTTCCAGGAGAAAATCCTCAAACAAAACACAGCAAACTTCCTTCCACCCAATCCTGAGTTACCTGCCAGTCTCCCTCTGCCTCTATCTTCTTTTCCCTCTTTCCCCGCTGCAGCCAGGTGCCTCCCCAGACCTCACTCAGGGAAGCCCTGTTAGGCAGACTCCTCATTATCTCAGCTTTTATCCCCAGCAAGCTTGTTCAGAAATGTCCCTTCCCCCACCCCCAAAAAAGTTCTTCTTTTAAGAGAAACTCTCAGACATTCCATAAAGAGAATAATTCCTTTTATCTCACTTATGTGTCTTATTCATCTCTGTCATGAGCATAGGATCAAGATTTTTGCAGATGTTAAAAAAAAAAACAACTTTCATTGATTGTTATTGTCTCAGTTAACTCGGTCCCTGATCAATTTCAGGTAATTTTGAAAGCCTTCTATTTTAGTTATCCTTGCTTGTGATTTGAATGACTTCATTGATTGGTGAGCTATTTTAATTTACTTTTGTCCTTTACAGAATTCTTCTCAGATCAGAAGAGAAAAAAGATGGTGTGAAAACCATCTCTTACTTAAAAAATATTTTCCTAAAATAAGTGAAATATATTATTCTGAAAAACAGAAAATAACAAAATTCACCTTGGAGTTTATTACTGGGATCTTATACTAACAGAACTCTGTCATTGGAATGAATGAAAACCCAGAGGTCTTTGTATCTGGGGGGTGAGGGTGGGGCAGGGGGGATTTGACTACCAAAAACTCTCAACACTGTAATGAGTTCCTCTTGCCAGCATTTAGGTGAATGTAGCATGGTGACACGTTGCCTTTAACACCCTAATTGCAATCTCAAAAACGATTTCCCTTGAGAACCTGAGAACAGAGATAGATCTATTTTGTAAAGACTGAAGAAGAACCCCAAAGCACGAATAAATTAGAATTCATCTGGGGGCGCCTGGGTGGCTCAGTCGGTTAAGCATCCAACTTTGGCTCAGGTCATGATCTGGAGGTTCATGAGTTCAAGCCCCACATCAGGCTCTGTGCTGACAGCTCAGAGCCTGGAGCCTGCTTCGGATTCTGTGTCTCCCTCTCTCTCTGCCCCTCCCCTGCCCATTCTCTCTCTCTCTCTCTCTCTCAAAAATAAACAGACATTTTTAAAAAAGAATTCATCTGTTAACTGCAAGGTTGAAATATTTCATGGACAAATCCTGGCGAAATACCTACGTTTCGTGTGGTAGAGATGGTGTCTTGTCAAGAAGACTAGAGTGACCACAGCTGGGCTGTTTCATTGTCCTGTATGAAATTTGCCCACACAGTAAAGGACATATTTTTGCCCTTTTAATTTACCCAGGATTTAAGCACAGGTATGATACAATGACAAGCCAATCAGAGATTGTGCGTTTGACATTTTAAAGCCCCTTTAAATCCTCATCGCAGGGCCAGTTCTCAGTGCCTAAAAAGGAAGTCTGCACAGACACGACAAATACTGCCCGCTGTGCGTGGGTACTGTCTGCCTCTGCAAAGATTGTGTGAATGTTCTTTACGGGCATTTCTGTGTGGTAGCAGACAAGGTCATAAAATACTTTGAGGTATGCCATCTCCATTTTTGGAGGCAGCTTAGCAAAATGAACCGATCTCTGAACTGGAAGTCAGAGATCTGATGGCACCATTCCAGCTGTGCAATTTATTATCTGCGTTTCGGAGTTCTGGGCGCCAGTTTCTTCATCTGTAAATATGGGCAGCACCGCTTGCTTTGTTTTTAATGTTTATTTTGAGAGAGACAGCATGCGAGCAGCTGAGGGGCAGAGAGAGAAGATCCCAAGCAGGCTCTGCACTGTCAGCGCAGAACCCGACCCAGGGCTCGATCTCATGAACCGTGAGATCATGACCTGAGCCAAAACCGGGGTGGGTTGCTTACCCGACTGAGCCACCCAGGCACCCCGATACTACTTGCTTGATAATGAAACAATAGCTTCTCTAAGGATGGTCTCTATCTTGTTCTTCCTTCACACGGGCCCCGTGCTCAGTAAATGTTTTGAGAGGAATCTGGGTTTATTGCAGGGGGTTACCAAATAATGTGCCAAACGGCATAAGCTCCGGATAAAACACAAATGATTAATGCAATTGTGTGATGGTTGCTGCGGATACACTACTGACTCCACAGTTTGCACAGAACCAGCACCACATTGCAAGGAGCTCTCTTCTGTGATGGGTTTGGTCCTTCTGTGACCCCAATGACGGTTCACCATGGACAGAGAATTTTGCATTTACCCATTTTGTTCTGCTCTGTCAACTGGCGCTAGGGTGACCATGAATCCCAGTTGTCTGGAGAGCTCCACGGTTTACCTCTGTTGTCCTGGCATAATTATTAATATCACCTCCTGTCACTGACCAACATGCCAGGTGTGAATAATAAACTGTATTGTTACCCTATGTGAGCATATGTCATGATACTCCATCGTATTTTATATGGAGGAGAGACTGAGCATAAAACTAGAAAAGTGTATATAGCTCTTGATGGTTTTAAACCTTGATCTTGGGGGGAGACATGGTGTGAAGATGACACATTTCTCTGCTGTCATTTCAGTAACTCATCTTGTCTGTGCCTCACCAGCAATGTTTACTAAATCAGGTTATATCTCTGTCGAGGCCTTAATTTCCTGGCTTGGAACTGCTTTCTGCTGGTCTGCAGGAAATCTAGCGTTCTACCAGTTTCCCCACCTGAAGAAATTTTGGAAATTCCCAGGACCTGCACTCAAGCATTCAGTACATATTCACAAGACTAACATGTGAGCGTGACATAAACTGCTGGGTGTGTATTTATGAGCAAGAAGGGACAGTCTTGGCCTTCAGAGAGGTCACCATCTAAAGAGAGAAACAAATATTATTGTATTGAATAAATGTGGAGGGGGCAGGCTGAGGAGAGAACATAAATGAAGGGTCCCTGAAAAGGACCCTGAGAAAAAAATGACAAGAGACGTAAGGAGAAATTCAAGAAACGGTGATATCCTAGAAGCCGAGGCAAGTGATTATAAGGAGGGAGTTGCCAATAGGGTCAGATTAGGTTAGTAACAACTGCAAAGCAGCCATTAGATTTATCAACTGGGAGGTTACTTATTACTTTCAATTTCAGTGAGGAAATGGTAAGAATTAAAGGCATATTTGAATTGGTGAGGAAGAAATTACAGGCTGAGTACACACTACAGTTTTTTCTTATTTATTTTGAGAGAGAGAGAGAAAGCAAGAGCACACAAGTGGGGGAGGGGCAGAGAGAGGGAAAGAGAGGCTGCAGCACAGAGCCCGATGGGGAGCTGGGTCCCACGAACTGTGAGATCATGACCTGAGCCAAAATCAAGAGTGATACACTTAAGCGACTGAGCCATTCAGGCGCACCCACACTATTTAAGTCGAATATAAAAGGAAAAAGAGAGGACATAGGCTAGACACAATGATTTTTTTTTGTCAGTATTTTTGTTTGTTTTGAGCAGGGTTTATGTGCAGTGGCGTCCTGATAAACCAGCTCTCTCTGGGGTGGGGTTGATAACCCAACCCCTGATTTCTAGCTTTGGCTCACTGCCATGGTTTCAGTTCTCCACCATGGCTGACGTCAGGCTGTCGATGTGATCTTAGTGGCGCAGATACAAGCAGAGACACAGAATCAGCCACAGCTCCAGCGCAGTGGGAGTGGCTGGAGCTTTGTGTGCGGAATGAAATATGCAATAGAGCAGGTAGAGAGGAAAGGGGTAGCATCAAGAATAAAAGTGGAAAGATCAATGCTGGGCAAGAGAAAAGACATCGCTTCTAAGGAGTTGGGGGACACAGAACGGGGTTGGAACAAATTCAGAGAGAAGAGAGGGAGCTGAAAGAGGTCTCGCTTCTTGGGCTATTTTATCTATAAAATAAAATGAGGAAATGAGGGCTTTGCTGAGAGCAGGGAAGTTGTGGTCGGTATATAATACTGGTTTGGAAGGAATAGTCCAAGTTGGAAGGAAACGTCCATGTGGTAGGTTAGTTGGGGTTCTACCGATATCATGGACAGAGCTGTCTCTAGCAGGGGCATGTGGGTTTTTCCAGAACATAGCAGCACAGGTACTGGAACACAGAAACCAAACAATTGCATTGTCCTTGGATTGAAATTTTGCTGGAGAATGTGGAGGGAGGGCAAGAATTCAGGGAAACAGTGGCTATTGACAAGAGAATGTTTGAAGTGATAGGCTAGGGTGTCTAGGATGAAGAGCAAGAACAAAAATGAGAGCCAAGGGGAGTTTTTAGACTGAAAAGAAATGCTACTTCTAGGAGATTGAAAGTCTTAACGAGGTTGTAGAACAGATCTAATAGAAATACGAAGTTGAGAGCTGAAACATTGAGAGGTGCAGGTTGGACAATATCACAGAGTAAACAGGTACAGAGATAACCAAGTCCTGCGAGGTCATGACTGTGCTGGGCCAAAGCCCAAGGGAGGGTGGGGACCATAACAACAAATAAGCAAGGGTGTTAGTCATTCAAAAGGACACTGAAGTCACCCAGGATCTTGTACTGGATATTAAGACTTTAAACCCTGTGTGAAAGTCTTTGTTAGATGTAGGAGGAGCTCACTGAGACTGTGGCCACTTGCAGGGAGAAATGGGGTATAGCTGAACAGTGTGCTCCTTAGAAGGGAGCGTGAGTTACAAGAGAGTGAAGAAATATTATTTGTTAAGGTGGTAATGAAGAAAGCTAGCCAAGGGGTCCTGAGAGAGTAGGGATTTTTTCCTAAATATTTCCTTTATTTTTTAATTTTATTTAAATCCATGTTAGTTAACATACAGTGTAAAAAATGATTTCAGGAATAGAATTTAGTGATTCATCTCTTACATGCAACAACCAGTGCTCATCCCAGCAAGTGCCCTCCTTAATGCCCATCACCCATTTAGCCCAACCCCCCACCAACCTCCCCTCCAGCAACCCTTAGTTTGTTCTCTGAATTTAAGAGTCTCTTATGAGGCAAAACATAGGGATTTTTTTAATGAAGAGCCTGAACTTTAGAAGATGTGAGTAGACACAGAGAAGAGCCCAGGTACAGCTAAGGGGGAAAGCAGGAGAAGGCAGCTCTCTCTGAATACAAGAACACATAGGAGGGTTGTGGTTGGTTTGTGTGTATGTTTGTTTGACTTGGTTTAGGCTTGTTAGTTTCCTTTGATTTTCACCATCCACACAAGCATATTTGAAGACTGTTCAGAAGATAGTTAGGGAGTGACACTTTCGGGAACGATAATTGAAATGTCTTCAGTTTCAGAAAGACATAGGTGTTCTTAATCACCTTCATTTTTCTTGCATGAAAAAGTTGCCATGAGTATATCTTCCAATAAAAAAGAGAAAGTTTAAGGGGTAAGATCCGAGATGAATGATGAGGTTCTCAAAAAGTATTTTTGGATTCATTTTTTTAATGTTTATTTATTTACTTTTGAGAAACAGAGAGAGAGAGAGAGAGAGAGAGAGAGAGAGAGAGCACAGTGGGGGATGGGCAGAGAGAGAGGGAGACACAATCTGAAGCAGGCTCCAAGCTCTGAGCTGTCAGCACAGAGCCTGACGCAGAGCTCTAACCCATGGACCCTGAGATCATGACCTGAGCTGAAGTCAGACACTCAACTGACTGAGCCACCCAGGCGCCCCTGGGTAAATTTCTTAACTGCGAATTTTGGGACCCTGAATAAGGTTTATACATATGTGGGACCTATAGCTTGATAAGGAAATAGCCACTGACTTCAAAAGCAGTCAGTTGTATTGATTTTGTAATGCTGGCACTGGGAAAGCATTGAACAGATTGTTTTTGAAAACCCAGAGCCTTGGGGCACCTGGGTGGCTCAGATGGGTGAGTGTCCAACTTTGGCTCAGGTCATGATCTCGCAGTTCACGGATTTGAGCCCTGTATCAGGCTCTGTGCTGACAGCTCAGAGCCTGGAGCCTGCTTCGGATTCTGTATCCCCCCTCTCTGTCTCTCCCCTGCTCTCTCTCTCTCTCTCTTTCAAAAATAAATAAACATTAAAAAAAATTGTTTTAAATTAGAAGAAGAAAAGAAAACCCAGGGTCTTGCTGGACATTTCAGTGTCACAGAGGGGAGCCAGGACCATTTCTTGGGCAGATAGAAATATTTTATTAACAGTCCATTCCATCACCACTGGAAAATCCTAAAACAAAACTTAAGAGACATATACACAGGGCGCCTGGGTGGCTCAGTCAGTTAAGCGTCTGACTCTTGGTTTCCGCTCAGGTCATGATTTCACAGTTTCAAGCCCCACG
Source organism: Leopardus geoffroyi (assembly GCF_018350155.1). NCBI lineage: Eukaryota > Metazoa > Chordata > Mammalia > Carnivora > Felidae > Leopardus > Leopardus geoffroyi. The sequence goes on along the minus strand of NC_059334.1, from coordinate 9,465,842 downwards.
TCGGGCTCTGTGCTGGTGGTACAGAGCCTGCTCGGGATTCTCTCCCTCCCTTGCTCTCTGCCCCTCCCTCACTCACTCTGTCTCTGTCTCTCTCAAAATAAATAAATAAACTTTAAAAAAGAGAGACATATATGCACGCACGTTTCTCACTGTTGTTAGTAAACAGTAACTAAACATGGTTGATGGTTATTCTCCATTGGTTAGAGATTAGAATTATGTTTCTTCAGATCTGAGAAATGATCTATGTAGTAAGGACCTTGTGTGAACCTTATTGGGGGTCAAGTGCTTATATCATTCCCTTTCTCGAGGTGTAGTTTACTCTTTTATGCTACCTGTCATTTGTGGCTTAAACTTTGTCCGGGAAATTCACCTCCACTGAACAAAGAACCGGCTCCCTTGCTTGAGTTTTATCCTTCCTCCTCTAAACTTGACATTCCCTGAGGCCATGTCCTGAAATGACTCATCCTGCTATAGCTAAATGGTAGTAATCTGTGTTTAACTAAAGCACTTTATCAAGCAATCTCGTTTTATATCATGTCAGCATATATAGTGACATAGATTTCACAGGACAGGGAGGTTGATTTTGTACACGTGTTTCTACTTCATTTGAAACATGATTTTGTGGGCTGACAAGTAAATGGTATAGTGTAGGGGAAAGAGTAGCAACCACCATATTATTTTGCCAGAACTCTCATGTGACAGTATCAAAAACTGTCAAGAAAGATAACAGTGGATGTTATGATGTTCCGTTCAAGTAATAACAAAGCTTTAATCAACTGATAGACAGACCCACTCAGGATTGAAATGCACCTTTCAAGGGTGAAACATGACAAGCGGTTCATTGAACGCTGCGCAGAAGGTAAATGAAATATATATTTTCCAATCACAATAGGAATTTTAAGTGAGTGGGATGGAATACACTTGGTTGGGAATTCGAAATAAATGCAGCCTGGAATGTGTCTCCGAGAGCAAGGTTTACACAAGAGCTGTACAAGACTCTCAGCATGAAACATGACACTAGGTGAAATTTTCCTGGCATCTGAGAGCCAGATAGGGTTTTTGGAAAGTCCAGGGCTCAGACATTTGGTCAAGAGCAATTTGTTTCTATTTGGGAAAGGAAATGCTTATTTAAAACCCTGGGGCAGGAGTAATATTCCACCTGACAGGTGGAGTTGTGCACACTTTCTCAGAAGGTGGGGTTTTTAGTTTGGTGTTCCCCATAAAATATTTTCCTCATATTTCCATTTTTTCTTTCTTTTGATATCTGCTTCTGTAGTTCTAAGTAATTTCATGTATTGCACATAGTAAAACTGATTAGGAAAAAAAGGGGGGGGGGTGAGAAAACCCAAGAGAAAACACAAGAGTCCAGTAATTCAGAAGTAACCATGAGTAGCAGTTTACCTACTTTCTTGCCAAAGCTATTTTCTCAAAGTCTAGATTCCCATGAGCTGGTAACTTTGCAGGGGAATCGTAAAGGGAGAATAGCCTTTGTGTGCAAGGATGCAGAAGCAACTGGTAACTAACAATACATCCTTTGTAAGGTAAATTCAGGTCACAAAAGACTTAATCTGCAGTGTTGAACGACTTCTATATTTCTTAGGAGCACAGAAATACTGGGTCAGGTGGGACTACAGGCAGGTGCAAGGTGCTGGGCTTCAACAAAAGAAATCGTCTGCGGAACACATAAGAAAGGGGTAAGGACGAGAATCACGGAGAAGATAAAGGGTGCAGGGCCGTGGATTAAATGTTCATGCATAGACCTCCAGCCTTTTGCAAGTGAAATGATGAAGTCGGTGAGCTCCGGGAATGCAAGATGTTGAATTAATAATCAGGGTTAGTGGATTGCATGTTCTGAGTTCGTCGTTGATTGGAGGGATGGAATTAGTCCCTTGTACCGCTTGTAACACTTTTCCACTGTAAACAGCAGCTTGTGATTATTTAGCCCTCGTTTGCATTCAGGTAAAAACCAAGATAATGCCCTATAATTCAGCAAATATTTACTTCTCTGGCAGTGACGGATCTGCCTGCATCACAGTTTCAGGGGCAGTTCTACAATGTTTACAGTTTCCACTGCTTGGAGCTTTCTGTATATTTATCCCTGGATTAGACTCAGAGTAAGCTGATTTTATCAAACCGCTGGGTAATTCTGACCATTTCGTCTGGCGATTTTAGTACTGTATTGTTGCAGCTGACCTGTATATGTAGAGAATTACTGGGTCACCAGCTCACAGAAATGCCTTCGGATTATGGACATGCTTTGAGCACGCATCCATTGAACACAAGGGGTTGGGGGGGGGAGAGTATTGCACGATCTGCCTTAATGCCGATTTCAGTTAAATAAAAGTGGGATTTCAGGCATGGCCTGGTTGTATCTTCTCAAATTCAAATAGAAGTTCAGCGACTCAGTGCAGAAACAAGAGGTCTTTGAAGAACTGAACATTCAGATGAAGCAAGAGTGTCCCTTCAAACCACATCCTTCCTGCTGCCTGTGGGAAAGGGGTGGTATTTGTGTTGCACTCTGAGCACATGCAGAATAGATCTGTGTGTATTTCCATAAATAAAAGGACATTGTGTGTGTGTTTGGCACCTGTGATGGCAAGGGCAGTTGATTGCTTCCGAAAGCTTTGTTCCAACTCCAGGATCAGCAGGATTTTTAAACACTGAACTAGGAAGTGGGCACTAAAAATACATACACAGGAGACTTATGATAGCATTAAGTTTTGAAGAGCAGGGCGAGGGCTTGCAAACTTTGTTATAGCTGTGTTATTACTCTAATTATTATGGTTCAGGGGAAGGGATTTGACATGTCGTGTATCCAACCTGCAGACTAATGAGCCATGTTGTAGGAACATTTTGAGTTACTGCTTGTTGTTCCAGTGAGGACGTCCAGAACAGATAGAACGTGAGCGTATGTTTTGCTGGAACCGAAAACTATTCCCTATTTCTTCTCTTTGCTTGTTTTGTTCCTAGCATGTTCATGAAGCCACTAGCAATTAATGATTTGGTTATTTATTTGGAGGCAGAGTAGCACCCAATCCCAAAACAAATGTAAAGTAGAAATGAAAGTTGTATTAAAAATGAAGCTTGTGCAGCGCCTGGGTGGCTCTGTGGGTTGAGCGTCCTTCAGCGGACTTCGGCTCAGGTCATGATCTCACAGTTCATGGGTTCGAGCCCCATGTCGGGCTCTGTGCTGACAGCTCAGAGCCTGGAGCCTGCTTCCGGTTCTGTGTCTCCTTCTCTCTCTGCCTCTCCTCCTCTCACACTTTGTCTCACTCTGTTTCTCAAAAATAAATAAATGTAAAAAAAAAATTTTTTTAATGAAGCTTGCATTATTGAAGTAAACTAGTAATGCTCCCATGCCCATCTGCCTCTATCTTCCTCAAGGTGCAAATCAAGAACTTTCCACGTTGCAAGTAAACGTGAGCATGTTTTAAATGCTCCTGATATTTCCAAAGGTTTAATCCCAAACTTTAATGGGCTTTGTCTATGGAGATATGGGAAATTTGAGTGGGGTTTTGGGGGGGTTGTGTCTTGTTTTGTTTGATTTTCTATTATGCAATTCTCCAGAACCTTTACTGTAAAATGCATGGAACAGGCATGATTTGAAGAGAAAACAGGGCACCTGGGTGGCTCAGTCGGTTGAGTGTCCAACTTTGGCTCAGTTCATGATCTCGCAGTTCATGGGTTTGAGCCCCACATCAGGCTCTGTGCTGACAGCTCAGAGCCTGGAGTCTGCTTCAGATTCTGTGTCTCCCTGTCTCTCTGTCCCTCCTCCACTCACGCTCTGTCTCTGTCTCTCAAAAATAAATACAAATTAAAAAAATTTAAAGAGAAAACAAAGCCTTATGTAATTCATGTTGGAAATCATGACTGTTAGGTCTCTTTACATATGATCAGAGGGGTCATCTCCTTAAATATAATGAAAATGAAAACAAGTGATAGCCCCTTAGGTTTATTTGAATGCAGTTTTTTCTGTGTGAATCAAATTTCCTTCTTTAAACATCCCTGCCAGAGAGTGATTTTGAGAGGCAGTGTGCACTTTTTAATTTTATTTTTGTTTCACTTACATTTGATCGAAATAGATCTGTGAGAAGAACATTTATTTATTTAAACGAGGGTCTCCAAAAATTATGTGGAAATTATGTATTGTGAAATTGAAAATAATTATAATTGTATTCAGATTATCCAATTAAAGGAGTACTCGCGTGAAGGATGAGAAATGTGTCAAAAGCCCAAACTCTGTGCAGTGAAATGATGCCTGTTTCTCAGAGAACTGAGTGTGTTTTAGATCTTAAAACAGACAGAGTAAAGGAGTTCCTGTCTAACGCTGTGAGTGAAATTCTCTTTAGAGGGAACACTGAATACAGAAGATGAGATTAGTGATCGATGGGAAAGAACTGTCTTCTCCGCTTCATCTTGTAGGTGGACTCACCTTTCCCACTGGCTCAGATGGCTCTGCTTAGATCGCAACCCCAGGTATTTAAGACCAAGTGGGAAGAAGCACCTTTCAATGACAGGCATGGCATCGAACCTTAGCAATGGTGTTTATACCGAATAATCATTCATGTTTTCAGGGCTTCTGAGACATTAGAAACCCACGGGTGATATAAACACATTTCATTAACAAGCAGTACAAAGTTTCAAACTGAAAGTCAAAATAAGACTTTCTATTTTAATGGAGTACAGAAAGACTACCCCCTGATAGATCAGAAGAATGGGAAAAGATCTCTTACATACCGTCAGCTCAAATGAAGAACATTTCACTGAAATGGTTCCTACATTGAAAATTCATCGTGGGATATTCAATATATATTATCTCCGTACAGTATGGGAAACACAAAACAAGAAGTGCCTATAACCTGCATGGGAATTGTATGCCCCCGTGTGTATTACACGCACTCGTGAAACAGCTGGAGAAAGATACAAACAGGACCCCAAAAAATGTAACAGTGGAGCATGAAAAAAGTAAGTATCGCAGAAGATGAGGGAGGGGACCAGCGGTGATATGGGGAGTTTCCAGGACAATGATTTTTATGATGGACCTTGAAAATGAGCAAACTTTGTCCCCTCAACAGAAGGTAGGGAAAGACGTTCCAGGCCACGAAATCCTAGGAAAAAAAGGTGAAAAATAATTACTTTTCCAATTCACATTCAGCTTTTGGTTCAAGGGACAAGCATTTAGATACGGTGCAACTTATTTGATCTTTTCCTGCATAAATCATTCCATTTCTTTCATGTTCCAGCCAAAGTCTGTGAAGCAATATAACCACTTGGTTTTTGCCAGGAGATTTATAAAGATGTACTCGCCTAGAAAATGCTAACAGGATTGGCTGAAACCAATTTTCTTCCACTCTTGTGACATGTGCCTTTGTTTCAGTCAGGTTGACTTGACAGTTTTCAGCAAAACAAAAAGAACCCGGTAGACATGTTTCTTAGTGCCTGTTGGCCATATGTGCCCAACCGCTCACATACCCCCAGTTAGTTGCATGAACAGACATTATAGTTACCTGCTCTCTCCCCCGTTTAAGTATTCTTTTTATCGGCCTACATAATTTTTCCTCTTGCAGTTTCACTGGTGACTTTGGTAGAGTCATTGAACGTGTCTTCAACTTAGTTTTTCCTCACTGAGCACTTACTCACTAAGCACACTGAGAAATGTACATGCATTGTCTGCAATGCAAGTACGTTGGTGTTAGGAATCTTTATTGTTTAAAGTAGTAAATACTTCGTAGAGATAATACATTTAATTTAGAGCCAACCATGCAACCAAGCGTGGCATTTAAGGTGATCATTCAAATGAATGCGTTCTTGCCTGGAAAAGCTACGCACTGATTGTGAGAACATCTGTAAACGTGATTGTGCTTTATTGAATTTCATATTTCTTTTACCTTGAGTTCTTAAATGTGACTACAAGAGGGAAATAAAAGTCGAACTAAGTTCTGGCTGGTTAATTCGTTTTGAATAAAGACTGGCAGTTCCTTACTGACATATATATGGTACTTAGATTAGCTTTTGGAGTTATGGAGACAAGAATTTACTCAACATCCTCTGTTTTCTCTCTCTTACTTCCTCATGAGAGATTTTGCTGGGTTGCCTTGTTGGTGGTCTCTAAATCTGCTTTCATGAGGAAGAGGTCATCACTTCAATTTATTAAGCTATATGTAAGGCATCATGACTCAGCTATTTGCCAAAAATACTAAATACATATTAAGTGTTTAGTACTAAATATTAAATACTAAATACAACAGTGCCTCAGTGATTTCTATAGGTACTTAATTATGAGAATAAAATTAAGTGTCCCCTAAAGTATAATCGAATTATGGCTTTTACTTTTAAGAATTTTAATATATCAGTATTTTTTGGAAGGTCAGTAGTTTATGTTATATTTAATAGGGATGATTTTTTAAATTCATTTTGGACGTGGTATTTTCAGCTTTATCTTTAAAGTACATAACAGGTCGTGGGGGCTGGCAAATTCAACCATTAGGCAAATGCGTATTAAGCTCCCGGCTGCTATTACTAAACCATACTTTAGCTAACAACTTGTAGTAATAATAGCTAACAACTTGTAGTGATAATAGCTAACATGTATTGAACAATTTGTGTATGCAGGCAGAGTTTGGTACATCATATGCTGTATCTCACTAGACCAGTCCCGTAAGATGTAAAGTGGCTAAATATGATCCCTGCCCATTGGGGCAAATTTCATGAGATGTTTCTAGAACTAGATTGGGAATTGCCCTGTTCAGTGTGACTGACCTAGGGCTAATACACCACTTATTCTACTGATTCTAGAACATGAGGCCCCAGGGTACAGACCAGTAGCATTTTGCTTCCTTACAACAACAATTCAATGGAGTGTCAAATTGTGGAGCTTGCCAAAAATCCAGGGGCTGTCACCACTAAATATATTAGTCAGGAAGCAAACTCCATTTTATGAATGGGCATATTTTGGCCCTTGGTTGATATTCACTGAAACCAAGCTGCACAGTCTCTGGGTATTTCAAATATGGTTGAAAGCTTGCAAATCTGGCTTTTGGTCTCTCTGTGCATCAGTACTGGCCAAAGTCAGAAGGCTTGCCATTGTTGGCCATGCTGTAGACGTCGGAACACTGGAACGGTGTCACTTTGGCAAGAATGTTGACCTAGGAGGATAGGAATACATTCTCGTCCTTTTATAAACCTCCCCAGTTTACAGAATTGTGTCTTGAGCTCTCAGTGGAGTGCAGGAAGTGTAATTCTCTTTATCAAGTCATTTGCTGATAAGACATATGGCAAAGCCCAAATAGCACACCTGGGCAGCTCGCCTGGGCAAAGGAAATCATTTCTCGCAGTTTTCTTCAGACGGAGTTGCTTTATTATCACAGTGTGGTAATGGTTAAGACTCAATTTAGGATTGCAAATGAATGAGTTAACGTCCAGGGTATGCCATTTATTTGACTGTTTATGCTTTGAAGTTACTAACCCTCACTAGACGTTTGTTTCTCGGCCTGTAAGATGTGCACAGCAATAGAGCTTTTGCGAGGAGTCAGTGAGGTTATACACGCAAAGGGCTTAGCACGGTCCCTGGTACAAAGAACACATTCAGTAAACGCCAGTGTTAGGATAGTTCGTGATGATGAGTTGCCAATCTGGCATTTTCTCCATGCAGATGCTGCAAACATATCTCAAATAGAGTTCCTCCCTCATCCTCCCCTGATCCAGTCATTTCTTTGTGTCACATTTCAACTTTTCACCAAATCCTCTCGGCTGGGAATTCTCGTTGCTTACTCTTTCTTATCTCCCACATATCATCAATTACCAAAGCCTGATGATTTTGCCATCGAAATATTTCTCATTAGGGAGCTCCTGGGTGGCTTGGTCGGTTAAGCAGCCGACTCTTGACTTTTGCTCAAGTCATGATCTCACGGTTTGGGAGTTCAATCCCCGTGTCGGTCAGTGCAGAGCCTGCTTGGGATTATCTCTCTTTCCCTCTCTTTGCCCCTCCCCTGCTCACTCTCTCTCTCAAAATAAATAAATAGAACTTTAAAAAATTTTTTTAAATATTCCTCAATCTGCTCTCTTTCCTGCATTCTTATACCAGTGCCTTCTTTCCGTCCCTTATCATCTCTGGACCTGATTACTAAAGCAGTCAATCATTTATTCTCAGGTGTAGTCCTGCCTGACATCCCTCGTCACCTCCTCCCCCAGCACGTCCCCCATGGACACAGTGATCCCTGGCCGCCCTCCTGGAAATGGAGGGCATCTTCTTGGATCTAGCTACTGTCTGGCTCTCTTACATATTTTCCTTCTTCAACATGCTTTGCACTTTGGAAGTTACTTAGGAAAGGAGTTTTTACAGTCTTTCGCTATTAGAAAAATTCAAGCGTTACCATTGCCTGGGGAATAATGACACTATATTTTCTTTGCTTTTGTGGTGTAACATAAGATACTTTACCAAATAATTATGCCGTTTGTCTACTACTACCATTGCAGTGAAATTGAGGCTTGGAAAATGAATATTAAGAGCCTAAAATTAATAAATTACTGACCATTTGTCTTCAAAATATTGTAAGTTTGAATATATTAGGTAGAAATGTTCACACATAAAGTAAACTTGACTATACTTCTATGGATGCAGGTATAGTACAGTAATTTTTAAACTATACTACAGTATAAATTCTTTGTATACTGGAGTGATTCCACCCTACGCAGTTTGATGTACTTGTTTCTTGTTGTTGGATGTACAAGTTGTTTCTCTAGATGTTTTTCCTTTTATGTCAGATGTCTCACCACATAAATAATGCAGTTGCCTCATCTATTACATTCTAAGCTTTTTGACAACAAAGGAACTCTTACAAGTGTGTGTTCCCACTGTGCTTAGAAAAGGCAAAACACTTTGTAACTAATGTGTAAACGCCTGTTGCCTCACTCATTGACAGTCAGATAATTAATTTTCACTTACGTAACAAAAAATTATGAGAGTTTTGCTGCCTGGCTAAACATTTTAAAAAGACTCCTTTCTGGGGCACCTGGGTGGCTCTGTCAGTTAGGTGTCCCATTCTTGATTTCTGTTCAGGTCATGATCTCACGATTCATAAGATCGAGCCCTAGCTTGGGCTCTGCACCGAAACCATGGAGCTTGCTTGGGACTCTTTCTCTCTGTCTCTCTCTGCCCCTCCCTTCCTCAAAATAAATAAATAAACTTTAAGAAAAAAGAAGACTCCTTTCCCTAAAATCTAGGCTAGAATTTGCAAGCTATTTCAAGGGGATAAATGTGGACTGGATTTTTTTTTAAGGCTGCTAGTTTGAATTCAAATGAGCAAATGCATACCTTGATTATTGAGATGAGCACATCTTCCCCTTTTTGAAATGTATTAAGCAATACCAGAAAATATTACTACAAACACTAGTGTAAATGTCTTTAAACTCTTTTGGTACTCCCACAGTGTAGCACATACAACCCTCAGCTAAAACCCGCTCTACTTGCCTGTTTTGTAAATAAAGTTTTATTGGAACACAGCCACACTCATTCATTTGCACATTGTTCATGGCTGCTTTTGCACTAAAATGGCAGGCTTGACTACTAATTCCAACAGAGGCTGCAAACTAGAAGCTCTCAGGCCCTTTAATGAGAAGTTTGCTGACCACTGATTTAGTATATTAGCTGTTGTATGGTTTTTTTGTCTAGATGTGGTTATATTAATAGGTAATTTTGGTGCATCATAAGTAGTTATGTTTTACGTATGTGGTAAAATAATGTTCACATTAGTACTGAACTTTTGGATTAGAAGTTACGTAAATCTGTAATACCCATGGAATTAATGTGCATATTACTAAACAAGGCTTCATTTATTAACCATTTAGGTTTTTTTCTATTTTCTTGTACTTTGAATGATTCTGATTTACGTTTTTAAAAATATGACTACCATATAATTTAAAGTATTAAAATAGCTTCTTTATCTAGAGAGCTCCGACCAAGAGGATGTACCAGGTTTGGGAAGACAGAACTCATTTTTATGGCCTCAAAAATTATTTTCCTGATTCTCTACCAGACACAGTGATGTTTAGTGGACAAAACACTTGACCAAAATCAATGGGCAGGAATTCTATTACCAACCCAGTGTAAAATCCTGGACAATCTCTCTTTGGGTTTTCCTTCTGCGAAAACAGACATGACAGTAAATGTCTTACCAAGCCAACTCCAAGAAATCATGTGCTCATGAAACTGTGTGTTTGTGAAGAAATAAGATCAATTTCTTATTTATTATCACAATGCCTGATAGACAGCAGTGCTTATCAGGTATTTGGTATCTAGATTGAATTGTCTAAATTCATACTGTTGCAGTAGGGAACCTTCCAGAACAGTAGTTACAAGTGTAGCCTCTAAAATTAGCAGCCCTGGGTTTGGATACTGGCTCCATCACTCACTACCTTTGTCACTTCACACATGTTAATGAAACTCTGTGTCACAGTTTTCACAGAGTTTAACTGCAGTTAAACTCACAGCCGCAGCCATGTGTATGAGAAGGGTAATGACAGTGTCCCCTTCATAGACCTTTGGTGAGGATCAAATGGTAAATTTCAAATAAAGCTCTAACAACGCACTTGGTACATAGGCAATTCTCAGTAAATGTAAGTTATTATCATGTCTTAATATATAAATCTTAAGTGAAGAAGGATAGCCTGTTCTGAATGTAATTCTGCCTGGAAGGTCTTCATCTTCTGTTTGGATATAATTGTTATTCTGAGTATCTTACCCCTGACCCCCCCAGAAATGAGTATGAAAATGTTCTCTCATTTCAAAATGTCAGCTTCACAATTTCTTTGCCAATTGAACCCTTGAGAGTGAGGCACTCTCTCTGACCTTTTTTTGGCATCCCCAATTGTTTAAAAGTCTCTATTTAATTTTAAAAAGCTTTTGTGCTCCTTTTCCTTGATGCTTATTATAGGTTTGGAATCATGTGCTATAAAAAGTATTTGGCTGTATGTGCTTTTATAATGAAAGTAATTTAATTGGGCACTCTGCCTCCACAGATCAGCAAGGGTCAAAATGACTTTTTTAAAAACATGAGGGAAGTAATACAGAGGGGGAGGTTAACAAAAAAAAGAAAAAAAAAAAACAACCTTACCATTTGCTTTCAGCACTGAATTATGCATATGCTTCATTAAGGCCAATGGTGAGTCTCCCATGTTGGCTATTTGCAAACCTGTTCCACTGACAGACAAGTTCACCACATGCATTCTCCTAGAGTGGACAGCCCATCACCCCACGTCCGTTAAGTTTGCGCCTGCCCAAATTTGACAATGCTGGGACCAGGGCACGTCAAACACACGATACCAAATACACTTACTCACTATTTTGTCGGGAATTCTTGCTGCCTCCCAAGATTCTTTGTTGAACTTTTCTAAGATGACCCTTGTCACTTCAAGAGTACAAGGAAGAAATCCCTCTCTTACAGAGGGGACACCCCCAGCCAAATAATTTACATAACCTACTTCCTTTTCACACGGTGTCAGCAGGATTATAGAGTTCACCACCTCTGCCTCTTACTGATAAGGTTTTCCCCTAAGTGGAGCAAACGCTGTGCCTCTCTCAGGATGGACACACACTCCATGTCACCCCCACTGACAGAAGCTAAACTTAACATTAGTGGTCACAGTTACATGCCATTTGAATGAGATTAGGACGTAAGAGAATGAGATCTCAGGGGTTCTGGTGAAAATCCTAAGTTTGTGATTCATGTAACATTAAGATATACATATTTGGGGCCAACTCTCTAGGAAAGGAAGTAATGTAGATACAATGGTAGGAGAGGAAGCTAAATCGCCTGGAACATGCTATGTCCATCTGTCAATATTCTTGGCTCAATTTGGTTGAGTCTTTCAAATCTTTCCATCTTTGTCCCATATTTTATAAGTTCACAAGAGTAGTTCAGTTAAGGATTATGTAGATTAAATTGCTTTTCAAAATAATTAAAATAGCACTAATTGACAAGTCTATATAAAATGAAGCAACAATGTTATATTTCCTTGTAGTTGAAGGCAGCACGTTTAATGGAATAACCTAGACCTTTCTCATTAGCACATCCCCAAATCAGAATGGAAATTTTTGGCACAAAGTCTGTCTTTTATTGTAATCTTGACTCAAGGGTCTACTAAACTGTACATCAAACAGACAAAGTCTTCTCTGCACACACACACACTTAGATGCAACACATTCACATATGTCCTTCAAGCCATCAGAAGGACTATCGTTAATAGATGAAACCAACATGGATCCATCATTCGGAATATTCTGAGTGCTCACTGAGTTCACACCAGCACTTCTCCAAGCTGTGGTCTGTTGAACTGTGTGTGTTTTCAAGACTCTCTCAGGAAGTACACCAGGTCAGAAATCATTAGGTTATAATACTAAGAGAATGTGCACTCCGTTGACATTCACACTGATGGTGTTAAGTCAATAGTATGTAAAACTGCTAGTTCCTTAGCAGGAATCCAGGCAGGGACACAGAACTGTACTAGTTGCGGCCATCCTCCACCACTACCCCTTCCCACACATTTTCACTTAAAAACATTTGCAGTGAAGCAATTTTTTTTCTTTTTTTAAAGCCAACTAATGTCACTAAATCTCCATCCTTCAGCCATAAAACTTTAAAATATGTAATATTTTTAATATGTGTGAGGTATGCACAAATTTCTGTTTCATACTGAAGTGTGATGTTTGTCTTAAAAGAACATGTGTGGGGCCCCTGAGTGGCTCAGTCGGTTAAGCGTGTGACCCTTGATTTTTGGCTCAGGTCATGATCTCATGGTTTGTGAGTTCGAGCCCCACGTTGGGCTCTGCACTGACAGCATGGAGCTTTCTTGGGATTCTCTGCCTCTCTCTCTCTCTCTCTCTCTCTCTCTCTCTCTGCCCCCCCAAAATAAATAAATGAACTTAAAAAAAGAGAAGAACATGTGTGCTTGTTTGAGATGCAAGCTGAACTAACCATTTTTTTAATGGGATCCCATTTGTATTTCCCATTAAAAGAATGAGAATCCCATTAAAAGAATGACTAACAGATAAACTCGGGTTATTAAGACTTGGGTATTTTACAGCTATTTTCTCAATAATGAATGAAATGATCTGTTACTTTGAGGAAAATACTTGACTACTTGTTACCAATGACAAAATTTAGGTTTTCAGAAAAGCAAAAATTAAAATTTTGAAAAACTGTGAGTTTGATGGCTTCATGGTATTTAAAAAGTTTTCTGATGAGATGGTGTGATATTGATTAATGTGATTTTTTTTGTATTATATAATGAAACATGTTGAAATTTGGAAGATCTGCATAATTCAGTGGACCAGTGTTTTTATTTTTGTTTTTGTTTTTTTAATGCAAGAGTCATGGGTAAAAATTCAGTCAAAATACAAGGGATTCAAATATAACATCGTGAAAACTCTATAGATACGGTTTTGGATTCTGCATTGCATCTCATATTTAAGAAACTACTACTGTTGAGTTTGAGTGTATTTTCAAAGTAAAATATCCACAAGTATCTGAAGAAGCTATTAAAATACTACTCTCCTTCTAACTATGTATTTGTGTGAAGCTGGATTTTCTTCGTGTATGTCAGCCAAAGCTACATCTCTCATAATACGTTCAATTCAGGAGCAGAAACAAGAATCTGGCTGTCTCCTATAAAGCCAGACATGAATGCAACTTGTAAAAATATGAAAGAGTACTATTCTCACCAATACATTTTTTGCTTTAGGAAATACAGCCACTTTTCAATAAAAATACATGGTTTGTGTTGACGTAAACGGCTTATTTCTAGATTCTTTTTTAAACTGTCAGTTTTAACTTTTAATATAGTAAATATTGATACACACATACCCAACACACAAAAGGTCTTTGGTGTGCTCAATAATTCTAATGGATTAGAGAGGACTAAGGCCCAAAATTTTGAGATGCCGTGGTTTAGATACAGGCAATGCAGACTCAAAACCATAACCTTCATCTTCACAATTTAGTAGAAGTAGAACGAGCAATTCAGCTACTCCCTTGCATGTGACACTGAAATAGAAGTTCTGTAAGGAGGTTATGGGAAGAGAGGCAGGACTCATAAGTCACAGAAGTTATGGGGAAGGCTTGCTTCTTTATTTATTTATTATTTATTTTTAATTTTATTTAAATCCAAATTCGTTAATATATTAGTGTAAGAATGTCTTCAGGAATAGAATTTAGTGATTTATCACTTACATATGACACCCAGTGCTCATCCCAACAAGTGCCCTCCTTAGTGCCCATCCCCCATTTAGCCCATCCCCTCACCCACCTCCCCTCCAGCAGCCCTCAGTTTGTTCTCCATTATTTAAGAGTCTCTTACGGTTTGCAGAGAAAGAGAAAGAGGGAGGGGTGCAGTGAATGTGAACGTATATGGAAACTGAACATTTTCTAGTACAAATCTACTCTTTTTAAATATCTGGCAGCATTTAGATAATTTAAGACATCTTAATTTTGGTTTATATTCAAATGTATCTTTTGCCAACCATTTATGATCTGTAAATAGCCATTAAGATTTTCAACCTCTCTATTTTTATCTTATTTTTCCTTCCCTTCTACAGGGAAGGCTTCTTAAAGGACATAACAATGTGCCTGAGTCTTTAAGTTTATCTGACTCTTGATGTTTGTCTGAATCTTGACATTCAAGTTCACATTCAGCCAATAAGGAGAATATGTGCATTCTTGTAGACAGAACACACTGTTCAGAGAAACTGATCGTAAGAGAACATGCTATGTTCTGGAAACTGCAAATTCAGGTTGCATGAGTGAGCCACGGTGCGGACACTGGAGCAGTATAGCTTGCACATGGTTCTGACCATGGAAGAAACAACAGAAACATTCCCATCCTAAGAAGCCGACTCCAGCACTACCCTGGAGACTGTTGTGGGCAGTGAGAAAAACTGGCAGTAGCAGGTGGAAGCAGGGAGAATGAAGAGATGGATTTGATCCGTGTTAGTGAGGTCAGATTTATAGCTAACTGAATGCAGAGGATGATGAAGAAGATAAAAAATATATGGCTTTAAGTTTTTGGCTTGGGTGATTGGATAACAATGGTGCCGCTCTTTGCGTGAAAGAAAAAATGAGGGAAAAACTGGAGAAGGATGGTGTTGATCAATATATTGTTACATTTTGAGCTGTTGATTGACTAGATCATCAAATGGAGAGAGCCAATGAGCACTTGAATGTCCACCTCTATTAGGAAAAACACAGAGGCTGAAAATAAAGATGTGGATGCTATCGATACAGAAACGTTAACACCTACTGGCTCCACGGCTCTGGCTGAGATCACTTAGACATCAGGCATAGGATGAGAGTAGAGCAGGGTCAGTGTCAAAGAGCTACATGGGACAAAAGGAACTATACTGCAGATGATGTTGTCTATTGTAGTGACTGTTGCGTTACTTAGGAGAGTTTCATTTTCAACCTTCAGTTTCCCTGAGATTGAGATTAAAGAACATCCCAGCTGGTGATCCCAACTGAAGACTTCAGTGGTTGATTCTCTGTCACAGTTGGCTTTCACATGCTATCATATATGTTGAGATCTGTATGCATTCTTGCACATGATTAAGAATAAAAGAGTGAGAAGAGAAAGAGAAAGAGGGAGGGGTGCAGTGAATGTGAATGTATATGGAAACTGAACACTTTCTAGTACAAATCTACTCTTGTTAAATATCTGGCAGCATTTAGATAATTTAAAACATTTAAATTTTGGTTTAGATTCAAATGTACCTTTTGCCAACCATTTATGATCTGTAAATAGCCATGAAGATTGTTCCTTCAGAAACACTTAGAAATCTTGACTGGGTGGCTCAGTCAGTTAAGCGCCCAACTTCGGCTCAGGTCATGATCTCACAGCTTGTGGGTTCGAGCCCCACATTGGGCTCTGTGCTGGCAGCTTAGAGCCTAGAGCCTGCCTCAGGTTCTGTGTCTCTGTGCCCCTCACCCACTCGTTCTTTCTCTCTCTCTCTCTCTCTTAAAAATAAATAAACATTAAAAAAAATTAAAACACTTAGAAATCTTTACTGCTGTGCTGGCCTCAATGGTCTGGCAGAAACACTGGTCCAAAACTGAAAAATTAACCAGTAATTAGCTACCTGTGCTTGTGTTTTATATTTTACATTGTAATGTAAAATGTAAACTAAACTGCTTTATGAGGATTATGGTTTTACAATATAAAGAGTAAATATGAACAGTTAGATTCAAACACATTTAGCAACCTTTAAATTTAAACCTTCTAACAAAGAAAAATCTCTGAGTCTGAGTCTAGGAAATGTTCAGTGACATAACTATAGGACACAGCTGGCTTGAGCAGAAGACTTTCTTTCACTTGGTTGACCCTCTATCCACATACAGATAAATTCAATGATTCATGTGAAGTTGTCTAAAACATATCACATTTAGATAATCATAGTTAATATCTCATTTCATTTGATTAATTGGGATAACTTCATCTAAAAAGAGGAACAAATGTCATTTTAACATTGCTTACATTCTTAGAAGTGATCTTTTCCCTCCAGATGTCTCCAGTGTCTAAATGCCATTTCATTCCAAAAAGATTTTATGTCATCTGACCCTTTCATCATCCATTTTTCTGGGCATTTAATCAAGTTCCCCAAATTCTTCCATTCCCCCTAGCTCTCTAATCTGTCTGAGTTACTTCTCCGTGGCCTGTAATCCCGAACCATACCACCAACTACCTCAGTCAGCCCTGAGCTAAAGTGGAGACTGGGTCCAGCACCAGCATCTGGACAGCTCCCTGAGTATGCAAAGGAGGAGGAGGCTCCAAGGGCAAGAGAGATGCAGAGTAGAACAGAAATAAAGACCCCCAAGGATTCTCCAGCTGTCTCAAAGACTTACAAACAAATGGAAGGAATTGAAGCAAAAATTTCTATTAACAGTAAGGCACATGGCGATTTGCAGGTATATACTTGGCATATACTATGCATCCAAGAAATATTTTAGTAGTAGTAGTAGTAGTAGTAGTAGTAGTAGTAGTTAGTAATTTTCCAGGTAAAGAGTCTTAAGTTAGAGACTAGCAATAAATCCCTGATTTGTTATCACCTCTTTAGATGCACACAGAGGTACTGTAGTTTTATCACAAAGCACATTTATTGTCATTTAACAGGGGAACATTTGAAGTAAAATTAAAGGGTGAGGACCAAAGAGGAGATTGAGTTGAGCTTTGGAAGAATGTTAGGAACTCAACGCAGCATTCTGGAAATTGGTAACTGAAGGCAAAGACTCAAGTGTTTCTCCTGCCTCCTCTCTACAAATGGGATCTCAGGCTATCCCAAGCAACTGATGAGGGAAATGTTATCCTTTTAGAAGAATTCCAATTAAAGGGGCGCCTGGGTGGCGCAGTCGGTTAAGCGTCCGACTTCAGCCAGGTCACGATCTCGCGGTCCGTGAGTTCGAGCCCCGCGTCGGGCTCTGGGCTGATGGCTCAGAGCCTGGAGCCTGTTTCCGATTCTGTGTCTCCCTCTCTCTCTGCCCCTCCCCCGTTCATGCTCTGTCTCTCTCTGTCCCAAAAATAAATAAAAACGTTGAAAAAAAAATTAAAAAAAAGAATTCCAATTAATAACTAGAATATAACAAGTGGAAAAACTTTGAACATCGCTATTTTTTAACCAGTAAATGAAATCATGAATCTGGGCAATAATCCTCATTCACTGTCAAGAGGATTAGCAGAAAAGCTGATGAGAAACTTACACATGATAAATAAATCAGGATTTTCAACAAAGGAGGAGGGCAGGGGAGGAGGGGTCATGCATAGATTAAAAGAGAACTAAGGCCAAACAAATGTAATATGTGGACCTTATTTTGATCCAGATTTTGAGCAAACCAACCATAAAATAACACTCATATGTAATGAGAGAAATACTATTAGTGGGCATCAAGGAATATTTGTTAATTTTTTAGGTGTGGTTTTGACATAGTGGTTATATACTTGGGATTTGCTTCAATACAGTCCAAGATGGAGAGAAGTAGATAGGAATTTAGATGAAATAAGATTGCCGTATGTTGGCAGTTGTTAAAACTGAGTGATGGAGCTCAATACGATATCTCTACATTTGTGTACACTGGAAATTTTCCTTTATTTAATATAAAAATAGATATTTTTTATTCCATAAAATAAAATGTACCCATTTGAAATACATCAGGGCATTTGCACCTGCTCCCAAAAAAAGGTGGTGATGTCAGAATACGGAAAGAATCATCATACTTCTAATTTACCCATTGTGTAGGCAAGAAAGCAAACAGAATAAAGGTGCTCAGACACAGAAACACAAAACTTTGGTATAAAATCAGTGTAACATGAGTTTATCATCCTTCATATCACCCTGGTTGAGATCATGTGACTGATATCAAAGTCCAGTGGTCCTTTATGGGTCTTCTCTCAAAGCAAGCCAAGTAGTTTCCATCATTGCTTTACAGATGATGCTGATTTGCTTAATGCAGAAATTGGGTATTCAGAACATACTGTCTGTGTCTGCTTCCTGTATTGCCAAATAATCTTGTTCAGCCCTGTCTATCCGCTGCAACTAACATGTTTCATGTCACTGACAAGTATAAAATGAAAGACCGTTTTTCCCCTGCTTTTATTATTCTTTTAAAAATGATAACTCCAGCTTAAAAAATCACACAGTAGTTCTGAATGTTTTTGTCAAAACAAGGCACTGTCAACCTTTTTCTTTCCCAGACACAGACTCATTACTTCTGAATAAAATTGAAGCAGTGAATAAAAACAACAAATCGTAAATGAAGCAGTAATTTGGCTTGAGGTATAAATTCCTGTCACGTTTCTTTTTCTGACCACCTAAGTTACAGTGGTCATTACTTCCTGAGGACCTGGTTGAGTCACTTCTTTTCTTTTCTCCTTGAAATTTGCCATCCAGAGAAAACTGCCTCCCCTAAAATGAATGCCGACAAATTAACGCCATTATGTAATTTGCACAAATAAAATGCATCGGAAAAGCAGTTACGCTGAAATAATTTAGCAGCTGAGACCATACAGGGGGGTTTCCTCAGAGACGCATGGATGTGCTGTAACGTGCATAATGTCCACCTTCAGCAGTGAGGGCTCCTTCTGTAAACACTGGGGACAAATTATTGACGTGCTGATACCCATCATTACTACTGCCCTCATGAGATTGGAGCCTAGAAGGCAAGGAGAAATAAACCAACTCTATAATGTTATATTCTCGATTACATGGCAACAGTGGATGGAAACTGAACCCTTCCTGTGTGCCGTTCCAGAAGTTCTGTGAGGAAGGGGTTATGTTATTACTGTAGACCTGTATCTCGTATGAGGAGGTATAGGATAAGCTGCCCAAAGCCAATGGGCTGGACTGTGACAGAACCAGGATTTGAACTCTGAAGTCTGAGCTCAACCTTGCACTTTTCATCTCTACTCGGTACAGCCTCCTTAAGGGTGAATAGCTTACTACAATCAGCTGGAAAAAAACAAGGTGTAGTTAAAAACATAACCAGAGGTGCCTGGGTGGCTTGGTCAGTTGAGCATCTGACTTCGGCTCAGGTCGTGATCTCACAGTTTATAAATTCAAGCCCCGCAGTTGGGCTCTGTGCTGACATCTCAGAGCCTGTGTCTCCCTCTCTTTCTCTCTGCCCCTCCCCAGCTCATTCTCTCTCTCTCTCTCTGAAAAATAAATAAATAAACTTTAAAAATAAATAAATAAAAATATAACCAATCACCAAATAACACAGGAATGTGCAGGAAAAGAAGAATTTAAAAATGTTGATCTATCATTTAACTCCATCTTGACCGTAATACTGCCCAGAACACAAATGATACCAACCTCATTTGTGTTATACATAAAGACATTGGTGTGTCCACAGCTATTGCTCTGGAAATAAAGGATTTATTTTAGGGGCGCCTGGGGGGCTCAGTCGTTTGAGCATCCAACTTGGGCTCAGGTTCTTGCAGTTTGTGAGTTCGAGGCCACGTCCAGCTCTGTGCTGACAGCTCAGAGCCTGGAGCCTGCTTTGAAAACTGTGTCTCCCTCTCTCTCTGCCCCTCCCCTGCTCATGCTCTGTCTCTCTCTGTCTCTCAAAAATAAATAAATGTTCAAAAAAATTTGAATATATAAAATAAAGGATTTGTTTTAGGATATACCATCAGACACTGAACCTAATGACTGCCGGATTCACGCTGAATGCTGTCAGTTTTGCTTTGTCGTAGATTGGAAATTCGATCTCATTTTTGTTGTTCTTGAAAATTTTGTAAGCTTAATTGCTGATCTTGCTCATACTGGTTCTGTAACAAATGATGTCAATAAAAATTACGTTTCCAGCATCAAATTGGCAGCATTCAGTTTTTACTGTTTTATTTCCTTAAACATAGTAAAGTCACTTGTAAAGAAATTGCCTATAAAATGGCTCCAACTTGGAATCTACTTAGAACAATCCATTGGGTTATCACAGAAATCAATTCTCTGCTCTTAATTTAGTTTTGTGTGAAAGTTCAGTCTTACCAAAAATGTGGGAATACATTTATATAAAACATTTATATTTGTATGGAATTACCGCTACTGCAGAATATTTTTATTTATTTTTATTTCTTATTTATTTATTTTTTAATATAATTTATTGTCAAATTGGCTAACATACAGTGTGTGTGAAGTGTGCTCTTGGTTTTTGGGGTAGATTCCCATGGTTCATCTCTTACATACAACACCCAGTGCTCATCCCAACAAGCGCCCTCCTCGATGCCCATCCCCCATGTTCCCTTCTCCCCACCCCTCCCACCATCTACCCTCAGTTTGTTCTCTGTATTTAAAAGTCTCTTATGGTTTGCCTCCCTCCCTCTCTTGTAACTATCTTTTCCCCTTTCCCTTCCCCCATGGTCTTTACAGAAGTATTTCTAAATAGTTTAATGTTTGGGGTTCCTTTCAGGAATTTTTTCCCCAAAACACTAACTTCTGGACAATTAGTCTGTATTTTATTTAATACTTAATTTTCAGGGCGCCTGGGTGGCTCAGTCGGTTGGGCGTCCGACTTCGGCTCAGGTCATGATCTTGCGGTTGGTGGTGGGTTTGAGCCCCGCGTCAGGCTCTGTGCTGACGGCTCAGAGCCTGGAGCCTGTTTCAAATTCTGTGTCTCCTCCTCTGTCTACCCCTCCCATGCTCATGTTCTGTCTCGCTCTGTCCCTCAATAATAAATAAACATTAAAAAAAATTAATACCTAATTTTCCACATATATATCTCTTCAACCATGTCCCTGTAAAATACTATATACATATTAAGGATGATGTGCCTGAGTCTGCTTACCATCGTTAGTCATCCAGGACATCTTTATCTTAGTATATTATTTATGACAATTTTTAACTACATTTTGACAAAATAAC
The DNA here is from genome assembly GCF_018350155.1 of Leopardus geoffroyi. NCBI lineage: Eukaryota > Metazoa > Chordata > Mammalia > Carnivora > Felidae > Leopardus > Leopardus geoffroyi. The sequence goes on along the minus strand of NC_059334.1, from coordinate 9,444,448 downwards.
TTATAATTTAATTGTTACCCTTTGTCGCTGTGGGTAATGAGTATAGCCACTTTGTAATGATCTACTTAGACAAAATGAATTTTCCACAGAAAATCTGAGCAAATAATGGAACTTGAATCTAACTACTAACTACAGCATCAGTCATAGAAAGTAATAATGTTACTGTTGCCACAAATCATTTAGAGAAAAAGGATGTCAGAAAACATGACTAACCATAGGTATAGGTGCTCAGATGTGTCCAGCACCATTTACCAATGTCCCAAACACATAGTTCAAAGCCAGAGCTCTGCCAGGTAGTTTTGACCTCGCTAGCTTTTGTCGAAATGTCCTCTGCTCCTCACCCTTCAAAACACAACCACTTTCTTCTTGCATTTTTGTATCATTACTTTTTGCAGCCTCAACCTGGCCCTGTGGGGGGCACCCGGGGGCAGAGCAATGTTTTCCAGAACGGAGCATCACAGCTCAGCACTGCTCTCTCTGCTCTTTGGAGTTGTTTGAAGTAACAGCTAACTCCGAAAACTCTAAAACATTCCGACAAAGAGAGAATCATGATGGATTACAAAGATGCCCGTCCAAGTATCTGAGATCACACTGCCAAGAGTCAACAAATCAAGTAAACTGACCTTTCTGAACACATGTGAACATTGTATTTATTTCTCTTGGTCAGTTCATTCTTGAACTGAAATTTTTTCCTAAAAAAACTACTCACGGATATAGCTTCTTTAGTTTGCCTCTTTCTTTTGTTGCCAGCAAGAATTAAGAGGAGCAGGTTGAATACCTAATAGGGTTTGAGGTTCATGAGGTTTATTTCCATGATGGTTTTGCAGGGAAGCGTCCGTGTAACTGAACTTTCCTTTAATCATACTCTATATCTGCATTTTGGGAAACAGCTTTTGATCCGTTCTCTCAGCCCCATCCTCCGCCCCGGTGACCCCGTGCCCTTCGTCGCCTCATTCTGGTGCCATCTGTGGTTGCAGGATCCACCTCTGTTTGTACAGATTTAGAAAAAAGCTGGATCCTCAGCACGCGAGCACCCACGTCCCATATGGACAGCCCTGGCTGGTGGTCAGCACCGGGGCTTAGTGGTAGGGACAGCGGGTGATCGCAGCCAGCCAGATGGGGATTATCATCCCAGGGTCAGGCTCAGAGAGATTTGGGGGGGCCAGGGGTTGTGTGCAAATGAGACATTGACAGGATGGCCCCAAACCCGTTTGTCCTCGGGCAAGTGTGACTCTGATGTTTGGCGAGCGAATGACATCAGTTTGGTATTAGAAACGCGTGAACTAGATGTTTGGACATACGGGATGAAATGAGAGAGAGAGAGAGAGAGAGAGGGACAAAGCCTGGTCCAGACAGATGCACGACTCACTTTCTTTTGCTAGTTCTTGTGCTCTGGGAACAGACACTGAAAATTAACCACTTCGGCGCTCTTTCTGCTCTCTCTAAAGGTATGTAATGTGGACTCTGTGCGCTGGGCCGAGCACCGTGTAAATACGGAGTGGTGGATCTCTTTGGAAAGGACTGAAAAATCCACACAAGGCTCTGGAAAAGATAGGTGTCATTCAGGACACGTTTTTGATGTAGAAGTCCCCATCCACACTAGGAAGCGTCTTACACATTCTGTCTTTTTTGAGGTTGCTCCCGGGGCGGGGCTGTGGAAGGGGCGGGGGGGTCTCACTCTCCTCCGGGCTCTCCTCCCCATCCCTACCTGCCTCCGTCGATTTCAATCGTTTTGTTAGTGCTCACTACAGGAAGCACCTAAGAATAGACTTGCTGCTCGGAGCAGATTCTATCTTGAGACAGGATGGGTGGAGAACAGCCAAGAACATTGCAGCGAATAGGTGTCCAATTGGGCTTTTCAGTAGTGTGTATTTGACATTGCACGGCAGCACCAGCCCGGGTAGGCATTGGAAAAATGCACTGCCCGGTTCTGTTTGAAAGCTCCTGTCATTTCAGAAGCACTTGAAAACGGGTGCGTACTGGGCTTTGCTGCGGCACTTGGACGGACTATTAATAGGACTTCAAATCTCGTACTTGTTTTGCCCTTTTCATCTGGAAGAAAAAAATCCGAAAGCCTTTCTCTTCCAAAACAGTACAAATCAAGCCAACGGTAGTGGTCTTTGGACAGAACATCACGTAGCTGCTAAAACTTTGGTCAGGAGAGCTGAGTCAGTCACTTTTAGGCAGGATACTTCCGTTGTGCCCGAGATAGAGAATTTATAGTGAATGAGGATGGTGAGTGCAGAGATCCCCCTACTTAGTCTGGAAAACACCCAGCTCAGTTGTGACATCAGGCATCAGGGCTTTGTACGATTGTGAAGAGCTCAGCATCATATTATGTACCCAGAGAGCGTTGGTCACACGGGAGGAGGTATATTTTAAACACTGTCCTGGGTACAACGGGGCATGTCCCAGTCATCTCAAAGAACGGTACACATGATGTCAAAAAACTTAATGTCTCTTTTCCTTAGCAGCCTAATATTTTTTTTTTTCAAAGAGACTGATTGCTCTTATACTTTGCTAGCTGGTGGGTGCTTGGCATCTGGAAGCCAGTTGACTTTGCTTTTTGTCCTGGTGCTTCATGTGAGCTACTTTTTTTTTTTTTAAGTGTATTTATTTTGAGAGAGACAGAGAGAGTGAGCGAGGGAGGGGAAGAGACAGAAGAGGACAGAGGATCTGAAGCAGTCGCCGCACTGACAGAAGAGCGCCCCATGTGGGGCTCGAACTCATGAGCTGAGCGATCGATCGTGACCTGAGCCGATGTCAGATGCTCAACCAACCGAGCCACTCAGCTCCTAAGACTGTGAGCTGCTTTACATGGGACAGCTATCGAGAGAGGTGTGTGCCCGTGTGGGACGTCACTTCTCTGTGGGCGTTCACGGAGTAAGCGTGCTGGTTTCCAAGTCAGAAGGGCAATAGGGAAGGGGGGAGTATTCCAGAAAGAGTGGAGCACTGTGAGAAGGGTTGTCGCCAGAAAAGGGTTAGTCTGCTCTGAGGCATTTGGGTCACTTTCTGTCCTACAACCTTCTTCCTGTCAGGGAATAGGATGTTCTCCAGGCCAGGAATTTTTGAGGCTACAACCAAAGTTGAGAAAACTATTGGTTTATTATTTAAAACAACAACTGGAAATCTCCTCAAAATAATATTGTGAAGTGCTTTGTCTAGGATTTGAGGAAAAATTATGTTTTTTTTCTTTTTTTAATTACCATTGCTTTCCCGTTTTCAAAACTGGAAGTCTGGAATTTTGACAAGATGTTCTAGGCTCAGCCTGAGGAGCTTCAGCAGGAAACATGCAGGCTCCTTGCTCTGAGGTCCCACTGGCTACTAAGGAAATTGACACTGAGGGTGTTTTCACAAATACTTGCTGAGGTGAGGGGGAAGGTCAAGTTTAGTAAAAATAAATCACCGTTGTTTTTAAAAGCGTTTCCCCCAGCTTAATCTTGTTATGATTCCCTGTTTTTCTTTTTTCTTGATGTATTCATGTATTTTCTTCCCAGCCCTTTGTATGCGATCTATAAGCAATCTCGTATCCTTTTAGTAAGACATCTGGGTTTGAACAAATAAATAAAAGGAATTCTGACACTGAAGCCAGTTGAGTAGTGGCTGAATTCAGTCAGTTAAAGCCTTTTTATCTATTTACAATAAAGCTCCACACCCCCTCCTGTATACTTATAGTCACGCTACGCACACACCCCCTATATTTCTGTGTCATCGTCCAAAGCTATATTTAACTTCACAGAGCGAGAGTTGTGGCAGACGAAAGAAGACTTCTTTCCACAAAGTAAATCTAATTCCATCTTGCTGGTCAACCGCATCTCTGCCTATGTCCCTTCAAGGCAGAATCGGCCCCACACATCAGGGCACTTCCTGCTCCCGCCCATCTCTTGGTCCCCTCACCTCGTCACCATCTCCTCCAGCCCCCGTTGCCAGTCAATGCTTCCGCCCACGGCTCCCAACCCTAGGCCTCTCTCTCAGTCTTGCAAAGGTCGGTTGCACTTCGATTTTGACCTGGGAGCCCCAGTAGTTTGCACTGTCGATTCCTTAAATAATTGGACGTTACTGCGTTCTAATCATGCTGGGTGTGAACGCGTATATGAATTCTGGGCCTCATGAGTCACGGATCCGAGGACACCGCGAGGCGCCAAAAAGGAACGTGATAGTGTGAATCAGTGGAAACCTAATATAAGTGTTGGTTTTAGAATACACCTTTGGAGAAATTCCTGTACACTTTTGAATTTCTTCAGTGAAATAATGAATCCAGCTCTTTTTTTCTGGGAAAATAAAAAGGTAAGCCAAAACAATTGCCGTACGTATTTGTCCTGAACAAATGTTACCGGTCTTGTCTTATCATGGCAGTCTGCATACATTTTTTTACTCCTTCTCTGTTTGTATAGTTTTGGCTGAACTTGATACAAGAGAAAGTTTATATTAAAATGACATATTTTAGGGGCGCCTGGGTGGCTCAGTCGGTTGAATGTCTGACTTCAGCTCAGGTCATCTAGGGGTCCAAAATGGGGCCCGATGGTCCAAGCTTGTCTCACTCACCTGTATGGCAGTTAGCAGGACTTTGCACAGGTATTTGAGTTCCCCTCCGCATGGCTGATCCAACAGGATAGTCAGGCTTCTGATGATGGTCTTGCCAGTCTGGGAGGGGGGGAGCAGAAACACAGGCCTCACGAGGGCCACACTTGGATGTCACCGATGTCAGGACCTTCACATCTTCTTGGTCAAAGCAAGTCCCAAGTCCAGCCTGGATTCTAGGCTGAAGAAATACACTCCCAAGATGGGAAAGACAGGAAATCATTTGTGACCATGTTTAATCTACACCATCTTGGGGAGCCTGGGTAGCTCAGTCAGTTAAGCCACGGACTCCTGCTCAGGTCACGATCTTGCAGTTCTTGAGTCCGAGCCCTGTGTCGGGCTCTGTGCTGACAGCTCAGAGCCTGGAGGCTGCTTCGGATTCTGTGTCTCCCTCTGTCTCTGCCCTTCCTCGCTCTCTGTCTCTCAAAAATAAACACGAAAAAAGGTTTTAAATAACATTTTTTAAATATCTACTACCATCTTAATTTTTGTCAAATTCATTTCATTAGTAGTAGACACGCAAGTAAAAGAAGCAACATGTCGCAAGTCCGAACATTAAGGAAACAAGAGTCTGGTGTCATTTTTAAACTTCCGACAAGATTCACTTAAAACCCGTGACCCTGTGATAATTGAAAGAAAACCAAACATCTCTGTTGCTATTGCCTATGTTACTCATCTGTACCACCGTCTGCCTTCACTAACCTCACCTCCTGAGTATAGGTCTTTTTAGAAAGCTACCAGTTTCTATAATTTATCGAAAGGGGAAACAGTCTGGGGATATGTTGAATGCCTAGGCATATTCAACAGATGCCATGACTTGGAGCCCAAAGTAAAATCAATTAAAAAAATAACTTCTATTTAACTGGAAACCCTAGCAATTGTCTAAGTAATGAGGATGGCTCCATTTTACTACTCATTTTATTTATAATTTGAACTCAAAGTTGAAACTGGTTTCCAGAAAAAACAATTTTTTCTAATATTTATCACATAATATAGCGCAAGCATCGGGTGCCATTCCTCATTATTTATTCTTGTATCCCAGGTGTTTTGTTTTTTTTTTTTTTTTCACTAAACTCCAGTTAAGCATAAATACCCTTTAATCATTTTAGCATTGATGTTTTCTTGCTGGGGAGAATCAATTCCTAATAAAATTCACGCGAACCTATCCACACTGCGATTTTATGAGACATGGCAATGAGATTGCTGTGTGTGAGAGACCCATCAAGTAGCCCCATCACTTCAAATCTCAGCTACAACCGATAGAAAGACAGCATACATTTGCCAGTTGTGCTTCACGAGAGCTGGGGGTGGACATCGTTTGGGAAAAAGGGACGTCTCTACAAAAGATGATATTCTTACTCATGAACATAGCATATTCCTCCATTTGTAGGGAAAATTTACGGTAAGATTTCACAATTTCCTTCATAAAGCTAAAAAGAAAAGCAGCATACGTTTCTTTCCTGAGAAGAATTTTCCCTACTCCCACCACCCAAATAAAGAGGCCAATTACAAATGTATTACCTATGACCACAGAAGCTTACAAGTCATTTTGAATCTGTGAAAAATATGAGTATTTTGTCTCAAATCTGGAAAATTCCAAACAATATTGTTAGAGAGAGGGCATTCTGTTATATCCATGCAGTAACCAAGTATAGTCCCAGGAGCTCTATCAAACAGTCATTGATTCATTCAGCCACTTCTGTGGAGAGTGTGCGTGGCTGGGGCGCTGAGGACCACACTTTCCTTGTATCCTACAATGTAATCCAGTGTATGCCATCAGTCCAAAAAGTGTCGCTATCCTGGTTCAAATGAAAGAACCAAGCCTCAGTGCCCTCGAGCTAACTTGCTTCAGGTCTAGCACTTGGCAAGTACTCAGCTGGTATTTTCACACAAATACATGTATATCTTTTTTCCTACCAAATCTCTGTGCCTTGTTGTAATTTACAGTTTTAGCCTTTCACTCTTTGCAGCTTTCTCCGCATGTTCCTTTTCGTCTTGCAGCCCACCTGCTTTTATTTGCAGATGGTATAGTAGCAGCCCCAGTGTCCTTCTAACCAAAGTCTTTATTCCGTGAATGTTTTGGAAAGAAAAGGCGTCCTTAATTAACAGCACATACAAAAGGACTTTAAGCTTCTAGAAATGGTAGGTCCTTAAGAAAAAACAAAGTTAGGGTGGGGACCGTTCAACCAGTGATCCTGACTCTATCTTCCTAAATTTTCTCTTCTTTCCTCTTCTTGGGGAGGGGGGGAGGGGAAGCATCTTTGCTTTTAACCATGATTTAGGCTACAACAATTTCTTTCACAAGCCCTCCATGTTTCTTTCTTTTTTGGGGAGGGGGTGGGGCAGAGAGAGAGGGAGAGAAAGAATCCCAAGCAGGCTCCACACTCTCAGCACAGAGCCCGATGTGGGAGTTGAACTCACCAACCGTGAGATCATGACCTGAGCCAAATCAAGATTCCAGTTCGTAAACAACTGAGCCACCTAGGCACCCCTCTCCAAGTTTATTTCTTAGAGGGTTGTCAGTTTGAATCATCAAAGGTGAGATCATCTGACCACGTGCTAGTATACAGTTAGCTAGTGGTGAAAACGGTAATGGCCGCTGCCATTGCCCTAGTATTTATTGAACACCTGCTGCACTTTGGGTCAGCTCTCCCCCTGTAAACCCAGGTCACAGTAGATGCGTCTTGAGGATCGTAAAGACTGTGCACAGAGCGTAGATGAGAAGCTGGGAGATCTAACTCCTACTCCCCAGTTAGAATCAGGGCAGGCATCACGCCTCCCATCAAACTTCCTCTGTCGGCCTCCCTGAACTGAACTTCTAGCCCATCAGGCTCTGTTTGTTGCTTTACACATCGGTGTCCTCTTGGTCAGGGGTCCTCTCTCTTGAGCACAGGGACCATTTCTCGTTTGCATTTCAGCTCCCAGACCCTGACAGAGCACCCAACTTAACGTTCCTTGATAACTGACCTATGGAAATAGTGGTGTGGTCTTAAAGAGGGTGGTCTGAAACTACGAGGCCTGGGAGTTGCATGCGATCCCAGTAACAGCTGACCTTGATGGAACCGTTATGACCTGCTGGACCACTAGCAGGCACTTTATACATGTGTCCCCCACGGCCTCCAAATGAGGTGTCTCATTGCTCCCACTTCACGTCAGAGCAAACCGAGGCAGGGAGGCTTGGCCACATGTTTGGGGCCCCTGGCTACCATGTGGAAGAGCCAGGATTAGAACCCAGATCCAAACCTACGCTTCTAACCACCAACTTTTATTCCCTTTCCAGACTACTCAGAAGTGACCATTCAATTTCTTTCTGTCTCAGTGCCTTCCTTTTTTTTATATATAAAGAATCAAATTATTTTCATTTATTTAAATCTTAACATACGTGTTTTCCATTTTTAATGATACAGCTGATACCTCTCTCATTCAATGTGTATTCATTGAGCCACTGTATGTCCTCAGCACTACTGTAGGCCCTAGGGATTCAGCAGTGACCAAAACTGGCCTAGTTCCTGCTATTAAACTTACATTCAGATCAGGGGTACAAGAACAACAACAAAAGTAAGGAAGATAATATACAGCATATAAGCAGATCATTAGTACTATAGGGAAAGTAGAAAAAATAGGAAAAGGGAGTGTGTGTGTGGGTTGGGCTTAGTGATGGGGAGTCACTGGATTGTGGTTTTAGGTAGGGAGGTCAAGGAAAGCCTCACTGAGAAGACGGCAGCTGAGCAGAGGCCTGGAGGAGTTGGGATAGGGTCCAGCGGCTAGAGAGGAAGGCTGTTCCCAGCAGAGGGAAAGGTGCAAATGTCCGGAGGCAGGAGCGTGAGTGGCTAGTTCCAGAAAGATCAAGGAGGCCCGGGTGGCTGGAAGGCAAACAGTAAGAGGAGGTTTACGGAGACTGGGAAGGACAGGTGGGAGGGGAGGGTTTGTTTTAGATGTTTTCATTTTGAGATGCTTATTAAACATCCATAGGGGAGAGGTTGAGGAAGCACATAGACAGATGCAGGAATGAAGGATGTCAGAAGCACATCTGGACTGGCACACCGTGTGGGACTCCTCAGTTCATAGACCGGTTCAGTCTGTGGCAGCCCAGACAGGGGAGGGAATACTAGGAGTTGCTGGATCCTGAAGGACTTGCATTAGATCAAGGAGCAGAAATTGAGGATGAGGACATTGCAGGTGAAGGGACTGACCTTGAGCAAGGACCCCGGGCGAGGGAAGGTTTGGCGCTCAGGGAGCAGTATCAGATGTGGCTGGATTGCAGGACAAGACACTGAGGGGGCGGAAGGGGGTGGTGGGGAGGTTAGAGAAACAGATTGGAGAGCCAGATTGCGACCATCCTTATAGGACATGACGAGGAATTTAGTATTTGTTCTGCAACCAGATGGGAGCCATGGAAGTCTTTGAAGCAGGCATGTAACATGACCGGACACATCATTAAGAAAAGTAACTGGCAGCACAGTGAAGGTTAAATTGCAGAGGAGGAGACTTAAGTCATGTACATCGTAATTACCAACAAGGTTGAAAGTGACAGTCACGCGATGGACAGGTCAAGTGCTATGCAAAGATGACATGTACCTCTTCATGTTGAAAAAACACTCCTGAAAGAAACAATAATGGCCTGTGTTTACTGTTACTTATTGTTGTAATTTTTGTTAGAGCATAATATGATATGACTTCTTTTTCTTGAAGGCCTTACATAATTTCCCTTCTGAAATGATGATCTATTTTGAAATGTGAGTACCTTATAAACAACCACATTTCTCTGCACAGAGCTGGACCCTCTGGTGTCACAGTTGATTACCCTCTTTACTGAGTTCCTGAAGAAACTGATCCAACTTCCTTGCGACTAAATCCCATTTTTATTTAGTATATGAAAAAGAAAGGCGACAATTCAGAACACCCTCATATTTTCTATCCCTGAATACCATTACCCGTATCATACTGATCAAATTGCAGTATTTCATTTTGGAAAAATAGCACAGCATTTTCCCCAAACACAAGCCGGAGGAGCTGGGAATATGTATGTCTTAAAGCTTGTTGAAGGGAACTCCCCAGGATCAACAGAAGCTTATCCTTTGTGTCCATAGAGACTGAATACCAAACCGCGTTTCTTGCGTGTCTTTTCTATGCCGGGCACTTGCACATGAATTTTTATTTAATTTTTAAAACGCTGTGTTCCATGTGTGATTTTACAAGTGACAGTACTGAGCTCAGAGATGTAAATAACTTGGCTAAGGATACACGCCTCTTTTCCAAAGCGATGTAAATAACTTGGATACACGCCTCATATCCAGAGTGATGGCTATTTCCACTTGCGTCTGCTTTGCTTGTTATGAGAAAGCGTACTCGGGTACGTAAAGCAAAATGCACATCGACAGGTAGAAGGGTCCTGCCAATACTGTTTCTCATAGGCAGTTTGGAACGCTCTCAGGAAGATTTATCCATCTCGTCGGTAAATATCAGTTCTCCTTCTAAGTAGTTCATTCCCTCCCTGGTCAACATGCAGGTAGAAGAGCAAAACGTCCATAAACAAAATTAAGTAAAGAGATTTTGTTTGCTCTCCCAGACTGAAAAGCCTTACTAAATAAATTTAAATTTAAATTTAAATTTAAATTTAAATTTTAAAAAGGGGGGAGGGGCACCTGGGTGGCTCAGTCGGGGAAGCGTCCGACTTCGGCTCGGGTCATGATCTCGCGGTTGATGAGTTCGAGCCCCACATCGAACTTCAGCTCAGGTCATGATCTCACAGCTCGTAGGTTCGAGCCCCGCTTCGGGCTCTGTGCTGACAGCTCGGAACCTGGAGCCTGCTTCGGATTCTGTGTCTCCCTCTCTTCCTCTGCCCCTCCCCCACTTGCACTCGGTCTCTCTCTGTCTAAAATATAAACATTAAAAGTACATATTAAACAAAAAAAGAATTGTCCATGGAACAGTTTGAAGATGCACAAGACCCCGGGATGTTTGTGTGATTTAAAAGATTCACAGGATTCTGATTAGGACTGGGCCCGGGAAACTTTTGTGGAAACAAGTGGTGATATATTGGTCCTCCATTACAAACCATTCTTGCACTTTTCTTATCAAATTCCCAGCTTTTGGTCAAACATGGAGAGCAACTTGAGAAAACACAGGGCACAGAGTTCTTCTTTGAGAGTGTGTAATTTTCAGTCCATTGATTGATGAATGGATAAAGAACGTGTGGTATATATGCAATGGAATATTACTCATCCATAAAAAAGAATGAAATCTTGCCATTTAGAACGACATGGATGGAGCTAAAGTGTATTATGCTAAGCGAAATAAGTCAGTCAGAGAAAGATAAATACCATATGATTTCACTCATATGTGGGATTTAAGAAACAGACAGATGAACATATGGGAAGGAGAAAGAGAGAGAGAGGAAGCAAACCACAAGAGACCCAAGGAGAGAGAACAAACTGAGGGTTGATGGAGGGAAGTGGGTGGGAGATGGGCTGGATGGGGGGTGGGCATTAAGGAGGGCACTTGTTGTGATGAGCACTGGGTGTTGTAAATGATGAAACACTAAATTCTACTCCTGAGATCAATTTTACCATCTATGTTAACTAACCAGAATTTAAGTAAAAACTGTTAAAAAATGTGTAATTTGGTCAGTATTTTACACGTGTGAAATGTTTCCAATCAGTTTTATAAGTAGAATGGTGTTTTTAATCCAGCAGAAATAGTGCTGTGCAAAGGACCACTATCAAAATAGGAATAAGGAAATGATGTTATTTTAACTTGAATAGACACCTGTAGATTTCACCGTTCTGTAAAACTGGACTAAATTATCAACTGTTGGGGTATCTCAAACTACCACCCAAGAAGAAAGTGTGCACACCCTCACCCATTATAGGCACTGCTTCAAAATGTATTGGGTATTATTAACTACTTACCATTCATTCTCATCTTAAGAGTCACATTCCTCATTTTTGTTTTATTTTGGTTTTCCAAACATCAATTCTCTCTTGTTCTGTAGACAGAGTTTTATGGGCACTTTTTGTCTAATTCTCAGCCCGATCAACCTCCCATTTTATGGTGGACTTTTGTTCAGCCGTTATTCCCATAAAAGATAAATCACAATACCCATCTGTCCTTGACTCTCTTTAATTCCATAGAATTTTTAAGTATACTGTGTTTTTCAGTTAATGAAATGTCTGGACAGTTAAGTAATAAATTATGTGCAGAAGTCGATTTCTAAGTCAGAAAAATTTAAACTATGAAGTTATTAACTGGAATCAATTTGCATAGATCTTGTTTCATTGTTACTTCAGTATTAGGAAGGAAAGAAGGAACAGCCAGGGAATGTGTGATTAGTCCAAAATGGATGGATTGAATTCACTTGGTAAATATAATTAGCCCTTAAACACCAACGTCATTAAACAAGGAACAATTTGCAGAAGACAAAAGAGGTTGATGCAAATTCTAGCGTGCCTTCTATTTTGTAAGTTAGCCTTGTCTAGATTTATGCAGGGCTGAGATATTTAACCTTCACGTGGAGTGGATGGCTTTTTTGAGGGAAAATGATTTCTGTGGAATACCGAGATTGTACTGGCAGTTCTGTGAAAGAGGTCCAACCCTGTGAAAACAGGCATGGAAATGAGCATTGATACTGAAATGCGCAGGAGAGATGACTCCTCATTACGGTACAGGTGAGGCAAACCCAGGTGATGAGCAGTGTGGGTACCAAGACCACAGGATGTGTACCCCACCGGTTCAGAAGGCCAGGGACATACTTTTTTCCCCTTCCATATTTGTTTTATATTTTAATAAAATGTGGGTTTGGATTCGGCACTCTTTGGTAAAGAAAGAGGAATCATTACCAGTAGTGAAACTTTACCTTTTGACCCTTGACAGCTCTGCTGTAATGAGCTTAAATGGAATCTTCCCCCCCCCCCCGCCCCCTTTTGGGAGACTGGTTTTGATCAGGCTGCTGTGCATGCCGAATTATGCCAGATAAATCCTAAAGCAGGAAAGCAGACCTGTTCTCATTATCACTCCAAACTCTGACGTGCTCGTGCAAAGTTTCAGGGGTGGCTTTGCGTCGTGTGTGAGCCTCCGGGCTTCAGGGAGCATTCAAACAAGGGCAGTTTAATCACCAAGCAGAGTGATGGCATTTGTTAGGTAAGGGTTTTTATTGTAAATAAATTAAAACATAGGAAGGACATCCTGACCTCAGATTAGAGAATGTCTATTGAAGGTATCGAAGAACTTACTTGCCCAAATGGAAGGAGGCTACTTGAGTTATAAAGGCCTGTGTGAAGGATACAAAGAAACACAAGACTGTGGCACTGAGTGGCAGTTAAGGGTTAGGATAGTCCATGACTGCTGTTGAAGAAATAGTTATTTGTAGATTGAATTTTTATTAGTGGAGATAGTACTGGTTGTATAACATCAAGCTTCATCTTCACTATCACCCGTCCTGTGACAACTTTTCTTACCCCTCCCTTCTGGAGCACTGACTTTCCTCATTGTTCTGATCTGTATGTACCCCCATCTTTGTGCCTGTAACTCAGCATCAGGGTTTGCAACCTTCTTGATGGACTGGCTGCAACAGGGTTTGGTAAATATGTGCAGGATATAAATGGAAAACCGATAGACAAGTAGATACGAATGTGCTTGAAAGAAGGCACAGCAGAGGCTATGAAAAGGAAAATGGAAAAAAAATATGAAAGACCTATAATGAATGAATAGGAAGTCACCAGTGATATGCATTTATTGTCAAATGCATTTTTGCAATTTATTTGGAGATTTCTTTCTGTAAGGACTTGTGCTGCTGCCATCATTCGGTCAACTCTTCAAATTCCATGTCTGTGTGAGGACTTATTCAAGGAATCTACTTTGCCGTCACCCGAAAGTGTTCTTCTCACCAGATGTCTCCTGGTGGATTCTTTCACCTTACCCTAAACAGAGATGATATGTCAAATGATGATGTACAAAATAATTATCCTCCGAGGGGATGTGACTGAAGAGTCATTGCCACCTCCTGTTTTCAGCTTTTGAGTTGCTTCCAAGGGAAATGAAGGTGAGGTTTGGTTTCTGGGCTAAAGGCACCAACCACCTGTCGATGTCTGCCATTTGATTTCTGCTGTGTACATCTGCAATTCACATCAGTCATCTGAAACTGACTTGTGCTGGTGAGCTAAGAGCTAGTAGACTTCAATCCTCTCAATAAAGTTCGTATTTCTGGGATTCTTAAGGACATTTGTATCAAAACGTTTTTACTCCTAACATCTTTCTTTGAGACGCTGGAACCATGGGCTGCTGCCCATTTACAACATAACCAGCTAGTGTAACTCCATAGAAACAAGCAATTATCAGCTCAGAAGAAAGAGCATAAGGAGTCAGACAGACAAGGACCCTCATCTCAGCTCCACCAAGTTATTCAAGGACCTTCAATATCCTCATCTACAAAATGGGGCAACAATACAATCCTCCTGAGAGGGTTTGTGTGAATAAATGATATGACCCGGGCCAAGCGTTTGACATTGGGTGGAGCACTTTTTAAAATAGCATTTTTTAAAAATAGGAGCCATGCTAATAACACATTATTACTTTAAAACAAAGTGGCAAGACACAAATTTGTCTGGAAGAGTCCATCAAGACTGTGTGTTAGATAGGGAATGCTATGCCGTTGTAGCAAAAGATCCCTTATAGTTCTAGAGCTCAAGGCATGCAGAAGTGTAGGTACTGTTTGCTTAAAGATGCTCAACAGACGTTCCAAGTCAGTGAGTTTCTACTTCATGAGGTCATTTTCAAGGTCTCTCTAGTTCGTCCATTTCAGGGAAAGGACACAGAACATGAAGCAGCAAATGTGGGAGGTCAGGGGTCGGGCGTGGAAGTGACACCTGTCAGGTCCATCAGACTGCACTGGGGGGGAATGATCACAGAGCTCCACACAACTGCTGGGCGCCCTCACTTCTGCTCCTGTGGAAGAGAAGGACAGTGAATTGTCCTCGAGCCGTCAGTCTTCTGTTGGGAGATTGGCAGAGCGCACACAGGTCCCTGGAAATTGCCTACGTGGAGAGTTTGTGAGTCAAGGCTGTCTAACGTGTATAGTTTTGTGGTTTTCTTTTTTTAAATTTGTTTAATGTTTATTTTATTTTTGAGAGACAGAGACAGAGCGTGAATGGGGGAGGGGCAGATAGAGGGAGACACAGAACCAAAGCAGGCTTCAGGCTCCGAGCTGTCAGCACAGAGCCCGACGCGGTGCTCAGACCCACAAGCCACGAGATCATGACCCGAGCGGAAGTTGAGCACTTAACCAACTGAGCCACCCAGACGCCCCTGTGGTTTTCTTCTTTTTCAAAAAATAATATTTTAATGTTTATTCAATTTTGAGAGAGAAGGGTGGGGGAGTGGAGGGGCAGAGAGAGAGGGAGACACAGAATCCAAAGCAGCTCCAGGCTCTGAGCTGTCAGCACAGAGCCCGACACGGGGCTCAAACCCACAAACCGTGAGATTGCGACCTGAGCCGAAGTTGGACGCTTAACCGACTGAGCCACCCAGGCGCCCCACCCCTCGTCTTTTTAAATGAGGAGTGGGAATAAGTCATTTATGAGATACCTTCCAGTTCTCAGTATTAGAGAATTAGAGACTACTGACTTTTAGCAAAACACCACTTTGGTTAAATATTTTCCTAATTGAAAAATTGCCAACAAAAATACAGGGTAAGGATTATTTTGTTTTCCATTTTCAAATATGAAATAACATTAAGTGAGCTTATGACAAACAACTGCCAAATTTATCCATTCAAACATTTCTAAAAACAAATAGAATAGTTTAGCTATGCCAGTTTTCCTAAGCTGTTTTTCTAAATTGGAAAATCCTGAAATTCCTATGATTGTCTATTAGATGTGATAATTGTATTTTTTAAATATTTTTTCACTAGGCTTCAGAGAGGAGTGCCTGGGTGGTTCAATCAGTTAAGTGTCTGACTTCAGCTCAGGTTATAATCTTATAGTTCTTGAGTTCAAGCCCCACTTCAGATCCTCTGTCTCCCTCTCTCCCTCTGCCCCTCCCCCATCTCAAAAATAAAAATGAAACATTAAAAAAAAGAAACAAATCAAAGCAAAAGGGGATTAAGGTCGGGGTTAGTGTTAGCTTATTCTTATCTTGGTAAAGAGAATGTGAAGCTTCAAGATAATGCATTATTTTTATTGATATTTATGCATAAGGAGATAGGTGATGTTTTTTTAAATATCTCTTTTGGACAGCAAAAGTATTTGTTGGAAGAACTACTTTGATAAGCCACCAAAGGTAGAGAGCAAGACTGCATAGTCTACTATGTGTAAGATTAGAATGATTTATATTCTTTCTGAAATCCACGAGAGTGAGCATAGAAACCTCTTCCAAGGAATTTGGCACTTAGAATATAGAAATTGCATTATAGTGTGCTGAAGGCAGGAGTTACATCTGTCTTGTTCACCAGAGTACAATCCCAGGATTTAGAGGGATGCTTGAGACATTATAGATATAAATATATAGAAATAGCTACATATATAAATATGGATATATAGATATAGCTACCGATATAGATAGAGATGGCAAGTTCCCATATTTTGTTGAATGAGTGGATGATTGTAGAAGTCTGAGCAGCAGGGAGGCCTCGGTTTACTCCTGGGTTGTATAAGCCAACCTGCAGATGGGGAAGGTGTCATTTGGCAAATGACCATAGTCACTACAAAGACAACAGTGGGTATTTCCCAAGGGATTTTTTTAAAAGACATTTTGGACAGAGTAAGAAAAGTAACTCAATAGAAGACAGTTTCATCTGTCAACCTTTTTAACATCATCCATCCTGTGTATTTGTTGACCTTTTTAATACAGTCAATCCTGTGTGACAGAGCCCATTGGATTGTAGGTGTCCCGGATGGTCAGTAGAGGCTTTTCTGTGTTCATTCGCTTACTCATTCATTTGTTCTCTTTTCAGTACTTACTATAGTGACACACAAGGGAGGCGAGACTGCCTTCAGTGAGCTTACAGCTCAGAAGCAAATACCAAGCTGTTAGTATATGCAGACAAACTCCAGACAAATGTCTTTCAATTGCAGTGGTTGGTACCAAGGAGATGTGTCTGGTAACCACGATTATAAATATCTGAGTACTACGTGAACAAATAACTTAGAACCTGAACATCTTCTGCACATTGGCTCAAGCAGCTCTTTATTGGTACCACCAGATAGCACTTTTCCCCTGTATGGGTTTTGTTGAGATGGTGGTGGCTCTGATGGTTTCTGCAGACATTTCAGCACAGCACTGCGTCTAAGTGGTCCTCACGTGGGGCCAGAACCACCCGTCTAGGAGGCATTTGCAAATATGTCGGTGCGTTTTCAGTTCTCGCAATGACTGCGCACCTCGGACAGAGGCTGAAATCCCTACATGCTGGCAGCACACGGACAGCTCAGTACCATGGGGGACTGTCCTGTCCAGACTATCCCTGGCTTCCCATCCAGAAGCATACGGGGAGATCAAGTCAGTCTTCGTCCATTTCTATGTTCTGAAGATCCAACTTTAGGTATCTGTCTCAGGCTAAGCGTGGGCAGACCATGCACACACTGGAACACAGGACAAAAGGGATTCTACCAGAATCCGTGATAATTAATGCTGCATTCAGGAAGGGAAGTGTGATCCTGGGGTAACCCCAACCAGAGGGCAATGAGGAAGAAAAACTTAAAATCCATGAGTTATGGGCTAGTCCTCCAGAGGCTGAAAGAGGCAGAAGGAAGAAGGAAGACTTTCTTTCCTAATTTGTCTGATGATGGAAAAAAATGCCCAGTCTTATTCTCAGGTTAAGACCATTAATGAATTTTAAATGTGCAGACTCAAGGCTGTCCTACCCTGTCTTAAAAGGATTATGGATTGGATTAAGGGACTTTTCTGTTCCAGCCAAGCTTACAGAACTTTCCTACTTTATTGAGGTAGAATTCTCTTTAATTTTAATGAGATTTATCCTTTCTTTGTTCTCTTAAAACTGAATCCAAAGCAGGTCCTTATCAGTGCTTTATAACCAGGTTAAATATTCCAGCTGACTCTATCCTCCTCTTTTTTAAAGGAAATCTGTTCAAAACCATTGGGGATGTTGTGATCAACATTCTGAAAAGTTTCATTTCCCTTAGGTATGTCAGGCAGCCCCCAGGCTGAATTCTGTAAACCATTGTGTTTTATTTCAGTTAACACAATAAAACCTCACTTACCAGGAAGTGCCTTATCTGTGAATCTCGAATATCTAGGATATAGTAACCCAAGCAACAAAGCGCCCGATTTTTATGCCAAAAATGAGAAACTTCAGGCTCTCTTGGGAGTCGATGTAGTCTCAATTTACACACCGTTGTAAGAAGTTTTGTTATCTGCTTCCCTGGCTCGTGACAGATTGAAAAATGGACAGCCAGGGAGTTATTTAGTTTGGGTTAAGGATTGCAGCAGGACCTCCTATAGCCTGGCACGGAAAAGGTACGGGCAAAGGGTACCCCACTTTTATTGGAAGACAAAAAAGGAACTCTAAAACCATGTGAGTTTGGAACCAGGGTGTTTTGTTCAGAGAAGCCATCCAGCTAGGCATTTCCTACAGCACACTGCTGGTTCCCTAGGTGTAGACACTGGTGGTCACGCTAACCATATGAAAAGAAGCGAGAGGGGTGCCCGAGGAGCTCAGTCCATTTGGTGTCCGACTTCGGCTCAGATCATGATCTCACAGTTCGTGGGTTCGAGCCCCATGTCGGGTTCTGTGCTGACAGCTCAGAGCCTGGAGCCTGCTTCCGATTCTGTGTCTGCCTCTCTCTGCTTCTCCCTTGCTCACATTCTGTCTCTCTCACTCTCAAAAATAAATAAACAAAAATTTTAAAAAAATAGAAAGAAGCAAGAGAAGTTTATAGCCCCTTTTACAAGGTTTCCCTCAAATTTCATCATTTTTTTCCAAATTTGTAATTTTTTTACAATTGTGCCGGCTATAAGACTAACTGTAACAGTCTGGGGGGAAAGCACCACTTATTTAGAATATCTTACTTCCTAATAAAGCTGGATCAATGAGACGGTTGTATGGGAAATTCAGTTTGGAAATCTACCTTTGAAAGTTGAAACTATTCGAAAGTAAACACAGCAAATTCTGTACCTCTTATCCCCCATCATGGGATATGTGTCTTCCTGACCTACAGATGTCTTCATACTATATGTTATTCACTTGATTGCCTCAAGTGCACACTGGGATGCAAAGTTACTCAGTGTCATGAGAACCTGCGTCATCAGGCTGGTGCATGGGTGAAACCATAGTTTCCAATGCCCCTTACATAAGTTGAGGGAGAGAACGTCTTTTATTCATTTTGCACCATCACAGGTAAAGAGAATTGAGGAATTGGACTGAAATCAAATGCTACCAAAATGGAAAATATGTGTTACATAATAATTAAAGCTTACAGATTAGATTATTCTTCTCTCTTTGTTAGTAACCCTTAGATTAGCGTAATTGCATTTATGGCGTGTGTCCTGCCTATGGATTTATTCCAGAGAAGGACTAATCAATGCAGATAGAGTACAATGCATAGCCCTAAAATGTTTGCATATATTGGACCACTATTGTTCTAATACCCAATGTCTAATAGGGAAGAAAAATATACTAGTTACTGAAATAATGATAAATCATGAGAGAATGAACTGGATCCTATGAGAGCAAAGGTGGGGAGGGGGAGGGCTGACCTGTTCTCTGCCTAAAGTTTTGAGGTGTAGAACCATCCAGTTGGGGTTAAATTGTGGTGCCCACAGTGGGCAGCAGAAGTAAATCGTTGTCCTTACTCTCTTCTCATCTTATTCTTGCCTCAGTTTTTTACATAGTATTTCTGGCCTTTTACTACACAGAGGTAAATATTGTAGACTTTCATATTAGTTTATGAGGAAATTCTGAGATATAGGTAATCTGCATTTTTAAGCATTCGATAAGTGACTTGTAATCATTGGAGAGTTTTGGAATTATACACAGTCTATTAAATGGAATTTAAAATAGACCACATGCTTTTCTATGGCCTCCTACTTCTTGCCTGAGACTAAAATACCACTTTCCCTCACATGACAATGTCATGAATATTATTTGTGAGGGACTTTGAGAATTTCAAGACAAAGGTGCTGAAGGTTTTTGAGAACAAAAATGAATGTTGTTACAATTTTTACTTTGTCTCCCTCATCCATGAGTGTCAAATTCATATTTATCCCAAACTTCCTTTGATTGTTAATTCAAGGAGTGAGATACTGAAAATCAACTGTTCACATTTCTTACCTTATCCCCTCTAAGTAACGAGTGTATATGTCCTCATTCAGTATATACATCCTATTTAATTTTTTATTAATTTTTAAAATTTTTTAATGTTTAGTTATTTTTGAGAGAGACACAGAGCACGTGAGCAGGGGAGGGGCAGACAGAGAGGGAGACACAGACTCCGAAGCAGGCTCCAGGCTCTGAGCTGTCATCACAGAGCCCGACACAGGGCTCCAATCCACGAACCATGAGATCTTGACCTGAGCCGAAGTCAGAGGCTCAACTGACTGAGCCACCCAGGCGCCCCTGCACACCCTATTTTAAAATAACTGTAGGGAAGATGTCCTTATTAAGAATGTCTGGATGGTAGATGTGAAAGTTGTTTTTTATGTACTTGCCAGGGGCTATCTAAAGTAGAAGTTCAATATAAGCAATCCATTTTAATCCTTTGCTTTTCTTACTTTAAAGCTCAATAAACATTTGGTAAATGAATGTTGAATGTTAATGCATTCCGTTTGCCCATCTCATGAAATAGACAAAGGGAGGCAGTCCCCTTAATACAAGCAGCAATGACTTAAGCGCTTAATCCTAGTGAAATGAAGATGTTTAAGTGCCACTCACTCTTCCTGAGTGACTCATAGGTCAGAAGCAGTCAGTCAACTGCAAACATCTTATGTGTGGTTAAGAAATCCAAGTTAATTTGCAGAATTAAATAATTCCCAGCACTGCCCAACCCAACAGTGCTACATCTCAGCAGTTTGTTGCATAAATAGCAACTACTGATAGTGGCTTGTAACACCGCGAATCTTACCGCGTAACTCTTCTGAACTTAGCATGGGCCTGGTCTCATTGGCCATCGTAATCAAGACTGACACCTTGCAGAGGAATACTTTCTCTTGCGTGTCACCAATGTAACTTTAGCCTCTGACCATCCCCCCCAAAATCCATATATGAATATAAAAATTTAGCTGTTTAGATTTTTTTAATAAAGAGACTCAGAGATGCCTGGGTGGCTCAGTCAGTTAAGTGTCTGACTTTTGGTTTCGACTCAGGTCACTATCTCACCGTTTGTGAGATCAAGCCCAGAGTCAGGCTCTGGGCTGACAGGAGCCTGCTTAAAATTTTCTCTCTCTCTCTCTCTCTCTCTCTCTCTCCTAGCCCCTCCCCCTCTCTTTCTCTCAAAATAAATAAATATTTTTTTTAAAAAAAGAGAATCAAATATCCAAATTTAAGACCCCAGTTGAGGGTAGGCTGGGGATAAGGAAAAGCTTGAGTTGGCCTTAAACAGCTCTTTCCAAGGATTGTAGCTCTTGAAACTTTAAATAAATGTCTTAAGGGGCACCTGTCTGGCTCAGTCGGTGGAGCATGTGACTCTTGATCTCGGGGTTGTAAGTTCGAGCCCCACGTTGGGTGTAAAGATTATTTAAAAGTAAAAATCTTTAAAAGTAAATAAATAAATGTTTCAAAATAGTAACTAAGAAAGAACCTTTTGCATCCAGGATTTTTAATAATTGTGTCCTAAATGGTAGGCAGGAGATATATTTTGTTTTTCCCTGGTATTCTCCCACAGCTTCTAGGGCTGTGCCCCACCTAATAGCCCTTGGGGAATGAATGCTGGATGCCAAAGAATGGCACCTTGCATGGTGTCTCCCCTTGCCACCCCAGCAAACAAGGTGGTATATAATGATTGTGATGGCATTGTAGGAGAATCAGCACATTTCCATGAAAATGGTTGACAATTGCTTATTGGAACAGGAATATGTAAAGACGTATATGTAAATGATTCCAATTTTATCCAAATTGTAGGACTTGTCTTCATGCTTCATAATTTTGAGGTTACTGAAATTGTTAAATGCTTGAATTTTTTTTAATTGGCGTGTCTGTTAAAAACAGTTTGGAATATAACTGTCTCAAAAGAAAGATTATATTTTGTAATTCTATTGTTTTTTTCCCCCTTGGGAAAGCTCTTATCTTCCTGAGTATATTGTTTTTTCATATTGTAGTTATGATGAATTTCAGATGTGGATGACTTTGTTTTGTAAACATTCACATAACAGAGCCAGGGGTTGGTGGGGGGGGGGGGGTGCGCCTGAAGTTGAGCTCCTGACTTCAGCTCAGGTCATAATCTCACAGTTAGTGGGTTCGAGCCCCACTCTGGGCTCTGTGCTGACATCTCAGAGCCTGGAGCCTGCTTCAGTTTCTGTGTCTCCCTCTCTCTGCTCCTCCCCTGCTCTCCCTCTCTCTCTCTCTCTCTCTCTCTCTCTCTCTCTCTCTCAAAAATAAATAAACATCTAAAAAAATTAAAAAACAAAACAAAACAGAGCTTGGACTTGATGTGGTCCCCAGTGCTCATACATCTGGCCGTTGAAGGAGACCTTTCAGGAAACTCAAAGCCTTTTCTAAGAAATTAGGGAATGAGGGGTGCCTGGGTGGCTCAATCAGTTAAGCATCTGACTTCAGCTCAGGTCATGATCTCACGGTTCATGAGTTCAAGCCCCGTGTTGAGCTCTGTGCTGACAGCTCAGAGCCTGGAGCCTGCTTTGCATTGTGTCTCCCTCTCTCGTTCTCTGCCCCTCCCCCACTCGTACTCTGTCTCTCTCTTTCTCTCTCTCTCTCTCTCTCTCAAAAATAAATAAGACATTTTTAAAAATTAAAAAAAAAAGAAATCAAAGAATGAGCTGTATGGATTGTCTTATAATCAAGTGCTTGGTTCTTGAATGTGTAGGTTTCCCAGAGTATATGCAGTGGAGAGTTCTGATTTATTAAATGGCTCCATACCTGCATCAGAAAAGCAGGGGCGGAGGACCAATCAGCACCTCGACATCTTCCTCCTAACTCAGTGTTTCGCTTAAGAGGCTTATCCCACAGGTCTGTGGGCTTTTGCAGAGAGGAAACTCCTATTTTAAAATACTTACATACACAGTTTGGGCTGGATTTTAACTCAGTAAAAATAAGCTATTTTGGAACCCGTTTTTTAAAATATATTATCTGTTCAATTTTACCTAGACTTTTGTGTTATGTTAATGTATCAAGGAGCGAGTGACGATAGATATGGATACCTGTCATCCTCTGAGGAAGGAGTTATAAGCACAAGTAGTCACAGGCCTTTGGTATGCCAAGTAAATCCTGTGGAACCACAAGACCAAAGAGATTAGACAGTTAAACTGCAGCCTGTCGAGCCAAGGTGAAATAATACTGACCGTGTCTTTTTAGATGCCTGAATTTGTTCTTCAATCTGTGTACAAAAATAGCAACAATAATCATATTGCTGCTTCCAATTTGTTTTAAAAGACACTGTAAAATAAGGAGATTTTGGAAAGGGAAAATGGGTGTGGTTGTGCCCTCTGTGGTGCATTTTTACACAGCCGGGAAGTCACAGAGAAAATGAGCATGAGCCCCCTACTCTTTTTCCTGTAACAAAATGTCGAGTACTGAGTTGATCAAAGAAGAAGAACATTATTTTTTTATACAGGCATAGTGGTACAATTTTGTTTAAGTTTTATGTATTATTTTGAGAGAGAGGGAGGGAGGGGCAGAGAGAGAATTCCAGGCGGGCTCCACACCATTGGTGCAGAACCTGACATGGGGCTCAAACTTCAAACCAAGAATCAGACGCTTAACCGACTGAGCCACCACCTTCTAACATGTGCCTTTTAATGTCTATTGATATATTTGTATTTAATACTTATATTTAAGATAATTATATTTTTTTCTATAATGTATAATATTGTTATATAGTATACAATTTCATATATTTACACACACACCAAAAATTTGGCACACCAATTAGTTCTTTAGTCTTTATTCAGGACAAGGTTTCTAAAATACTGTGCAGCATACCATCCCATTTTTAAAAAATATTTTGTAATGTTTTTTTATTTTTTAGAGAGACACAGAGACAGAGACAGAACAATAGTGGGGAAGGGGCAGAGACAGAGGGAGACACAGAACCTGAAGCAGGCTCCAGGCTCCGAGCTGTCAGCACAGAGCCTGACGCGGGGCTTGAACTCACAAACCGCGAGATCATGACCTGAGCTGAAGTTGGATGTTTGACTGAGCCACCCAGGCACCCCTTTTTCTGTAGAAGTTCGATTGGTTCTTTTTATGTCTTGTGTGATTCTGTTACCATGCTCATACTTTCCTTTCTCGGACATTGTGTGTGTGTGTGTGTGTGTGTGTGTGTGTGTGTGTGTGAGCTCCTTTAATGTCCTTGTCTACTAACGATGCCATTTATTTCATGTCCAGACCCATTTCTGTGGATTCTCTCTTCACTAGGATTGTGGGTTTCTTCTTGTTTGCATGTCTGAGGATGTTAACATCTGATGCCAGACATTGTGAATTTTATTCTATGGGGTCCTGACGTTTGGCATCCCTCTAAATGTTTTCTCTTTGTTGTAGGATGCATTTAAGTGGGAAACATTTCAATCTTTTTGAGGCTTGCTTTTCAGGAAAGACCCAAGGTCTTTAGTTTAAAGCTACTTTGACCCCATGACTGACTGTGTCTTCAGAGTCCTTTGTAAAGGTGTGTGTATGTGAATTCTTCCTGGCCTGTGTGGTCTGAAGATTGCTTTGCTGCTCCTTCCCTGGGATGCATTCCCCAACCTCAGATGGTTTCCTTCTACACATGCACCGGCCAGTCACACCCGACGGATTTCCGGAACCCTCTCTCTTTGCAGCTCCTTAAACCCTGCTTCAGCCATCACATCCCTAATGAAAGTCTAGGAGTCTCTTTTTTTTTCCCCAGGAGAATTGATTGTGACTTCATCTACAGTGGTTCAGTTCATCATTTCTTCCAGCATTATAGCACCTCTCTGGTCGATTTTGCGTTGCTCCTTGAGGCTTCCAAATGACCTCTCAATAAACTGTAGCTGTGATACACCCTTTTTTTAAGTCGCCCACTGCACATCACAGAATGTGTCCACGGTGTGTCCCACAGCCCAAGAGAGCGAAGGAACAAAGGCATTTATAATACGTTCACATTAGTTAATACGTGAGAATTTGGGCCTCTGTTTAACATTGCAGATAAACGAAATACATTTTCCAATAGTTGCCTTTGCTCGGCTTTCTCCCCTCAGTCCTTCTGCATAATTTTACCAGTGACAGGAAGGAGGGAGTAAGGAGCACGTTCATTAAATTTGTAGAGGATACCAAGCCCGAAGGGGATCGTAATCTCAAAATATAAGATTAGGGTTAATTATATCCTTGGCAAGTAGGATGAGTGATCACAAAGTAAGTAAAATTAAATGAAACTACAAGCTATTAAGTTTTAGAAACGAATTAAGCCACCTGCCATGATAGAGAGGGTTGGAACCACATAAGATTGTAAGAGCCGTGGTGAATCACAAGCTGAAAACGCGTCAAAAATGAAATTTCCTGTTGTTATAGGATGCTTTGTAAAAGTGACAAAGATAATTATCCTTTCACAATCATAATTATACAACCCATATAAAAATCCTGTGGCATTTTTGAGATCTATTTTTATTTTAAGAGCATTAGCAAATATAGGGTTTTAAGAAGAAAGCTGTTAAACTCCTGCAAATGGAACCCACGAAGAAACCTTATTCCCGTTTTCCCTTTTTGCTTTCTTGCCTCTCTGTAAGAACGAGTTGTGTGTACAGAAAAGTAGCGTGCTGTATCAAAGAAAACATGCAAACAAAAAAGAACAACCACTGCCTTTAACCGAAACCAAAGCAGGAGCCTTAGCATTGGGAGCCAGTAAATGAAAAACACAACAAACTGTTATGAACATCAGAAAGGTTTTCAGCAGGCCCTGCGCTAACCGTGTGCGGGTGTGCAGAAGAAAGCCCGACGTCCAAATAGCTTTTTTTGACTTTCTCAGTGTCTCAAGAATATATAATACCATCTAAACTTCACAGCCATTTCGTGAAATATTATTTCCATTTTGCAGATGATGAAATTGAGTGGTCTCAAAGAAATGAATCCCATTTCCAGGCAGGTAGCTAATTAACAGCACTGTCTGCACAGACACAAATTTCTGCAACACTGGGTCGAACAAATGGTAATCCCAAATGCCTGGATGGATGCATGGTGGAGTACTTTGAAGGCACCAAAATGCTATAAAATGGAAGATGAGAAATGTGTCTGTGGCCTGGAGACTGGATCTTCCCCCAAAAAAAGTGCTGCTGTGAATTCCCATGAATTCCTTCCACTCTCAGGGAAAAAGAAAACCTATTCGTCACTTTCCATACTGTGGCGCTAAGAATTGAAAAGACAACCTAAGACGTTTGTCCTCAGTGAGCGTTTAGTTCATTAACTCCTGGGGAGTAGGATGACTGTTAATATTGTAAGCCGACGATGCCACCAGCTCCTTCCCCGTTGAGCTTGAGTTAGTGATGTAGGTTACCGTGCCACCTCCAATCATTTATCTATTTTTAGGTTGTTTTGTATTCCTCTTTAAAAATGAGAAGTTATGGGGCGCCTGGGTGGCGCAGTCGGTTAAGCGTCCGACTTCAGCCAGGTCACGATCTCGAGGTCCGTGAGTTTGAGCCCCGCGTCGGGCTCTGGGCTGATGGCTCAGAGCCTGGAGCCTGTTTCCGATTCTGTGTCTCCCTCTCTCTCTGCCCCTCCCCCGTTCATGCTCTGTCTCTCTCTGTCCCAAAAATAAATAAACGTTGAAAAAAAAAATTTTTTTTTAATAAATTAAAAAAATAATAAAAAATAAAAATGAGAAGTTAGGGGCATCCGGGTGGCTCAGTCGGTTAAGTGTCCCCCTCTTGATTTCGACTCAGGTCATGACCTCATGGTTCGTGAGTTCGAGCCCCATGTGGGGGTCTGGGCTAATAACGTGGAGCCTGCTTGGGATTCTGTCTCCTCTCTGCACCCCTCCCCTGCTTGCTCTCTGTATCTTTCTCAAAGGGCAAAAAATAAATAAATAATGATAAGTTAATAACAGGGTCTCTTGAAGTGTATGTTGAAAATTTGGACCAAAAAAAAAGTGGGAGGGATAAAATTGATGTTGACTTGGAAGAATTATCCTTTGCACGCGGAAGACTTCTCTCCCATCTGAACAGAGGGGGGACGGGAGTGACTTAGCACAGAGGGTTGTGTGGTAGGTGGACCTTGAGTGATTTCCAGCTGAGGTGGACTGCTTTCTCAGGGAGCCCATGGGGCAGATCAGCTGTCCACAAATGTGTGCATTGGGCATGAAACTTGGGTACAGGACAGGTGGCAGAGTGGAGTGGGGTGTGAATGCAAGGGGCTTTATGCAGCTGCTATGGAAATTCCACTTCTCAGAATCCCTTCCTGTCCTCTCTGTATGCGCATGCAGTTTTTCACAACACACAAGGATTCTGCTAGCTTGTGAATGTCCAGTGATAGCAGAATGGGTTGATAAATTAGGCTGCAGGAACTCAGTAGAATATTTTTAGCAAAGAGAGGCTATTCTAGCCACTTCTTCTCCTCATAATTATCTCCTGGCTTGACAAATTCTGAACAGGTAAAGACTTAACTCTACACACTACTATTCAAAAGAGTCTTGGGGCGCCTGGGTGGCGCAGTCGGTTAAGTGTCCGACTTCAGCCAGGTCACGATCTCGCGGTCCGTGAGTTCGAGCCCCGCGTCGGGCTCTGGGCTGACGGCTCAGAGCCTGGAGCCTGTTTCCGATTCTGTGTCTCCCTCTCTCTCTGCCCTTCCCCCGTTCATGCTCTGTCTCTCTCTGTCCCAAAAATAAATAAACGTTGAAAAAAAAATGTTCAAAAGAGTCTTGTCCAGCGAACCCGAAATTGCCTTTTGTTGGACACGTGTGATCGTGTGAAGGAATTTAGTCACACCGTTGACTGGCCACCACTGAGGTGAAGTTATATGACTCTAGAAAGTCTTTTTCTGCCATTTTGTCATACTGTAGAACTCAGGATATCCCAGGGAAAAGAATTCCTAGGTCTGTCTGGAAACATAAACTTATAATAATCTGGAAGTGAAAAGAAACTTGGAGATCATCGTTTTGTTCCCTCCTTTTAGAGACGAGGGAACTGTGTCAGTCACGGGGTGCCTTACTCGGAATGTTCTGGAAGGTGCTAGTGGTGCCGCAATTGTGCTGGCCAGGCTTCTCCAGGGAGATGTTGATCTTTCACAGTGGAAGCCAACAAACCTCTCTACAGATCTCTGTCTATTCACAGAGCCTGGGACTCCCTCTCTGCCCCCCACCCTGCCGTTCTCCATTGCCTCCTGGGAAGCGTGAATGTCCCTCTGCCACTGGCCCTTGGTCTTAGCTGGCTGCTTTTAAATCCTCATCCTTACGGCAATAAGTCCTGTTCAGGGTCAGGTGCATTTAATGCTTTATTATTTTCTAGTTATGACATTTGTAATGTCAATAGTTTATAGCAACAGACAATAGAAACGTCTGCAGACTCTTATTTCAACAGCTATATTTGACAGAAATTAACTGATGACACATTTTGAGGCTAAAAGACCAGTAGTTTAATTTCCTGGTGTTGCTGATGTCAGATTGACCATAAAAATTGAAATCTCCTTCTTACCTGACACCAAAAGCGGCTTTGTAGGGGAGGAGCCCAACTTCTGACTTTTACCTCTTTTATTTGATGTAAGAATGTTGAACCATAGTAGAAAGACTCTCAAGCAGTCAGTATATTCAGTATGCATTTAAATGGTCAAACGAGAATCAAACTGGCAATGAAATGAACTTAATAAAATGAGTGGATATATTCTTACCAAAAATAAATGCGGGAAATGGGAGAGATACCTAAGAACAAATGGTATGCATAAATAACTGAAATTCTGAGAGCTTATCATCAAATGTGGGATTACTGTAAATGGATATGTTGTCATATAGAGAAAACAAAATGAACAGAAAACGAGAAAAATCAGTACGCATACCACAGCATAGTGTCTCTCTGAGGCTTGTTGAAACACACGAGGAATAACAAATTCCTTTAATCATCATAAGTAAATATGGACTGCCAGTACTCTGAGTAAAGTTTAAAATATCATCCTCTTCAACTTTAGGAGACAGTAGACTATTAATGTCATTTGTGGTTTTGTTTGACATGTGTTAGACACGCACAGGGAATGTGGAGAGTTCATAAAATACCCTGCCCTCCCGCTCACAGACGCTCTGTCTTTGTGACATCCCATGTAGAGAGTCCAGTGGGAAGATGCTGTCCCCATCGTGGCTCACGCTCACCCTCCTGGCCAGGTGGATGGGGCAGGGGTTTCGCATAAGGAAGGCAGCCAAGCTTCCAACAGCTAAGCCACTTTCAGAGCATGCAGACTCCCACGCTGTAGAATCAAACTTCCGGAAGACTTAATGGTTTTGGGGGGGACGGGGGGTGGGGAGGAAGTTGGGGGTTTTTTTAGTAGACACACAGTGTTACATTAGTTCCAGGTGTGAGACATAGTAATTGGACATCTCCATAGTTTAGGCTGTGCTCACAAGTAGAACTACCAACTGTACATGGACTGCCTTCCTTATACACTTCCTTTCATCCCCGTGACTGATTGGTTCCAGAACTGGAAGCCTCTGTCTCCAACTCCCCTTCACCATTTTTGCCCATCCCCTCCCCCCCACCCCCGTCCCCTCTGGCAACCACCAGTTTGTTCTCTGTGTTTATGGATCTGTTTCTGTCTTTTGCTTGTTTGTTTGTTCATTCGGTTTGTTTTTTTTTAGACTCCACACAGAAGTGAAATCATAGGGTGTTTGTCACTCTCTGACTTATTTCATGTAGTCTAATCCCGTCTGGGTCCATCCGTGGTGTCACAACTGTTAAGATCTCATTCTTTTTTGTGGCTGAGTAATATTCCATTGTATATTTATACCATACCCCAGAAGATGTACTGTTGATGCAATACTAGGTTTAGAAACAGAATTGAATACAAACAACAGCAACAACAGGAACCACACAGAAAACCTGAATTCTTATCCTGGCTTTGCTTGCGAAACACTGTATTCCTTTGTAAGTCCCTTATGCGCCCCAAGGCCTCTGAAACTCCCTATTAAAAAAAAAAAACTGCCGTGTCTCTTCTACTTCTTGGGAAATAATGCGAGATTTAAATTCCGAGCTTTCAAAAATGTATATTATGTGTGTGTTATATGTGTTACATATTATACATAAAATATAGCATACAGAGAGAGAGAGAGAGAGTGAAACACATAATTTCTGGGACTTTGTAATCTTAAGAAAAAATTATAATGTTGGCCGTTTAAAGCTTGCGTGGGTACAAAATGCAAACAGGGTTCACAAGGTGTATATTAAATAACATAGCAAATCTAGAAATGTGGACAGGAAGGATTTTTGCTTGTTAATCAAATTTTTTTCACTTAATTTCGCCTCTTTCCCAACTGACTTGAATACTTTTTTTTTCTTTTTTCTTTTAGAGAGAGAGAGAGAGTATGAGTGGGGGAGAGGGGCAGAGGAAGAGAGAGAGAGAATCCTAAGCAGACTCCACACCCCATGTTTGGGATTCCCAGGGATCACGACCCTGGGATCATGACCTGAGCCGAAATTAAGAGTCGGATGCTCGGGGCGCCTGGGTGGCTCAGTCGGTTAAGCGTCTGACTTCGGCTCAGGTCACGATCTCGCGGTCTGTGAGTTCAAGCCCCACGTCGGGCTCTGGGCTGATGGCTCAGGGCCTGGAGCCTGCTTCTGATTCTGTGTTTGCCTCTCTCTCTGCCCCTCCCCCGTTCATGCTGTGTCTCTCTCTGTCTTAAAAATAAATACACGTTAAAAAAAAAATTTTTTAAAAAAAGAGTCGGATGCTCAACCAACTGAGCCACCCAGACAACCCTTGAACATTTTTCTTTCTAATTATAGTTCAGTAAATGTCTGCTACATGCTACATGAAAATCAGGCTGCTGAATTTTTTTAATGCATATTGTTTATGTGCCTAAGATAAACTGAAGTTCAATGGCTAATTAAATATTAGATTATTAATTTAATGGCATAAAATCTGGGTCTCAGGAGTGTAAACCTTTCAGATTCAAGACTTAAGTTCCAAGTCTGTGTCCTTCATTTCTCCTGAAGGAAAAAACAAATAATCACAGAGAACTTTCTAGAACTTCGATAAAGCAATGTCTTATTCCTCTAAAAGTGTAGGTCCCTATAATAAAAACAACTCCTGGAGAGTCCTAGTGTCCATTGATAGATGAATAGATAAAGAAAAGGTGATACACACACACACACACACACACACACACACACACACACACACACACTGGAGTATTATGTAGCCATAAAAAGAATGAAATCTTGCCATTTGCAACAACATAGGTAGAGCTAGGAAGTACAGTGCTAAGCTAAATAAATAAGTCAGGGGACGACAAATACCATATGCTCTCACTCATATGTGGAATTTAAGAAACAAAACAAAGGGGACAAGACCACAGAGAGACAAACCAAGAAACAGACTCTTAACTATAGAGAACAAACTGATGGTCACCAGAGGGGAGGTGGTAAAACAGGGTGAAATAGGGGATGGGGATTAAGGAGGGCATTTGCCTTGATGAGCCCAGGGTGATGTAGGGAATTGCTGAATCACTATATTGTACACCTGAAGCTAATACTACACTGTATGTTAACTGTGCTGGAAATGAAATTTAAAAATTAAATTAAAAATAAGTAAATAAATAAAATTCCAATGGAGAAGAATCCAAGGGGACTTTCCAGGATTATGAAATTCCCCTTTCATTACAGTAAACATTAGTTACACTAATGTGTACTTCTAAAATCAAAACTGTTAACAAATTAATTCTGGTGATCATTTGAAATGAAAAACTATAATTATATATTATGTAATATCTAATGAGTGAAGTATATATAGAGCATGAATAGTAACCATAATATTAATTCCTAGAAGTTATTTAGTATTTATTGTGTGCCAGGTGATTTATATATTATCTCTACAACGACCACACAAGATGTATATTTTCTTGCAGGAGCTCATACAATTTGTAACTGATGGAATCAGATGGATCTACCTGGTTCCAAAGCTAATGAATGCTCTTTCCAGAACACCAGAGTTTCCTTAGATATGTTCTACAAACATTGATGTGTGTGTGTGTGAATCCCTTTGAGTATTTCTAACAAGCTGTCAGATGTCAGTGCTAATGACCATTGGCCACACGTTGAGTAGCAAAGCTGTAAAGTGCAATAATCCCAGAGTATTTCCCTAGAAATGACCAAAACAAAAAAGTAACCTTGAATTTGTTAATGTGCATTGTGATCTAAAAGGAGAGGAGCATATATCCCATTTTTCAAATCTGTCTGGTAATAGAAATTTTTCCCTATCCAGCATACCTGAGGATTAGGGTTCTCTTTAGAAGGCTGCTTTCCATCATGCTGACTGACCTTTTCTGGAAGACACTGAAACAAAGACTTGGCAGTGGTCAGAATAAGGTAAAGTTATATAACCATTATTATGCCTAGTAGTTACTGGAGCTGGGAAGGCAATGGTGGGGGTGGGGGGGGGGATACAAAAAAGAATAAAGCAGGACCCGTGCCTTCAAGGAGAGCTCAACTTGGTGAAAATAAATGTGTAAAAAAATTAACTTCAGGGCAGGATTAAATGAATTCTAAATGGAGGTTGAGAAAAATGCAGTAAGAACTCAAGGGAGCTGGGCACCTGGGTGGCTCAGTCGGTTAAGCGTCTGACTCTTGGTTTCAGCTCAGGTCATGATCTCACAGTTGATGAGATCAAGCCCCATGTCGGGCTCTGCACTGATAGCAGGGGGCCTCTTGGGATTCTCTCTCTCTCTTTTCCTCTCTCTGTGCCCCTCCCTCACTTGCTCTCTCTCTGTCAGAACAAACCAACTAACAAAACTTAAAAAAAAAAAAGAAAATGAAAGAAATAGAGGGAGGAATTGCTCATTGTAAACTTTATTAGTAGTTTCAAATTCTCCTTTTTTCCTGTATCTGATGCTTCCTTTACTGAAGCCCTTAGACACTGCAGGGATTGTTTGTGGAGACTGTAGGAGCTAAAAACATTTTCCAGATTGAACCTTTTCCCTTATTAGAAACTCCTTCCTTTCCTTACTTCTCCACGGGGGCCAGGCCAGGACACCAGTGATTTTTTTTTTCTTCAGAACACATCCTGCATGATATTTGCACATCAGCATTTTGAATTTTTTTTAAGTTTATTTATTTTTGACAGAGACAGAGTGTGAACATGAGCTGGGGAGGGGCAGAGAGAGAGGGAGACACAGAATTGGAAGCGGGCTCCAGGCTCCGAGCTGTCAGCACAGAGCCTGACGCGGGGCTCGAACTCACGAGCTGTGAGATCATGACCGGAGCCCAAGTCAGATGCTCAACCGACTGAGCCACCCAGGTGCCCCGCACATCAGCATTTTGAATTTCTTCTTTAGTTCAGTTGCTTTATGGGGGGGAGTGGTGAAGACGGGGATCTATTTGCTTTTCCCTTCCAGTGTGGGAGGAAGCAGGGCAGTGGGAAGCAAAGGAGAGCTGTGTGTCGCCACCTGCCTCTGGCACCCTTGACTGGTCATTATAACCAGGATTTGATGAGTCCTACCCCAGTTCCCTGGATCTGACCTCAGAGGTCTCAGGCAAAGGCACCATGCTGCCATTGTGTCATTCAGAGCTAAGAACTCTGGTATCGGTTTCTGGTTCTCGCAGACAGAGAGAGCCACAAGATCTTCTTTGCTTAAAAATGTGAACTTTCATCATATGGTTACTGACCTCTTCGGTATACGGAAAAGTGGTATAAACACCATGTTCCAAAAAGAATCATGACATTTTGCCATCAGCTTTGTTGCTGTAACTCTTCTCCTAGATCACTCAGTAAGTCCATCACTTTTTCTTCTCAGGATCCAGAATCATTTCTTTTCTGGGGGTCCATCTATTCCTTTTAGGCCAACGTTTAGCTTTCTTTTAGTCAAATCCCATTATGGTGGCTCCTTTCCTCTTAAAAATTGTAACAGTAATGGTGCCTGGGTGGCTGAGATGCTTAAGCATCCAACTTTGGCTCAGGTCATGATCTCACAGTCCGTGGGTTCAAGCCCCACATCAGGCTCTGTGCTGACAGCTCAGAGCCTGGAGCCTGCTTCGGATTCTGTGTCTTCCCCTCTCTCTGCCCCTCCCCTGCTTGTGCTCTGTCTCAAAAATAAATATTTTTAAAAAACATTTAAAAATTAAAATAAAATAAAACAGCTAACATTGGCAGTATAAAGAATCACAAATCTCTGTTCACAGTGTCACCTATCACGACATGAACGTATACGTGAGTTTTACATCGATTTGTCAGAAAAGTGATGTTCAAGAAAATATATTTCCTTAAATTCACATTTCTGGTTGTGTTCATCCTTTCTTCTCAGGGGATGAGTTACCCACTTTTTTATTTCAGTTAGGATTTTAACCCCAGAAGCTCTTCTTACCCCCTCTTGCATCTTGACTTTAGCCAGTGTTTTCTCAATATTTCCTCCTTCAGTAATTTTTTTTTATTTAAAAAAATTTTTTAATGTTTATTTATTTTTGATAGAGAGAGAGAGACAGAGCATGAGTGAGGGAGGGGCAGAGAGAGAGAGACACACACACAGAATCCGAAGCAGGCTCCAGGCTCCGAGCTGTCAGCACAGAGCCTGACACGGGGCCTGAACTCACAGACCACGAGATCATGACCTGAGCCGAAGTCAGATGCTCAACCGACTGAGCCACCCACGTGCCCCGGTTTTTTTATTTTTTTAAGTTCATTTATTTATTTGGAGAGAGAGCACAAGTGGTGAGGGACAGAGAGAAGGAGAGACAGAATTCCAAGCAGGCTGCACACCATTAACGCAGAGCCCGATATGGGGCTCAAACCCACAGACTGTCAGA
This sequence comes from Leopardus geoffroyi, assembly GCF_018350155.1. NCBI lineage: Eukaryota > Metazoa > Chordata > Mammalia > Carnivora > Felidae > Leopardus > Leopardus geoffroyi. The sequence goes on along the minus strand of NC_059334.1, from coordinate 9,409,810 downwards.
TCATGACATGAGCCAAGATCAGGAGTTGTTCGCTTAACTGACTGAGCCACCCAGGCACCCCTCATCAGTTCTGACACCTCTGCCCATTCCATCCTTTGCGTTTCCCTCGTCTCTGACCCGGCTGATAGGAATAGCCTCCTAATTGATCCCTTTGCCCCAAGACTCCTTACTCAGACTCTTCTCCATACTGCCACCAGGATCCTCTCCAAAGAAGAAAATAAAAATTTCTAAAGAAAATCTGTTCATACAGCAAATCTACTTCTAGAAGGCTCTTCAACAGAAATACTCAAAACATTTGTTACCATTTTATTTGTGACAAAACAATTGGGTGATCTAAGTGTCTGTCAATATGGATACAATGAAATTTATTCTAGTGCATAATACATAGGATGCCAGGAGTCCACAAACTTTTTCTGTAGAAGTTCAAATAGTAGTATTTTAGGCTTTGCAGGACATATGATCTCGATCATTTTTACTAACTTCTGCTCTTATATCAAGAAAGTAGCCACAGGCAATACATAAACAAATAAGCATGGCTGTGTTCCAAAAAAAACTTTATTTATAAAAACAAGGACATGCTGATTTGGCCCCTAGACCCGTAGGCTCCCAAGCCCTGGTATAGATTAAGGACTGGATATTTAGAACAATTAAGTAAGTCTGCATGTGCTGACCCGGAGGGATATCCACAATATAGTCTTAGGGAAAACAGTATACTACTGATATATCCTATGTTTGTTATGCTATCTTTCTTTGCCTTTCAATCTTTGTTAAAAAGATATATATGTGTACAGACAGAAGGAGATAGAGACAAATGCAAATAGAAATAAATCAAATACATGATACATTATGCACAAGACAGAAAAATCCAGAAGAATATGCACCAAATATTACTGAGAGCTCTTCTGAGAGAGGATAGGTATAAAGGCAAGGAAATTTTCTGTTTTTATGTGCTTTATGTTTTTATATACTTCTATATTGTTTAAACTTGTACATGATTATGTGTTGTATTTCCATTACAGAAAAATACTGAAATAATGAATAATCTCCTGAAATCTGAGCCTCTATCTCTCCACTGGTGCCCACATCTTTCCCATCTCCTACATCCAGAAGCTGTTCCCATCATTTTAATATATAACTGTTTCCATTTTCACACCCTCCATTAGGCTGGGTTTCTTCAGGCAGGGCTTCTGTCTCACCATTTCTGAATCTCCATACTCAGCACACAGCTTAGCGCACAGTAAACACTCATTAAATCTGTGCAGATGAAGGCTCCTAGTTAAGGAAATATTTTAAGAATCTTAGGGATGTGATAGGGAGATTTTTACACTGAAATCTTAAAATGTTCAGTGAAGTCTACAATGCAGATTCGTATGGCAAAATGTTTTAAATATCCCCATCTAGAAAAGGGTTATTCGTGAATGATCTGTAAGAGAGGGGTGCACACGTGGGTCTGCCTTATTGCTTTGTGGACTCGGATGTTTTCAGCATCACCTGAGTGGCCAAGACAACCCAAAGCTTTTTGCATTGGAAGTCAAGTAGCACCTTCTAAGATGTTGATTTTATGGCTATATTCGTAGTGAACGTATTCAGCTGCAAGTAATGGAATCCTCTATTTATGGCCCAGATAATTAAGTGCTTCCTGTTCTCAGATATGCGGTCTGGAGGAAGGCAAGTGTTGATGGTGAATTACCTGCTCACTGCTGGCATCAGGAATAAATGCCCTTTTCATCTTTACGTTCACTGTTTCTTAGCAAGCTGGCTTCTGTCTCATGCGTGTTGCCTCACGGTTGCAGGATGGCTATGCGTCACCAAGAATCACGTCCACACTGGAGCAGGAAATAAAGTATAGAAGAAAAGGCCTCTCTTCTTGCTCTTTTAATTATGACAGAGAAGTCTTTGCGTTACATGTCCTTGTCCCCTTACCCGTGGCCACTCACCTCTCAATCATTGGTCCAGGGCAGTGAAACGAAGGTAACTAGTCTACATCGATTGTGAGTCAACCCCTAGACTTGGGGGGATGAGTATAGCCTCCCTTAATTAAAGGAATCTCTCCTCGTTACCTCTGGATGTAAGGATTTTGTTAGAATGGAAGAAGGAGGGAGGAAGAGTGTCTGGTGAGCGAAGATTGTCTGTGCCGGTGTTGGTTAGCACTGTCAGATTCGTAGATCACTGGATTTAGATGTACTAGAAAAAAATCATGAAATTTGAAGTTAGACAGGAGGATTCTAGGTCTACTATTTAGCAGCTATGGGAACCTGAGGTAATTATTTAACTTCTCTGGGCTTTTTGTCCTAACTACGAAACAGGAGACAATACCGTGTATCTCATGGGATTATTGTGAGGACCGAATCCAGGTGGTGGGCCTCAGGCCAAGCACCAGGAGCCACATGGTCTGCATGCCAGCAACACCTGGCCCCTCGCTACTGCTCTGGGGCAGGGATTGCTCTTGGTAGATTCTTCGGTGCCCTTGAGCTTTCGTCTCCCTATGAGTCCACTGGTGTCATTGTTCTTAGAATAGTCATGGCTGTGTCGCCTCATTTAGGCTCTCTTAAAGTTCTAAGTCAAAGTAGGAGTACCTAGGCAATGTGTTTATTTAAAGAGAGGAGTAGGGCAGGGGCGCCTGGGTGGCTCAGTTGGTTAAGCATCCGACTTTGGCTTAGGTCATGATCTCACGGTCTGTGGGTTCGAGCCCCGCATGGGGCTCTATGCTGACAGTTCGGAGCCTGGAGCCTGTTTCAGATTCTGTGTCTACCCCTTTCTCTCTTTCTCTCTCAAAAATAAATAAACATTAAAAAATAATAAGGGGCGCCTGGGTGGCTCAGTCGGTTGAGCGTCCGACTTCAGCTCAGGTCACGATCTCACGGTTCGTGAGTTCGAGCCCTGCGTCAGGCTCTGGGCTGATGGCTCAGAGCCTGGAGCCTGCTTCCGATTCTGTGTCTCCCTCTCTCTCTGCCCCTCCCCCATTCATGCTCTGTCTCTCTCTGTCTCAAAAATAAAATAAAACATTAAAAAAAATTTTTTTTTAAATAAAAAATAATAAAAGAGAGAAGTGAGGTATTTACAACGCATAGAGGTTCCTATGTTGCTTAATCGTGAAAACTAAATATAGTTTCAGTGTGGGGTAAAGAAAGACTTGTACAATCAAGATATAGAAAAAGAACATTTAGGGGCGCCTGGGTGGCGCAGTCGGTTAAGCGTCCGACTTCAGCCAGGTCACGATCTCGCGGTCCGTGGGTTCGAGCCCCGCATCGGGCTCTGGGCTGATGACTCAGAGCCTGGAGCCTGTTTCCGATTCTATGTCTCCCTCTCTCTCTGCTCCTCCCCCGTTCATGCTCTGTCTCTCTCTGTCCCAAAAATAAAATAAAAACGTTGAAAAAAAAAATTAAAAAAAAAAAAAAGAAAAAGAAAAAGAACATTTAATTTAGGGACCAATGCAAAATAAAATTTCTTTTGAATCCGAAGTTCTTGGATGACATATTTTGATAAAATGGAATGACAGACATACCAAAAAACAAACACAATGACAGACATGCCATTAAATAAAATACGAGTCTGAGGGATTGAATCCTGTTTCAGAGTACTGCTGACTCTCCGGGGTTCTCCACCCAGACTTTCTATCCAGCAGCTTTCTCCAAAATCTGGGGTTGCATTGGCTCATAGAAGGATGTGGGTGAAGTTTCTCAATTTAGAAACAAGAATTCTCTGATCCCTGCCTTGTCAGATATTTCTACTAATGAAAAGAATCAAGAAGGTATTCCCTTCACAGAAAAAAACGACATCAAGTACCACTCAGGCATTTCCTAATAGCCAGTCTGGGATGCAGGAAAGGAAGATTTGGGGAAGGAGAGAAAGTCAAGCTTCGTGGAAAAGAAGATCTGAAAATAAAAACCCAAACACCTCACGTGTATTCTTTATATGAATTCTGCCTTTTTGGAACTCTACTGAACTGAAACTTTGCAAGAAATGCTCTTTGATACTCTTCCCTTATCTGACAGCCTCCCTTGTCTGATCCAATTTGGGATCATGGCCTAAAAGAAGTTTATTTTATTTCTTTAGGTGAGTTAAAAAAAAGATTTTAGATCAGTTTTGCAAATTACTAAAATATCAAACAATGACTTTATGCCTGACGCCCACGTTAATAATCCAGTAACACTTTTCTATTTATTATTAAAGAAGTAGTTACTTCTCCAACCATATTTGAACTGCAGCCTTGCACAACTAAGTAATACTCCCGGAAAAGGACTTATTTGGGAAACTCGAGGTACTGTTTTTCTATGTAATACAGTCAGCTTTCTAAAAGGACCGGGGCACCTGGGTGGCTCAGTTGGTTAAGTGCTTGACTCTGGATTTTGGCTCAGGTCCTGATCTCACGGTTTGTGAGATCGAGCCCCACATCAGACTCTACACTGACAGCCCAGAGCCTACTTAGGTTTCTCTCTCTCCCCCTCTCTCTGTGTCCTTCTCCCCACCCTGCTCCCCACCCAGCTCGCTCTCTCTCTCTCTCTCTCAAAATAAGATAAATAAACTTTTTAAAAAATCAATGAAAAAACATGAAGGGCTGTCTGCAAAAATGTTCAGGATTTCCACCAAGGTGGGAGGGATTTTCTTCAACTTTCAAACCTTACTTTAAAAAATTCTGCTGTGAGGGGCGCCTGGGTGGCTCATTCAGTTAAGTGTCCAACTTCGGCTCAGGTCGTGATCTCACAGCTTGTGGGTTCGAGCCCCACGTCAGGCTCTGTGCTGACAGCTCAGAGCCTGGAGCCTGCTTCGGATTCTGTGTCTCCCTCTCTCTCTGCCCCTCCCCCACTCGTGCTCTCTGTCTCTGTCTCTCTCTCTCAAAAATAAAACATTTTAAAAAAAATCCTGCCGTGAAAAATGCCTTAAAAACACATATTATCTTTCATAGCATGAATAAAGAAGTGTTCCAGGACCCCTTACACAGAAAATTCAGTACAGCTTTAGCTCGTACTCCGAACTTCCCAGAAGTCCTCACCAAGCAGTAGTTGCTGTGTCCCTGGCCGCCTGTGTACCTGGGGGGATGCCTGTAACACGTTTGCTCAAGATTTCCATTTTCAGGTGGAAAAAAGCACAAGGTATTGTGAAAGACCAACTGTTGAACATATCATGTCACCATATGCCACAAACCTGTGGCATATTGCAACCGTCATTGTATTATCTGTGGAAAACAGAGAGGAGAAATAGATAATCCCAGAGCCGAATTTGAGGAGAAGCCTGAGGTTTAATACAGCCGGTGCTAGTGACAGCAGACAGGGCTGGGGGGTGGGGGCGGCAGGTGGAGTTTTTAGGGCAATCCCGGTGAGTTTGTAAGAAGGGAGATTTGATGGATCTGGCCATGGTGCCCTGGTGTGGCTTCTTAGCCCTGAGAGGCTTTTACTTTGCAGAGGTATTTGTAGACCTGAAGGCTCATCATAACATGTTGTATACATGTTATACGTGTTTTATGCATGTTGCAGTTCGAGAAGTCTGACCCGTTCTGCGCATGTGGGCTCTCTTGTGTGCTTTATCCATTTCTCCATTCATTTTGTTCGCGCTGTCTTCTCTGTTGAAAAAGTCATCACGTGACGATACAGCCTCTGTGGGTATGTCTCCTCTTAGCTCCGTAGCAGCATAGTAGAGTGGCTTATAGCCTGAGTATTCTCATCTGTAAAATGGGGGTCATAGTGGTTTCTACATTATAAAGTTGTTACAAAAGATTACATGAAGTAACGACTCTAAAGTCCTAAAAACCATATCGAAAACATAGTATCTTCAGTAAAACTTTCAAACTAGTGCCAGTTATTAAGGAGGATAATACTATAAAGGATTGTTCAATACATTCTCGTCTCTCTCAACATTGCCGCTCAAAACTAGACGCCATGATCCGTGTCTCCGTTTCCCCTTCACACAATTTTAAGAAAGGGAAGGACAGGAAAGAAAGACTCAGCCCTAGGACAGGATCTGCTAGATGAGGTCCACGACCGGGGACTGCCCGTCTAGTACAATGTAAAATGGTACATCCTTCATCCATGAGCTGGAGGGCTTACTCCCTCAACCAAAGCTTTTGGCTGTCTCTGTAATGCACTGTACTGTTTGTATTCTAGAAAAGGTTATTAAACACTGTTGTGAACAATGGATAACTAGAAGTGGGACGAACAAGAGCTCACCAAAAGTCAAGCCCCAACAACATCATCACGGATTTGACAGAAGAGACCGGTAACGTTTAAACATTGTGCTTCTTGGTTTCAGATGAGAGCGTCTTGATTTCAGAAAGACAGTTGGCAGTTTTTCCAGGCACTGTGTTTGGGGACAAAATCTGGATTGCTTAATAATGCAGTGAGATGGATGTGGAATTAGACCAGTCATTGCCATCCCAAATAACAAAGAGAACTGATGTCATGCCATAAAACTTTGTTCTGGGATTGTGCTGTTTGAGGTGGGATAGTTATAACCAACCGAATTGCAGCAAAGGTTCAGGCCGAGAAAACATTAAGTATATCACGTATAAGTCAGTAAACAGTAAGCTCCAAATCTGAGAAAGGCACAAAGTTTTGTTTAAAGGGATTAGGGCACGGGTGTGCACAAAGCGAGAAGACACGGGCTTCTATTCTCTGAGCACACAGGTCATAAGGCTGCCTAATAATCTGTGCTATTCAGACACAAATGAGTGCAGAAAAGAACAAAGGAACAGTCGCTCATAGAGACCAGGCTGTATTCTAGGATGGATGAAAGACATTAGCAACACACTTGAATCCGTCAAATCATTGAAAGGTCGCATTTTTGGACACCTAGATGATAAACCAGCTTCTTTTCTTCAGGGGAACCCAATTGGGATATACTCTCAAAACATCAGGTTGAACCATTAGACTTGATATGACATAAGCCATCCTTTGGAGTGCTATGTATTTTCAGCCTTTACCAGTTCTTGAAGTACTGAGTGAAGGATGTTTACTATATTCTGATTAAGTGATACTTTGATTTAGCCTCAGTTTACTTCAGACATCTCCAGGGCGTCACCTCCACCAGCCTCTCCCCAGCTCTGGGTTTTCACAGCACCTGGCTATAAAAGTTCCATGTTTACCCTACCCACGCCTTCATGATCTTCTAGACGTGCATCCCTTGTTGTGTAAGAACACTCTCATCCTGGCAGATGAGAATTTATACAGACTTCACAGCCCCCTTCCCGACCTCCCTCCTTTCCACCGCCTCTGTCTGGCCCCTTTCCAGCAACACTGTAGGATTCTGGAAGGGCAGCCTCAGGACTGCGCGTCCCTTGCCGCGAGGTGGATGATGGTGGGCCGGTCGGTTCGCACACAGTGTTTTCCTGATAGCAGCTAGGGGATTTGGATGTGATTCAGAAATGACTTGGACGTTACCCACACGCGATCCTGTCATTCCTCTCCTTCGAGCCACAATTACAGGGGATGCCAAATCCTATTCATTTTGGCCTTTTTTGTCCAACTTTTCCCTCCCTGATTATAAACACTCACAATGACCATAAAAAGCCCTTTCCTTAAAGGAGACTCACTTATAGGTTCAACAAGGTGATGTCTCTGACTGTGGTTCCACTTCCACTCTTATTCCTTCCAGAAGGGTAGCTTATCATTATCTTCTCGTCGCTCGTCAGAAGGACGAGTGGACACTCTTTCCTCTCTCTGTATTTACGGTGATCACTTACGAATCCTAATCAACCTTGATGTATGGGTTTGTTTCTATTTGCTCATCTTTTTAGGGACCAAATTAACTTCTCAGCAGCAAAGCCTTACACAAGTCCTGTGATATGTGTCTCCTCCCTTGATAAATATTTGCGGGGGCGGGGCGCCTGGGTGGCGCAGTCGGTTAAGCGTCCGACTTCAGCCAGGTCACGATCTCGCGGTCCGTGAGTTCGAGCCCCGCGTCAGGCTCTGGGCTGATGGCTCAGAGCCTGGAGCCTGTTTCCGATTCTGTGTCTCCCTCTCTCTCTGCCCCTCCCCCGTTCATGCTCTGTCTCTCTCTGTCCCAAAAATAAATAAACGTTGAAAAAAAATAAATATTTGCGGGGGCGAGGCGGGGGGGGGGCGGTCCTCACTTATTTTTGATGTCTCTCCCAGGTCTGTTTTTCAGTGGTTTTGGTTTCGCCTCTTTCTCCTTCCATTGCTTACTAGATCTGCATACCAAATTGTTAATTAAAACCAAACAGCGTTGTGTCCTACAGGTGTCCAGCATTCCCATTGTTCCCTCTGTCCCCTTGCTCGCTTTCCAATTTGTCATCTGTCAGTTTGCTGACTTGGCGAGATTTCTGCCGGCCACACGTGCCAGCTCTGCGACCGCTCAGCAAGGCTGTGGCTCCTTCTGTGCGATTTGAGGGTCTCAGAACAGTCAGAACCAGGGTGGTAGAGGCAGGCCTTCCAGCCTCCACAGTGTGACCACTCCCACATAAAGCCACACAGCCCGAGGCCAGCATCCCCAGTGGCCCATGATCATAGATGAACCCCCTGTAACTTCATTTAGGAGTATTTCTTTTGTATAGGTAAGGTGAAATTAATGCTGTAGGGAAACCTTATGTGGCTTGGTTATGTGACTTCTTAAAATTATATTCTGGGTTATAGAGGTTGTATTATTTTCAATGGATTTGGGAATTTAGTTGGGATGAGAATTTGAGAATACAAACATAGAAAAATAAATCACCTAAACCCTTGGCTTTCTGTCTGGCCACATGGAGACCACATAGATGGATGGCTCTCTTCTTTCGCAGCTGCACTGACTTCTCTGTGCCTCTCAGTCTCCTTGTCCTTGTTTGCCTTTATCTGTTCTCTTCTTTCAGTGTGAGATTTCTTTCTTGCCCATCCTTCTTTCTTTCCTTCTTCCCTCCCTCCCTCCTTCCTTCCTTCTTTCCTTCCTTCCTTCCTTCCTCCCTCCATCCATCCCTCCCTCCCTCCTTCCTTCTTTCCTTCTTTCCTTCCTTCCTTCTTTCCTTCCTTCCCCCTCCCTCCCTCCCTCCCTCCCTCCCTTCCTTTCTTCCTTCTTTTGTTCCTTCCTCCTTCTTTCTTTTAGATGCTAATTTCTTATTATCTCTTGATATCTTGTGGTTTCCTCAGCTAATTTTTGCCTTGGATAATGATTTCTCCTGACTCCACATGTATTATCTGGGATTGACAAGAGTTAGTTCCTTCATGAAAACATGGGGACTGAACTAACTATGGAAGCAGCCATCGCCAATGGGCTATGGTTTTTATTTTAATCTTCATGGAAAAGATTACTTCGTAGATCCTTCCTTCTTTGGCACTTAGGAGGCTTTCCCTCACGAGGAGGTGGAAATATTTTCCTTGAGTAAAATTACATTTTAACAAACCCTGTCAAGTGTGCATGTGTGTGTGCACATGTGGGTATAAGTAATCTTAGAAAGTGGGTCCAAGGGCTTTCATGATATCAACAAATCTAATACTTTTTTCTTTCATTTGTAGAGAGGGCGTGAGCAGGGGAGGGGCAGAGAAAGAGGCAGGGAAAGTGAGAATTTTAAGTAGGCTCCACTCTCAACAGGAAGCCCAATGCAGGGCTTGATCCCATGACCCTAGGATCATGACCTGAGCCAAAATTAAAGGTCAGACGCTCAAACAGCTGAGCAACCCAGGTGCCCCAACAGATCTGGTATGTTAAACACATTATCTCAGGTGACTTGTTTGAGTACACAGTCGACCTTTGAACAACACAGGGGTTGGGGCGCCAACCCCAGCGCGGTTGAAAATCTGCACATTACAACTTGGGACTCCCCAAAACCATAATTGCTAATAGCCTGCTATTGGCAGGAATCGTTACAAATCACATAAACAGTAAATTAATACATATTTTTATGTTACATGTATTTTATATTGTGTTCTTCTGATAAAGTAAGCTGGAGAAAAGAAAATATTATAAAGACAATTACAAGGAAAGGAAAATACATTCACAATACTGTCCTAAATTTATCAGGAAAAAAAATCCATGTGTAAGTGGACCCAGACTGTTCAAACCCATGCTGGTCAAGGGCCAACCATACTGTACGTGAAGGGATTCATCAGCTACACTTTGAACCATCTTTTGTTTGCCCTACAATAGCATCAACCTGTCATTCTCCTGATGTTGGTTTGGTTTCAGGAAGGCTGGGTGTTGCTTTTATCAAGATGCAGTCTGATTTAGTTTTATTTTATTTATTTTTTTAATGTTTATTTATTTTTGAGAGGGGGGCAGAGTGCGAGCAGGGAAGGGGCAGGGAGAGAGAGGGAGACACAGAATCCGAAGCAGGCTCCAGGCTCTGAGCTGTCAGCACAGAGCCCGACGCGGGGCTCGAACCCACAAACCTCGTGATCATGACCTGAGCCAAAGTCAGATGCTTAACCGACTGAGCCACCCAGGCGCCCCTGATTTAGTTTTATTTTTAAAATGCACTCTAAGAACACTCCCCTCCCCAGTTGTATATGGTCCATTATATTAACATTTTCTCTCCATTGAGCTAGGCTACAGTGAGGCAAAAGCAAATCATAACTATCACCAACACTTAGAAGTACTGTGCACCAAATACCATTCTGATCACTTTACATGTGCTATGTCTTTCAACTTCACAACGTTCCTGTGGGTAGACACTGTAATGAGGCAAAACCTCAGCTCTGCGGGGTCTACCCGCTTGAGGTGTCCACACTGCACAGTGAAAGGCAGGGCGAGAACCGAGTGAGAAGAGTGCAGGAGAGGGGTTTGGTGAACAGTATGCCAGGTTGTGGAAATCCTGTGGCAGAACCAGGGAGTTCGAAGTCAGAGAGAGCCATTAAAGGACATTGTGCAAGCAAATTCAACGAGAAGATGTGCTTTTCAAAAAGACCACTCCGGCCTGAACGCAGAGACAGCTGGCAGAGGGGCCAGGCAGAAGGCAGAAAGACTAATTACTGGGTGATTGCAGTAAACCCAGGAGAACATCAGGAGAAGATTCAGATCTAGGGTATTGGCTTTTGTAAATAAGTCAATGATACCAATTCAGATAGAGCGTGCCATAAGACCAGGTGGGAAAAGAAAGACTGAATTTAGATGCTGGATGCCCACAGTCTCAAGTGCCAGAGATATCACATCATGGTGGACCCACCAGGCAGCTAAAGCCGTGTCTGGAACGTGAAGAGACAAGTGTTCCGCCTCAAGGTGGCCGGTAGATGCAGGGGACTTGGGAAGTTAAGTAAAGCCACCCACATGCAGGGTGAGAACTTCACGGGGCAGAAGCCGTGTGGAAGCTTTGGAGAAGCTTGTGAGGAGGAGAGAATGCCAAGAGAGAATCAAGTCTTAGAAGCCAAGACAGGAGGTTCCAATGGCAGAAGTGGTCAATAGAGGGGCATCAGATATGGCGAGCCAGAGGTCTTTGTGACCTGAATGTAGGCCAGTGGGGTGAAACACAGCCCAGACTGCAGTGTGAACACGCCGACCCGTGCAAGAGGATGTGGGAACCACTTTCTCTGACTCATCTTTTAATAAGAATGAGCGTGATGATCAGCACAACTGAGTTCAGATTGTAGCTCTGGCATTGAACAACCCTGTCCGACGTTAGGTAAGTGACCACATACCATACCTACAACTTTCTAGTGTGTAAAGTTAATACCGTGTATCTCAGAGAATATTTGGGGGATTAAATGTGCCGATAGGCATAAAAAAGATTTTACGTATAAAAGATGTTATATGTTTATAACACAAAAATATGTACATTCACATATATGAAGTACATTGTTAATGAGAATAGTTGTCATTTTTGCTGTCATTTTTAGACTGAATAATCAAGGGTTTTCTCCTGAATCCCAAGTAGGTCCAATATTTTAATACTGGGAAATCAGACAACCACTGAGCTTCAGCAACTAGACTTTCTTATGTTTTTTATTTGGATGACCCCGAATGAAAGACTCTGCGGAATATGTTAAATCACCAAAGAAAGATTAAATTTCATTTGATTATGAAGTATTTTTATGCTACCTTAATTCTTTGAAAGGATATTGAATATGTATTAATTATGACAATTCTAGCTAATACAATTGATAAATTCCAAAAACTCAGTGGAATAGAACAGTATTAGCTTGTTGGCCATCTGTAGGTCTTCTTTAGAGAAATGTCTGTTCATGTCTTCTGCCCATTTTTAATTGGATTATTTATTTGATTTTTTGGCATTGAGTTGTATAAGTTGCTTATATATCAGATATATCATTTGCAACTATCTTCTCCCATTCAGTAGATTCTCTTTTAGTTTTGTTTGTTATTTCCTTTGCTGTGCAGAAGCTTTTTATTTTCATGTGGTTCCAATAGTTTATTTTAGCTTTTGTTTCCCTTGCCTGAGGAGACAGATCTAGAAAGATGTTGTTGTGGCTGACACCAAAGAAATTATTGCCCGGGCTGTCTTCTAAGATTTTTATGGTTTCAGGTTTCACATTTAGGTCCTTACTCCATTTTGAGTTTATTTTTGTGTATGGTGTAAGAACGTGGTCTAGTTTCATTCTTTTGCATGTAGCTGTCCAGTTTTCCCAGCACCATTTGTTGAAGAGACTGTCTTGTTCCCATTGCATATTATTTCCTCCTTTGCTGGAAATTAGTTGACTATATAATTGTGAGTTTATTTCTGGCCTTTCTATTCTGTTCCATTGATGTATGTGTCTATTTTTGTGCTGGTACATACCCTTGTGATTACTACTGCTTTGTAATATAACCTGAAGTCATGAAAAGATTCTCAACACCACTCACCGTCAGGGAAAAGCAAATCAAAACCACAATGAGACATCACCTCACACCTGTCAGAATCGCTAAAAATTAAAAACTGAAGAAAAAAAAAAAATAAATAAAAAAAAAAAAAAAAAAAAAAAAAAAAAAGGGGCGCCTGGGTGGCGCAGTCGGTTAAGCGTCCGACTTCAGCCAGGTCACGATCTCGCGGTCCGTGAGTTCGAGCCCCGCGTCGGGCTCTGGGCTGATGGCTCGGAGCCTGGAGCTTGTTTCCGATTCTGTGTCTCCCTCTCTCTCTGCCCCTCCCCCGTTCATGCTCTGTCTCTCTCTGTCCCAAAAATAAAAAATAAACGTTGAAAAAAAAAATAAAAATAAAAAAAAAAAAACTGAAGAAACAACAAGTGTTGGCGAGGATGTGGAGAAAAAGGAACTCTCTTGCACTGTTGGTGGGAATACAAACTGGTACAATGGAAAACAGTGTAGAGGTTCCTCAAAAAATTAAAAATAGAACTACCCTGTGATCCAGGAATCACACCTGGGTATTTACCCAAAGAATACAAAAATACTCATTTGAAGGGATATTCATCCCTATGTTTATTGCAGCATTATTTACAATAGCCAAAGTATGGAAGCAGCCCAACTGTCAAAAAGAGGTGGTGTGTGTGTGTGTGTGTGTGTGTGTGTGTGTGTGTGTGTATGGTGGAATACATAATGGAATATTACTCAGCCATAAAAAAGAATGGCATCTTCCCATTTGCAATAACATGGGTGGATCTAGAGAGTATAATGCTAGGTGAGATAAGCCAGTTAGAGAAAAACAAATGCCATATGACTTCACTCGTGTATGGAATTTAAGAAACAAAACAAACAAAAGGGGGCGGGGGGAAGAGAGAGAGACAAATCCAAAACAGACTCTTAACTACAAGGAACAAATTGATGGTTACCAGAGGGGAGGTGAGGGAGGAGATGGGTGAACTAGGTGATGAGGATTAAGGGACACTTATCATGATGGGCACTGAGTTATGTATGGGATTGTTGAATCACTATATTGCACACACTATATGTTAACTGCACTGGAAGTAAAATACAAAAAAACAAATTAAAATTTTTAAATCTGAAAATTAAGATGCAATTCATGTCCATGAAGTAAATGAAAGTTACTTTTGAAGAAGCTAAAAAAGAAAGAAAGAAAGAAAGAAAGAAAGAAAGAAAGAAAGAAAAGAAAAACAGTATTAGCATATGTTTTGCTCATGCAAGAGTCCACTTTGAGTTTTCCTGGTCAGGCATCTCTTCTCTGAACAGTGATTTGATGATTGTCCCATCCTCCGGCTCCATCATGTAAGGGTGTCTCCGCTCCAGCAATTTGGAAGAGAAAAAAAGCATATAAAATTGCTCAGGGGAGGATGCTGTGAGCCAGGCTTGGAGTGGTGCTCAGTACTTCTGCTCGTAGCCCATTGGTAACCCCAGACCCTCCCGAATTATGAAGGAGGCTAGAGAATGTTATCTAGCTGTATGCCCAGAGGAAGAGAAAATTAATGTGAAGATTAGCCAGTCAATGCACAGTATGTAAGTGATAGGAAATAATGCATATATTTCAGCTGTTATTAACCAGAGTATCACCTTTCCAGCCACACTGAATAAATACACAGTTCCATTTTAGTCTTTTGAGGATTACCCGAGAAAATTCTTCCTCAGTCTTTTGGGGATTACTTAACGATAAATACCCTTTCTTTAGCCTGGCAATTGTGCAAACCTAAACAGAGGCAGACACAAAGCTGTTAATAGCAGACCTAAAAGCGCAAGGTGAGTTCCCTGACCTCCTGCACAGAGTATTGGTTTCTAAGTCAATTAATCTCCTGGAGCACAGACACAGTAGAGCCAAGACTGGGCTTGTGCCTCAAAACGTACCTCTATTGACATGAAAGTCACACTGGCAGTCAAAGCCACATCGACTCTGCAGCTGTACAAAGGGTGTGACTTCGTGGAAGGAACTGTTAAAAGAAAAATGTACAATGCAATTATTCACAGTTAGATTATTATCGTTAACTGGTAAAAGTCCACAGACAAAAATACAGGAAGATATACGCAGCAGTCTCTTCTGAAGAAAAAAAAAAAAGGCACGTCCCACAGTCTGTCAAGATCAGTAGACTTTCTTTAAAAGGGGCGGGCTGAACACTTTCAGTAACATAATTAAAGACGTGCTGAAGCAAGATGAATTAAGAGGAGCAAATACGTCTAGATGTCTCTGCATCTTTACCAGCCATACAAGTGCTACCATTGGTGTTTCCGGTTTTCTAGTCAATTTTATCATTTGATGTCTGAGATCATGACACATCCTCCTGGCCGTCCAAAGATTTGCCAAACAGAAGGCTCAGTATGATCTCTGCCAGCTCTGAGAGCGTGAGTGGGGGGAAGCCAAATGTATTTCATTAGGCACGGACACTAAGATGATGTGGGGGGGGGGGGGCAGGTCCTCATGGAGTTGGGTGAAGACACAGGACAGAAGTCTACAGATTCAGCTGGAAAAGTGAGAAAGAAATGGGGCAGGGGGATTCCAGAAGCACCCTGGATAGGTGGACAGGGGCAAGGAGGTCTACAGTAGTATGTGTATGTTGTCTATAAATACACGTCATTAGTCTTACAATTCTTACTCAGGATACTGATTTTTTTTTTTAAATTTTAATTTTTTTTGAGAGAGTATAAGTGGGGGGATGGGGGGACAGAGAGAGAGTGGGGGACAGAGGATCCCAAGCAGGATCTGAGCTTTGAGCACAGCCCCACACAGAACTGGAACTCACAAACCGTGAGATCATGACCTGAGCCGAAGTTGAACACTCAACCAGCTGAGCCATCCAGGCGCCCCAGAATATTGATTTTTACAAAAGAAGAAAAGGGGCACCCAGGTGGCTCAGTTGGTTGGGCGTCTGACTTCGGCTCAGGTCATGATCTCACTGTTTGTGGGTTTGAGCCCTGTATCAGGCTCTGTGCCGACAGCTCAGAGCCTGGAGCCTGCTTCAGATTCTGTGTCTCCCTCTCTCACTGCCCTTCTCTCTCTCTCTCTCTTTCTCAAAACTAAAGATAAAAAAATTAAAGAAAGGAAAGAAAGAAGGGAGGGAGGGAGGGAGGGAGGAAGAAAAGGAAGAAAAGGAAGAAAAGAAAGAAAGCCTAGCTGGCAGGCTCTGGGAAAGCCTTGGAACAGACAGACAAAAAGCCACTTCCTTTTCTTGTGTGGGTCCCAGCCAAACAATTCCTGAGAAACTTTCAATATTAACATGCATTTTAATGTTCACAAGTGGATGAGATCGTTTTATAAGATTGTCTTCATCTTCAACCAACTATAAAGATGACTTTCAAATTCATTGTTTCCCTGTTGTTTCTAGCTGTCTGTGAAAACCAAAATGTGTTTGTATAAAGCCACAGGATGTTAGAACTTGAATGGAATTTAAAGATGGTGAAGGTCACGGCTCAGAGAGGATAACTGGTTCTTTCTAAGGACATTCAAACAGTGGACCACACAGTTCGGCTGAACACCTAAGCCTTGGACCCTGAGCTTGACGCTTTGCTAACCAAGTTGTGGTGTTGCTATGGTCTTTGGTAACTTACAACAGGAGTAAGTGACACAGCTGTGATTTGCATTTTACAGCAAGACCTAGCCTGTAGTTGTGACAGATGCCATTCAATGAAAATGATTATCTTTTATAAAACAAGTACCAATAGGAAGGCAAATCCTGAACTTGCTGGTCGTTCTTCCTGGCTAGAGACAGTTTGGCCTCTGAGTTATTTTTCAGAAAACACAACAAATGGGCTTCAGTTATTTCTCATTATTTGTCACACATTTGGATACCTTCCCAGTGTTAGCATGTGAATTACTGAGCTGCTCTTAAAATCTGTATCCATTCTGAATGATGGTGTGGCACTGGTTATTTTAATTCTCTAGGGATTCCTTCGGGATTGTTTGTTTTAATATAGTTTTATCTTTTGTTTCAAAAGGTTGAGATTTTGTCCACTCCTGGGGCACCTGGGTGGCTCAGTGGGTTAGGTGCCCGACTTTGGCTCAGGGCATGATCTCACAGGTTCATGGGTTCGAACCCCATGTCGGGCTCTGTGCTGACCGCTCAGAGCCTGGAGCCTGCTTTGGATTCTGTGTCTCCCTCTCTCTCTGCCCTTCCCCCGCTCGCTCTCTCTCTCTCTCTCTCTCTCTCAAAAATAAATAAACATTAAAAAAAATGTAGAAAAAACCAATTTTGTCTGCTCCTGGTAGTGATACACAAAATTTTTAAATAAGTAAATACATTTATTTATAAGTTTGTAATTTATAAAATTATTAAATAAATAAAATTACAATGACCCTATAGTTTTTCGCTGGGATGGAGCTGTCAGGAGGGTCCCGGCAAGATCAGTGGCCTTCCCTTTGAGGACAGTCACCTCATGGAGTATCCCCCAAGTTATCCTAATTCCAGAAAAGAATGAGAGGGAACACGCCCACATTAGGGACTTTTAAAAAACTGGTGGTTAGCGGTGAGACCGTTAATATGAAACAAAATGATTCCTAGAAACAACCAAAATTTTACTTAACTGCTCAGGCAGAGGAATTAAACATATCAGATTAGCAGTCCTGCATCTAAAGCTGTTGTGGATGCTCTTATCTTTTGAGCTTCTCAGTGTGAAAACATCTCGTCTGCTTGGACTACGCAGAACACTCTAAGGCGGGAAATTGGCCTACGGCCTCGGCTTTCTGAGGACGTCGGGGAATTCTCGCTGTATCACAACCTTCTGCACCAGAAGCGAGCAGATGTGTCACTTTCAGAGAATCTAACCCATACTTCCTCCCAGACTACCCCCCGTCGGCTGTTTAGGTCAGAAAATTTTTAGTTTCTGGACGGCAAGTATTTCTGAATGGAAAATATACAGATTACAGTAACACAAATTAGATACAGGTATCGGCTCTAACACTGCTGACCATACATGGGACGGAATATGCAGTAATGAGAGGTACGCTATTTGCCGCGGTGACTGTATAGACGTAGGTAGGGAAAAACCTCACCAGGATAGCACACGCCTGGGAATCAACTTGAGCCTCGTCTCTCCCACTTACAAGCTTGTTCCCTTCTTTGTCTTTTTCCCTTTGACTGACCTGTAATTTGTATTAGGTCGTGTGACCATTCAACAACTCAAATGGATGTTTCAGTACCAAGCCAAGAGTTCAGACATTAGAGCAAGGAGAATGGCGAGGGCCTGCTGTATACATCCTGTGCTTTGTCTTAACCTGATCAACCTGTGTTTCTATTTTCCTACCAGTAAAAACGTGGGAGTTGGGTGGGCTGTATGTATTCAAAGGCTTGTTTCTGCTTTCTGTGCTTTTAATTACCACTCTCTCTGAACAAGCAGCAGTGTTTCCGTTTATTAATTTACAAGTTTTATAAGCTATTAAACCACTTTTAATATTAAGCAAGTAACTGGCATTACATTGCTGTATGCCCATTCCATCATTTTTTTTCTTTCGTTTTACATTTTCAAGAGGTTTCTGGTCATATCAATAAATTTAATGTCTTTTAAACATCAGAACAACCATTATGTGGGCCAGATAACAGTATTCAATTCCTGTCACATTTCTGTAAACATCCAATTTTGGATAATTTCCAAATTAGCTTATAGTATCCATACATGAGAACAGATTATTAATCTGTTAACTCACATTTGCACACTAGCTGTTGATATTGAAAATCTGTCAATATAGAACTGATCTTATTTTTGATGAGATGGCGCATCATTTTTTCCCATCTGAGAATAGCTGACACACAATGTTACATTAGTTTCAGGTGTACAACAGAGTGATTCAACAAGATTGTACATTATGCTCAGCTCACAACTATAGCTACCATCTGTCACCATAAAACACTACTGCAATAGCACTGACTCTGTTCCTCTTGCTGAGCCTTTTAGCCTATGACTCACTCATTCCATAACTGGAAGCCCGTACCCCCCACGCCCTTCACCCGTTTTGTTCATACCCCTCCCCCCTTCCCTCTGGCCATCATCAGTTCTTTGTTTTGGGTTTTGTTTTGTTTTGTTTTGTTTTGTTAGAAAAAGAGAGAGTGAGCCCGTGTAGACAAGCAGGGGAGGGACAGAGGGAGAGAGAGAATCTCAAGCAGGCTCCACACTCAGTGCAGAGCCCTACACGGGGCTCGATCTCATGACCGTGAGATCATGACCTGAGCCAATATCAAGAGTCGGACGCTTAACTGACTGAGCCACCTGGACACCCTTGTTCTTTGTTTTTATATGTCTTATTCTGATTTTTGTCTGTTTATACATTTAGGGTTTTGTTTTGTTTTTTAGATTTCACATATGACTGAGATCTTATGATATTTGTCTTAGTCTGACTTATGTCACTTAGCATTATAACCTCTAGGTCCATCCATGTTGTTGCAGGTGGCACAATCTCATCCTTTTTTATGGCTAATATTCCATTACACACACACACACACATACACACACACACACACCACATCATCCTTATCCATTCATCTATTGATGGACACTTGGGCTGTTTTCATATCTTGGCCATTTTAACTAATGCTGCAGTAAACACAGAGGTTTCAAGTTAGTGTTTTTGTTTTCTTTGGGTAAACACCCAATAGTGGACTTACTGGATCATATGGTATTTCCATTTTTAATTTTTTGAGGAACCTCCCTACTGGTTTCCACACTGGCTGCACCAGTTTGCATTCCCACCACAGTACACAAAGGCTCCTTTTCCTCCATACCATTGCCAACACTTGTTATTTCTTTGTAACTTGAGCCATTCTGACAGGTATGAGGTGATATCTCCCTGTGGTTTTGATTTGCATTTTTCTGATGATGAGTGATGTTGAGCATCTTTTTCATGAGTCTGTTGACCATCTGCATTTCTTTGGAAAACTATCTATTCAGAACCTCTGCCCATTTTAATCGGATTATTTCTGGGTTTGGTGTTAAGTTGTAGAAGTTCTTTATATATATTGGATATTAACTCTTTATCAGGTATATCATTTGAAAATATCTTCTCCCATTCAGTAGGTTGCCTTTTTGTTTTGTTGATGGTTTTCTTTGCTGTGCAAAAGCTTTATTTTGATGGAATCCCAATAGTTTATTTTTGCTTTTGTTTCCGTTACTTTAGGAGACATAGCTGGAAAAATGTTGCTACAGCCAATGTCAGAGAGATTATTACCTGTGTTCTCTTCTATGATTTTTATGGTTTCAGGTCTCCCATTTAGGTCTTTAGTCCATTTTGAATTTATTTTTGTGTATGGTGTAAGAAAGTGGTCCAATTTCATTCCATTTTATCTAGCTGTGGCACTGTTTAATCATAAGAGGGTAGAATTATCTTTAATAACTATTTTTCCCTTTTTTGTGTGAAAAACAAATTATTACATTTCCTGCACCAACCACATTTCTTTTGACCAAAAGTTAAGAAAATATTGGCTTCTCTCATGTTAACTTATATAAAGTCCTTTGACTGCTTTTTTGTTAAATTGTATTTTGAAAGTGAGCTGGTATAAAAAGTAGGTGGGAGATAATGGGTATTTTCTGATGGTCTTTAAGAGTAACTTTACTAAAGTAGATGGGTTTAATGGTTACTTTTATGGATGATCATTTAAAGTAATTTTTCTCAGGGTGCCCGGTGGCTCAGTCCATTGAGCGTCTGAATCTTGATTTCGGCTCAGGTTGTGATCTCATGGTTCATGGAATCGAGCCCTTCATCAGGCACTGCACTGATGGCATGGAGCCTGCTTGGGATTCTCTCTCTCCCTCTCTCTTTGCCCCTTCCCTACTTGTGCTCACTCGCTTGCATGCACACACTCTCTCTCTCTCAAAATAAATAAATAAACTTTAAAAATGTGGGGGTTTTTTAAATATGAAATTTATTGTCAAATTGGTTTCCATACATCACCCGGTGCTCATCCCAACTGGTGCCCTCCTCAATACCCATCACCCGCCCTCTCCTCCCTCCCACCCCCCATCAACCCTCAGTTTGTTCTCAGTTTTTAAGAGTCTGTTATGTTTTGGCTCCCTCCCTCTCTAACCTCTGTTTTTTTTTTTTCTTCCCATCCCCCATGGTCTTCTGTTAAGTTTCTCAGGATCCACATAAGAGTGAAAACATATGGAATCTGTCCTTCTCTGTATGACTTATTTCACTTAGCATAACACTCTCCAGTTCCATCCACATTACTACAAAAGGCCATATTTCATTCTTTCTCATTGCCACGTAGTATTCTGTTGTGTATATAAACCACAATTTCTTTATCCATTCATCAGTTGATGGACATTTAGGCTGTTTCCATAATTTTGCTATTGTTGTTTAAAGTAATTTTTTTCAAGATCCTTCAAGAGACTCTATGCCTTTGAGTGAAGTGATTTTAAATTTTGTTCACCAGTGGAGTTTAATTGCATCGGGAGTGGTTTGTATAACTACTGGTCATTTCAACCCCTCATGCTGTGAGTTAGCACATCAGTGACTCCAGGGCTGTTTTGTGATTAATCCCGTGTGAAGCGGGTCTTCTCCATGCTGTCCCCGTGGCTTTCGGTCCTTGTTAACTGTCCAAAAACAGTGCTCAAAACTCACTGGAGTCAGGCAGGAGAACAAAGATGAAGGCCTTCTCTTAATTATTTCATTTGTTTCTTTCATCCTATACAATGCTTTGTTAATCTGTAATAATATGCTTCCTGAGTGGATTTACTGTAGCTTCAGAAATTGAGAAAATATTGACAAGCTTCACCATTTTTATTGAAGGTTGATCATCCTTGCATTTTTTTTTATTTTAAAATTTTTTTTCAACGTTTTTTATTTATTTTTGGGACAGAGAGAGACAGAGCATGAACGGGGGAGGGGCAGAGAGAGAGGCAGACACTTATTTTTGGGACAGAGAGAGACAGAGCATGAACGGGGGAGGGGCAGAGAGAGAGGCAGACACAGAATCGGAAACAGGCTCCAGGCCCTGAGCCATCAGCCCAGAGCCCGACGCGGGGCTCGAACTCACGGACCGCGAGATCGTGACCTGGCTGAAGTCGGACGCTTAACCGACTGCGCCACCCAGGCGCCCCATCATCCTTGCATTTTTGTGAATAGTGTGGCTTTTTTTTTCTTCTCAGATTTAGAAGGATCATATTTTTTAAAAAAATTTAATGTTTATTTACTTTTGAGAGAGAGAGAGAGAGAAAGAGAGAGAGAGGCATGAGTGGGCAGAGAGAGGGAGACACAGAATTCGAGGCAGGCTCCAGATTCTGAGCTATCAGCACAGAGCCTGACGTGGGGCTCGAACCCACAAACTGTGAGATCATGACCTGAGCCGAAGTTGGATGCTCAACTGACTGAGCCACTCAGGCGTCCCTGGAGGGATCACATTTTAAATAAGTGAAATTGTTATTTGCTTGTCTGGCAGCACATTAGGTCTGACCAGTTCATCTTTGTCGGAGTTGAGTATAAAATAAACCATGGTCTCCACGTGATAAGGTATAAGGGGACTTTATGCTGTTATTTCCACATTGACTATGCTCCATGACATTTACATTCTGGCGTGGGGAACACAAACGAGACATTTTGTGGAGTCTTCTGGCTAAGCGTATTTTTAAGTTCATCAGAGAAATGCAATATGTTGAAATTTGTGTTGTTATTATGGTTTGTTTTAAGGCTTTGTTAATACTCCTGCTTTGAACTAATATATGTCGAATTTGCACCCAGATGGAACCTCGTCTTTCTAGAGCATCCGAGGTTGAATGTATATATAAATGTTGGAATTTTAATGTTTTCCTCCTTCCTCTGTACTCTGTCTTTTCCTTTAGAGTTGAAGAAAGAAAGTATAGTGAGATGAAGTGAGAAGGATGGGGGATCACAGAAAAAAGAGAAATGGAAAGCAGGGATTTTGCCCATTAGTCACAGGAGAGAGAAGAATTACCACACTTTTGAAGGGATGCAGGTCTCAAAATGAACATCTCCAGAGGCTCTGTCAGAGAGGCAGAGTTTTGGTGTGATGTTTCCAGTACTTCCTAAATCGCTAATAGAAATTGGAAATCAGTTGTGTGGACTCCATGTACATTCTGGCGCAGTTAGATACATGCTTTAGACTCGTGTGTGTGCTAGCAGACGTCCATGGTCGGAGCACTGGGCTGATCCACCTTTCAGATGCTTTCAGGTGTCGAAAGGCATCACCCCGTGATCCCTTCTTGGGCGGGCACCATGTTGTAGTAGAAAATGTCTGACCCACTGTTGTTTGGAAACTAACGGATTCACAACTCTGTCAATATTTCACCTTCCACTACTACACTGATAGTTTCTGCAGTAGGAGTAAGACAGAAGGATTGCATTGTCCCAAAATAATGTGGTTTTTTTTAATAATGGTTTAAAAATGAAAATGGTCAGGCCTATTTGAGGGAGTAATTCGATTATGAAATGGAAACAGCTTCATGTGGTAGATGGCTGTTTTCAGCATGTGGCATGCAAAAAAGCAGTCGCAGGTTGTATGATATGCCTCCTCCCTTCCCCTGTAGAGTCGATTTCTTTTTGCTACCCAGCATTTGAAAAGCTGTGCCTTCAATGCGCTAGTCTTCTGAGAGTGAGACAACTAGGGCATATATAACAAACCGCCTTTCTGATTCTTTACCTCCTTACCCAGCGCATGCCTCAAACTCAGAAAGCCCAACTCCAGATTCCACATTCCAACGGCCATTAACCAACTCCTCTGTCTTTGACGCCTCCTTCTTTCCAGGTCTTCAGATCTGACATTTCGTGGTCCTCCTTGTTTCTTTCTTTCTCTCCTACTGTTGACTCTCCTTTTAAAAATATATATATTCAGTATCTATTCAGTGCTACCAGCCCCACACCACTTCCCAGCCCAATTCACCATCAGCCCCCATCTGAACTATTTTAATCATCGCCTCACTGCACCGCTTGCTTCTGTCTTTGGATACAAAAGTCCTTCCAGCCTGGTCTCAGCATGGCAGCCTGAACAGCTCTTACAAAACGCAAGCTGGCTCATCATGCCCAAACACTCTTACTCAGAACTCTGTCATGGCTTCTTCTCTCATCCAAAGTCTTTGCTGGAACCTGAGGCTCTTAGTGATGTGTTCCCTGCTGCTTCTCCAGTGTCCTCTCCTCCCACCATCCCCTTCCTTCCCTGCCTGGCCCCCACTGGCTTCACCACCGTGTCCGGTCCACCGCAAGCGTGCTCTGCGCCTGGCACCGAATGCCCGTCCTGCAGATGTCTTCGTGCATGACTTTCTCTCTCTCTTTAGGTCTCTGTTCAATATCAGTCCAGCAGAAAGGTCCCTTTTACAACCCTAAGTAAATAGCCCTCCTCTGTAAACACATCATTTCCTTCCCTCTTACTTTTACTCATTTTTCTTCATGGTGCTTATTACCACCTAAAATAGGTAGGTAGGTAGGTAGGTAGGCAGATAGATGATTGGTCAGGTCCCCCTCCCATTCTAGAATGTAAGCTTCTTGATGGCAAAGTGTTTTTATTATTCGTTTTTATTTATTAATTATTATTTATTATTATTTAATAATTATTGCTATTATTATTTTTATTTATTTATTTATTTAAATCCATTTTAGTTAACATACAGTATAGTATTGGTTTTAGGAGTAGAACCCAGTGATTCATCACTGACATATGGTCCCCAGTGCTCATCCCAACAAGTGCCCTCCTTCATGCCCATCCCCCCACCCAACACCCACCCAATACGCTTCCAGCAGCCCTCAGTTTGTTCTCTGTATTTAAGAGTCTCTTATGGTTTGCCTCCCTCTGTGTTTTTATCTTATTTTTCCTTCCCTTCCCCTGTTCATCTGTTGTGGGTCTTAAATTACACACATGAGTGAAATTGTATATTTGTCTTTCTCTGACTGACTTATTTCACTTAACATAATACATTCTAGTTCCATCCACATTGTTGCAAATGGCAAGATTTCATTCTTTTCGATGGCCAAGTGATATTCCACTGTATATATAAATCGCATCTTCTTTACCCATTCCTCAGTTGATGCACATTTGGGCTCTTTCCATAATTTGACTATTGTCGATAGTGCTGCTATAAACATTGGGGGGGGGGGGGCATGTGCCCATTTGAATCAACATTTTTGTATCCTTTTAATAAATACCTAGTAATGCAATTGTTGGGTCATTGGATAGACGAAGTATTTTTTGGTAACCTCTCTATTCCTAGTTGTGTGAACAGTGCCTGGCACACAGTAGACACTCCATAAATATTTGTTAAATAAGTGAGTGATACAAGGCAGAAATCTTACTCTGCACATCATTCTGCTCAGTCCTGCACTGTCCTGGGGAGAACAATAGCTCTGTGAAATACCAAAGAGCAGATATTACTATGCAAATCTCAACTGGCACACTTCAGTAGGGAGAGAGAGGTTGTTCTAGGCTTCGAGGTCATTGAAGGCTTCATGGTACTAATAATACCAACGCTCAGCCCGGGGTGGTGGTAGTGTATCGAGTTGATAAAGGTAGATGGAGAG
The DNA here is from genome assembly GCF_018350155.1 of Leopardus geoffroyi. Taxonomy (NCBI): domain Eukaryota; kingdom Metazoa; phylum Chordata; class Mammalia; order Carnivora; family Felidae; genus Leopardus; species Leopardus geoffroyi. The sequence continues at coordinate 9,384,612 of NC_059334.1, read as the reverse complement.
ATTATTAATCATATGCGAATGCCCAGGAGACGGTGGGAGATTTATTACTCGATCCTGGGAAATACAGACCTCAGTTGTTGATATGTGTATTCTGGGGGTATTCAATGAAACGTCCGTTGAAGCTGTTGGAGTGGATGCATATTTAAAAACGAGAGCATAGCTTCAGAAAGATGGGGGCTGGGACTGAGGAAGTGGCTGTTTAACAGACAGGCTCAGGGGTCAAGCCATTAAAGGAAACTCAGAAGAGAACACCGGATACATTGAAAAAAAGCAGATTAATGAGGTGCCAAAGGAAGAGAGGATGGTAAAAGACAAACTGTGTCAAATATTGGAGTAAAATCTAGTGGGAGAAGACCTTTCAGAAAGCCATTGGACTTGAGGCCTAAGAGGTCATGGGCAGAATCTGTGGGATTCAAGTGGGAAGGTGTGAGCCAGATGGAACGGGCTTAAATGAGCCTGTGGGAAGGAGGGACACTAGTCCTGGTAATATCTTCATGACGTTAGACAGGAAAGAATCAAGACGTCGTTGATACCATCGAGGAATGAGACTGCATTTGTGGATCTGCACTTCTGATGGGCAGTGTAGACGCTCTCCCTCCCCTCCCTGTACCCAGACTCCTACCCAGACTCCTAGGAACCCAGCATCGCCTCACGGAATCCCTCAAACAGCCCACCGGTTCTGTCCTTATCTTCCTCTTCTCCAAAGAGCCCGGAGCCACAGACGACACTTTGCCACCACTGCCCCTTTTAGTGACACAGTCCCACATGTGGACGTCAAGAGAAACCATCAGATTGGGCTTCCCTTGACTTTTTCCTTTTTCTGCCTTGACAGTCTTTCGTAACAGCGCAGATCCTGTGGTCTTCGGGTGAAAATGTTACTCTGCAGAACATCAGACTTGAACTGCTCCACGCAGGCCTGTCTCAGGGAGAACATAAGGGCTCCATAAAATTCAGAAAAGCTCTCCTTCCCTTGCAACTTTCAATGAACCCGTGAATTATTAGCAGCAGAGTCAAATGAGAGGGTGTCAGAAGCTTAGACTGTAAACAGGTGTCTGCAATACACAGACAACTCATTACGCACCCTAACAGCTGCCTTAAGAAAACTACTTAATGCCAGTCTGGTCAAAATGGTTTTTTAGTTCCTCTTCACACCAGGGAGTTAAATTTTTTCAACACTAACGGTATGTGTAGGGATGTAAGAATAATATGTTAAAACACTAACAAGTAGGGGCGCCTGGGTGGCTCAGTCGGTTAAGCGTCCGACTTCAGCTCAGGTCACGATCTCGCGGTCCGTGAGTTCGAGCCCCGTGTCGGGCTCTGGGCTGATGGCTCAGAGCCTGGAGCCTGCTTCTGATTCTGTGTCTCCCTCTCTCTCTGCCCCTCCCCTGTTCATGCTCTGTCTCTCTCTGTCCCAAAAATAAATAAACGTTAAAAAAAAAGAAAACCCACTAGCAAGTATTTTAATAGGGCTGGAGATAGGGAGGGAGGTGGAGAGGGGAATAGGCGAGAGGCTGATGGCCATTTCTCTAAGATTTCCAGATTCAGATCACCAACCTCCTTTATTTTCACTTCCCTTTAAAGGTGGACAATCTCTAATGAATAGGTGAGCAAATTTCCAGTGGGGCAGCTGGCAGGTTCCTGTGGGGCCAGGTCGTTGCTCTTCCCGTTCCCAGCTAGAAAACCCTCAAAGGGGGGGCATGGCATTGTCGTCGCTGCGTTCCCCACGTTAATTAGCACAGTGTCAGCCTCCCACGCTCAATGACCGTGTGCTGATTTCCTCACCTGACTTAATCAGAGTAGGTTAGCACCAGTGGTTCCTTGGAAACCGAATGCAATGCTTCTCGGCATTAATAGGCATACTACCACGCAGGGATCTTGATAAAATGCAGCCCTGCCCCTGTGGGTCTGTGTCGAGATCTGATTCCGCATTTCTCACAAGCTCCAAGGGGGCGCCTACATGCTGGTTTGCAGACCACGCCTTACGCAGCAGGGTTTTTGTGGAATGCACCCCCCACAGGTTCCGCCAACCGCTGCTGTCGCTGCTGTCGTAGACCCACAGGATGATCCAGATTCCTCTTCCTGCAGCGTCAAATGTGGCTGAACGTAGTTTGAACTCTGGTATCTTCTTAAATATTTAAACAAAGGTTTACTATGATGGCAAATGCAAAATTTGGTTTTTAAAATTGCAAGGAAAAATGTAAACTGTAAAAAATATATATTTGTTATTATATTATATTATATTATATTATATTATATTATATTATATTATATTATATTATATATACATATATATTATATATATATATATACATATACATATATATATACATACATACATATACATGGGATTTCTTTGTGGTGGAGATCACCGCCTGCAGGCTACACTCCCAGTTGGCCTCCAGGGGATGCTTTCGATCAGAAGCTGCTGGGGTACCTTAGAGAAAAAGGTTCAGAAGCACTAGTATAATCCCAATGAGGAAATGGGGACCAGGGAGGTTTGAATAGCTAGTCAGCCTTACAACAACATTGAGGACAACAGCTCATGTTTATTGGGTTCTTCCTGTGTACGAGCCAGGCATGGTGCGTGATATATACATTATCACATTCAGTATTCGTGGCAGTGTTCTGAAGTACATATTATGATTGTTTCCACTTGGATCTGAGGACACAGGGCCTTAGAGAAGCCAGGTGGTTTGCCCCAGAGCACACATCTATCTTTCGTCAGAGTCCCTGCTGTCAGCCACAGGGTTTCTGAGCCTCCCGAGGAAGGGAGACCCGGGGCTGGGACCAGGGCATCTCACTTCCCGTCCAAGACTCAGTGGAGAAGCTGAAACAAAGCAGGTCGATGCATTTGGCAGAGTGACTTTGAAAATCATAGAGATGTGCCTTGTATGAACCTGGATATTTACTCTTTCTGGTTCTTTCATGGTAACAGTCAGCAGACTGACTGGCTTTTCTGTTCAGTATCCGATCCGGGGTTCTAGGCTCGTAGACAATCAATATTTTCTCACTAATGTGTGCCTCTGTCAAGCAGCCATCACAGTTAAAGGAAAAGACGGTCTGTAATGAGTTTTTATAAATTGCATTACTAGGTGACAGTTAATGGGTTTCACTCCTTACACAAATGGAATTTAAAAGGGTAGCACTGAGTGTTATAAAGAAGAAATTCTCTTCTATGCATTTCAAGTCCGCATTCTGGAAGCTATACAAGGCAATCTTTTTTTTTCTTTTGTTTCCTACTTCCTATGTTTTTTGGGGTTTTTTTATTTAGTGATTCATGACTCACATGTAACACCCAGTGCTCATCAGAACAAGTGCCCTCCTTAATGCCCATCATCTCCCACCCCAAGCTAATCACTTGTAGTATTTCTCCATGCTTGTGATACCGCTCTTTCCAGATACGCACCATGCTCATTCTGGGATGTGGATGAACATGCCTGCTGCCCACAGATTGACCTGGTGGCCAAGGGCAAGTGCGGCAGGAGCCGTGGCCCCAGGCAGGCCAGTTTCTCTTATGCATTATGGCTCTCTGTTCCACAAAAATAGACTAAATTTTCTCCTTCTCCCTATCACAAATCCCTGACTTTTCTAAAAGTGAGACACCCTGATCCTTTCGATTAAGGGAGACTCTGTAGAGGTTCAGGTTTGGAGAAAGTCAAGCTGCCTTGGAACGATGCAGTCTGATGTCGCTGAGACCATCGGTTAGACCCCAGGGTCAACAGGAACCCTGAAGTTTTGTGTGTGGGTCCTTAAGCTAATAACCTAGAGGCTTATCCTCAAGAAAAATATTGTTCTGAACCATACAGTACCATAATTTTGCAAATTATTTTATACCAGTAGCTGATAATACGTAAAAATTCAGCACAGTTGATTACGCGAGAAATCTAAGAGAACACCAGTTCGAAGTGATACCACCCCTGTGAGTTCCTTGCTAACGATCTATCTAATGGCTGAGCAGCGCCCTCTATGGTCTCCCAGAAGCAGTGAAGCAGCACGCAGCCTTTGTGAGGGAAGGAAGCTGAGAGGCATAGCACTCAGACATGCAGGTGGCACATGGAGTGGTCTCCAAATCTTAATTTGAGGTTTGATTGAGAGGCACTGGGAAGCTAACTATCTCCTCTAGTGGAGCCTACAGTCCACCATATGCAATGTGATCCCATTGTTTGAAAAGACAAATGTCCCTAAGAAAAGTGACATGGAGTCCTTCACATCGTAGTGCGAAAACACATTTAGACGCTTCTTTCACAGGGTAACTGAGTAGAAACTTTCACAGGGTAACTCAGTAGAAAGCTGTATTTCCCCCAGTGAACAAGGAGGCACGGAGGCATCCCCGTGTCTTACCTTCTTGCTGGTTTTGGTGAGGGCAGGTCTCCATCGTGCTGGCCCATCTGGATGGTCCATTATTTCAACACAAAGCCCAACACATGGCAGCGAATTCCGAGAACACTTTCCTTCGAGCACGTGGAGTGGAAGTACGTGTGTTCTCAGCACTTCCTCCATTGGCTGGGATGACGAAAATGGAAGGGGGAGGTACTTAAAATACAAGGCAAGCATGTCCATCATCACACCGCCTTCAGAACCATGAATCTGTTTACGTGAATCTGTTTACCAACTCATTTTTAAAAGACATACATTTGGGGCGCCTGGGTGGCTCAGTCAGTTACGCATCTGACTTCATCTCGGGTCATGATCTCATGGTTCGTGCGTTCAAGCCCCACGTCCGGTTCTCTGCACGGAGCCAGCTTCAGATCCTCTGTCTCCCTCTGTCTCTGTCCCTCCCCCAGATCTCTCTCAAAAATAAATAAACAATTTTTTTAAAAAAGACATACATTTCCCAGAGAGGGTGTTATATCACTATGAGGCAAGAGTCCTGGGAAATGTTTTCCCTTTGTATCAGCTGAAGCTGACACAAAGAGCTTTGCATTTCAAGAGGTACCTGATCTCTCTACCCATACTTCACTGATCCTCAAAATTATCATTTCAGTGTCAGATAATCACAAATTCTTGAATATCAGCTTTTTTTTCTTAGTCTGAATATTATAGCCTTAGGCACTAAACTCCAATCTGAAAGGCATAAGGCAGGTGATTGTGGCCAACAAGTTAAATGGTACAGGCTGAGAGTATATACCACATTGCCAGACAGAGGGGGACTCTGATTTATTGAAGCAGAAAAGAAAGGCCTCAGCCCTCCCTGTGAGGATGGCCTGTTGGAGATCCCGGTAAGTGCCTTACATCTCCTTAGCATTTGTCTGAATTTAACTCTCAGTCCTGCCTCAGACAGGCTGGTATCTTGCCATTCTAAGATTTGCCAGACTTGCCAAGCAAGCCGATTACCTTTAAACTCTGGTGATCAGAGGATTTATGGCCACCAGAAGCAGTAGGCATCGTGGTAATGGGAGAGAGGAGCATTCCCCCTCTCGGGAAACATTTATCTCTCCTCAGTGATGACAGTTTTATGATTTTACTGAGAAAATCCACGGAAGGTACTTTCACAAAATCAACCGTCTTTTGACATATTTCCAAGGGCAGTGGCATAGGAAAGAGGAACCACACTATGAAGTAAAAGCTGAATAAAACTCAGGGGTGATAAATGAGATGTCATTTCCATGAAGGGAAATTGACTCCCCCGCCCCTTGATTTATCCCATTGCAACTTCACATGTCAGCCACTGTTTTCCTTTATCCATAAAGGACCGTGTTGTGGAAAATGCTCTTCCTGTGGTAAAGACCTGTGTGTTTGCTGTTTGACATTCTCTCCTGGGGAAGTTCCTCAAAGTTACCAGCCTTTGAGCTGCATATGTGGAGGACCCACCTACCACTTCTTAAGGGTGCAAGTCTTGCCTTCCTTTGGCCCAAAACTGCCTTTTGTTTTTGAAGGAGTTTGTTTTGTAGTTGGGTTTCTAAGGAAGTCAAGTTGATGGTGACTCTGAACTTCACCGCATCTTTCCTAGAGAGTCAGTGGTCCACAGGGCCATGTGCAAGTTCACTCCCAAATCTTAGGATTTAGCTTGAGGTAAATGCAGCCCCGTCCTCTTAATTGGGGCTCAGGGGGCAGCAGAAGACAGGGTACTCATTCTTCTGAATCTTCTTTCTGCTCCTCTCACAAGGGTCCCTTTCTCTCTGCATCACTTGATACCGTGTATATCTTCCCCTTTATTTCTCTCTGCCTGGCCGTGTCTTGTGCAAGCTCTTTTCTTCTCTCGAAAATGTTCTCTTTTATCATGTCCTTGTGTTAGTACTTCTATTTAATCTCTCCTCATTTATCCCAAAGATTATTAACTCAACCTCTTGCTCCTTCCCTATTCTGCAGTCACCCGTGGCTCATTTCCTTAAGTCTTAACGTTGTTCGCCTTCTAGACCTGAAATAAGTCACAATGATGAGAGTGGCGATGATTGTACTGTAAGCTATTATGTTTCAGGACACACTGGGCTATACACTTCACATTTGATGTCTCACTTAATCCCTGCAGATGACAGGATGGCACCGTGCCCTTTAATTGATGAGATTCGATGAGGTTCGTACCATGATCAGCGTACAGAGCTTCCGGTCTGGTACTGTTTATCTGACTCCTGGTGTGCAGAAAAAGGACACAGCTTGCTTAATTGTGAGCTATAACTCATAGGCCTGGAGTGAAGCTTGATAAATATTTATACCGTTTCACTCAGGGCCATTCATTGACCTGTACCCTTTGATGCAGATAAATTTCTTTTACTGCACATCTTTCAATAATTATATATTGGATATCTAAGCAGTTCATAAATTCAGGCACTAACAGGTAGGCAGAGTGGCAAAGTGGGATGAGGAAGAGAAGAGTCGGGGTCAAGAGAAGTAGCTGGGGAAGAAAAACATGTGAAAAGGATTGACGTTTCTGAGACTTGAAAGCCTCTGGCCCTGGAATCTGGGGCCTGACGAGGGGTGAGGTGAGGAGTCACAGCCTTACAGTGGATGGGCAAGGAATGATTGAGCTCACCCCTTCCCATAAGGCTGGAGGAATTTGTGTCTGCAGTAAAGAAAACTATAAATATATTCTTCAGCTGTCAAGTTGGTTTAACTAAGCATACAAATTCACAAGGTTGGCTTTCAGGCAAAATGTACAACATTTTTACAGAGTTCACAGTCACCCTGTGGAGTGTGGAGTGGGTACCTTCCGATGGCTCGCTTCCCTCAGCTGTAATATCACCCCGCAAAATGCCAAATCCATCATGAAACCATTAAATAAGCAGAAAGAAAGAAAGCAGCAGAAAGAGGGAAAATGGTTAACTAGCAGGGTGAGTGGTTAACTAGCAGGGTGAGTGGTTAACTAGCAGGGTGAGCATCAGTGGAACAGACACCTGGGTCTGAGCCCCAACTCCATCCCTTCTGTCACTTCATACACGTATTTATGTCTGGGTTTACATTTTTTGAGTAATGGGAACGCCGTCGTCGTCATATATCCTCTCATGTTATTTTAAGGACTATGTGAACTAGGGTACTTTAAAACGCTTTGTAAAGTATAAAACACCCTCCAAGGGAGACTGTAATTAGCATCAGCATTTTTTATGATTATTAACGGTACTAACTTTAAAGCATTTGATTTCCCTTATTGGTCAATTCGAAAGAAGTTCACCTTCACTGTTTCTTTCCAGCATCTTAATAGTTGGCATTTCAGGGGCGCCTGGGTGGCTCAGTCGGTTAAGCGTCTGACTTTGGCTCAGGTCATGATCTCACGGTCCGTGAGTTCGAGCCCGCATCGGGCTCTGTGCTGACCGCTCAGAGCCTGGAGCCTGTTTCAGATTCTGTGTCTCCCTCTCTCTCTGACCGTCCCCCGTTCATGCTCTGTCTCTCTCTGTCTTAAACTAAATAAATGTTAAAAAAAATTTTTTTTTAAAAGTTGGCATTTCAGTACCACATTTTAAGGGAGAGAGAGAAAGAGAGAGAGAGAGATCTCCTGGGGCTTGAATCTGTTTTTTGGAAGCTTTTGATTCCCATGGCCATCAGGGAACCCAGTCTGCTCAGAAACCTTGGCACAGCCCCACGTAAACCCCACCCCCACCCCACTCTTGCCTGCAGATCCCTGAGAGAGGTTCTGAGATGCCGTAATCAGCCCTCAGCCGGCAGCCTCCAGTTCAGTGACACCTTCTGCCTGGCTTCGAGCAACCACTTAATGACGAAGAGAACTGAAAATTTCGAGTTTCTGCTCCTCTAGCATTCTGCATGCCTACAAATTGCTTTGACCTCACTCACTCAAACCAAAAACCACCTGTGCCTAGGTGTTAAGCAGGGCCCAGCGATACGGGGCAGAATGCCATGCCACACACACATCTGTGGACAGCCAGAGATTATAATTGTTGCGTCCATCGGGAGCAGATGGCGTGCTTAGCAAGAAAATAGGATTGACTTCGGGAATTAAGCCGAAAGCAGTAAGGGAATGAGTAAGCCAGACGTATTAGGCCTGCAGAGTAATGGTGGACAGCGTGGCAGGTCACGTGACCTCAAGTGTGGCAAAGCCAGACTGGCAGGGCCTCCTCTGGGAGATGGACCATCACCGTGTTCAGTTCCAGAAAGAAATACCTTGTAGAAAACAAATACATACCTATATGCTATTTCCCCTTCTAAAATACAGATATATTTTAGCTTTTTTTTTTTCTTTCATCGTTTAGAACAGGCAGTATGGGCAAAGAAAGAGAAACATGGAAAGAAGAGCTAGGAATATAAGAAATCTGGTAATATTAGATGCACTTCCATTATCTTTCAGGCCTCAAGATAATAAATAGTTGGCAGAAGAACCAAAAGGAAGCATGTATTCTGTTTCGAGAGTAGCACCCACGGTCTCTGGTCAGGGAATATTCCAAAAGACTGTGGCTCCACTTGAGTTTTGATGGCAATGATAATGAAAATTCTTATTAATGAAATTTTTTTTATCTGACGTTAGCATTGGATTGTGTCTAGCAAGATAGGGAGATTTGACAAATGCATTTTTCTGCACGTTTTAACCGCTAACACACTGAAAATATAAGGAAAAGAGCAAACGGCTCACTTAGGTAGAAGACGGTGTGACTTTTCCATCTTAAAAAAATTCAGTTCCTTTTTACTTCTTTGGAAAAGGGAAGGTAGCTCAAACTCGTTACTACATCATTGTAAATAATTATCCTTCTGGCCTTTTTATTAGTGGATTTTAGTTTATAGTTTTATGGCAAGAAAAATTTTATAGGTTGGCACAACCTAAAAACATCACCCTGTTTAAAATTGACCTGACACTTAAACATCATCATTTTGGCAATGAGCACCTTCTAAACTTACCCTTCTGAGTTGTGGGCATTAAGCCCATAAATAGGAATGCTAGAGGGAGAAAGGAGGGGGTCACTTCCAGGAGAAGAGAACCCTTGGAGAAGTGAATGGAAAATGTTGCCTCTGTTTAGCATGAATGAGCCTGGGATTTAAATAACATTCTTCAGGCCAGATAAATAGTTTTCCTTTGGCTTAGTAATCATGCATTGCATTCAAATATTTAGGTGAAATGTTTTCTGGCTTTCCTCACTTTGTCTTTGATCTTTACACGCTCTGTTGTATTTTAACTCATCAGCCTCACCAAATAAAAGACCTAATTTATACCTTTCAGTACATGTAAGAGAGGCAAATTTGCTATAATGCATTGGAAACACACGCCATCGAGTTTCTGTTTTGTTTTGTTTTGTTTTGTTTCACACACACACACACACACACACACACACACACACATCTCCCCAAATGCTGAAATACACTGGAATCTTAAAAGCACTTAGCAAGCGCTCAGAGGCGGCATCATGGGTGTTAAGGATGATCTCATTGATTCCTTTCTTTCGTCTGTTTCCAAGCCATCCTGCAATGTCTATGCGTGATACTTATAAAAAATGAAGATGTTTTTTAAAGAAACCTATCCCAAAATCATTTGAATTCTTTGTGAGTCATCGCCCACCTCTTGCCATTTCGAGACACTGGCTGCTTTGACCCAAATCAGAAGAGCCTCAGAATCGCCCCTTGCAACCAGGCTCCTCTGAAGTGACTTCTCCGTGGGAGCTCCATAAAGGCAGCCTTAGAGAAAGCTCTCACACACGCACCTACCCATGAAAACCCAGAGCTGAAGTCAGAGGAGCAGAAAGGAAACGCGATCCTCTCCCGTTTCCCCCACCATGTGACCTACCAGGCATGAAAAATCCGTACAGTCCTGATCTCTGTCAGTAAAATGCCAGGCTCTGTTATGGGCAGGATCGATCTGCCCCCTAGAAGGTGGGAACTCACGTGGGATGTTTGAACAAAAGGAGACCAAGGGAATTTGCCCTAAAATCGTGCTATGGCTCAGGAGGCAATGTCATGCTGCCTTAATTACATGCTGTGTGAATCATCTTCACTCTGACCCAGGTGATCTTTTCTAGGCATAGTGATACATCAAATCTAGAGGAATAAAGCAGACAGCCTCTTATTTATCACCTCGAAAATGCCTAGTGATAGTCTTTGCCGTGTCTATAGGGCTGATGAATCAAGTGTGATAAGACTGCCATGCTTCCTGTCTCCTACAACGCGAAATGGATCATGAAGAAAAAATCAGGGCGAACCTCTGATGTTATTCATCACCTTAGACTTTACGTAGACCCTTTAAAAGCCTCCCAGACAGTTGCCCAGAGTAGTTTCATGTCTTAGAAATACACTGATTCTAAAAAGAGTTCATCAGCACTCTTCTAGAAAGCCATCAAAGATGGTTTGTATTGATGCAGGGGACAAGCACTTGTTGAAAGGCTTGTTTGTAATAGTAATTTCCTGTTACTAACGTCTTGACAGGTTCCCAGTTAAGCATCGTGTGTTAATCTTTACAAAAGGAGAAATAAGGGAGTTCACGGGTTGATGGGGTTTTTTTTCCTCACCCCTTTTCCCAAAGCATTTGCTCATGTTGCGCCTCTGTGGCACACTTCGGTAATGGAAACAGTATTTCAAAGATTCTATGATTAATTGCTCTTATATTTGTTATGGTGATCTGTGATCAGTGATGCCGACTCACTGAAAGCTCAGATGGTGGCATTTTTCAGCGATAAAGGATTTTTTTCATTAAGGTGTGCACCTTGTTTTTTTTTTAGACATGATTTAATTGTGCGCCCAACAGGCCACAGTGTAGTGTAGACGTAACTCTTATAGGCACGGTGAAGCCAAAAAGAAATTCACTTGACTCCCTTCGCTGTGATGTTAGCTTTCCTGCGGCCGTCTGGAACCAAACCCGCAGGATCTCCGAGGTCCGCCTCTCCGGGGGTCTTCACCCTGCAGTCCTCTTCTCCATTCCTGTCCCCGCCGCCCTGTCCCTCCCCGGGAGTGAATCTCCTGCCCACTCATTGCTGTTTCCTGTTCGTTTCACCAAAGGCTCCTTTTTGCCCTGTGAGCCGAGTCGCTGCACCTCGTGAGGAGGTCGGCACACTTGTGCACCCGGTGGTCCAGAGGCCCAGGAAAGGTGAGGTCCATCCACTCAACAAAGGAGGAACGGGGTGTGTGGCCACTGCGTTTTTTGATCTTGAGACCAGCAAAGCTCCCTCCTTTGTCTTAATATCCGTGGTCTCGCGGGAGGCCCACGTGCAGAAGGTGGCCACTGCTGTTCTTGTGCTTCTCTGCCCCGGGGCCAAGCCACGGGCTGGGGGACCCACGCTGCTCTGTGCTCTGTACCTTCCACAGTGTAATGACTATTCTTCCAAACATACTTTTGCAACACTGGGGGCCAGGATGAGATGCCAGCTCCCTTACCAAAAAGGGATCTATGATGCTTTGGATTCCTGGGCTATTAAAGGGATGAGGGAGAACTTGAGGTCATGCTTTGCCATCCTGAGGAAGCACTCGAGGCACCCCCAGACACATGGGGGGCCAAGGCACAGCCGTAGTTTCCCCGTGGCCCCCGGGACTGCATGGTCTTTCAGGGGAAAGCGAGGCTGGTCAGGGGAATGTTGACCTCCTGCTGTGAGACTTTTTTAAAAAGGCAGTGCCTGGTGGGACACATCCTAGGATCAAGAAGAACGGGCCTGGCGGACTAGGAAGGGGGAGGACTTCCAAATCAGGTGCTTAGGATCCCAGAAGTTAAAGCCACACCAGTTATTTCCAATGTTATCTCTGTGGAATTTACTGGAAGCTTCATTTCCCGGTAGCTATCTTTGAGGGCCAAATGACAAATGTTAAGTTTTGGCATAATCATAGTTATGGTTCCTGTATCCTTGTTCAAGTCCAAAGGCACCTTCATCATTTGTTAGTAAGAGCTAACAGATGGGGTCAGCTCTGAGTTGTGATTAAACACCGCCACCTGCTTATCAGCGCTCCGAGGCTAAGGGAAGGGGCTGTCCTCAACTGACCGTTCACACCTTGTAATATGCCATGGTGGTGCTTCTGAAAACCCCCATCCGTAAGAGTGAAGTTAGCCGCCGAGTCTCTGTACCAGCATGTGGTTCTGAGACAGAGTTTCCAAAGAAATGTTTAGAACCACCATAAATTTTGCTTCTTTTCTTTTTTCTTTATTTTTGAGAGAGAGAGACAGAGCACGAGCAGGGAAGGGGCAGAAAGAGAGGGAGACACAGAATCTGAGGCGGGCTCCCAGCTCTGAGCTGTCAGCACAGAGCCTGACGCGGAGCTCGAACTCATGAACCGTGAGATCATGACCTGAGCAGAAGTCGGATGCTTAACCGACTGAGCCACCCAGGTGCCACTCACTTCTAAGGGCACGGAGGAAACTTGATACCTTACCTCGTCCGTGGCTAAGCATACTCAATACATACGTGTGAATTAAAAGTCTCTTTCCTTTTAAAGCAAGATGCAGTGTATGATTTCGCACATGGCCATGATTTTTATTTTGTCGGTAGAAGCCATCCCGATTCAAAGTCCAGGTAACGTTTCAGGGTTTCATTGAGAATGCTGTCTGTGAACCGTGAGCAGACCCACTCTACAGGGAGGCTCTGCCTTTTGTTTCCAAGGAAGTCTGCGATTAGATTTCTTTTAGCACTTGTGATGCGGTGGCTCCGTTGGCAGCTGATAGCATGCTGACCACGAGACCTATTGTCTCCCATTCAGGCCGTCCAAGACCGCTGTGAAAATCGTCTTCCTTGCCAGCCACTTTGATCCTGTCACTCCTGCCCTGAAAGCTTCTCGCTGTTTCCTAAAGCCCTTTGTGCCAGCCTCAGCTTCCTCCCTCTGGCTGCTACAGCCGGGCGCTTCCCTAACTGTGGGTCGTCGCCTGCCTTCCCCTGACCTCCCTCTGTCTCCTCTAATTCAGCCCAGCAAGTTTATTCTCAGACTCCTTGGACACAATCTGATGTGTTCAGTACCTCGTTTTCACTAGGACAGTTGAGCAAAACAGAATGAGGACACATAACCCAAAGTCTCTCTCTCACGTGGGCTAGTTCCACTGGCCTCCTAACCTTTATGAGTTAGGAAAGGAGGCACCTGAATGAGACCTGCATGTTGTTGACTCACGCTTTGCAGGTTTTATACGGCTACCAGACCACCCGATGTCAGAGTCCCTCCAGGGAAAGGTTTCGGGGGAGAAGGAAGTTTTCTGTATTCTTTTAAGCACAGTTTAAAGATGTTTTAAAGCCATTTGAAGACAGGAGAAAAAAAACAATTTGTAGAAGCAAAAAAGTGTCACCAATGAGGAGGCAACCAGAATGAATAGAAGGAAAAGCTATTCAGTGGCCACTGGGTAGATTTTGCAAGTGAGCAAACATGAGACAAAGTCCAAGGCCACAGGTCGGTTTCTAATCATATCCCCATACGCATTTGTTCTCTATTTGACAAAACACGTCAAGAGCCTGATTGATATGTGTCAAGTGGAATTCAAAAAATAAAAAGGCGGGTGCCTGGGTGGCTTGATTGCAGCTCAGGTCATGATCTCATGGTTCGTGGGATCAAGCCTCATGTCAGGCTCCTCACTAAGCATGGAGCCTGCTTGGGATTCTCTCTCTCCCTCTCTCTGCCCCTCCTTGGCTCACTCTCTCTCACTCTGAAAATAAATAAACTTTTAAAAAATAATAAAAATAGGGGTGCCTGGGTGGCTCAGTGGGTTAAACATCCAACTTCAGCTCAGGCCATAATCTCACAGTTTGTGAGTTCAAGCCCCGCATAGGACTCTGTGCTGACAGCTCAGAGCCTGCAACCTGCTTCAGCTTCTGTGTCTCCCTCTGTCTCTCTGCCCCTCCCCTGCACGCTCTCTCTCTCTCTCTGTCTCTCAAAAATAAGTAACATTAAAAAATAATAATAAAAATAAAATGGCGTCCAAGACTACAAAGCAAGTCACTGGTTCCAGGGAAGAAGGACAGTATGTGACATATTACAGTGAGGACAGAAACCATAGCGGGGCCCCCATTTAAGTCTTTTTTACATAAGGATGTCTACTTCCTTTAAATACTACTTAAGATTCTTGGTTTATACCAAGAGGACTTGGGTGAGATTTATAGTAATACTAATCTCTTTCCAGTTGAGTCTGTGCTGTGTTCAACCCATCTCTTAGACTTTTGGATATCTTCTGTACATAGACCACACCTAGGCTGTGTGCTTGACCTTGAAACCATGGCTACCAACTCAGCAACACAGATCCCCAGCCCAACACCAGGAGCAAAGCTTGATTTCATTTCAGTCATGCATGAACTGGCCGATCGCCTCCGTCCTGGGGAAAGATTTTTGTCCCCTGGAGTCTCTTGCTATAATCACTATGAACCATCACTTCTTGTAGAGGAAAGGCGATCCGATTCTGCTTTTGTGACAAACTCATAACAATGGGACGGGCAGGCCCCTTGGTGGTTGCTGAGCAGCGAGGTCTGGGGTCTCACCCCCAGCGCTGATGGTGAAACATGAGGAAATTCCCTTAGCCACTTTTTTCTTGGTATCTTCTCTGTTAAATGGAGAATATTCCTGTAAGCGTGTCCGTGTTTACTTATAAGTAGCATGTGGTAGGGCTTCCTAGAAACTGTAGAGTATATTGTGAAACATTTCACAGAGGGGGAAAAAGATATTAATTTGATAATATTTTAGAGGAGGCAGCGTGTGCCGACTGATGTACCCAAGACCACCTGAGCAACGGCAAAATTAGGTAATAAGAAAGATACCCCCACCTACTGCCTAGGATAACTCATAAGGCTACTTGAAATGAGAAATGAGCACAGGAGGAATCCGGGGTTTCTGCATAATGAAGTACAATTGTATTAGGAGTGCTGTCGAAGGTGCTTTAATTTCCAAGATGCCGCATCACATGGATTTGTACAATAGGGTTATAAAAGGCTGACGCTGCTGGCCACAAATCACATCTCTCTACAATTGCAAAAAATACCTAGTTGCAACCCACCGGGTCGTAATGAGCAAGCCATCAGTCCATCACGGAAATGAAGGTCGTGATGTGACCACCACCTAGTTGGGTGTCTCCCTGTGCTGGCGCTTGGCCAAGCACACTGCACAGTCTCCAGCCCAGCAACCTGGACGGACAGGTATTTTATTTTGCAGAGGAGACAAGAGGCTTACGGGAGTAAAGTGCCCAAGGTCACATACATGGGAAATGGCAAAGCCGGGGTCTTCTCTCCAGTGTACCGCCTTCCAAAATCTGCCTTCTTTCCATTACTGCACCACCTCATAAAGAGGCTTCTGCAGAGGGGCACCCGGGTGGCTCAGTCGGTTAAGTGTCTGACTTGAGCTCAGATCATGATCTCGCAGTTGGTGAGTTCGAGCCCCGCGTCGGGCTCTGTGCTGACAGCTCAGAGCCTGGAGCCTGCTTCAGATTCTGTGTCTCTCTCTCTCTCTCTCTCTCTCTCTCTCTCTGTCTCTCCCCTGCTCACACTCTGTCTCTCCCTCTCTCAAAAACAAATAAACATTAAAAATTAGAAAAAAGAGTTTCTGCAGAAAGCTGACCATGTGAAATTCCCTTTTAAAAAAACTCATTTAGTCAAGGATGCCCACTGTATTCTCCTGTTCAGAGATTCACAATATGTGTCAGTAGGTTAGTGATTCTAAGCAGCAAAATTTATAGTTAAAAAATGGGGGGAGAACCTGATTTGGACTACCCAGCATTTCAATCACTTGTTTGACCAAAAAACAAAACAAAACAAAACAAAAAAGAACTGTTTCCATGAACTGACTTTGGCAAATATTTATCTTCCTTGGCTGCTTCGGCAAGTACCTCATCTCCCCAGTCTTGTTCCAAAGGGAGGGGAGGACGTTGGGAAATCCCCACCACATAAAGTAACAGCAGCCGTCACACTTAGAATTGTAAACTGCCTTCCTATTGACAAAGCCCTTTCTTTTTATTCACTCCAATTCCCCAACAATCAGGTGAAAGTTATTAACTCTCTTTAAGAAAACATTGATGAAACCATCTTAAAAGGCCAATTTGGGATTTTTTTTTTTTTTTTTTTGGCTATTTCAGTCCAAATTTAAATGAATTTAAATCATTTTGTGTATCCATGGACTAGAAGTCAGATGGTTAATTTCAAAGTGGAGAGGAAGGTTAGTATGTGGATTCTCTCTCCTTGCCTGCCTCCCTCTCTCCCTGTCTCAGTATCATAAAATTCATTTGTGTTATCTAGGTCTTGCTCAGGGGAGACAAAGTTCGGTTTTTAATTTTTTTTTTTTTTCAACGTTTTTATTTATTTTTTTTGGGACAGAGAGAGACAGAGCATGAACGGGGGAGGGGCAGAGAGAGAGGGAGACACAGAATCGGAAACAGGCTCCAGGCTCTGAGCCATCAGCCCAGAGCCCGACGCGGGGCTCGAACTCCCGGACCGCGAGATCGTAACCTGGCTGAAGTCGGACGCTTAACCGACTGCGCCACCCAGGCGCCCCAAAAGTTCGGTTTTTAAGAAGGTCACCATAGGGTTTGTTTGATGTATTTCTCAGCGAACCCAGGCTTCTCTGCCTTACAGTCTTGGCTGCTTCTCCTCTTAGCCTCCTGCCAGAGAAATAGTCCTGAGTCACATCAAAGTTGCCTGGAGAGGAATATTTGAATATGGCCCCTTTCAGAGGCACCCAAATCCTCCTTTCCCTCCCCCCGCCACCCTTGGAGGTGGTGTTTTTCTTTCATCCGTGGGAACTGCCACATGTACCTGCTGACACCTTCGGCATTGTGGAAGCTAGTGACATTGGCTTGAATGCTGATTCAGTCATCTCAGGCGTGAGGCACCCCGACCTGCCACTGAGCTCGTGAGGAAGATAGTTCACGGGAAGCACCACACAAAAGTCCAGTAAATGATAACATTGATAGCAAGTGGTTGCTGAGGGTGACTGACAGCCAGCCTCAGAGATAGGGGCAGGATTCAGCCCCTCCTGATTTCTTACATTACCGTGCCTTTTGCTTTTCCTTCTCTCTCCTCTGGCAGCCTACCCATGGATCCCTTGTATACATTTTAGTTCTTTATCTTGTTACCAGAAGGTAGGGATAAAGTGAATTTTGCAAGTCAAAGAGTTGAAAAGGATTCATGAATAAAATTGAAAATAGTTGTGTTGACGGATCTCCCTGTATTGACTCCCTGTATTGTCATGGCCGTTCCGTGTGTACCCATTCTCGTGACTCACCCAGTAAAGGGAATGTGTGACTTTGAACTCGGCATTTAAACTGTCTGAATGTTGTTTTGTGCAACTTTTTCTCTCCCATTTTTCAAAATATTTTATTTATTTATTTTTGAGAGAGAGAGAGACAGAGTGAGCGAGTGGGGGAGGGGCAGAAGGAGAGGGAGACACAGAATCCGAAGCAGGCTCCAGACTCCAAGCCATCAGCACAGAGCCCGACGCGGGCCTCAAACTCACGAACTGTGAGATCATGACCTGAGCCAAAGTCGGGTGTTTAACCGACTGAGCCACCTAGGCGCCCCTCTTCCATTTGTAATCAAGTTACTCTATTTGTAAAATGAAGAGGTTTGTCTAAAACACTCTCAGACCTCTTCTGCCGTTGCCTCTCATTCCATGAACTATGTATTAACCCATATCTTTATTTAATTAGTACCCATTTTGGAAGTGACCGTAACTAAAAGCAAGCCTGTAAGCTCAGAAGTACCGTCCTTCTGAACACCTACCTCTTTCAAAAAAAATAATCTGAAAAACGGAAGAAGGTGAGCTCTCACACACCCAAGTATAAAGAGAATGCTAGAATATTTACTACAGGGTAGGTCCCACTCGGCCTACAGGCAGTGAAAGGTAAAATGAAATGATGTTAGTTGAACATTGAACAGGGATACACTGACTTCGGGAGGGGAAGACGTGTTCGTCTAGACACTCGTGTGTGCCATGGGGGCACGTGGTGCATGGTCTGATGCTATGTATACATCAGGTTTTATGTAGCTTTAAATTGCACTTTTAGCTGACTCTTCTGGAGTTGAAGGTTATGTAGTGACAGCAGTTCAGCCAAATCGATGCAAGCCCTTGTACCTCAGTGACAAATTGAACAGTAGGTCCCTGCCATTTGCCAGTTATCCGTGTATGCCATTCGGGTCGGGTTTTGGATTTGGGTTTTGGCTGAGCCTTTCTCATTCGGGAACGCAAAAAGCAAAGCCAGGATTCCATGTCAGTCTCCTCCTCTCAGACTCTCCTCCCACGGTCATCTCTCGGGAGGATTCACCCACCAGTTGCTACCATCTAGATGCCCTGGTAGCTGGCTGAGCTGCAGGGCTGCAGAGAAGCATCTAGAATGCAGGGAAGGCAGAGCCTCAGCGTGACTGATGTTTGCTGCTGCCCACTCCCGTGAGGCTGATTCAGGCTGAGGGAATGTGTTTGCCTTGCTTCAAAGAGATAGTCTTTCCTAATACAGTCTTGCTTTACTGGTCCAGCTCTTGGCTGCTTTTTTACATTTTTTTATCCACGTAATCCTGTTTTCCTGACGAGCTTTCTTCATAATGTCCAAGCACTCGCTCACTAATCCGTGCAGAGCGTCTGTACGCAAAATCTATAGTGAATGACCCTGTTGAAAGCCAGGCAAACTCAGACACAGGTGGAGTAAGAAAGGGTTCAACGTCAGCCCTTCTAAGACCCCGCTCAGAACTTTGGCCGCCATGCCTGCCTGTCCTGCTCCTGGTCCGGGACGCATGGGGGAAAGTGGGGTTCTCTGGGGAGTCACCAGGCACTGTAATCTGGTGCTCAAGAGCAGGGGAGTGGGGCCGCCCGGGTTCAATGCCTGTTCTCCTTGCTGGCTGAACGACCCTAGAAGCTACACCCGACCTCTCTGAGCCTCACTTTCTTTCCTTCCAAACTAGGGGTATTAGTACCTGCCTCACAAAACGCAAGTGGGAATGGATGTACGCCTGAAGCTTTGCACAGTACTTGGACCAGTGCCTGTCACCCTCTCCGGGGCTGTGAGACCAGGCTCTGAAGGTCCTGAGGTTGACCGAGTGCCAGGGACACCCACAGAGAACTTATGGAGCCCCCTGAACCAGCCCTCCCTCAAGGTCTCCTTCCCTGAGTCTTTTCCCCTTACTGTTCCCTGCCTAATAGGGGCTTCTCAGTCAGTTTGATGTGAAGTCACATTCCCTAACTGTCCCACCTCGAGAACCACCCAAATTCTTTTTTAATTTTATTTAAATCCAAGTTAGTTAACATATGGTGTGATAATGGAGTAGAATTTAGTAGAATTTAGTGATTCATCACTTACATATGACACCCAGCGCTCATCCCAAGTGCCCTCCTTAATGCCCATCCCCCATTTAGCTCGTGCCCCCCACCCAACACCCCTCTAGCAACCCTCAGTTTGTTCTCTGTATTTAAGAGTCGCTTATGGTTTGCCTCCCTCTCTGTTTTTATCTTCTTTTTCCTTCCCTTCCCCTACATTCATCTGTTGTGTCTTAAATTCCACATATGAGTGAAATCATACGATAGTTGTCTTTCTCTGACTGACTTATTTCGCTTAGCACAATACTTTCTAGTTCCATTCACGTTGTTGCAAATGGCAAGATTTCATTCTTTTTGATGGCCGAGGAATATTTCATCCTATATACATACCACATCTTCTTTATCCATTCATCAGTCAGTGGACATTTGGGTTCTTTCCGTAATTTGGCTATTGTCGATAGTGCTGCTGTAAACATCGGAGTACATGTGCTCCTTCAAATCAGCATTTTTGTATCCTTTGGATAAATACCTAGTAGTGCAATTGCTGGGTCATAGGATAGCAGAACCACCAAAATATTGAAGACAGGCCACAGCCCCACCGAGATGGCCATGGGACAGAGCTCCTGTGGGTCCCTAGGGCCTCCTACAGTCTCTCAAAGGCGTGCGGACGTTGCCACAGGCTACTGGGGGCGCTGCCTTTGTTTCCCTCTGCCTCCGTGTTCCC
The DNA here is from genome assembly GCF_018350155.1 of Leopardus geoffroyi. Taxonomy (NCBI): domain Eukaryota; kingdom Metazoa; phylum Chordata; class Mammalia; order Carnivora; family Felidae; genus Leopardus; species Leopardus geoffroyi. Next base: position 9,364,337 of record NC_059334.1, on the reverse strand, counting down.
TCAGCTCTCCTCAGCTCATGCCTCCCCGGACACAGGAGTGCATGCATGCAAAACCCCCATCCCCTCCCCAGGAGAAAAGCACTACCCATCCACCTGCACCCACACACTCCCACAGCTCTTTAAATCTTAAAGAGATTCCCCCCTCTCCTGGCTCCGGGAACTGTGATTTAGTCGATGAGCTCCTGTATTACTGCACCCCCTTCCCTGTTCAAATGTCCGCTGACGCTTAGCAGCCGTGCAACGTCAGAGAAATCACTTTCTTTTTCTGAGGCTCCTTCTGTGTGTATGAAATGGAGGTGAGAAGCTTGCCTTACACGGAGGTTTTGAGAAACCGGTGAGCTAACAGTAGGTGTGCAGTGCGTGGTCCCAGTCTGCTCAGGTGGCCGTAACACACCACAGGCGGGAGGCTTTATTTTCTCATGGTTCTGGAGTTCAAGATCAAGGTGCCAGCAGAGTTGGTTTCTGGTGAGACCTGTCTTCCTGGTTCGCAGATGACGGCCTTCTCACCATGTCCTCACGTGGCCTCTCCGTGCACGCCTGGACAGAGATCTCTGGGGTCTCTTCCTCTTCTTAGGACACCAACCCTGGGGCTCCTGGGTGGCTCAGTCAGTTAGGTGTCTGACTTCAGCTCGGGTCGTGGTCTCACGGTTCGTGGGTTCGAGCCCCGTGCCAGGATCTGTGCTGATAGCTCAGAGCCTGGAGCCTGCTTCACATTCTGTGTCTCCCTCTCTCTCTGCCCCTCCCCTGATCACGCTCTGTCTCTCTCAAAAATGAATAAAAGCGTTAAAAAAAAATTTATATGGACAGCAATCCTACCAGATTAGGGCCTCACCCTTACGACCTCATTTAACCCAAATTAACCTCTTTAAAGGCTCTTTCTCCAAAAATGGTCACATCAGGAAGGGGGACTTCGACATTAGAGTTTTGACCAGGCAGGTTTGCACAGGTGCACAGTAAGTGACATTTGCTCACTTTTCCCTTGCTTCTCCCACATCCTGGCAGCACGTGGGTTTTCATCTTTAAGTCAAGTGCACGTGTCCCTCTTGCCCTGGAGTCCCGGGCTTCAGATGCAGCCCGTTAATGTAGAGTCATAGCCCTGTTTCAGGCACCTGCTTCATGAACGTGTTCCATGCACCTGCTTCATGCACCTGCTTCAAGCACCTGCTTCATGCACCTGTTTCATGAACGTGTCCCATGCACCTGCTTCATGCACCCGCTTCAAGCACCTGCTTCAAGCACCTGCTTCATGCACCTGGCCAGCATCCCAGCAGCTCAAGCACTTTGCACTCCTGAGAGTATGTTGTATCCTGGGATACCTGTTCCCATGCCATTCATTTCCTCACCTTTCTGCTGCTGGGCATGCCTGGCTGACTGGGTGTCCCCCAAGCCGAGTAGCTGTGCCCCCATGGGAGCTCTGTCTCACCTCCTTGCACCCTGGCCCTGCCCTCCCTCCAACCAGTGGCACCCCAAATAGATGAGGCCGGTGACCCCAAAGTTGCAGGTGGGTATTTTAGGTCCCCTGTAAGCGGTCCCTGCTCAGGAATGTCATCACACACATAGGAAGGGGTAGGGTCAACACTGTCCACGGCTGCAAGTTTCTACTATTTCTAGAGATCAGGTGTCATCTTGGGACCTGTCATCCCTCCTGAGGGAGGAGAATAGCAGATGTTTGGGTCCATAGCCCCTTCCTCGTTCGGCCCACACTCGACCTCGATTTTCTGTTATTTCCTGGCAGTTCTGGGAAACTAGTGAAAGCTGTGGAGCTGCGCATACATGTAAATAATCAGGGAAAGCTGATCAGAAAGTGAAATCAATGTATAAAAGCCCGCAGGGAAGATAAATGGAAAGATCAGATGGCAGCATAGTGTGGCTGTGGACGTAATTGCTGGGGACACTGAAATGTTCATTGAAGAAACCTATACGGTAAAAAATGGCGGTGGAGCCCCCAATACCGTGAGCGGAGACATATGCGAGGCTGCTAAATCAAAATGCCATCGTCTTGTGAATGTGCTGTTTACAGCGAGGCTTGAAGTACAGAGTGGGCTAGAGGTGTTGAAGGGCTTTCCTCCCTGCCAGTCATCTTCCGGCTCCGAGACCGATCTGGCATCTTCCACCCCCGTCCACCCTGGCCAGCTTACGGTTCACGCACCAACCTCACCTTCTAGACACAGCCTAGGGGGCGGCCCCGGACACTGCTGTCCGCCCCCGTGCCCACTTGGCAGTGAGGACGCAGGGGAGGCCACACCTTGTGGTTAGTACGTGGATAAGACCTCTCAGGTATTCAGATCATTCATTTTTAAATCCCTGAACCCACAAGAACCAATGGTTCTAAAGTACGGTGAATGGGAAGGTGCCACTTTGGTCTTAAGACAGACATAAAACAGGGGCGCCTGGGTGGCTCAGTTGGTGGATCAGTCACGATCTTTTGGTTTGTGAGTTTGAGCCCCATCTTGGGCTCTGTGGTGACAGCTCGGAGCCTGGAGCCTGCCTCGGATTCTGTGTGTGTGTCTCTCTCTCTCTCTCTGCCCCTCTCATGCTCATGCTCTGTATCTCTCTGTCTCTCAATAATAAATGAATGGGAAAAAATAAAAATAAATAAAGACAGACACAAAACAAGTGGCCAAACAGCATGCCCTTGCTGTTCTGCCTTCCGGAAGAAACTATGTGTTTCTCTAAACAATTTCATTAATGCCATTCAGAAAATAGCCATTTAGAAATGGTCATAGCTGGATTTGTATGTGACTCGTTAGAGACTCACCGTGGGGGCACTGAGTTGAGACTTCTTCCTTTCTCTCCTTACTTGCACTCTTTCACACTGTCACGCTGGAAAAATCACAGCCTGTTGTGATTTCTGTGGGCTTATTACCATCTTGTGATATGTCTGCAAACCTTCCAAGGAGGAGAGCATGAAGAGCCACGTGTTCTGACCTAACAGGGCCAGTGGCCGTCCCAAAATTGAGAAGACCACACCCGCGATGCAGTTGTTTTTAGTTTTTATTATATTTATTCTTGAGAGAGAGAGCACAAGGAGGGGTGGGTGCTGGCACACACACACACACACACACACACACACACACACACACAGAATCCAAAGCAAGCTCCAGTCTCTGAACTGTCAGCACAGAGCCCAACGTGGGGCTCGAACCCATGAACCACAAGATCATGACCTAAGCCAAAGTCGGAACCTTAACTGACTGAGCCACCTGAGCACAACTAGTACAGTTCTCTTTAAAATTCAGGTGCACCTGGGTAGCTCAGCTGGTTAAGCATCTGGCTCTTGATTTTGGCTCAGGCCATGATCTCACGGTTCATGGGTTCGAGCCCCGCTTGGGATTCTCTCTGTCCCTCCCCTGCTCGCTCTCTCTCTCTCTCTCTCTCTCAAAAGTAAGTAAACATTAAAAAGTAAATAAAATACAATTCAATGCACCTTATTCAGTTGGCAGTGTTTCCATCATGCAGGATAAAGCAGCAATACTATGGTTAGGGTCCCTAATCAGCCACATAAACATTGATTTCTGTCTGATCCAAAAGAACAGTGGCTGTTGGGATCCCCCTCCACTTAACCCACTTCAGCATGTGGGGAAGATCCGAGGCATCTCCTAGAAAACAGGGCAAAGGGGTCCTGCTGCTGCCATTTCCTTGATGTAATTCTTAGTCTTTAGATGACACTCCAGTCTTATCAGTCATCAGGATATTGCCAGAAATCCTCTGGTGCACATTCTGATTGCACCTGCTTTCTAGTCTCAACAGAGGGCAGGCACTACCCAGTGCTGGGTGGGAAATAGGAACCAAGTGACAGGAGCCATGGGAGATGTGAGTGATAAGGGGACAAGGCGGCGGAGGGTGGGGACACAAGCCTTGTCTCTGCCAGTCTCCCAGGCCCCAGGCGCTGGAATGAGAAACTGCCCCTCGACCTGCACACCAGTGCTCAGTTCCTTATGGAATAAAGAACAAAAAGGGTCAGATTTGGATCTACTTTACAGAAGGTTAAATTCAGCTCGAACAGAATTTTTAAATTCCAGAATCAGAATATAGTTTTCTAAAACTGCTCTGTGAGCATTCAAAACATAAGAGATAAAGGACAGGCTTTCATGTTAGGTATTTCTAGATGGAAATCTAATCCGTGAAATTATAGCATCATTCAGAAATTATGATACCACAGCCAACGTGATTAAATAACAGTTGCTCTTTTATAACCAACAAACGATCCGCGTAATTTAGTTGTGATGCTGGCACTCCTGAAGAGTGTCCTGTAACTTGTGTCTGTGCTAGAGACTAGTGCAAAGATAACTAAACCGAGTAGGAGTTGCAGGAGAGAAGCTTTGCTCCTTTCTCGAGATGGTGCGTTGGCTTAACCGGAATCCGCTTCAGCGTATCCAGAGGTGGGGGCACCGTGATGGGTAATGGTTGATCCAGCGACAAATGTGAGCCCGTCGAAGACCTGTCATTCTCCAGAAACCAATCAGCACTTCTTCAAATACCTTTTACAACTAGAAAAACTCCCGACACCGACCGAAAAGTTTAGACTGAGACCCGGATCCTGCTTTTCAGGATCAATCTGGGAAGGTAATTATCCGATTATCTTTCAATAAATTATTGTAACGCTGGTACGCACAGAGATTCCTATTACCTTAACATGCGAAGCAAAAGAATATGACTTTTTTTTACTTATTTATTTTGAGAGAGAGGGAGGGAGGGAGAGAACGAGCGGGGGAGGGGTAGAGAATGAGACAGAATCTCACGTAGGCTTTGTGCTGTCAGCACAGAGCCCGATGGAAGCCCCCATCTCATGAACCGTGAGATCATGACCTGAGCCAATATCAAGAGTCGGACGCTTAATCGACTGAGCCACGCAGGCGCCCAGGAATATAATTAATCAATAGGAGGTAAACTTGTGTTGTGGACACTAACACCTTTGCTGATAAATGAAACATGGAAAGGGGTTTTGCATTAAGTGACCCCTTTGAGGAACCCAGGAAATTGCAAGGTTGGGATCACTACACAAGTAACACGGGTCTTGGAGAAGCAATGATGCAGAAAACAGAGTGAAAGAAAAAGAGAAAAAGGACAGACCCAGTAGTTCTCATTTCCCCTCAGGTAAAGTGGCAAAGAAATAGATTAGAACTGTGGCTTCCCCTCCCCCAAAATGTGTTACTTAATGAACATCGTAAAGAATTATTCTGTCAGGTGATCGGAGTTTGAGGCTGAGGCATGACAAACCAATGGCAGAAAGTTTATCACAGATTTATGTCAGAGTGAGATCACGGCCGATATATATCACCCAATCTCTAGTAATAATCTCTAACATTTGTTTAGCTGTTTATAAATTTCAAAGCAACATGTCCTGCTATCACCTTATCTGATTATCAAGACAGTTTGATGAGGGAGACAGATGACATCTCTCTGGAAAAGGAGGCTTGGAATCATTCACCTCATCGCATGCAACTAGGAATGTAAAAACCAACAACCTTACAGAATGATAGGGCAAGAAAAGCCTCGAGGCCCCATACGCTCATGCCTTGTGCCTTTAAGCAGGACGGTGACAAGCCAGTGATGATAAACCCCCCAGCCTTGCTGCAGGAAGGCCACCTGTGCGATGCCCGGGTTCTGCCCACTTGCTCTGGGTCCCGTTTCACAGCGTGTCAACCCATACACCTGCGTTCCTGCTCCCTCCCCTCTCAGCCTCAAGTTACTGTCACCTGAAGAATATGTTACAATTGATTATCCAAAATATTCCCAATTAAATAACTTATTGAGGAGTCAGCTCATCTTTAAGAAAAATTCAGAAAATACTTATGAATTGATGACACTGAAAAATTATTTTTTCTCATAGGGACACCTGGGTGGCTCAGTTGGTTAAGGGGCCAACATCGGCTCAGCTCATGATCTCACAGTTCGTGAGTTCAAGCCCCGTGTTGGGCCCTGTGCTGAGAGCTCAGAGCCTGGAGCCTGCTTCCAATTGTCTCCCTCTGTCTCTCTATGCCTCTTCCCCATGCGCTCACTCTCTCTCTCTGTCTCTCTCTCTCTCTCTGTCTCTCTCTCTCTCTCTGTCTCTCTCTCTCTCTCAAAAATAAATACACACAAACAAATTTCAGTAAAGGATGCCTGGGTGGCTCAGTCGGTTAAGCGTCCAACTTCTGCTCAGGTCATGATCTCACAGTTCGTGGGTTCGAGCCCTGCATCGGGCTCTGTGCTGACAGCTCAGAGCCTGGAGCCTGCTTCGGATTCTGTGTCTCCCTCGCTCTCAGATCCTGCCCCATTCCTGCTCTGTCTGTCTGTCTCTCTCTCTCTCTCTCTCTCTCTCTCTCAAAAATAAATAAATGTTAAAAAACTTTTTAATTTTTAATAAAACTAAAAAATTATTTTTCTCATAAACGAGAGGCTTATGTGAGATGTTTCGAAGAGGAAAGGCAAAAAAAAGTGGACAACTCAAGAACACAGCAGACTCTTGTGATTTTTTTTTAAGTAAAATAGTAAACTAGGGAAATAAAATCGTTTTCCAGAGGGATTGAAGAGAAAATGGGCAAGCGGATAGAATGCCAGAAGCCACTGAGAGACGTAAATGGAGTAAAGGAGACCTTGGGGGTGTTAGATCGGAGGGCGGGAACTCTGCAAATACCTAAAGCTCGAAGCCCCGACTGGTAACTGCTGGGGAGTAGCCGAGGGCCCCCCCCCCCACCTGCACCTGCAGAGGGCCGGGCCGGGCCGGGCGATGCCTCACTTCCTCCAGTCCCTCGTGCCCTGTGTGCCAGACGTCTCTGTTCTCCACTCCAACACACATCCATTCATTTCATATCCTGACTCTCGAATTGAAAACTTTGTAACTTTGTCACCAGAGACACCATGCTGGTGAGAAGACACTACAGAGAGCAGCAGTCAGCAGATCTATTTATCGTCTTCCATTTAGGGTCCCGGAAGGCACAAGTGGACTCCATGCCTTCAGCGGAAGCTGTTGCAACGTGCCATTGTGAACGAGGCTTCCTTTCCCGGCCTGACATGCCAAACTATCAAATCCCAACCTTTGGTGCTTATCCAATGCCAATAGCATTCCGTTTAGTGCTGGCTAATCACAGAGCCCAGTGCGAAAAATAAAAACCTCTGTAGTTTGTGGGTAAACAGAAGATAATTAACGAATGTATTGTTTCTTTTTCCCTGGAAGAAGTAAAGATAGGCCGGTCTGAGAAAATGAAATTAGCATATCCACTAATTAGGGTCGGGTTTGTGTTTCTGCGTCCCTCAGCATTGTATCTTCATGTGAAAATATTGACTGCGTGTGAGAATATTGAGTGAGCCTTGTAAAGAAAAATGAATGATTAAGAGCACACCCAGGGCAGAAGGAAGGATATTAACACCTGTCAAAATACCCACCAGTGGGGCGCCTGGGGGGTTCAGTCAGTTGAGCATCCAACTTCGGCTCGGGTCATGATCTCGTGGTTCATGGGTTCGAGCCCCGCGTCGGGCTCTGGGCTGACAGCTCAGAGCCTGGAGCCTGCTTCGGGTTCTGTGTCTCCCTCTCTCGCTCTGTTCCTCCCCCACTCGCTCTCTGTTTCTGTCTCTCAAAAATAAGTGTTACAATTTTTTTTTAAATACCCACCGGTGATAAATGAGTTTTCTTAGGACAGACCAACGTGTTTTGGGATGGACAAGAGACATAAACAAAATCCCAACCAAAGAGTTCCAGCATTTTGTCCCGCGGACTCTTCCTTCTTAGTGTATTTCAGATTCAGTAGCTTTGTTATTTCCCACAGCCGTCCCCGGCAACCCTGATCCCTGCAAACAAAGCCCTCGACTCCAGCTTTCTCTGTTAGCCCATCTTCTCCGCCACAGTCATGCCCTGCGGTTGGCTGACTGACAGGTCCTTGCTGCACATGTCCCGGTGCAAGTTCTGTGCTGGGCCCTGGATGACAGTATAGGCTGCACCTGCCTTCACAGCAGGCACCGTCTGATGGATGCCTCCTCAGTTCTGAGACGCTCACAGCTTCTTCGTCGTCTTGATTTCTTTGGAAAACATTGCAATCACAGTCGTTCCTGTTTTATATCAGTTTCTAGCAGGCCCCTCCTTCGTTCCAGCTAGCACTGTATGTTCTAGCTTCGAGAATGCCCCATCCCCCAGTCCCCCTCATCGCTCAGCTCCCAGCTCCCAGGGCTATTCCAAGTGCACTCCCGCTCTCTTCCCTTTCAGACCTTTTCTCTTGACACACTGAAAGTGCCACTTCACAACCCCCCCTTCTAGAGCCCCCTTCTAGAGTCCCCCCCCCCCCCGGCTCTGGTCCTTCTTGTGATGCTTTCTGTGCAATGCACGCCTGCCCCCGGCACTGTGTGCCCCTGTAGGTGTTCATCACATGTCTGTGCTGCTCCGTGAACCCTGGGCCTTTAAAAATTACACATGCTCCTGGGGTGCCTGGGGGACTCAGTTGGTTAAGCCTCCGACTCCTGATTTTGACTCAGGTCCTGATCTCATGGCTCGTGAGTTCGGTTCAAGCCCCAGACGGGGCTCTGCACTGACAGCACGGAGCCTGCTTGAGATTCTCTCTCTCTCCCCCCTCTCTCTCTCTGCCTCTCCCCCCACTCATGTTCTCCCCTCTCTCCCTCTCTCTCTCTCAAAATAAATAAATAAACACTAATTTTTTAGATAAATAAACATTTAAAAAACCTAAAAAAAATAAAATTACACATGCTCTGAAGGGATCATTGCACATCCATGTTCACAGAGCATTATTCACGAGAGCCACGGATAGAAGCAACCTAAGAGTCTGTGGACAGATGAGGGAATAAGCGAAGGGTGGCATGTATATACAGTGGAGTACTATGCAGCCGTGAAGAAGAAGGACATTCTGACGCCTGCTGCAAGATGCATGCACCTTGAGGACATTGTGCTGAGTGACACAAGGCAGGTGCAACAGGGCAAGCACTGTATGATTCCACCTGTAGCAGGTAGCTAAAGGGGTCAAATCCTAGAGACAGAACATAGAAGGGTGGTTGTCAGGGACGGTGGGCACAGTCAGGGGGCGCAGAGAATGCAGACTTAGTGTTTAATGGGGATTTAGAGTTTAGTTCTGCAAGATGGAAAGAGTTCTCGCGATGGTTGTAAAACAGTATGAATATTGGTGCACCTGGGTGGCTCAGTCATTTCAGGGGCCAACTCTCGATTTCGGTTCAAGTCATGATCTCACGGTTCTGTGAGTTTGAGCCCCATGTCGGGCTCTGGGTTGACTGCATGAAGCCTGCTTGATATTCTTGTCTGTCTCCCTCTCTCTTTCTCTCTGCCCTTCACCAGCTTGTGCTCTCTCTCTCTCTCTCAAAATAAACAAACTTTAAAAAAAAAGAAAATCCTTAAAAAAATAAAAATAGTTGAGGTGGTATCTTTTATATTATGTGTATTTTGCCACAACTTAAATATATGTTTTTAAAAATTACTGATGCTCATTTCCCCACCGCATTCAGTTGTGAAGAACTTAAGGGTCCCTGCCTTTTGCTGTTTTACAATGCTGGTGTCATTTGTTATGTTCTCCAGGCCCTGAAAACATAAGATAAACAAAGGTGCTCAATAGACATACTTGAATGACTGCAAAATGCAGGATGTAGGGCAGAGAGAGAGAAGGGGGGATGGGGAAGGAGGGAAGGAGAGGCAGAGTTGGGGAAGGAGAGAGAGAGAGAGAGAAGGAGGGGATGGGGAGGGGAGAGGGAGGGAGATGGGGAGGGAGGGTAGGAGAGGGAAAGGTGGGGAAGGAGAGAGAGAGAGAAGGAGGTGATGGGGAGGGAGGGAGAGAAATGAGGAAGGGGGAGAGAGGCAGGGAAGGAGAGGGAGAGGCAGGGAAGGAGAGAGAGAGAAATTTCTCCAACATCAAAGCATCCCTGACCTCTCTCTGACCTCAATGTTATGTGCAGCCATAGTCTGATTAAACCAAGGTCAATGTCACTGATATTTTGAGAAGACTGTGGCAGAGGACCAAATAAGCAAAAAATTACCTTAATCCACAGTGTTGGAAAAATGAAAAGAATCAGATAAAGTAATCAAAGGAAAGCTTTGAGATAAACATAGAAGCAGGGCACTTTATTAAATGGATTTTTGATAAAAGGAGGAAGCAGGCCAATCATCAGCAAAAGCAACCTGTGAGTACTCTAAAGAAATATGGGTAAAATAAGATGAGAGAAAGTGCGTCAGTACATTGAGGGGAAAATGCAAGAAAGTATCATTTCTACAATAGAGGGAAGGATGTAAATCAGTGGAAACAACAATAATATATTCCTTTCCAGGCCAACACCACAGGCAAGTTTGCAGGGCTGGCCTGTGGTGGAACTCACACGTTTTATTGGCAGTATACATAAGGAGACAAAAAGCAGCATATGGAGAAATACAAAAATATACTCTCTAGAGACACTGCCTCTTCAGATGTCAAGAAAAACCTGGATGGAAGCGTGCGGAAGAGTGGCAGGCTGCAAAGTTACAAATTCAAGGCCACCCCCAGAACCAAACCTTAAACCTTAGGCAACTCATTGCTCAAATAGTCCCATTCTTTTCTGGGTTCAGTGGAAGACGCTAGGGAACCAAGAGGGATCCCTCTGTGATGCTCAATGACTCCACCATTAAAATGGGGAAAAAAAGGGGGGCGCCTGGGTGGCTTAGTCGGTTAAAGCATCCCACTCTTGATTTTTGGCTCAGGTCGTGAGCTCACGATTCGTGAGATCGAGCCCCGCATCAGGCTCTACCCTAATAGCATGGAGCCTGCTTGGGATCCTCTCTCTGCCTCTCTCTATCCCCCTTCCCTCCCCCTCTCTATCTCTCAGAATAAATAAATACATTTTTTTATCAAGTGGGAATAAAGATGGAGAAGGGTCTGAGTCCTTGACCAGTGAAATATTCCTTCTTTGCATCTCCCCACATGGAGTCAGCCTCTTGGGCAGGCCGCCATCTTGTTCATACCTCTGTTCCAGGGAAGGGGAGGAGTCCCATCACTATATTGCGCCCCTCCTTACCTAACTCAGTGCCACCATATTGTAGCTATGAAAAGGTGGGGTTTTTTTTTTCATTAAAAATTGGTGAATAAGTAAAAGTAGGCAAATTGCCACTGTATCCCGACTCCACTGCTCTTTAGCTGTGTGACTGATTAAGATATTTTAACTCTGTGTTTCTCAGTTTCCTCATTGGTAAATTTGGGATAATAATAGTTTCTACCTCAGGGGTTTTTAAAGGATTAGATGAAAGGGAACAGATAAAATGTTTAGACCAGTGCCTACAAAGAACATACCTCAATAAATATCAGCTGTTTCTCACACTGTTTTTGTTAAGTTATTCCTTTTGCTAAGATATACTTGGAGACCATCATAAATTTCACTGTGCATAGAGAATATGAAATCTTTAAAAACACAGTTTTACCCCACCAGAAAAATTCAACATAGTTTTCACCCAACAGTGAGCCTCAACTGTTCATAAATGTTAGGTGATTTCAACTACAAAGATGGGGTTTTTTTTTTTGGTACCTAAGTATTAAATGCTAGGATAATTTTAATGTGTTTTAAATTAAAAAATCATTATGAAGTACACCATATAATTCTTTAAGTTTTTTTTCAGAAGGTGTGGAAGAAAATTTAACTTTCTCTCTGCGTTTCAGATTCACTGTTGTGATCATAAATTATTCAGTCCTCCGTAGACACAATGCTATTAAGCACCTGTTATGTTCCAGGCAGCGTTCTAGACACAGGGATGCACTGGTGAATGGAACAAAGCAAGCCCTGCTCTCATGGAGCTTATGTTCCTGTTTGGAAACACACACACATACACACACACACACACACACGTGTGTTATGGAGCAATAATGACCATGAAGGAAAATGATTACAAAGAGCATTGCATGGAGAGGATGGTTATCCAGTGTAGTCAGGGATGGACGCTGATACAGTGACACTTAAGTAAACGATGCACTGATGTGATGGTCTCTGGGAAAAGACCCGTTCAAGGAAGAGGGGACAGGAGGTGCAAAGGCCCTGGGGTAGAAGCCTGTTTCAAGCTTTTATCTCTCTATCCCAGCATAGAGAGAGCATATAAGGCCAGAGAACAGTGGGGCAGAGGAAGAATGGTATGTGAGAAATTTTTTTTTTAATTTTTTTTTTCAACGTTTATTTATTTTTGGGACAGAGAGAGACAGAGCATGAACAGGGGAGGGTCAGAGAGAGAGGGAGACACAGAATCGGAAGCAGGCTCCAGGCTCTGAGCCATCAGCCCAGAGCCTGACGCGGGGCTCGAACTCACGGACCGCGAGATCGTGACCTGGCTGAAGTCGGACGCTTAACCGACTGTGCCACCCAGGCGCCCCGGTATGTGAGAAATTTAAGAAAGTAACTGGGAGCTGTAACACGGATTTGCTCTAAGTGAATGGGAAGAACCCGGGGAGATTTTATGCCTGGGAGTGATATGATTTACATTTTACAAGTGCCACTGGCTGCCGTGGGTACAGCGTGATGGTCACAGTTTGGACTAGGATTCTGGGTCCATTTTAAGCAGAGAGTACGGGGTCTGCTGATGTGCTGGATGCGGTAAGCGTTGTAGATGCCAGTGACGATTGACTGGGACGCCGCCGAATGTGACTTGCCTCAACAGGCGTGCAGAAACTTGCTTTCTCAAAATGTCCTTCATGTCAGCTCGCTTTGTTTTTGTTGTGGTTTGCTTTCGTTGTAACTTACTCCATCTCTTCGTGAAATAAATGAATCTGTGTGAACTGTGGATACATGCAGAACTGACAGTTCCAAGTCTGATTCCAGCAGTGGAAATCTTGACCTCTCTGAGCCTGGTTTCCCCAACTATAAGCTGTATGTAAACTGTAAACCTCTTTGCTCTACCAGAGGTATCGTTGCAGCTCGGTCAAAGAGCTTCCCAGCCACACCAAACTTTACCACGGTTGCTTGGATATGGGGACTCAATGGATTCATTCTTTCTTTCTTTCTTTTCTTTCTCTCTTTTTCTTTCTTTCTTTCTTTCTTTCTTTCTTTCTTTCTTTCTTTCTTTCCCTCTTTCTCTCTCGCTTCCTCTTTCTTTCTTTCTTCCTCCTCCCCCTCCTCTTTTTTTAGAACTTTTAGAATTTTTAAAGTTAATTAGCCTGGTTTACTTTAAGATCAAGAAACGGGGGCGCCTGGGTAGTCAGTCGGTTAAGTGTCCAACTTCTGCCCAGGTCATGATCTCACGGCGCGTGGGTTCCAGCCAGGCGTCGGGCTCTGTGCTGACAGCTCGGAGCCTGGAGTCTGCTTCCGATTCTGTATCTTTCTCTCTCACTGTCCCTCCCCCGCTCGCACTGTCTCTCTCAGTCTCTCAAAAAAAGAATAAATGTCAAAAAATTTTTTTGAAGAATTACTCCATCATTGGGGTTCTAAAACACCTGCTATCCATTACCATATTTTACGTTCCATATTTAAAAAGCATTTCTTTTCAAGTAAATTTTAGTCTATACCAGCCTTACCAAAAACCCTCTGACCCATGTAGTCGGTCTGCAGGTTGGAGAATGGCATGTAACAGGGTGGTTAAAGCAGGGTCTCAGGAGCCTGACTGCTGGCATTTCAAACCCAGCTCTGCTACTTACTAGCTGTGTGATCCCAGGCAAATTAATCAACCTCTCTGTGCTCTGTTTGCTCATCTCTAAAATGAAGATAACAACAGTACTCCCTCACAGGATTGCTCTGAGAACCACAAAAATTAATGCTTGTTAAGCACTTGGTGATTGCTTGATACATTGCTTGATAAAGGAGTTCCTTATAATTATTATTTCTTCTCTCTACTCAAATACTCTACCCACCTCTACTTTTAAAGAACTTGAAAAATGCTTGATACTTAAAATCTCTGTATCTCTTTCAAAGAATTCTTTCCAGTGGTGAAATGATACCTGTGCCCTGGAACAGTGATTTGTGAAACGTGCCTTTGGAAACACCATAGATTTTCAACTCAGAAAGAACTCCGCTAATCCCATCCCGCTCCTTTATTGGCGCTATACGTTTGCGTATAGCAACGTAAGGGCAGCATTGCCAAGGGGAGGGACGTGGCCAGGAGTGGGACGGGACAAAACACCAGGCTTGTCCTGTCTCTAGGATGAATGATGAATATGGCATAGATTCAAGATGGCGCCCTACAACCCAGAGCTTGATGTCTATGGAAATCAGGAGGTAGTGGGCCTGAAGGAGAGATCCAGAGGAGAGGAGAGGTTTCTCAAATTCCTCCAGGCGGTGACTTTTCAGAGCCTCTTCCTGGGTCACATCGTCCTATGATTTTCACACTATATCCCAGTGGAGGTCGGAACAGGACCCACTGAAGGAGGCTGATACTCTCAGACCCAAGGTCTTCATGGGATTCAGCCTCCATCCCAGAACTTGCTTTTACCAACAGAGGAATTCTGTACTCTCACTAAGGAGAACTTTGTTTTAAATCCCCAAGGAGATGACCTATGTGTGTTGTTCGTGCCTGAATGCAAAAGATGCCTTGGTGGAGTCCAAGAGAGGCTCTTACTTGTGATTACTTTCGGCATAAAACTGCCTCATTACCAAGTCCTTCCGGTACTTTCTGTAGCTCAGTTCCCTTGGACCGTGTCCAAATCAAAGCTACCTTTACACCAAATTCCTCTCTGTCCTGAATAGTGAGATTATCGGGCATACCCGCCTGCTCCCACACTTCCTTCCTGCTTAATTTAAATAAACAGTGAGTTGTTTTTCTTTTTGACTAAGAGCCAGTCTATACAACAGCAGCAGGAAGATTGCTTTCTATCTATATGCAAATAGGCTGAATTCCCTCCAAGCCCTGGGAAAAGACCCTTTTAACCAAATGACTTATACTTTTGTTTCTTCATGTACAAAATTAGTGGTTTGTATAAAATAACCTGAGTCCCCTTCCAGCTGTATAATTCTACATCACGAACACTGGAGAGGACAAGCTTTGCACACACTCGACAATTAGAGAATCGACAAAGTGGTACATGTTTAAATGCTCAACACTCAACTCGTCACCATAGTACTCAAGGTCCTTCTCAACTTGATATCAACCCATTCCTGCCCCACCTCGACCATAAACCTTTAGGCAACAAGAACACCCAGCCACTCAGCAATCGCCCAAGTGTCCTGCACTTAACCTGCTGCTGGGAGCCAAGTTCACATAATCCCCACTAACCCGAATGCCCCATACCAGTAACTTCTACTTTTGATGACTCCTGCCCCGCCTTCAAAGCCCTGCTCGAATGGCTCCTCCTCTGTGAACCCTCCGCCTCCCCACACTACCTCTTACACTCAGCAGAAGGCTGGGCTCCCTCTCCGTGTATCCATGACGCTTTGCTCAGACCTATGGTACTACACTTGAAATATGGTAGCAAAAGGGGCACCTGGGTGACTCAGTCGGTTAAGCGTCCAACTCTTGGTTTTGGCTCGGGTCAGGATCTCGTGATTTCATAGGTTGAAGCCCCACCTTGGGCTCTGCGCTGGCAATACAGAGCCTGCTTAGAATTCTCTGTCCCCCTCTCTCTCTGCCCCTCCTTCCCTCTCTCTCTCTATATATATCAAAAATAAATAAATAAACATTAAAGAAAAGAAATATCGTACGAAGCTTTCTGTGGATATGGCTGCCAAGATAGACCGAGAGGTGTTCAGGTATCACCTACCTTTCTCCTGCCATGATCTAGCACCAAGTTTTTTTTTTTTTCCAATATATGAAATTTATTGTCAAATTGGTTTCCATACAACACCCGGTGCTCATCCCAAAAGGTAGCACCAAGTTCTTAATGACACATGCTGAGTACAGCTTGAACAAGTCCCATCAGGGGAAAGGTTCTCGAAATAAATCTTTTTAGGTTAAAGTTTAACACATACACAAGGTTATATGCTTAATGTCGACGCTACAGGAAAGGCAAATGAAGATATGGGCAAGCTTTGATTTCTGGCTATTTAGTTCATTTTCATTACGTGGAGATGTCAGAGGACAAGTCTGCTAGATTCTGGTGGTGGGGCTTGGGATCAAGGGAGAAGTACTAGTTTATCTTAAACTGCCATTTTGATTTAAGGTGTTTTCCCTTTAGCAAAGTTTTGTCTAGTAATGATTGAATATAAATCACATGGCACTCTTTCTGGCCAACATGAGACTCAGCAAATCTTCCGTCTTCCGGGATTCTCCATGCCAGCTCGTTCCTGTAACTTTTGTCTGAGGACGCACAGATCTGGTTCTGCTTTTCTTTCCTTTTTCCCCTTTCCTTATTCTTCCCTTCCATGAAGACATTCAAGTGTGAATCTTTTATAGATTTCGTGGTCTTTCAGCAAGCAACTGGCTCATGCCCACTATGTTCTCTGCACCATAGGAAGCATGGGGTGGGGAATCAAAAGATCATTTGGGCAGTGCTGTTCAGGAGGTTATTCTTTTTACTGGGAAAAAAAATTAGGTAACAACATTTCTTGACTTTCTTTTATGTATGAAGGCATTTTAAGAGTCAGAGATGAATAAAGCATGGTTGTCGACCTCAGAGCCCTTAGACTTTCAAACAATGGTTTTCAAGTTACAAGACATGAAATCAATTTAGTAGATCAGGAAGCACATTCTTATTTAGAATAGTACAGAATAGAATGCATCCGAGGACCTCCCGTAAAGCGAAGATAGTATCACATGGGACTTACGCTCAGTAGAGTGGCTATGTGTGCCCCAGATAACAGTCTAGGTTGTCTTTCCTTCTGTAAGACAAAAAAAGTCAGAAGCCCGCTGATTCAGAAGAACCAATGACCATGTACATAAGTCACTGCAATTCGGGTTGTAAGAGATGATTTTATTTTTTTATTTTTTTTAAAGAGAGAGAGACAGAACATGAGCAGGGGAGGGGCAGAGGAAGAGAAAGCAGGCTCCACGCTCAGTGTGGAGCCCGACACAGGGCTCGATCCCCTGATCCTGGGATCATGACCTGAGCCAAAATCAAGAGTTGGACGCTCAACGGAGAACCACCCAGGTGCCCCTGGGTTGTAAGAAACTAAAGTTGTGAGGAGAAGTATGAGCGTATCCAATGTCAAACAAGCGTCAAGGATCCACGCGACCCCAGCCGAATCATATTTGTACCGCTTTGCCTCTCTCTCCCTTCCTGGGACCAGTGAGCTCTGTATAAACATCCCTTCATGCAGTAGTGAACTTTGATGAACTAACTCTTTGGCTGCCGTGTTTCAGTTGTATTCATAACATGTAGGAGGACACGGATGAAAAGATCTCACACATGTCTTCTGCCACATGGTTAATACTTACTGTCTTTATTACAGTTATAACAATAATACATGTTCACCATATTACAGTGAAATATGTAGAGAGATGACGTACAACTCATTTCCCAGAGGTAATTACTTTTGATATTTTCCTTGAGGCCATTTTACATACATATCATATAAGATACATTTATATACAGATCACTTTTTTGGATCTCTAAATGGGTCTGAGTAAAGCTCACATATTGTCTTCTACAAGGAACCAACCATATTCCTGACATATCTTTTGCGACAGCTGAAGGAACGCCTTAAAGATTTTCAAGCTAATAATTTTTACTTTTATTTTCAAATTAAATGTAACAAATAAGGATTAACCATCCACGTGCTAATCAGTGGGAACACAGAGGTATAAAACATGGTCCTTGCCCTTAAAAGGTTTATAGTCCGGTAGGGGGAAAGAAGGCATTAAATCACCATCAAAACAATGCAGTGAGCACAATAAAGAAAGCTAAGTACCAGGTGCAGAGGAGAAAATGATCTGGCTTATTCGGTGTTATCAAAGGAAGTGTTCCAGAAGCTGACCTGGGTAGAGAACAGCTTTTGGAATTGCCGGGCTGTAGGGAACCTACCTAATGAAAAGCCAATTCAAGAATAATTTCTGGGCGCCTGGGTGGCCTAGTCGGTTAAGCATCTGACTTCAGCTCAGGTCATGATCTTGCAGTTCCTGGGTTCGAACCCTGCACTGGGCTCTTTGCTGTCAGTGCAGAGCCTTCTTTGGATCCTCTGTCTCTCTGCCTCTCTCCCTCTCTCTCTCTCTCAAAAATAAACATTTTTTAAAAAGAGTAACTTCCAACGCTAGCAACAAAGTTTGAAACTAGTTAAGAACAAGGTATGATGAGGGAGTAAATCAGACTCTTCTGTCTCATATTTGGATTTACAGACCCCACCTATGTCTCAGGAAACCCACGCATTTTCCCCGTGAAACATCTACATAAATGCCCAGTAAATAATACCATATATAGCCCATACAGGCCACGCAGAAGGACAGGTGCACACACACCCATAATATATTCTGCGCAAAAAGACTGCGATTACCCAGGGTAGTTTAGAGGAGGTCGTCCTGTGGGTTGATGGAGATGCATTAGTAGAGAAGAAGGTGGTCACTGCCATTTATGCACAGCCATGGATGGTATTTCATGGACGGAGCTTCCAGACGGCCACCTGCTGTGACCTCTTGTTTCAACCGAGGAGTATATTGGCTTCGAATTGGTGGAGCTCGCGTGACCAGCTCCCCATCCAGCAAATTCCTAAGTGAGAAATAGGAACACTTAACACAGCATCAGGAAACGCAAGCTGCTCTAGGCCCATCTCTCGAAGCTGTTTCAAAAACAAAGTCTTATCCTCAGACCAAGAGAGGGTGTGGCTTCGGAGGGAGTGTGCTTTCCTCATTCTGTGCCCTGCCGAGTGTCTGAGCCTGGCACGGTGCTTGCTGAATGAAGCCATGTCAAATCCTTCTCCTTTTTTTAAAGAGAAGCATATAAATATATTTCAATTGATAAAAATGTAAGAAACCCTGTGATTGTTATTCCTATCCCAGTATATTTCTTGGCTGGGAAGCTGCCATAGGAGCCGATTCTGTCCTTAACATCCTGCTCTGAGAGAAGTGTGGGATCCTAATTCATCCCCACTGTTGCTGAACACCAACCTCAAAGCGCCTTTTCACCTGAGGGCCGACCCTCCTAGAATTCCTGGAACCCTGTTGACGTTCACAGGAAGCAGCCACAAAGGGAAAGTTTCTTTAAAGGGTAAGATGGAGAGAAGTGGGCAAGGGATCTTTGGAGCATAGAGTCACCATCATTCCCTGCTGTCAGAAGCGCATAATAGATAGGGTTGTAAAGAGAAGAAATTGAGTGCTGTGCCTCGTGCTTCATGGATCACCCACTGAAATGCTAGCTAAACCGTGAATTGAGAATCTGTCATGCCTCACGGTGTATGAGCAGAGAACACATCTTACTTTTCTCTCATTTCCATGCTTGCCCTTTGAAGTGTCTGTTTAGAGCCAATGAAATGACACATTCGACACATCCTTAATGATAGCTCGAGAGAGCCAGAAAAATATCCGGGGGCCTAGAGTTGCAAAATTAGAACGAATCCACAGAAGGTTGTCCAGTCCAGCCTCTTGTGTCCAGATCTTCCTGAAGCTGACGTCACTGGTTAGTTTTGAGCAGGCACGGACCCTGGTGAGGGAGTCAGGTGCTGGTCCTCACCGCCTCCCCCTGTTTGCCCTGCCCTCCTTAGAAAACTACAGACCCTAGCAGACATTTGCAGCCAATTAATTCCAGAGACCTAATGGCTACACTATGTTATGTAAGCTTTTGTGAGACACCACGAGCTTAAGGTGAAACACTACAGGCAGAACTGTCTGATAATAGTGAATTTCAGTGCCCGCAAAATATCTTTGCACTTACACACCTAACCACACAATTACATAATGATGGCTAGACGTTTCTCTTTCAGAAGTTTATAGATTGCTGACTTCACTTGTTTATCTAAAATCGCCAATCCCTTAAAGAGGGTTAGAGTGGAGGTCTCTTTTTGATATTCTGTTACCTGTATCAACTGAATGAAGCCCCTCTCATTCGTGCATTCGTTCCTCCATTCATCCATTCGTTCATTCCTCATTTGCTGAGTTTCTATTAAGTGTGATGCCTCGGGCCAAGCTGTGCAGGTACTATGAGACTGAAACAGGCTGACTCAGGCTAGAAGAGTTTGCAATGCAATTGTGAGGATAAGTTGTGTGGATAGATAACAACCTTAAAAGGCAGAAATAGTAAAATGGCAAACCTCCGTGGAATTTTAAAGAAGAGCATACTTCAAAACATATGACTCGAAGAAAGATCATGAAGGAAGTGACATTTGGCTTGAGTCCTTAAGACCAGGATGTATAAAAACGGGAGGGGGCCCCTGGGTGGCTCAGACGGTCAAGCGTCCGACTCTTGGTCTCGGCTCAGGTCATGATCTCATGATTCCAAAGTTTGAGCCCTGCATCGGGCTCTGCACTGACCGCACCAACCCTGCTTGGAATTCTCTCTCTCTCTCTTTCTACCCCTTCCTCTCTCTCTCTATCTCTCAAAATAAATACATAAAAGGAAAAAGAATTTTTAAATGGGAGAGAGCCCTCTTAGCAGTGGATACACAGTGAGGTTGGAAAATTCAGGGAATATTTGGCAGATGGGAAGACGTTTACTTTGACCAAGAGTGGGGTCTATAAATGGAAGCCTGGAACACGAGGTTGAAGGGCAGCGTGGAGTCAGACAAGCGGAGGCAACAGAGCGTCAACTTGAGTCTACGTGGTGGGGACCCACGGAAGGTGTCGGAGCAGACAGAAGCGATGTGATTGGAGACAGATGTGTGTGGTTGAAGATTCCAAGCTCCACCACAAACCCCATCTGTTTTCACCCAGTTTGGGATAGCACCACAATATATAGGTATCATGTCGGCTGTAACTGGCAAGCAGAACACATTCCTTATTTCATTGCTCCTCTCAACATTTGTAAAGTCTTTAAAATTGCCCACTTTGCAAGCACCTGATCTTGTTTGTTCCTTCCTGCCAGCCTATGATGTTTTAGCCCATCGTAGGGGAGGGAAACCATGTTCCAAGAGGTTTTTTCTGGTCACATAGCTGGTTCGTGACGAAGTGGACACTGGAATCTTCTGCCTGCAGATCCAGGGAATCTCCTAATATATGACGGGGTCCCCAGAACCTAGTTCTTATTGGACTGTTAACCACGAGCCCTGTAAAATACAATGGGGTCCTTGTATGTGTAAAATATTATCATAGGTAAAGAAGTGAGCTCTCCTTGCAGAAACATGAAATTATTTTCTGGGAGACTGACACTTCTGAAAAAATGCGGCTAGATATTCTTTTATATATTCTGAAGAGAACCAAGAAAATTCAAATTAGATTAAGGAAGATGTCAAGCAAAGCATCATGTCATCTAAAAAATTCAAACTTGGTTGGGGACAGATTTTCTAAGAGGTCATGTAAAAAGAAGGGAGCATTAGATTCATCTTTCAAAATACAGAATGTAAAATAAATACCCCCTTCCATTTGATTTGCCCTCCAGGGCATTCTCAAAACACTTGATTCTCCAAATAACCCCTTACAATAGGCATGGTAAGTATTATTATGCCTTCCTTGGTAAATCAGAATATTAAGGCTCATTAATCAGGTCATGCTGGTAAATACTGGGACTGGAACTCAGGTGGTTCTTGAGGCTCTTAATTCAAAGCCACTTTCATTGCCCTTAGATCTGCCTCACAAATGAAAGTCTTATGAGATGATTTAATAATAAGGTGTTACAGACTGTATTTTTGGTTTGAGATACATAATTTATTCCAGTGGTTCTGCATACTGGTCAGCCGTATCTTTTAGGTTTTATTGGGATAGATTTTTCTTTGGGCTTTGGGAAGCATTACCCAAGGCAGAATAGGATGCTTAGGAACATTGCCATTTATATGCTTTAAAATATCGAAGTCAGTGAGAAGAACCTCATGAGGGTCCACTTATTCGTATCCATCATTTAAACAGAGAGGCAAGGAGGACGTGGCTTACCAGGAAGCAGCTTGGGCCATAAATGCTTTGGGAACCTTGATATTGAATTCAGGGGGAGGTGTGGACAGTTCTTTTCCATAGCACTCCTGGAGCCAGAGCTGAAGCAAAGAGAGAGGAAAGAGGTTTTAGACCCAGGCTCTTCTCCCAGCACACGAGGAAGAATGTCATCCCCCAGTGCAGAGCTCACACCGCGGTTTTTAAATCCATTAATGCAGTCGTTACAAGTGTTACTTATTTTTAACATCAACAATAATGCATGAGTTCTTACTCTAAAAACTTCAGGGGTGCCTGGGTGCCTCAGTAAGTTAAGTGTCCAACTTCAGCTCAGGTCATGATCTCACAGTCCGTGGGTTCAAACCCCGCATCAGGCTCTGTGCTGACAGCTCAGAGCCTGGAGCCTGCTTTGGATTCTGTGACTCCCTCTCTGTCTCCCCTCCCCTGCTCACTGCCTCTCAAAAAATAAACATTACAAAAACATTTTTCAATTAAAACAAGAAAAACTTCAAACAGGAAAGGTGGAACTGTCATCTCCCTTGACCAACACTCAGTCTCACTCTCCTACCCAGAGAGTTTTCTCCTCCCTCAATTTTGGGCATATTCATCCAGATAATTGCCTATAAATTTACCTTTATGCTGTATGTACATTTGGAAACATATCAGTCTGTTTTGATTGTGGTCTCTCTTTTTTGCATCCCGTTAAAGATATTAATGGGAAGTCAGTTACCGTAAGACAGCGTGTACCTTAATGAATTCTCCCCATTAACATGATCTCTAGGCCTCATAATTCATTTAAGAGCCAATCACTGGTCTGTAGCACTCCGACATGTCACACGGCATTGGTTTCCTATTCTCAGTCATGCCCAAAGAAGCAGTCTGGTTCTTCCAGTTTAACTCCTAATAAACTGATACTTGGAAGACAGTGACAGTAATACGCAAAACAATATTCCAGTTATGCAAACAAGTAAGTTACAGTTAATGTCCAAATGTGGTCCCCTGGCCCAGAGGAGAGGCTCAGGCAGAGGAAGTGGACACCACTGACGTATGGCAAGACCTCGGAATTGTTGCTGACCAAGGTACAGACCGTTTTTCTGGGATTGAAAAGGAAAAGTTTCCATGATCCGGCTTTAAAAGCCAAATCACACAAAATCTTGGGAACAACAGAAATCTCACTCTTGCATCTATATGCTCCTCCGGCAACTCGAGGAGCAGCAGTTAGAATAAGAAAAAGAGTTACTGTGGCGTTTTCTCTTCAGGACTTCGAGGATTGTTTCGATGTGTAGTATGCTATTCAGAGTATTCAGAGAAGGAGCACGGTCACTGCTTGTTCCATTTTGGGGTGATTAATATTCATTGCTGTCACCCTGGCATAGGAAGTGATTGTCTCTTGATTCATGGTGCACGTGTGGGCAGCAGCAGACACAGAGGAAACGTCATAATTTGAGGCCATTTACAAAGGCCCAGCTACCAGAACAGATTGATCAGAAGCCACCCACCTACATTGTACGTCAAGACACCCTGCCTGTCTTGTCTGCTACAAAACTGACCCACGGTGTCTTCTTCAGTACTGAGCAAGCATTGAGAACATGAGTGTTGCCTTTTACTGATCCGTAAAGGCTGAGAAATGCCTTTAGGTGTGATCAAGCTCCTTACACAACGCTGAATTTTCTCATGGAATCAGCCTCTCCTGGAATAATACCAGTGTAGTATGTGTTAGATATTGGCACATGGGGGACAATTTGCTAGAACTTTCAGTATGAATCTTGAGCTAGAGTGCTCTGGAGATGAATTTGGAAGAAATGTGGGGTTTGGTGAGGCGTGTCTGAACCTTACGTTGCATTTTGACAAAACAGAACGATGTCCATTTTCAATGATCGATTACAATTCACGGTAGAATTCTATTGTGTGCAGATTCACAGACTGTCAGCTCTCTCTAAGGGAGGACAACAAAGAGTACAACTCCATTATTTGTTGACCTGCTGTTTTCTTCATTAGATGTGCAGGACCCCAGTTTTTTCTGCAATGAAGAGAAGTTCCACGTGGTTAGAAACCCAAAACGCCGTAGGACTTGGCATCCTAAATTCTTTGGCTATTAAGGTAGAAACTGAACTCAAAGAATGAGAGATGATCAAGGCCACAGAAGCTGACTAGACGCACTTCATTTTCTACTTGGAGTCCAGAGTAATGTGTGACTCTTGAATAGCACCATTTAAGGCATTAGCATAACTGGCTTATTTTCATCTCGATGGGAAGATGGACAGTCTCAGAAGCCCCAGAAAGTAGTGCCCGTCTCTAGTGTCTGACAACAGGAAGTAAAGCGGGTAGAATGAGGAAGTAGCCCAGAGAGAAGTTGTGCAAAACAGAATTCTAGAATAATAAGATTTTATATCTGGAAGGAAAGTTGGAGTTCACTTACTCTAGGGATTGTCAGCTGCTGGGGGGTAGGGGGGAGACACCCGTAGGGTAGGCTGTGTACTTTGAAAATCTCTAGGTGATGCTGAAATGGGCTGCCCCTTGTTTTACGAATGAGGTTCAGGAATACTGAAAGATTTACTTAAGGTTACGTAACTAAACAAAGCTAGAATTTGAGTCTAAGTCCTATGGTGGTTGTATATCATGGAATTATAATATGTCACCTTTAAACCCCCTTTTCTTCTACTTTGTTGATGATGGGTGGGGAGAGCTGAGGGAGAAAAGGAAAGAAAGGGGAAGGATTGATCAACACATTACAAGAGTACAGAATTAGAGGCATCTTTTTGGCCTGGATTTTGATCACTTTGAGTTAGCAGGAATCCAAATGTCTTCATAAAATCCCAAAGTTGGATGGATCATCTAAGATCCCAACACACACATGCATGTACACACACACACACACACACACACACACACACACACACTAAACATAAGGGATAGCAGCAGATTGGGAGGGGAGAAGTGTTAAAATAATGGCCCCAATATCTCAGGAACTGTTAGATTTCCATTCTCATGGCTACCATCCAGGACTCAGACCTTCATCACCCCTCACCTAGACCGTATCAATAGACTCTTCTTAAATGGTCTTCCTTCCCCTAGACCCTCCATGTTTTAACCATTCTTTAGACCACAGCCTACACTTTTGTGGTCACCTCCTTCCTATCCTCTGTAAACTTCAGGGGATCTGATCCCACCACTCCCCGAATAAGGACAAAACCCCTTATGTGGCTTTCTTGTTCCTGGTTACTTTGTTGCTTTTTAGGTCTTTTTACTTCTTACTTTCCAGGCAATATAGATGTCCTGCCCCAAAACAAGGACCATGCTTTGGTGACTTTATGGCTTCGCTTGCGTTAATCCTCCTGACCATACACTCATCACCATACTCCTTACCTCTATTTACTAAATTCTGCCCATCCTCCAAAACTTCAGCAGAAATGTAAAATGTGGTATTGTAGCACCAGGGACCCATGACAATATATGTCATAATTATTTATAGATGTCTCTTACCTACTCCATTAAGCTATAAACTCTGTTGGATTCTCACTTTTCTTAGCATCCCTTTGAGGCCTTATTAGCCTTGATGTAGCACATTAGCTAAAGGCATGAATGACTCAGCAGTGGTCTTATATAGACAGAGGAAGGAATCCAGCCCAAGATTTTGCGAGCAGTAAGAGAAAAAGTATAGCCCACACTAAAAGACAGTAATCCAGTACCTGTAGCATTTCCACATGTTACCAGCTACAAAACTGTAACTGTCCACATAGAAGTACTGTGCCCCTATTCCTCTCCCAATGAAAGGAAGAAACAGATAAAAGATTATTTTAACTCCAGTATAATCGATGTACAATGTTAAATTAGTTTCAGGTGACAGTACAGTGATTCACCAGTTCCATACTTTACGCAGTGTTCGTCATGATAAGTGTCCTCTTAATCCCCTTCACCTTTGTCACCCATCCCCCCACCCACCTCCCCTCTGGTGACCATCAGTTTCCTCTCTATAGTTAAGAGTCCGTTTTGTGGTTTGTCTCTTTCTTTCTTTGTTCATTTGTTTTATTTCTTAAGTTTCACATATGACTGAAATCATATAGTATTTGTCTTCTCTGACTGACTTATTTCACTTAGCATAATATTCTCTAACTCCATCTGTGCCATTGCAAATGGCAAGATTGCATTCTTTCTTATGGCTGAGTAATAGTCCATTTTACACACACACACACACACACACACACACACACACACACCACATCCTACATCTTCTTTATCCATTCATCAATTGATGGACACTTGGACTCTTTCCATAATTTGGCTATTGTAGATAACGCTGCAGCAAACGTGGGGGTACATGTGTCCCTTCAAATTGCTGTTTTCATTTTCTTTCGGTAAATACTCAGTAGTGTAATTACAAGTGCATATGGTAATTCTATTTTAAATTTTCTAAGGAAACTCCATATGAAATAGGTAAATGTTTAAAAACCAGAACCTAAAAGATGCTAGCTTTAGTTTCTCTTTCAACAGATCGTAGATAGGTAATTTATATCTAGAAGAGATTAGCTGCCAGTTTTTTCTGAAAGTATGTATTTTTTCACTGAGGCCTAAGAGGGATAAGATGTGAGGTTCTATGCTTGAATACAAAAATCAAGGTTTAAAGATTTGACGTATTAGTGAGTTCAGTGTGAGCCATTGGTATGGTGTACCTATTATTTCTTATGGCAGAGGTGATCCCAGACTACAGGGGAAAACGCAGTGTCTAGAATAAAGGCAGTGAGAGGAAATCCCCTCTCTGTATGCAACAAACTACACCCATTCAGTCTGAGATTACATTTAAGATGAAACTTGATTGCTCAGGCCCAAACAATGAGGCTAATGGGTGCCATTTTAACTTGAATTCACGGAGAATTCCCTGAGAATTACAGCTATGTAATCATTAAATGGGTTACCCTTACTAATAATTACTATTAAATGGAGTGGACTGTGATTTGTTATTCGGTTCTATCCTTCCCATAAGTAGATTATGTTATTTTCCAGCCTGTTTCACCAATAAGGAGATTGAGATGCAAAGAGACTGAATAATTTATCCTGAGTTACTTGGAAAGTGGCAGAACAGATAGTCACCCCATCGTTTGACTTCAAAGCTAAGGCTCTTAACCAAGACACTGATACCCGTTTTGTTAATCAGGGTGCAGGGGTGGGGAGAAGATGGTCTGAGAAAGTTGTAGATGGAATGCAGTGCCAACAAAGGGAAGGTGCTTATAGGCGATTCTGGAATTTTTTTTTTCTAACCTCCAGATTCAGGGGAGATTTAATCTGTTTAAAATGTGTTTTAAACACATTTCAACACATTTAAACACATTTCAGAGGTCACAGATAGGCTGAATAGCTTGATATCTACAGGTAAGAGGCTGTGGTCCATTCACAGTGAGTTTTCCTTATTTTCCATTTAGTCGCAGAATATAGAAGTTACATAATGCCTGTGACAGAGCCAATTAAGAAAGAAATGCTAGAAAACTATAGGAAATTCTTCCCCAGTGAGGTGTTGACTGAGGAAATAGGATGGTATAAACAAGGTGGAGCAAACTGCAGCCCCTGGGCCCAATTAGGAATTGAACCACAAATTTGTTGGCTTTCTATAGTTTTTGGTTGATTTTTTTTTTTACCCTGCTCATTTTTGTGGGGGTTTTTGTTTGTTTTTGCTTTTTAAATCGTTAGTTGCCAATATCTTAAAATCGGGATGGTTACATGCTTTTCTTGAAGAGACAAACCCAGCACCGCTGGATCTGAATCCACAGGTCAACAGTGCCATGTTTCCAGAAGGTTCATGGAACATGCCCTGTCATCTTGTAGTGTGCCTGCTTCACTCAGTATGTCATCGACCCAGCTCTTATCATCTGGGCGCTGCCCCACCCCTTACGTCAACCTGAAGAATACTTTTTAAGTTGCTGGAGTTCACTACATGGACAAGGCATAATTTTCTTTCTGAAGCAATTTTGCATAAAGGGACATACTTTATGCATAAAAGAAAACAAACTTTTGGTATATCTAAAGAACATCCACTAAACAATTGAAGGCTTAGGTCTTCTCTACCACATTCCAATTTCTGGCCTGTGTTATAGATACATGCCAAAACATACTTCCAGGTGGACATTTATATATCACTGTCAGCCATATACTTCCAGATGGATCCTTGCTGATTTTAACCTTACTTCCCTTTTGCTTTTCTAAAAAAAGAAAAAGCATCTTAAGCATTGCCTTTCTGGAAATACATCTTAAATTTATATTGATTTTACAGAATAAAGGTTTGGTAGAAAGTAATTGATCAATAGACAGATAGGTGGGAACATTTTTTTCAATCCACACTAATGAAATTTTAACTGTGGAAGAGGAACATGTATCTTGATATACTTACCTCAGGCTCAGTGATTTTAAAGTTAATTTTATAGTTTTTTTTAAAGCTATGATTTAATAGACATTTTCTAGGCCGGGGATCCTGTTGATATAATAAATGTGCACTTTGTTTCCTTGTAAATTTTCTGACATAGATGGCAATGTTAATGTCCTTTTTAAAGTAAATTCCAGAAAATGCTTTCTCTTGAAGGGCCCGAAAGAAAAATTATATTCTTGGGACTACTGTAGTTATTGGCCTGAACATTTATCTAGACGTAAAGGAAAATTATTACTTCTAGTATATACCTAGTAGTTTGTTGTTATAAACTCAAGAAAAATCCAACAGACTTGATCTAAACTCAGTCAAACTAATCGCCTCCATGTCACTGAAAGAAAAGACTCTCAGTCTAATGCATCAACGGACAAGATGATGAAAAATATTCCGGAAGTGCCAGCTTTGCCAAGATCTGAGACAAAACTGAGGGACGGGTCGCCCCAAGCAGCAAGTGAGCAAAAGACTGAGCAATATGGACAATTCATGACAAATGCTAATTCAGAGGAACAGCAACAGAAATAGATCGGCATTTCCCAGAGTGCACTGGGTGGAAGGAATACTAATAATCCAGGATATTAGTAAGTGTTGTTCCCAACATTTAAAACCCTCTGGTCATATACATTTGGGAATCAATGCATTAATGAAGTCAAAACATCTTCCTTCTATTATAGGATTCTCTGAGTCTTTAGTATGTTATTATGTTAATATGAATGGTGAATTCCCAGGGAAGATATATGGCATACAGTAATTCCTAAAATAAATCCATTTTCAATAGAATGTCTTTGGATGAGCACCCTACATAAAATACCTGGTATATTGAGGAGCGCCCGGGTGGCTCAGTCATTTTAGTGCCTGACTCTTGGTTTCGGCTCAGGTCATGATCTCACGGTCCGTGAGACGGAGACTGAACCCTGCATAGGGCTCTGCACTGACTGTGTGGAGCCTGCTTGGGATTCTCTTTCTCCCTCTCTGCTCCTCCCCCCCCCCCCCCCACACACACACAGTCTCTCTCAAATAAATACACTTTTTGAAAAATACCTTGTACATTGATTAAGGCTAAGTTCAGTTGTGGGAGACAGAGTTTTAAGCTTGAGTAATGATGACTTGTTTCTCTCACATGTGAAAGAAGTCTAGAAGCAGGCCGGGACTGACATGGCTCTATTTTTATAGAGTACTCATGCTCCTTCCAGTGTTATGCTCTGTTCACCATAGAATTTGATCCGTGGTGTTATAATCCAAGGTAGCTGCTGTAGCTCCACCCATCACATCTGTGTTTCAAAAATAAGATGAAAGTAGGTATGGTATCCCACCTGTCTTTTAAAGGAACTTTCTGTAAATACATTCAATGCTTCCTTTTATTTCTCATTAGCCAAACTTAGTCCTGACTGCCAGGATGATAGGAAATTAAGTCTTTTTAGCGAGGTGGTCATATGCATGGCGACAAGGAGAGGATCTGTGTATTTCAGACAGAAAGAGAGAAGGAGTATTTGCAGACTGTTAGAATCTATGCCCTGACTCAGAAATCACTGAACAGATAATCGAAATAATATATAGCATAAGTATTTATATTTGATTTAGATACGTCTAAGTATTACTTACAAAGGTTTTGATTTTTTTTTATTGGTATGAATTTCTTGAACCAATAATAACAACAACAAAAATAGATGTAGGATTGAGCTACGTGAGGGAAACAAGTAAAGGAAAAATAACTACATGAGTTCATGGTAGTGAGAAGCTGATCTCGTTCTTTGAAACAGAAATAACCACCCTCAGTCGGTTAAGCATCTGACTTCGGCTCAGGTCACAATTTTGTGACTCATGAGTTTGAGCCCCACGGCAGGCTCTGTGCTGACAGCTCAGAGCCTGGAGCCTGCTTCGGATTCTGTGTCTCCCTCTGTCTCTGCCCATCCCCCACTCACGCTCTGTGTCTCTCTGTCTCTCAAAAATAAACGTTAAAAAAATTTTTTTAAAGAAATAGAAATAACCGCCATTTAACACAGTCTTTACCCTCATATAAAAAATACCTTTTTGTGAAGACTTTTATGCATAAATTTGCCTAATTATAATAGATAACATCCATCTATCCATGGCTGGGGAGACATTGCCCTAATTCAGAAAATTTTCATTATCCAGTAATAGAATTGGCTCTGACTCAAATAAGGAATCAATCACTACCTTAATGCTTATGCGTGTGTATGGAAATATCTATTTTTTTTATTTTTTTGTATCTTAGTTAACATACAGTGCAATACTGGTTTCAGAAGTAGAACCCAGTGATTCATCACTTACATACAACACCCAGTGCTCACCACAAGTGCCCTCTTTAATTCCCATGACCCATCTAGCCCATCTTCCACCCACCTCCCATGCTTTTAAAAAGGAGGAGAGGGAGTTCTGATCAATCTTTTCTGACATTCGAAATTATTCTGGAAATAGATTGACCTCAAAATTATCTTGGTTCGCTCTGTCATTTTCACTGCTTGGTTCAGACTCATAGCAAATTACAATATACTTTACTCATCAGTATTTCCCAAACACCTGGGGCACAGGTTGATTCTACGGTTGACCTTTGAACCACGCAGAGTTTAGGGGAACTGACCCCTGCACAGTTGAAAATCTCTATAGAATTTCTGACTCCTCCAAAACTTAACTGCTAATAGCCTACTGTTGACTGGAAGCTTTACCAACAATATAAGTAGTCAATTAACACATATTTTTTATGTTCTATGTATAATACACTATATTCATACCATAAAGTAAGCTAGAGAAAAGAAAACATTAAGAAAATCATAAGGAAGAGAAAATACATTTACAGAACTGTATGTGTATTTATTGAAAAACAAAGTCCATATGTAAGTGAACCCATGAAGTTCAAACCCGTGTCGTTCAAGGGTCAACTGTATATGATTTTAATGATTCTCAAAAAAAATTATAGAAAACCACTGCAACTCACTGACAGCTGGGTATTATGTCAAGTGGTCTGTCATAACATTTCTCTTCATGAGATTTTATCTCCATGTTTCAAATGGAAGCTAAGGTGTAGACAAGGTAAATAACGTGACTGATAGTCCTATCTAGGAAGCAGCAAAAGCAGGCTTTGGTCTGAGTTTCTGACCTCCTATGCTGTATTTCTCCCACTTGGGAAGAGACTCTTCACTGGGTCAGAAGTATTTGTACATATTTGAATTTATTTTTGCAAGGGAATCTCAGTATTCCATGCGTGTATATAACAGAGTAACACACACCTATTGTTTATTATTAAGAATAGGTAGGGGGTGCCTGGGTGGCTCAGTCAGTTAAGTGTTGGACTCTTGATTTGAACCCAGGTCATGATCTCACACTTGCTGAGACCAAGCCAAAGCATTGAAAGTGCAGAGCCTGCTTGGAATTCTCTCTCTCTCTCTCTCTGTCCCTCCCTGGTTTGCTATAAATAAATAAATAAATAAATAAATAAATGCCCCTTGACTCAATCTAATTATGGTGCATGTCTGTCATGGTGTTCCCACAGCACATACAGGAATACAATTCCCCACATTCTTGGCCCAATAAGATTGAAAATAATTTGATCATCTATAAATAACTTCACCAAATCATCATTACAGTATAGAGTCTTCAAAAGAAATTATTCCATTTTCACCATATAATCTTTGAGGCTTAGTCTTCATAGATAAACTCTCAACAATTTTAAGAAAAGGGATTGAATGCTGGTTTCAGCTGATTATATAAAAAAGTGATGATGGATAAGTGGTCTTTTAAAAATCAACATCTGTTCCCTGTGTACCCTCCAGTCATATTTGCTTAGTTTACAATTCAGGCAAAATCTGGGCTGTTTTTAGCAAAGCCAACACATCAATGGAGGAAAACGCTGAATACCATTCTGATTTTGCATATTTGCTTCACGGTCCTCGGAGTCTTTATTACTGGTGATGATTCAAGTATCATTGTAGCACGAAGTTAAGACCAACAGCCACATTCTTCCATCTACAGACATTTCCTATTATAGGTGCATCGCATGCTCGGGGTTGAGTCGTAAAACAGAACCAAAATCCTGACTGCATAATGGAGTTGTTGACTTCATCTCTTTGAATACTAGAAAAAGTGTCATAGGAAATGATAAAATTTTCAAGAAGTAAAATACAGATATTTATCATGCAGTAAAATACTAAGAGGTCCCATTAAAATATTTTGACATTCGCCCCAATTATTCTGGGGTAGTATTTAAAAGCACAGACGTTTGAAGTTGCTTGATTTTGACTCGATCAATAAAGCTAATTGTTTCACTGGCTGTATAACTTTGTAGATTCAACTCTTCCTTCCTCAACTTCCTCATTTGTAAATGAGATAACAACAGCATTTGTCTCATAGAGTTTGTCCAAGAAATAAGAGAATAGGGGCGCCTGGGTGTCTCGTTCAGTTAAGGGGTCGACTCTTGATTTCGGCTGAGGTCATTTTCTCAGGGTTTGTGAGTTCAAGCCCTACATCGGCTCTGCACTGCCAGCAAAAAGCCTGCTTGGGATTCTCTTTCTCCTCTTTCTGCCCCTCCCCAACTTGCACATGCACTTTCTTTCTCAAAATAAATAAATACCCTTTAAATTTTTAAAAAGAAAAAGAAATAAGAGAATACCAGGAAAACAGCTAGTAAGTGCCCAATGGATGTTGGCTGTTAGTAATAGATGTAATTGCTATGTTTGACTCATGAGCCCTAGTTTTCTTATCGAAATGTATTTGATCCCTTTTCTACACTTGCCATACACTTTTTTTTCAACATTTTTTTTTCTTAGAGAGAGAGAGAGACAGAGCATGAGCAGGGGAGAGGAGCAGAGGTGGAGAGAGAGAGAGAGAGAGAGAGAGAGAGAGAGAATGTCAAGCAGGCTTCATACTCAGCACAGAGCCTGATACAGGACTCAATCCCACAACCCCAGGGTCATGATCTGAGCCAGAATCAAGGGTTGGAAGCTCAACTGACTGAGCCACCCAGGCACCCCACCACACACTTTTAATATAAATTTGCTGGATTACTGGGGAAATACTTAAGGAGTATATAATCTTTTCAAAACTTTCACATCATTGGTGGGAAATCTGTTGTAACAAGCCATCTATGGAGAGTAGGTTTCCAAGTATGGGATATACCAGCCTCTAACAATATGATTTGCTGTATGTTCCCATTGTTAAGATATAAATGGAATTACCCATAATGGAAAAAAATAGTGATTCTACCATTCCACATATTTATATCAAGCAGAAGAAAAGCAGCATCCGTGTTTTCTAGACTATGGAAATCTATGACACATGTGGCATTCTTATATCTGTCATAAACCCTAAGATTCAGAGTCTACATCCCAAAGGACAGTGAAGTTCTGGAATAAGTGAGTAAAACCAAGTCTGGCTTAGGAAAAATAAGATTGATTAGGTAAACTTACTGCTATTACTTCCTAGTGAAATACATAACATGAGCTGAATGAATAAAAAAAAAATTGCAATTCATGTTGAGAAGTAATGGTTATCTAGCAAATTTAATCCTCGATTTCAGAAATTTAAAAAAAACTCAAGAAAGCAATCTAGTGATCTTTAATCCTTCATTAAGAAACAACTAGCTGTTTAGGTAGAATTCCCATCACCGAAATGTAGAAATTCTAAGAAAAAAATAATTTCCATCTTTTTCTTATTCAAGAAGCGTCTCTTTACTAAATGACTGTACCTACAAGCAAAGCATTTTTATCTTCCAATATTCTGTGGCAGGAGCAAGCAAAACTGTAGAAAACAGGCTTAAGCCTCTTCTTACTCCTTTGAGAAGAAGCTTTTCCATCTAATGCAATTGTCCAAGAAATGAAATTTAGCTCCTTAGGAATCCAGATTTGATTTTAATCACATTCGATGAAAAACCCTTTCTGCAACATATTAAACTCCCACAGCCCTTTCCAAATAGGAAATAAATAGCAAAATTTGACACCTTCTAAGCAACCAGGATCATGGAAATGTAGACATGGAAAAAGCGTGCGCGGCTCTCAGCAGTGGCCTAGAACTTCGTGTATAAGGAAGTGTGGCTGCCATCTGCTTGCCTGCTGAGTCTTTGCTCTGTTCCATAAAGCTAGCATAGGAAAGGTGTCATTTCCTTCCCCCTAGAGATGAATCTCCATAAAATTAGTGACTAAATGAAAGGCTTCGTCCCAAATGGCTTTCCTTCCATCTGGTAGACGTTCACTTCTCAAAGTGACTGACAACATGAGCATCACTTGGGAGCTCGTGAGAAGTGAGGATTCTCGGGGCTCCTGGGTGGCTCAGTCAGTTGAGCATCTGACTCTTGGTTTCGGCTCAGGTCATGATTTCATGGTTCGTGAGTTCGAACCCTCACCGGGCTCTGCGCTGACGGTATGGAGTCTGCTTGGGATTTCTCTCTCTTCCTCTCTCTCTCTCTCTCTCCCCGCTCCCCAACTCATGCTATCTCTGTCTCTCTCAAAATAAATAAATAAATGTATAAAAAAAAAAAAAAAGAAGTGAGGAATCTCAAGTCCTAACCTGAGCCCCCAGGAGCAGAGCACGTATTTGAACAAAATCCTCGGGGCGCCTGGGTGGCTCAGTCAGTTGGGCGTCCGACTTCGGCTCAGGTCATGATCTCGCGGTTCGTGAGTTCAAGCCCCGCGTCGGGCTCTGTGCTGACAGCTCAGAACCTGGAGCCTGTTTCGGATTCTGTGTCTCCCTCTCTCTCTCTGACCCTCCCCTGTTCATGCTCTGTCTCTCTCTGTCTCAAAAATAAATAAACGTTAAAAGAAAAATTAAAAAAAAAGTCCTCAGCTCCTTTGCAGGCACGCTCACGTTTGCGAAGTGCTGATTGGGTCATCTTCACTGTCACCCTTCACATAAGAGCAGAAACACATGACAGTAGCTCCCATTCAACACCCAGTAACTCACTCTATTCTTATTAACACTGAATGTGTTGAAGGGTTGTAAAGGAGATCTTTTCCTCACCAAGTCAAGGAATCGTGCTCTGAGTATCTTGGGAAAGGCTTATTTTTTACATCTATGTCTGTTTCATAGAAGAGAGGTGGAGGAAAAGGGGAGGCTGTCTGACAAATTTGAAAACGTGGTGAATGTGACACTGCCCTTAACTGTAATGGGAGCCTGGTCTAGTCGTTACAACTCAGCCTGTTTCCACCTCTTGAAACGATTCTCGGGTCCCTTCTGATATAATGATTATGTACAAGGCATATTATTCAGGTCTTCAATTACAGTGTTTTGAGCAGTTTCAGATACAAGTAATATCATGTCCTTCCAGAGAGGGAGTTTTTCTTTTGTTTTGTTATTTTTTTAAATTTGTCTTAATGTTTGTTTTTGGAGGGAGAGAGACAGAGTGCGAGCCGTGGAAGGGCAGAGAGAGAGAGAGGGAGACACAGAATCCGAAGCAGGCTCCAGGCTCTGAGCTGTCAGCACAGAGCACCCCAACGCAGGGCTTGAACTCATGAACCGAGAGATCATGACCCGAGCTGAAATCAAATGCTTAACCAACTGAGCCACCCAGATGCCCCTGTTATTATTACTTTTAATATAATTTATTGTCAAGGTGGCTAACATACAGTGTATACAGTGTGCTCTTGGTTTGGGGGGTAGATGCCCGTGGTTCATCGCTTACATACAACACCCAGTGCTCCTCCCAGCAGGTGCCCTCCTCAATCCCCATCCCCCATTTCCCCCTCTCCCCTGCTCCCCCATCAACCCTCAGTTTGTTCTCTGTATTTAAGAGTCTCTTATGGTTTGCCTCCCTCCCTCAGAGAGAGAGTTTTTCATTGGAAACAAAGACCATAAAGTCATAGCTAATGGCCAAGATGAGATTCCAGGCCTCTTGACCCAGCATTCAGACCCACAGTGCCAGTAAATTCTCCAGAAAGTAATGTGTAAATGAAAAAGATGTGCGTAGAAGCTTGGGTTATGGACAGCGAATCTCAATTGTCCCACGTGCTCCTATTTTCTTCATTCTTCGTATACTCCAGAATTATTAAGCAAATACTTCCAATCATGATATAAAATGTTTTCAAGGAATTGCCAGCACAGCTGTCTAGTATATTCAGAAGTCATTGAGAAAGTAGGTCCTGAGTTCTCATCACAAGGAAGAACAGTGTTTTTCTTCTTTTTCTTCTTCTCTTTTTTCCTATCTATAGGAGGTGATGGATGTTAACTAAACCTCTTGTGATCATTTCACAGTATATGTAAGTCAAATCATTATGCCATACACCTTAAACTTTCACAATGACATATGATAATTCTGTCTCAATAAAACTGGAAAAAATAAATGAACAGTGAATGAATGAATGAGTGAATGAGTAAAAGAGAATGAATGAGTAACTTAACACGTTAAAAAATACTTTCGAGATTATAATGGATTCATAAGGAATGGTTTATTCATACAGTGATATTGAAGAGTGGCTCAGATGAACATTCTAGATCTGTGTTCCATCATGTATGAATTGCAAAAAACACAATGTTGAATAGTTAGAGCAGATTATAAAACTACATACTATTTTGATAATTTATATATATATATATATATATATATGTATTTAAAACTCATAAAACAGTTCTATACATTATTCATGAATGCATCCATGTATTGGTCAACTAAGAAGATCTGATTTAAAAGGATTAGAATTCAGGATGATGGTTATCTCTGGGACAGACTGTATGGAATCGAGGGACTCAACTTAAATTGTATCTTAATAGTTCCTTTTTAAATTATAACGATATTTAATTTGGAACACATAGAGCAAAATGCAAATTTGTTATACCTGAGGGTAGGCATATGATTCTCATGGTACTATGTATATTGCATTAAATGTTGAAAATATTTTGAAATTTTAAATATTTTTAATGTTTATTTATTTTGAAGGAGAGAGAGGGACAGAGCATGAGCGGGGGAGGAGGAGAGAGAGAGAGAGAAAGACCCAGATTTTGAAGCAGGCTCCAGGCTCTGAACTGTCAGCACAGAGCTCGACACGGAGCTCGAACCCACGAGCCTTGAGATCATGACCTGAGCTGAAGTCGGACGCTTAACCAACTGAACCACCCAGGCGTCCCTAAAATAAATTAAAATTTTAAAATAAGAAAAAAACTACTTTCAAGAAATTAAATGGAAATGAAAACAAGTTTGCACTCAGTATTACTAAAGGAAATTTGTCTAGCATTGTGCACATTCTAATTCACGTATTGACAAGTGTTTATTACATGGTAATTTTTACTTGTATCTTCGCTTTCTCATAATGCCTCTTAAAAGAAATTAACATAGTTTGTTGGGGTTTTTTGGACAGTTACTATACTTATTTTTCGTTTTTTCTGTGTTAAGATAAATTTATTACTTTATTTTCACATTTTTTTCTTTCTGCTCCTTGAGATGTTCATCTTTGCTCTTTTTAGAACTTCTTAAATTGAATGCTACCATGTTTATTTTCTTTGCTTTTCTTAATATAGCAAAACCATTTATGACTAAAAATTAGTCTCTTACAAAGTTTTGGTCTCATCCTGTGAGGTTTTGTTTTTTTTTTTAATTTAAATATCTCCTTCACAACTAAATGAATATTTGAGAAAGTGGCTTTAAATTCCTAAAGAGTTGGGGCACCTGGGTGACTCAGCTGGTTAAGTGTCCGACTTTGGCTCAGGTCATGATCTCATGGTTTATGGGTTCGAGCCCTGCATCAGGCTCTGTGCTGACAGCTCAGAGCCTGGAGCCTGCTTCAGATTCTGTGTCTCCCTCGCTCTCTGCCCCTCCCTCACTCATGGATTTATTGAGTAGAATGATTTCAAGATGATTTTTTAATGGATAAATGTTGGGTCAAGACATAAATAAATGCAGTTAATCTATAATGTGGTATTTTTAGGCTTTATGTAGAGGTTTTATCACATTCACATCACGTTATGGAAACCAATATACATATAGAATAAATGAGGAAAGAATGTGGGAAAGGATTTGAATTATTTGTTTTTTTAATTGGGGCTTTTTACTATTTTTTTAAATTAAGATATAATTGGGGCGCCTGGGTGGCTCAGTCGGTTGAGCGTCCGACTTCGGCCCAGGTCATGATCTCACAGCTCATGAGTTCGAGCCCCGCATCAGGCTCTGTGCTGACAGCTCAGAGCCTGGATCCTGCTTCTGCCTCTGTGTGTCCCTCTCTCTCTGCCCCTAACCCACTCACATTCTGTCTCTATCTCTCTCAAAAATAAATAAACATTAAAAAAATTTAATTACGATATAATAGAAACATAACAGATTAGTTTCAGGTGTACAATGTAATGATTTAATATCTGTATATATCAGGATGATTATCCCAGAAGTCTAATTAACACCCATCGCCACATGTAGTTACAACTTTCTTATGATGAGAACTTTTAAGATCCACTGTCTTAAAAACTTTCAAATATACACTATTGTCAACTGTAATCACCATACTATAACTGTACTCACCTGACATCCCCAGGACTTATTCATTTCATAACTGGAAGTTTGTACCTTTTGACTTCCTTCACCCATTTTGCCAATCTCCCACTCCCCCCCCCCACCTCTGGCAATCACCAGTCTGTATCTATGAGCTTATCTTTTTTGATATTGCTTATTTTTTTTTTTAAGATTCCGCATAAAAGTGAAATCGTACACCACACTTTCTTTATCCACTCATCCATCAGTGGACACTTAGGTGGCTCCCATGTCTTGGCTGTTGTAAATAACGCTGCAGTGAACATGTGGTTGCATATATTGAGTTACTGTTTTCCTTTCCTTCAGATATATACCCAGTAGTGGAAATACTGGATCATATGGTATTTCTATTTTTAATTTTTTGAAGACCCCTGTAGAATTTTTCATGGTGGTCGCACCAACTTACGTTCTTACCAGTGGCATACGCGTGTTGTCTTTTCGCCACATCCTTGCCAACCCTTGTGATCGCCTGTCTGTTTTATGATAGCCATTCTAACAGGTATAAGGTGACATCTCACTGGGGTTTGGATTAGCATCTCCCTGATGATAAGTGATGTTGAGCACCTTTTAATGTACCTGCTTATGTATCTGAAAGTCTTCTTTCAGAAAATGTTTATTCAGATCCTCTGCCCACTTTGTAATTGCATTGCTTCATGTTTTCATATTTCCTTTTTAAGTAAGGAACAGTGAAATAGTGAACTCTATTGTAAAACAGAGCTCAAAGTATTTTTATAATGGAAGTTACTTTGGGTCATACTATGCAACTTTAGAAGTCATTTTACAAGGTGATCAGATTTGCAAATAATTATTAGGGGGGATATAGGACAGATATGCATTGAGAGCCAGCTGTGTATTGTGAATAGTTTGAAATGTAGTTACATAAGAGTAAATTAGCAAATCTAAAATCATCCACATGCTGTTCCTTTCCAATTGACATCAAGGATACAGGACCTATAAAGATGATTTGAAAACTAAATTCCGTGATTCCTGCTTTTTCTCTCCTTTGTGTAAGACTGGAGATATTCCTCCAAAGGGAAATATGACAAGGGAAGCAATTACATTTCCTATGTAAGCTATTTAATATGCACATTGAATTTAATTGACCCAGATGAATCTCTTTCTTCCATGAGCTTTCGACCCTGCCAGTGCTGTGGAGATCTAACTTGACAAAGGTTAGCAGTGCCTTGGTAACCGTTAGGAGAGTTTATAGCAAGTACTGTATCAATTCTGTGTACTTTCTTTGTCTCACCAATAATAAACTTCTATAGTCTGTGCTACTGTCATTAATACTCTTTTATATTGGATCTTTTGTCACTCACTAATTGTTTCCAGCCAGATTACAAGCTCTTGAAAGGCCATGCTGCGTGCTTTTTAGGGCTCTTACATTTCACCCTAGCAATG
This sequence comes from Leopardus geoffroyi, assembly GCF_018350155.1. NCBI lineage: Eukaryota > Metazoa > Chordata > Mammalia > Carnivora > Felidae > Leopardus > Leopardus geoffroyi. Next base: position 9,324,263 of record NC_059334.1, on the reverse strand, counting down.
GGCACCGAGCTGGCCCCTAATACCCACTTGATTGATCACTTGAAAAATGCATGCAGCGTGTGAACAGAACAGTCAGTGATTTATGAAAGCTTAAGTGGATTGTTCCCTGGTTATCCTCGAGATACACATTTTATTCTATGTATGAATCTCTTTGTTGATCGCACCTGGAAAATTCTTGGCCATACCCTAGGAGTCCAAATGTAAAGAAGCTCAAGAAATAATAATTTCATGTGAAGACTTTTGTCTGTTCAAGTCATCTGGTTTCTTATTAAACAAACTCTGACATCTCTATGGTTCAAAAGCATTAAACAACACCATCTGTCATGGTGGCCATGTCCCTGTAATGAGACCGTGTATCAAGATATATTGACTCATAGGCATTTAAGCTTACATTTGTTCTGTCCGATGTGTAAAAGCTTCTACTGGGCATGTTAAAAAAAATGATAATAAGGCAAATGCCAAAGTGCTCAACTTTTATGGGCTCTATTTAGCCTTTAGGTGATTTACAGAAAACATGACTCATACGCCACCTGGGTTCATAATGAAAAAGGCCAAATACTTTCCAAACCACCTGTTGCCTTGTGTTTCATGTCTAAGGAATCATATCCAGCATGAAACATGGGCTCTCTGCCGTTATTATTCCCAAAGAAGAAATATAATTCCAAAGGTTTTACCAATCTGTTCATTCTAAATCACTAAGGCTATTAGAGATACCAGAAATATTTTTACGTGGAAAATTTACTGTGGGCACTAGTATGTTTCCTTCCCTCTGTGAAAGCTTAATGCTACACTACTCAAAAGAATTCAGATAAGTGGAAGACATTTTAAAGTTAATAGCTCCATTTTATAAATTGCATTGCTCAAATTCAAGAGTAAAAGCCACTTCCTAGTTTTTGTCAGGTCCTTCTTTCACAGTGTGTCAGATGTCACTTCATTCATAAAGTCTGTGAAGATTTAACAGGCTTATTATGCAGTTCTTTCTGGTAATGCCCTTCACTCTTGACTTTGCAGATGGAAATATATTTTATTGATCCAGAAGCACTAAGTGTTTCAGACACTCTCCAGCATATTCCAGTTACTTTAGTGACACCTCCTTGAACATGAGTGTCCCTTGGATAAATCCTTGCCTTTCAGTAATGGCTTTGAAATGGTCAAAATGATCATGAGTCCTCATGCATTCCTGAAATATCTCTGCACACATAAAAACTACGGAGGGGTTTTTAGATTTGAAGTTGACCTTTTTTGATTAGCAGCTTCATCATGAAATCTATTCAGAAACTACCTAACTCAGTTTTACACAGAAATCTTTATGTAAGTCTCATACGAATTACTATTTCCAAAACACTCCCTCATTTAGACGAGAATTTTCTTCACTATATGAAGACAAGGAAGACTATAAATGAACTGAATGCACATTAGCTTAATATATCAATATGCCCTGTGAAACCGGTCAACATTAATGGGTTTTGCAAACAGATGGACCTTTTCTCAGATCCACAACACAAACACACACACACACACACACACACACACACACACACACACACACTTGCGTGCATAGACTTTATTGACGGGTAAACATGTCTGCTCATAGATTGACCAGTGGGCAAAATAAGAGGTCATCTCTTTTTACGTCATAACTAGCTTTTTCCAACACTGATTATAAGATTTTTTCAGTCCTCAAAAACAAAGAATTTTACAGTTGGCATCCCTAAACAAACCTCTTAGAGTCAATAATTAGTGTTGTGCTGTACTTGGTATAGTACATATCTGCATCTATCCATCCAACAAGCCATCATATTTATTCAATGCATTTCCAAGTTAGTTGTGGACATCGGTTCCCCTAAATATGTCAGCAGATGTATGGAATTAAGTAATTTTTATGTAAAAGTTTCGCGGAAGGGATCATTTCAGGTGATCTTAAATATCATAAGCTACTCAGAATTTTAGTCCAGTTGTTCCGGCTTCTGGGAAGTTCCAGTGTTCTCCCTTCTCTTTTTTGGCTTCATCGACTGCTCTCTTGAGCCTGGTGCTAATTGTCCTAACTCTGCCTGTGCTCCCATCTCTATTCCTTCCCCGGTACCACAGACTTGTGTATGCAGCCATGAATCAGTTAAGAGTTCTTGAACCAAGGTGCGTGTAGCTGTGCAGGTGGTATGAAATCACCACCAGAAAGACAGTTAATGGCCAGAGAGTGTTATAAACCATGAAAGGCAGGGGTAGTTGACAAAGTGCTTCACACAGTGTCTGACACATAGGTGGTACTCAATAAACATTATGGATAAGAAAATGGAAGGAGAGAGAGGGGAAGAGAGGGAGGGAGAGAGGGGGGAAAGGGAGGAAAGGACGCCATTACCTAGGATGATAAGTGAAGGCTTCTTGGAAAAGCTGACACTTACATGAATGAGATTTCATCAAGAGAGTAGGTAAGACTCATCTCAGTGGAAAATTTTAGCCAAACCCTCAACTGAACACAATCTCGTTAGCACATTGATTAAAAGTGGAGGTGGCCAATGAGCACTTGTATTTTTGGTGGCTGAAACTTGCCTGGGGAAAGCTCCCTGAAGACAAGTAGCATTCAAGAGTATTTTTAAAACTTGGATGATTACGTAGGAGGCTGTTTGAAGGACTTAAGATTCAGATAGAAGCTGCAAGGGTAGAGATGAGTGAGTGTGGGACAAGTGTGGGACATACAGAAAGCTGCTGAAGCGAAAACCAGATGCATAACCTTCAGTCACTGATCCCAGTGTTTACAAGGAAGGTGATAATGTCTCAGCACACATCTTATACAGAGAGAGCTAAAATAAAAATGTTTTTGACATTTCCATTTGGAACCAGGATCTCTCCTGTTTGGAGCATAAAAACAAAGGTACCAGGGCACCTTGGTGGCTCAGTCGGTTAGGCGTCTGACCTCCCCTCAGGTCATGATCTCTCGGTTTGTGAGTTTGAGCCCCGCGTCAGGCTCTGTGCTGACAGCTCGGAGCCTGGAGTCCGCTTCCGATTCTTTGTCTCCTTCTATCTCTGCCTCTCCCCCACTTATGCTCTCTCTATCAAAAGTAATGTAAATTTAAAAAATTTAAAAAAAGACGAAGGTACCTTCGCAAGCTGATCTATGGATGATAGCCCAACAAACAGACAAAATATTGGGGTGCTCCCTAAAAATGAGGAAAAGAGGTGTGTTGCTTTCAAGAATTGAAAATATATAATAATCAAGAAAACTGTGTGTCCATCAACTAATGAATAGATAAAGAAGTTGTGGCTTATATATACAATGGAATACTACTTGGCAATGAGAAAGAATGAAATATGGCCTTTTGTAGCAACGTGGATGGAACTGGAGAGTGTTATGCTAAGCGAAATAAGTCATACAGAGAAAGACCAATACCATATGTTTTCACTCATATGTGGATCCTGAGAAACTTGACAGAAGACCATGGGGAAGGGGAAGGGGAAAAAAAAAAAGTTAGAGAGGGAGGGAGGCAAACCATAAGAGACTCTTAAAGACTGAAAATAAACTGAGGGTTCATGGGGGGGTGGGAGGGAGGAGAGGGTGGGTGATGGGCATTGAGGAGGGCACCTGTTGGGATGAGCACTCGGTGCTGTATGGAAACTAATTGGACAATAAATTTCATATTTAAAAGAAAAGAAAATCACTATTTCAAAAAAAGAAAACCTTGTGTGTGCATATATGTATATAAATGATAAAAAATGAAGATAAAAATAGAACATCTTTCTAAAATTTGTCTTATCATTCCAAAATATTTTTGAAGTTATAAACTGGGTGTCTGGCTACTGAACCTAGTACGTGCCATTTGTTTTTATTTATTTATATCATTTAAAAAATTTTTAATGTTTATTTATTTTTGACAGAGAGAGAGAGACAGAGCATGAGCAGGGGAGGGGCAGAGAGAGAGGGAGACACAGAATCCAAAGCAGACTCCAGGCTCTGAGCTGCCAGCACAGAGCCTGACGCGGGGCTCGAACCCACAGACCATGCGATCATGACCTGAGCCGAAGTCGGACGCTCAACCGACTGAGCCACCCAGGCGCCCCTATTTATATCATTTTTAAGTGATTCTAATTATTTAGTGTGGCCAGAAGCTCGCTTTAAGTAATTTGGACCATCACTCGAGGTGCTTTTGTTTACTTTGTCTAGGACCTTGACCACACCTGGAAGGCAGCAGAGTAAGCCTGAGTGATGAGAGTACAGTCAGACTTTCTCAACCAGTCGGATACAAGGGGTAAAATAATTTATCAGCTGACAAAGGGTTTGTTTAGTTACCTGTGGTCTTTTTTTTTTAAGTTTGTTTGTTTATATTTATTTATTTCTTTGAGAGAGAGAGAGTGAGAGTGAGCTGGAGAGAGGGAGAGGGAGAGAGAGAGAATCCAAAGCAGGTACCACGCTGTCAGTGCAGAACCAGGCACGGGGCTCGATCTCATGAACTGTGAGATGGTGACCTGAGCTGAAACCAAGAGTCAGGTCGCTTAACCGACTGAGCCACCCAGGCGCCCCTACCCGTGGTCTTTAATCATGCTTTGCCACTATTGCTATCTATCTGAAGTCTTAGTTATAACATGATTTGAACTTGCTTTGGATATTATCCTTGTGTTCCCTCAGGAAAATAGGCAGTTATGTGGCACAGATGTTATTTGAAATCGCTTATCTTTTGGAAATAAAGCTGTAAATATAAGGTGGAGATTATATAGCTCACTCTGTGTCCATCATAACTCTCATCAGTTGCCAAAGAGCAGAATGACTTCAAAGTAACTCACTTAATTTTGCACTGGTCATTTTATTAGAGGGCTGGAAGCGACAACAGGTAAATTCCTTGACCAGTTTTCAAGAGCTCTCACGAACTGACATCCATCATGATTTCACAGTATTGCACAACCAGGTGATGTTTTTCTTTAATCGCACACATGAATGCGTTCCCTTTAAGTGTATATTGGATCATCCCTTTCCTTCTCCATACTTCCTCCTTCAGAGCTGGCTCTTAGCTTTTCTTGTCACTTGTCAAATCAAAGAATAGGAGAAAGGAATAATGAGAGGGGCATTCGCGTGTAGTTGTTCGAGTACGTGTTCTGAAATCAGACTGCCTACCTTCCTATTTTGGCTCTCCCGTTAACTCCCTGTGAAACCCGCAATGAGTTATTTAACCTTCCTGTGTCTGAGGAGTTTCATTTGAAAAAATGGAAATAGTTATCATTTGTGCTTCATATAGTCTGGGGGATTTTTTTTTTTTAACAGAGGTAAAATTTACATAACCTACAAAACATAAAATTAACCACTAACCATTTTAATTCAGGGACATGTAGTACATTCACCATGTTGGTAACTCACCTCTGCCTAGTTGCAAGATATTTTCATCACCCCAAAAGCAAAATGCATACACATTAAACAGTCACTTCCCATATCCCCCTACCTCCAGCCCTTAGCAACCACCAATCTGCTTTCCATCTATTTATTCTAGACACTTCATATAAATGGAATTATACAATGCGTGACCTTTTGTTTCCTGTTTCTTACACATGGCGTAATGATGCGGGGGGTTATCCACATTGTACCACGTGTCATTATTTAATCACCTTTAATGGCTAAATAATAATCCATTACATGGAAATACCACATTCATCACCTGATGGACATTTGGGTTGTTTCCACCCTTTGACTCTTATAAATAATGCTGCTAAGAACATCTGGGTCCAGGTTGGTGAATGGACATATGTTTTCATTTCTCTTGGGTGTGTACCTCGTATAGAATTACTGGGTCCCATGGAAACTCTATGCTTAACCACTTGAAGAAGCACCACACCGTTTTCCAAACTCACGGCACCATTTTACATTCCAACCAAGTGTATGAAGGTTCTGATTTCTTCGTATCCTTGTCAACAGTTGTTATTTTCTTTTTTCTTTTTATTTTGTATCATGCTTAACCCCCAGTGGCCATAAAGTTGTATCTCTTCGTGGTTTTTATTCGCATTTCCCTAATAATAAATGAGGCTGAGCATCTTTTCATATTCCTGTTGACTTCATATCATTTTTTGAATGTTTTATTTATTTTTGAGAGAGAGAGAGGGAAAGAGACAGAGTATGAGCAGGGGGGGGGGGTGCAGAAAGAGAGAGGGAGACCCAGAATCCAAAGCAGGCTCCAGGCTCTGAGCTGTCAGCACAGAACCTGACGCGGGGCTTCAACTCATGAACCGCCAAATCATGACTTGAGCTGAAGTCGGATGCTTAACCGACTGAGCCACCTAGGCGCCCCCTCATATCATTTTTTTAATAAAGATTGATTGAGTGAATAATAGATAATATCTGTATGGTACATACTATGTGTCACACATTGTGTTAAGTACTTTACATATATATACACATACACGTATAATCATTTAATCTCAAAATAGGTATACCATTATTATATGCAGAGCTTTTTGCAAATGATAAATGTGAGTTACAATGGAAAACCAGAGAGCACAAGCCTAGAAAAGAACATGACGTCTTCTTTTTTTTATTACACCATTAATTTACATTTTCATTGAATACCCAAAAGATATCGAAGTTGTCCCCACCCCACCGTCATTCCAGAACATGCCAGAGGTAGAATGACCACTTTGTTGCTTTCAGTTCATCAACGATAAGGATTTTGTTTAAGACCAGATGTGCTTTTAGGGTTTTGTTTGCACGTAAACCTGAAAGAAGGCTTATTTTGTCTACATGTTCATTTGTTCATTCATTCTTTCGACAAATACGCATCGTGCCTGTCATATGCCAGATGCTGTTCTAGGCGCTTTGTAATAGCAATTTACAAAAAAAAAAAAAAAGTGGGGGGTGGGGAGGACCTTCCTTTTGGAGCTCACCATCCTCAGGGCAGAAAACAAACAGTAAACAGATAATAAATATGGATACGTTGTGTAGCATGTGGTGCTGAGTCCTGTGGAGGAAAAGGAAAAGGGAGGACGGAAGGGATGTGACACAGGGAAGCATGTGGATCTCCGGCTGGATCTCAGCTGGACTCGCCCTGCTGCCCCTCCTCACCTCCACTGCTGGGAGCAGGAGGGAAGGAGGGGGAGAGTGGGCACAGCAGCAACTACCTCGAAAGCAGCCACCCCTTTAATCTGCTAGGGGAGAAAATCTGCACCTTGAATTCTCATACCCATAATTTTGAGAAAGACTGAGAACACGACTATTTTCCTTCCTTCAGTGTTTGCATGTGACTCAAACATTTGCTCATTCCATCTATCACGGCCCATTTAGAGTAGCTAGAAATGGAAGCTTTGGCATTGGCAGGGACACCAGCTAATTGTTTGGAAACGTCCAGTTAGGTTGTGGGCAAACGATATGGTGCTAAGTGTGTGCCTTACGTCAGAGGTCAGTATTCAAGTATTTACCAGCAGACATGGCTGGGCTGCTAACACTCAGGAAAGACTCTGGCCTTGAACACCGGTGTGGCCACGACTGTGTATCAGCCAGACGCACACTTTGTCTGAGATCACTCTTTTCTCTTCTGTACTTGGGTCCTCTGGTATGAATGAAAGAGGCAGGAGGATATTATGAAGAAATTATACCTGGACAGACTTGATTTCGATTCTTATTGCTAGCACCAAGTAGCCTGACCTTGGGCAAGTCCACGGCTTTACCGTAAAATGGATACAGTAACGCCTAGTTGGCAGGATTATTGTAAAAATGACATATAATGGATAAAAAGGAGCCGGGACAACATCTGAAAGAGAGTGGGCACCCACACATCACAGTGGCCAGAATTTACCATTATTGGTGGCACCTGGCCAAGATCGCCCTGATTCCAGCTGGGCATTAGAAGAGCTTCAGGGACACTCTAAAACCCAGCCTCAAGTTATGCTAAGGCTGAAATATGTAGCCCAAGAACCTGACACTCAGCAGTTGGAAAGAAGAGTCCACCTTCTCTAGTGTTTGCAGCTGCAAGGCGAAGAAAGCTGCCTAGGAGTCAGGCAGGTGGCGGGGATGCTCGGGGAGTCTGAGCTGAGCCCCACACTCAAGGCAGAAGATCTCAGCTCAAGTATCAGCTCTTTGTTTCCTAGGCCCGTGATCTTGGGCCTAATATTATCTCAACCAGGAAATGGAACCCTAATAATGTCTGTGAGAGCTCATTGTAAACTACAAAACACTATACAAAAAGATGATTCTAATTAAAATGTGTGAATACCGGGAAGCCTGGGTGGCTCCTGATTTCAGCTCAGGTCATGATCCCACAGTGGTGGGACTGAGCCCCATGAGGGGTTCTGTGCTGAGAACAGGTCCTGCTTAAGATTCTCTCCCTCTCTCCCTTTGCCCCTCTCCCCTGCTCTCACACTCTCTCTTTCTAAAATAAATTTTTTTAAGTATGAATACCGACATTTCTGCATTTAGCAGCAAGCACAGTATCAAAGGTATACAAGCCTTTTAAACTATAAATTATTACAAATATGCTTGTCTGTTAATTGTTTCTAAATATACAGATAGAAACCGATAGGGTGGAAGTGAGAAATTAGTCCATGCAGCTCAAATTCCTGGCATCAGACACACCAGTAATATAGTTTATCAAAGCAATTTGAAGCATTTCAGATATCCTTTAACCTAACCCCAAGCAGGGGCACCTGGGTGGCTCAATCGGTTGAGCGTCCGACTTTGGCTCACATCATGATCTCAAGGTCTGTGCGTTCAAGCCCCATATTGGGCCCTGTGCTGACAGCTCGGAGCCTGGAGCCTGCTTCGGATTCTGTGTCTCCCTCTCTCTCTGCCCCTCCCCTGCTCATGCTCTCTCTCTCTCTCTCTCTCTTTCTCAAAAAATAAACTGAAAAAAAAATTTTTAATTAATCCCAAGCAGTTACCATAATATGTTATTTCGTTTTTATAATATCCTTTGAATGCTATTATTATTGTGCATATTCACAGGGTGAGAAATTAAAGAGCAAAGAAATGCAGCCACCAGTATCTCATATGTCACTTAGTGGGAGAATCACGACTAAGATTTAGGAGGTTGTGTGCTCTTCCTGTCACTGATATCTGTTATTAATAACATTCAGTTTATATTCCACCAAGCATATTTCATGGGTCGGGCCCTCGGCTAGGCCCCGGGGACACGATAAACAAAAGAGACTCTGCAGAGCTTGCAAAGGGGGAGGGAGCCCTGTGGTCCAGGAACCATAGAACCAAGTGAAGCCACAACTGGAGACACGCCCTTGCGTGTGGGAATCATGGGGTCCACAGTGGAAGCGGAGGGAGATGGGGACTGGGCGGGACTTCCTGAGGAAGAGAAGGTGGAGTTGACAGCTGAGGGATGGCTGTGTATGGCTGAACGAGAATGGGCAGCAAGCTGGGTCCAGGCAGAGGAAACAGTCTGAGCTGACCGCAGGGAAAAGAAACAGGGTAGGGGTGGAAAGACCAACACGGCCGGGGCTGGAGAGCAGGGAGGGTGCAGGGAAAGGCCCAAGATGAGGCTGGGGAGGCCAGCGGGGCCACACGGGGCCTCAGAACTGTGCCCGTGACCAAGTAGGGCAAGGCGGGAGAGCAGGTGCGAGTCTCGTGCTCAAGGTCACATGGACTCTTTAGTCCCCTGTCCAGAGGCCGCCTTGCTCCGTGAAAGTACATCTCTGAGGACTTTGGCAATGTCCCTGGGAAACTCAGATAGAGATCCCCCAGCCCACTATTTCAATGTGTTTTCTTGTTCCGGTATTTCTTAATTCGAGTGATTTTAGTAATTGACTAAGCTGATCAAATCTAAGAAAAATGTATAAACAGGGGCACCTGGGTGGTTCAGTCGGTTAAGCGTCCAACTCTTGATTTCAGCTCAGGTCATGATCTCATGATTCGTGGGTTTGAGCCCTGCATCAGGCTCTGCGCTGACAGTGCAGAGCCTGCTTGGGATTGTCTCTCTGCCCCTCCCCCTGCTCATGCTCTCTCTTTCTCTCGCAAAATCAATAAATAAACATTTTTTAAAAATCGAAAAATACATGAACTGTTTTAGTAGAAAGACAGGAATGGTTTTTGAAGAGAGAAACACTTTTGCAGATGCGAAATTAACTTCTCTCTGGGACTGTCTGTGGAGCCCGTGCTGGAGCTATCGCAAAGACTCACCAGGACAGTTTAGGATACAGGAGGCTTTGTCCCTGGCTTCCAGTAGCCGGCGACAGGCCTCCCTCTAGACCCAGACTCTCAGCTCATACAGGATCGCTTGTTTGAACGAAGGCTGCAAAATCAAAGAGGTTGCCCAGCCTTCTAAAATCTAGGGAATTCTTAGGGCACCTGGGTGGCTTGGTTGGTTAAGCATCTGACTTCGGCTCAGCTCATGATCTTTCAGTCCGTGAGTTCAAGCCCCATGTTGGGCTCTGTGCTGACAGCTCAGAGCCTGGAGCCTACTTTAGATTCTGTGTCTCCCTCTCTCTCTACCCCTTGCCTGCTCGCTCAACCTCTCTCTCTCTTTCAAAAATAAATACACATTTAAAAAAATTAAAACCTAGGGAATTCTCTCAGGATATTGGGAGTATTATAATCTTATGTAAACACAAGAGGAAGTTCGTGATGAGTCTCAGTAATTATGCAGACTTCTAGAAAACACAACTCTCAGGCCAGCCTGTCTCCCTCTTACGTGAGAAATCCAGGCTATTAAAGAGGAAGCTGTGTCAGAAAATTGCAACGTGTCTAGAGCATCACCTTCTTGGATGTTCATCGTCCTTTGACTTCATTTACAGATAACATCAAAGAAGAACGTTGACAAGGGCAGGTTTATCCAAGCAGCGATGACTAGGCTCCGGAAGTCGTTAAATGACAAGTCCAGTGACATCGTTATTTTTACTTCTTTTCTTCACTGAGTCCCAAGAGGGTGGTAGAACACGAGAGAAAACTAGGGTTGACATTTTAAAAATAGCACTTCGAGTAGAGATTTTCAGGTAGCGTAGGTTTAAACATGTAGGCTAGTCATTAAATGTAATGTTTTGATAGTTATTAATTTGCTTTCTATAAGTGGCCTATTACTTAGTAACATGTTGTGAAAATAAATATGATGAAAACCTTTGCGTTGCGGCAGAAAGGAAAAGTAGGAGCTCGTGGGCTGAATCACCCTAGTGCTGCTCGCGTTAATGCAGCCCTCTTCCCATTCGGCTGTGTAGGTCAAAACACACATTCCTGTGAAATTCAGTGACACTTCACAGAGACCATCAGTTTTCTCATTTATTTTCAGCCTACCAATTCTAAATCAAAAGGCTGGTGGAAAAAAAAAAAAGATTTACAGAAGAATGCCCCTAACTTTGAATCATTAAATATGGACAGTAGGTTACAGAACCCATTTATTGTCATAAATGTCTTTGAGCCTCAGGATATCAAGAGGGGCTTTTGCCCTGAGGAGCCTTCCAGGCTAGTTAGGCGTCTTGGCTTGGGCGTCAAGAGGCTGACAGAGATGGGACCAGAGCTCAAACCCAGGCCTGTTCAGCACCAAAACCTGCACTCCTTATGGCTAAGCCACATCTTCTCATAGTATTTAGATTCTTTTTTTTTTTTTAATTTATCTATTTTGTGAGAGATAGAGCATGCATGCGTGTGGCAGCGGGGAGGAGTAGAGAGAGAGGGAGAGAGAATCCCCACCCTCCTTGCGGGGCTTGAACTCACGAACCTTGAGATCATGACCTGAGCTGAAATCGGGAGTCAGACGCTCAACAAACTGAGCCACCCAGGCGCGCCCCTATTTAAGTTCTTCATATTATTTCTTTTTTTTTTTTTTAATATTATTTCAAGGAAGAGACACTTGATATCTAAGCTCGGACCTTGTTGCTCTAAAGGCACAATGACGTGTTCAGCCCTCCTCTGAGATCATGGAGATAATGGCTGGTCTAAATTCAGTCTGTGACTATAGTGCCTGCAGCCACCCAGTCGTCATTTCATGATGGGCAGCCTTGGCCGCTTTCTGTTCCTTCTGTGTGGGCATCTCGGATGCAGAATCCCCGAGAGCATAGTGCATAGCACCGACTTCCTTCGGTGTCACCCCGAGGAAGCATAGCAGCCAGGGTGGCAGGTCAGGGTGGCAGGTGGAACCATCAGGGGTGACTCCTTGACACGGGAACGTGAAGAGCACAGGATCTAGACAGTTTCCCAGGGGAATTCTACCAAACCTTTTAAGAACAGATTCCCCAGTGCTGTTAATACTGTTCCAGAACACAGTGTGGAGTTGACGGGGAGAGCGGGGAAACCCTACCAACACAAGCATCCGATGTTATAAAACTCAGCAAAGGACAAAAACCACAAACAGATATTATTTTTGAAGAGTGATGGACCAACCCTTAATATGACAGTAGCAGGCAGGACACTGCAGCAATTAGGATTAGGAGGAAACGCCCCGTGACCACGTGTTGCTTATTCCAGGAAAATAAGGATGGTTTTACCATTACGAAACTGATTAGTATAGTTCAACACAAGAGATCTAAGGAGAAAAATGATAAGATCTTCTACATAGATGCCACTTCTTGACTCTGAGACTTACACTGAGCCTAAAGGGGAAAGACCAGAAGCAGAAATCAGGAACACGTTTAATCAGGAATCAGACAAGGGCGGTCACTACCCCCACCTCACTAAAATTGTCCTGAAGTTGCTGCAGTCAAACACGAAACCAGAAGTACGAATGTGTTACTAGTTGATCCTCTGCGATTCTCAAAGTACAGACTCAACGTGCAAAGTAAACTCTCCGGGATCTCATTTGTTACCTGTCCGATCGGACAAGACTCACATGCGTCGTGACACATGACGCGGCCAAGGGTGAGAAGACTCTGGCGCTCTGACACGGTGTTGATGGGATACGTCTTCTCTGAATGAGGCCGTGATGCCCTCTGTCACGGTCCCAGGTGTGCATGTCTTTCGACCATCGAGTCCACCGTTGGGAGTACGTGGACGTACCAGTGACACATGTTACATAAGTAGAGTGAAGAATGTACATTGCAGCATTGCGTGTAACAGCAAAAACAGAAAAAAACCTAAGTGGCCGTCAGCTGACTAAATTATGACCCACGAATCCATCCACCACGATCCATCGGTGAAGTCTAATGCAGGCATCCGGGGAAGGAGGAATCTCCTTGGAATGGACACGGACCCATTCTCCTCCATGTCCTATCAAGTGAGAAAGGACAAGATGGAGAACAGCATCTGCAGTAAACTCATGTTGTATGTAGCACGTTCCCATTTGTGTAGAAACATGTATATGCATAAAACATCCTCTAAAAGGAGTCATGAGACCCGGAAGGCATTGGATGTCTGTGAGGCAGAAAGCTGGGTGTCTGAGGGATAGGATGTCAGCGAAACATTTTCAGTTGGAGCTTTTGACTTTTGAACCATCTGAATATATTACCTTCTCAAGAAATAAATGAATAAAGTGCAAATCAAGGAAGAAAGGAGAAAGCGGGACGGGGAGGGGGGGGGGTGGTGGTGGCGGCAGGAATTGCATTGAGACTGATCTAGTCCAAGCAGCTAGAAGGGCACATCATGTGGACAAGGGCTGAGGGAGAGAGGAGCAGTGTGGGCATTGTCTGTGGTGGGAATACAGGAGTGGAGTGGGGGCCGGAAAGCGCAGGACGGGAGGACATTCAAAGGGTAACAGCAATTCAGGTCTCACCAGAATGAGCAGAGCAAGAATCAAAGGTACAAAATACTGGGGTGGCATTGCAGAGGACATTGGCTCCAGGCTTAAAGGGGCTGCATTTTATCTGGCAGACAATGGGAAGCCATCAGAGGCTTTTCATTAGAGAAGAGACGTGATCAAAACTGTTCTATTAAGGGCTTAAAACCTGTTACCAGCAGAGAGAACGAATTTAAAGGAACAGGCACAGCAGGTGAGTTCCTTGAGCACAGAAACTCACCCTGGTTCAGCTCTTTAGCCCCCCTGCATAGAACAGCGACTGGTAGGCACACATCCAGGCAGAGCTAGCTAGAGCACTTACCACACACTAGATACCTTTCTAGCATGTTCCATGAAGGGCCTGATTTGATCCTGGCAATAACTGTATGAAGGGGCTCTACTGTTGTCCCCATGGTACAGATGGAAGAAATTGAGGCTGGGCTTGATTAAAAGTTTGCCCAGAGTCACAGCCAGGCAGGGTGAAGCCTGGATTCACCAAGCACTCTGGCTATATAGTCTCTGCTTTTAAAGAATATTAAATTCTGTTTTAGGGGCCCCTGGGTGGCTCAGTCAGTTAAGCGTCCGACTTCGGCTCAGGTCGTGATCTCACGGTTGGTGAGTTCAAGCCCTGCGTCAGGCTCTGTGCTGACAGCTCAGAGCCTGAGCCTGCTTCAGAATCTGTGTCTCCCTCTCTCTTTCCTTCCCCCATTTACCTCTGTCTCTGTCTCTCTCAAAAATAAATATAAAAAAAAATTTAAATGCCTCTGTAAACCAGGATTGTGGCAGTGGACGTGAACTGGAAGGCAAAAATTCAGAGGAAACACAAGAGCCGGGAAATATTAGGGTGACATCCTTATAGTTGAGTAAGGTAATGAACGTGAAAGTAGTTTGAGAAGGAAGAGATAATGTAGCATATGCTTTTTTCCATGGAGCAAAAATTATTAATTACTGTGTGCAGAGGAATTCACTTGACTGCATATGGGATGAATAATAACTACTAGCCTTATTTCAAAAATTATGTATTTCAAAAATAGTAAGGGGCACCTGGGTGGCTCAGTTGGTTAAGCTTCTGATTCAGTTTCAGCTCAGGTCATTATCTCGTGATTTGTGGGTTTGGGTCCCGTGTTGGGCTCTGCACTGACAACACACAGAGCCTGCTTAGGATTCTCTCTCTCTCTCTCTCTACCTCTCTCTCTCTGCCCCTCCCCACTAGTGCTCACTCTCTCTCTCAAAATAAATGAACGTAAGAAAATAAAAATAGCAAATATCCGTTATTATGAATCACCAGGGATTAATAAACCTTTAGCTGGGATTTGTATATACCGTGCTATTGAAACTCAGCAATCGTACGATAAAATAGATATCCCTACTTGCATTTTACATCGGAAAAATGAATAATTACTCATGAAAACTGCTTTGCCACAGGTCACACAGCTAGTGCATGGTAGGACCACGCTCAAACCTGCATCTACCTGAGTCTGGAGCCTTTGCTGGAGCCCTGGGCTGCCCACTACAGCTCCCCTCCCTGCCCACCTCAGGGCAGGAATGTTTGCACAGATCTGTCCTAGCCCAAAGCCTCAATCAGGCACCCACAGTACGGAGGGACATTGCTCTATTCCAATCAAAATAGGGGGCTCCTGGGTGGCTCAGTCAGTTAAGCATCTGACTTCGGCTCAGGTCATGATCTCTCAGTTCGAGGTCATGATCTCACGGCTCGTGAGTTCGAGCCCCACATCGGGCCGTCTGCTTTCAGTGTGGAGCCTGCTTTAGATCCTCTGTCCCCCTCTCTCTCTGCCCCTCCCTAGCTCATTCCCTCTCTCTCTCTGTCTCAAAAATAAATAAACATTAAAAAATAGAGTGATAGGGGAGCCTGGGTGGCTCCATCGGTTGAGCATCCAACTTTGGCTCAGGTCATGATCTCACAGTTCGTGAGTTCGAGCCCCGTGTTGGGCTTTGTGCTGACAGCTTGGATCCTGGAGTCTACTTTTGATTCTGTGTCTCCCTCTCTCTGCCCACCCCCCATACTCATGCTCTCTCTCTCTCTCTCTCTCTCTCTCTCTGTCAAAAATAAATAAACATTAAAAAATAGAGTTATAAAGCATAAATAGAATGGCTTGTCCCTGACACCATCCCTAGAGAGGATAGTTTTTTAGTGGAGATTGTGCTGAGGACAGCAGACCTTGTACTTACAGAATCAACGGGTGCATGTTCTGCCTATTTGAACACTAATCGGAGGGTAAAGAATTGGAATATACCCCCTAGGAGCAGGGATTTGCCAACACACAGGGAAGGTCGCATAAAGTGTGTGACTCCTGTGACGCAGGAACCAAGTACATACCAGAGAAATAGGGTGTATTCCTGTGGCTGTGGCTGTGGCTGTGGCTGTGGCCTGCCCGTGGGCCCAGACACCGTGCACGGCTCCCCTCCGAGTGGCCTTAGGTTGCCTGTGGAATCTGGCAGAGTCCCTAGTCCCCAGAAGGGATGGGGGCACATTTCTCTTGGCTATGAGTGTCCTTCCACGCGGACATTAGAGGAGCCTGCTGCCATGTATGTGTCGTGAGCGTGGCCAGACCAGGGTGAGCCACGGAGGAAAACGAGGCAGGGCGGACGCCCACCGATGGCACGCCCACGGCAGCCCGGCCCCAAAGTCCACCTTGCCTTCGACACGCACTGGAGAGAAATCCACAAGCCAGACCTCTGCAGGAGTTTCGGGAAGGACGCTACACTGCTCGGCGACAGCCTTGAGGGATTCCAGGGAACAGAAGGGAACTGCCAGAGCAAGTCCCTGGGAGACACCTCCCGGGACCTGAAATGATTACCCTGCAAGGGGGTACCCCGTGCACAGTTCCCGTGGGCATGTTTATCTTACAGCCATCACTAAATGCTGCGTGTACTCACACGGACGGCCAGAGTGCCCCCCAGCGACCACACGCTCGCTCTCTCTCTCTCCCTCTCTCTCTCTCTCTCTCTAAGTCATTGTTCCAGAAGTTAAGTGGTAAATGAAATAGGTGCAGATATTTCAAAAGAAACACCCCAAACAAAGCCCACTTCACTAGGAACGTTCAGGGGCTGTTTTCCCTCACCCACAGCTACAAGCCAAGTCCATGACCCCGATCGAGAAGGTTCTCACGTCCTTCTCAAGCGCCATCTGGCACTCAACAACCTCCTCCACCTCCCCGCTCCTTGCCCAGCTGAATGTAAGAAGATCTGGTGCTGTCTTCCCCCACAGAGTCATCCAGGGATCAGGGAAGGGCCCCTGAGCCTGGGGTCCCCGCTCAGCCCCGCAGGAAGGGGAGAGGAATTTGTGATGCTCGATGCCAAGAGGGAGCCCTGGCTCCTAGTGAGACTGCTCCTGTCACTGTGACTTCGTGACCGTGAGCCTCAGTTTCAAGACTGCCCACTTCAAATAAGCACGCCTGTGTAATTGCATTTGGAGCCTTAGGTCCTGTTCCCTGGAAGCAGAGCTTGAGGCAAGGGTTCCTGTGCCCACGGTGGTGGGGGCGTGCTCTCAGGAGCTGAGCAAGGATGGGTCCGGGCTGGAGACTGCTTCAGCCTGATTCCAGGACAGCTCTGGAGCCCGCCGGTCCCACTGAGGTGGCCCCACCGTGGAGCAAGGCCCAGCACAGCTAGGGGGTAGGGAGGCCCACCAGTGTCGGCTGCTCGTCATTGGGGGGGCCGTGTACAGGGGGTTCTGTGCAGCACACCAGCAGCGTGAACTAAAAGCAGCCACAAAATGTCATACCTTACAGACTGTCAACCAGGTATGATTTGGAGGGATACGATCAAGGCTCAGGCTTGGAAGGAGATGAAGGAGGTGACAGTCAGTCCGACAGCACGATGGAGGGGCCAGCTGGGAGGGGGCCCACAGCGCTGTCCCGCTTCTGGCTCTCACCTCTCCGTCTGGAAACCACACGCAGTCAGACACAGCCTTGTAAGCCTGGGGCGTGATCAGGCGATTAGGTGGGACACTGGATCCACTGGATCTTGAGGCCTGTCCTTCCTTTTTGGAGGTCAGCCTCTATGGGGCCTCCCCCCGGGGACACAGCCTCAACGACAAAGTGCCCCGTGGCCTGGCTCAGCCTGGGGCCCTCGGTCCCCACTCTCTGGGCTGAGCGCTTCCCCGGCCAGCCTGCCCCCAAGGTTTCTTTCCTCCAGCTCTCCAGCTGGATGTGTGCCTGGTATTAGGATTTATTGCTTCTTATTAGGTATCGTCTCTTCATGTGCCCAGTTGTGAATTCCTGTAAGGAAGGGCTGTGTCTAAACATCTTCCTGTGCCTTCTCCTCCGAGGGTGTTTGGCAAACACTTTTCAATGGGATGTTTGCTGTTTGACTGGTAGGGTGCCAGGGATTTCCGGCAGCCACAAAGACGGGGACAGTTGGCAAAGAGAAGGAGCACTCGGGAGGCACTGCCGACTCTCTGATGGCTGGTTTCGTGAACATTGCCTTCTATTCAGAACAAGCAATTTTGGGATTACTGTTTGTTTTGGGCGGTTTTTAAGGTTTTAATTTTTTTTCGATGTTTATTTATTTTTGAGAAGAGGGGAGGGGCAGAGAGAGAGAGAGAGAGAGAGAGAGAGAGAATATCTCCAGCAGGCTCCACGCGGTCAACATAGAGCCTGACCTGAGGCTCGATCTCACGAACCATGAGATCTTTACCTGAGCCGAAATCGAGAGTCGGACACTGAACCCATCTACCCAGGCATCCTTAAGGTTTCGTTTTTTAAGTAATCTCTACACCCAGCGCAGGGCTCAAACTTACAACCCTGAGATCAAGAATGGAATGCTCTGCTAACGAAGCCAGCCAGCCAGGCGCCCCATGGGATTCCTGTTTTCACTGCCACGTGAACTCGAAGTTCAGGGGCCGCTCTGGCATTCTTGTTCTTGAGTTATTCCTAGGTACTAGAAGATGAGTAGGATAGAGGTCCCTTCTCCGAGGCGCTCCTGGGAAGTTCCACGTGTGTAAATGGCACCATCTTTGCACACAAGGAGTTTATTATCTGAAGAGGGAAAGAATAGGCATTTGTATGCAATGCTGACAGAAGCAAATGGAGCCAGAAGTTACATCTCTGTAGAGACAGGCACACGGAAAGAAGCGAGGGGGGAGAAATTGAGTGGCTGTCCACCTCCCGGGTCCGTACAGTTGTCCAAAGAAGCAGAATTGCCCCTTCCGGGCAGGGAGGGCAGAGGAAACCTTGTTTTCCAGTTTCCTGTGCAGGCCTTCAATTAAGTCATATGATAAGGATTAATATTGTTTGTTGAGTGTCAGACATACAACACCGTCCCTTCCTGGGAGCGCTGGACAGACGCACAATTCAAACATAAAAGGGACCAGCTGACGGGTGGCTCAAGCTCAGAGGTGAGCAGTTTCAGGGTTTACGGGCTGGTTCACTGTTTGTTCTCTGGTTATTCCCCCCCCCCCCCCACCACCACCAAATTCCACCTGCTGTTCTGGGAAGGAAAAACCTCCCTCCTGCGCGTTTCTGTGCTCGGCATTCACTCTGTGGTTAGGCTTCTAGAAGAGCTATTGACCTCGCTGGCCACTTTTCTTAATATTCACATCTGGTCAAAGCAAACTAACTGCTCCAAGGAGATCCTGCTTTCCATAGCTTCTCACTGGGGTGTGAAATACCTGAGCAATCATCGCAGGTGCTGGGCGTGTTTATCCTCTTTTTTGACTCCAGTGACAATCGTTAGTTTTTGCCTGAGGCATTCCTGAAGGGAGCAGGCATAGAAAACGGTAACCAGCTACCCAGCTACGGGGGGGGGACTTGGGGTTTCCCTTCCCTTCCTTGGCTTGTCCAGACTCCCGGTCAGCGTGCTGCGATGCTGAGCCAACGTACCACATACAACCACCCCAGCAGTGTCCCCTCTTCAAGATGTGCCCCCAGGGGGGTTTGCAAAGTTGGGACCGCGGAATCACTCCAAATGTACTAGTGAGAGAAGATGATGGAGGAGAGTGAAAAGTTAGAATAGTGCTGCCTTGAACACGTGATATTCTGTATAAAGAGAGCGTCTCTGGTTGAAAGATGGAAGGCTGGCTGGGATGAACCTCAGACTAGCCTGTGGGCTTGTGATCTATTCACAGGACAGATGGACAGAAGTACCACCATAAACCTGAATCCGAATACGTGGCTAGTGGTTTCCCTCTGCTTCGTTTTGGTTTGCTCTGTAGTCATATGTCCCTGTTGTCCCATTTTGTCTGGATCCTTGCTGTCTGTGAGCTACCCAGCCTAGAAGGCATTCTGGAGCTTGAATGCTTGCTTGCTTCAGAGTTTCTGTAAGTGCCTTACAGAACCTAGTTTCTCCTTTTCTCATCAGTGAAAGGCAGCATTCCCAAATATTGCCAATATGAGGGACGCGCTGAGAATTTTAAGTGGGTCCAAGAGTAAAAAAAAAAAAAAGTCATCAGGGCCGTAAATCTGCCTATGTTTATAGGCAGTCTCGGTACTTCTCACCAATTAATTAGAATAACTGTGTGGATTGGATTCTGAAAACAGAAACAAAGATCAGTTAGTCTGTGGTTGTTCTGGTAGATTTGGTAAGGTGGCCAGGACACCTGGCCCCTGGTCTGGTCGCTTTGGGAACGATTGGTGTTAAGGATACTGGCGAGGCCTGTGTCCCGGGACCCGTCTAACCTGAAAGCTACAGGTTGAAACGCGGGGTCAAGGGGAGACGTGAGTGTTTACAAACGTGCCAGCCAGTGCGGTCAGAACGCAGACTTTCCGTGAGTCCAAGGATCTGAACCTTTGTCACATCTCCACTTTCCACTCAGAGGCAGGAACCCTGAAGATCTCGGTCTTCGTGTCTGTAAAATGAGGTGATGATCAGCGTGTTGGTCGAGGTTGGCAAGCCGGTGACTGCCCTCCAGCTCAGACCCTGTGACAAATCACAGCACTGGTTATGCCCAACGGACGTGTGGGCCTGGCCAGGCCCAGGAAGAGGTGTAGCCATGGTGAGAATCCTGCAAAGAGAACTAACTCACCCCTACATGGCGAGAGGGGCCCAAACCTGAGACCAACTCCACAGATGAGTGATTTACCCGCGGCAACTCGGAATGACAGGCCACAGCATCCTTTTCCGAGGCTGCCCTCCCTAAGCCTGAGTGCACCACGATCTACTTTTATAGAGAAAAACAAAACAAAACCAAAAAAAAATGGTAAACACTATACTTGTGAAGATGTCCAAATATCAGCAGGAAGTATAAAAATCGGAATATAACATTCTGACAGCCTGCCGACAGGGGAGACTGTGGAGTATTTTTAGCATCGTGGGTATGTTTTTTTCAAGTCCTATACATGCTGGGATAGATGTCAGGAACAGACCTCAAAACTCAGCAGGCTCCGAATCTCTCCGAGCCTGTAGCCACCTGCACAAAACTGTGTTTTTAGTCCGAGTTCCTCTAGTTCAGCTTGAAAGTTTGTTGGCATTTTTCTTCCTAAACTGCATGTAGAATCTAGGACCAGAAGATGGTTGTTTCCAGAAAGCACTTTTGAAATGATGCCCAGACAGGGATTGCTAGGGAAGCACAGCCCTTCGTGAGATGCCCACCTAGTTGTAAAGTCACGACCAGGAGGCTAGTACAGTCAGGATGGACACAGGCAGACACATCTGGGGTCTCCAGAAGCTGAAACACTGCACTGGTGATAATATGAGGGGAATTTTCTACACACTCCCTTGGGCCTACCACTCCCTGTCGAAAAACTTTTAGGGGCGCCTGGGTGGCTCAGTCGGTTGAGCGTCCGACTTCTGCTCAGGTCATGATCTCACAGTTCATGAGTTCAAGCCCCGCGTCAGGCTCTGTGCTGACGGCTCAGAGCCTGGAGCCTGCTTCAGATTCTGTGTCTCCCTCTCTCTCACCTCTCCCCCGTTCATGCTCTGTCTCTCTGTCTCTCTCAAAAATAAATACACATTAAAAAAAGTTTCAGTAAGGGACACCTGGGTGGCTCAGTCAGTTAAGCGTCCAATTTCAGCTCAGGTCATGATCTCACAGTTCATGGGTTCGAGCCCCGTGTTGGGCTCTGTGCTGACAGCTCAGAGCCTGGAGCCTGCTTCAGATTCTGTGTCTCCCTCTCTCTCGCCTCTCCCCCATTCCTGCTCTGTCTCTCTC
Source organism: Leopardus geoffroyi (assembly GCF_018350155.1). Taxonomy (NCBI): domain Eukaryota; kingdom Metazoa; phylum Chordata; class Mammalia; order Carnivora; family Felidae; genus Leopardus; species Leopardus geoffroyi. The sequence goes on along the minus strand of NC_059334.1, from coordinate 9,302,546 downwards.
TCTCTCTCTCTCTCAAAAATAAGTAAACGTTAAAAAAAATGTTTAATTAAAAACAAAAAACCTTTTAGCAGATCTCTGTTCTTTTTAGTTAAGAGTTAAAACTTCCCAAACTGGGGACCCACACGGTGCACTGTTCCTGCAAGTCTCTGTCTTTTTCACATTTCCCTGTGCCTGGACCCTCGGTGCATTTTCCTTCTCTGCATGCGCCAGGCACCTCCCGACCTGGCCCACCCTCTTGGATCCGGGAACTGGCTCTTCACAGGCCAGGCAAGGTGCCCCTCGCCTCCCCGGTGGTATGCCCCACCATCACGTGCTCTCTGTGCAGTGTTGACAGAATTGTCACCACATGGGGACTGTCATTTATCTAGTGCACACCGTGTGCCCAGCACAACTAGGTACGTTATGTATGTCTTCTGTTGTTACCCTCACAGGAGCCTAGAGAGGTAGGCGTTATCCCCATCTTACAGATGAGAAAAGTGAGGCCCAGGAGGGCGGGAGACAGGCCAGAGACACCAGCACCAATCTAGGAAACTAGTTTTGAATTCAGACAGTTTCGACTTCACTGAGTGTAGACTTCCTTCACACAGCTTCCTTGCAACTTCAGTTTTAAGCCATATACATAAAACAATTGACCAAAAAACAACACGGGGCACCAACGCCCCCCCAGCACAGTCAAAAATCCACATATATTTTTGACTCCCCAGAAACTTAACTACTGACTGGAGGGCTCACCAGTAACATAAACAGTTGATGAACGCGTATCTTGTATGCCATATGCATTATATACTGTATTCTTACAATAAAGTAAGCTAGAGAAAAGGAAATGTCCACAAAATCATAAGAAAGAGAAAATATATTTACAATATTGTACCGATTGAAAAAAAATCTGCATATATGTAGACCCGTGCAGTTCAAACCCGTGTTGTTCAAGGGTCTCAACGTTCGTTGGGACCAAACCCACACGTTCAATCCAAATGCAGGGTCAATACATCATATACCTTTGTATGTGTCTGACTAGAAAAACACCCAGAAGTTCAATCATTTGACGAATATATCTGAATGCCAAGTATGTGCAAAGCATGTGTCACATGCTGGGTAAATAGCGGTAATAAGACAGATGTGATTTCCGCCCATCAGAACCCGTAACGCTGGAGAGTGAATGAGTGTTACGAAGAAGGCTCAGTATGTTTCTGTGGCAGGGGTCCACACACTTTTTCTGGGAAGGGCCAGGGAGTACAGATTTTAGGTCTTATCATCACACAGTCCTGATTGCACTATTCAGCTCTGTTGTAGCGGGAAAGCGACAACAGACAACACATAAACAAATGGGCCTTGCCGTGTTCCAGTAAACTACTTTTATAGACACTGAAGGGTGAAGTCCGTATACTTTCTGTGTATCACAAAGTGTTATTCCTCTGATATCAGCCTGCATCTCTTTAAAGAAAAGTGTAAAAACCATTCTCAGTTCACCAGCTTTACAAAAGGAGGCTGGACAGATTTGGTCCACAGTCAACCCCTGATCTATGGGACAGTATGACAGTCGGGACCTAGCTGAATGATGTAAGAGGCTATATCTTAAGATGATGTTGTATAGCCGTTGATGATTTATGTTCATTCTGGCATACATCATCGGTGTTCTTGGTGTTTGAGTTAGCCTGTTGGCAGAAATGACCAGCACTTGGTCGAAATTAACTGTATATCAATATCTTTCTATTTAACGCTTCTTATGATTTCTCCTGTTGTTTCTTCCAAGATAATAGCAAATGAATTAAAGAAAAGAAACTTACACCGAAGAGCTCCCTCTGTCCCCAAATCAGAGCATTACTGCCACCCCAGCCATCTCTCCAAACTCCCCCTTGGAGTTAGATTCATGTAGTGTTGCAGAAGTAACCAGAAGATTGGGCTAGGTACTTGATGACATCTTTTGACCACACATCTTTTGACGGTATCTTAATCCTTAAATTGCGACGACATCGAGGACATCTTAATCCTTACATTGTGGCAACAGAAGGCTTCAGAAAGCTGATTTCCACAGCTTTCCCACTGGTATCCTGCTGAATAACTCCACTTTTGCTCATAAGCAAACGGAAGAGGCAAAACCACGCATGTTCAGGTTTAGCTCTCCTGAACACGCTTAGATAGGAATTATTTGAATAACCAGCTTTGCCTTAAGGGGTCTTCTTCCATAACTTAACTTTTAGCTATGCGCAAAGATAAGGAGCCCCACATCCTTAATATTGGTCTGATTTCTGAATGTTAAAGTGCTGGTCTGCATTTGCTGTGGACACAACACTGCTTACAGCCCAGGCGGTGGTCAGCTTAGAAGGCAGCTGCAGGCAGTGTAAGCACAAAGCAGAACTCACGTATGATGACGAGGGATTTCAGGGGAGCCCGGAAAAGGGGCGGGCTGATGGGGGGGCCCTGACCGGGACCTGGAAAGCCACTGGGACCCCGAGCAGGACAGTGTCTTCATCTGAGCCCCAGTGGCCTCTGTGGACGAACTCACCCTACATCTCTGTGTGTGTAAATGGTACGCAGAAGGCAACACAGCCGTAGCCCGAGTGTGCGTCCCCACTGTACGGGAGACTGGTCCCCACACACTGCTGGCTGCCGCTCGGTCCCAAAGACGCATTCCTGGGAGAGAGAATGCCATGCAACCTCTCCAGTCCCTTCACCCTGGCCAGTCACACGCGCCAGCATGACGAGGTTGCACAGCAGGAACTGGGAAGTCAGAGGATTTTTAGGGACATTACTCTACACTCGGCGTGCACCGTATAATTTTCTTTTGTAACTTCGGTTGTGCCAACCGTCCGTTCCCCATAGTGTTTATTCAGCCGTCGCTTCGCGGCCCTTACTTTTCTCAGCTAGGCTTTCGGGGTCACCAAGGGGTTCCACAGACCAAGTGTGCTGGCAAGAGTCACTTGCTTATTAACAGCCCTCGGGAGAAGACAGAACTGTCACTTTGTCCTCACCTTCTCTGCATCGTGGTTGACGTCTTCAACAGAGAAAGCAACTATGTAATGTCGGGAGAAGAGCTGTATCAGAAGGGGTTTACAGAAAATGCAGCAAATTTATGTTAAAATTGCCCTGCACAGGGCGCCTGGGTGGCTCAGTCGGTTAAGCGTCCGACTTCAGCTCAGGTCATGATCTCATAGTCGGTGGGTTCGAGCCCCACATCAGGCTCTGTGCTGACAGCTCAGAGCCTGGAGCCTGCTTCGGATTCTGTGTCTCCTTCTCTCTCTGCCCCTCCCCCACTCACACTCTGTCTCTCAAAAATAAACACAAAAATTTAAAAAAAAAATTTTTTTTTAAAGTTGCCCCTCTCCCTCCCTTTCTCTCAGAAAGACATACACACACGCACACACACACACACACACACACACGCACCAGTCTGCGTTTGCTTGCAAATTTAATCCATCGAAGGTACTCAGGTAATTTTGATTTCAGTTACAGTTTCTATCATAATCATTCCTTCAGAATTTAACTGCAAGATTTTTATTTTGAAACATAAAGGCATTTTTTTTCTTTAAAAGAAGTTGGAGACTTTGAGTAACTACAGCCCTATAATTTAAAAAGGATAAAATACATTGCTTTCAATTACATAGTCTATGAAGTCTCACTGGTGAATGATAACACCAGTTGCCATTTCCTTTTTTTTAATTTTTTTTAATGTTTATTCATTTGTGAGAGAGAGTGCAAGCAGGGGAGGGGCAGAGAGAGAGAGAGGGAGACACAGAATCTGAAGCAGGCTCGAGGCTGCACACGTTCCTGTCATGGGGCTCGAACTCATGAGCCCCGAGATGGTGACCTGAGCAAAAGTTGAATGCTTAACGGACTGAGCCACCCAGGCGCCCCTACCACCTGCCATTTCTTTAGTATTAGGTGCCCCGTACTTCTACACATTGTTTCTCACTTTCAAAACTATAGCAGACATGCAATCTCTCCATTTTATAGATTAAGACACTGAGTCCACAAGAGATTAATTGAACTGCCAAAAGCCACATCGTTTTGTGACAAAATTCAAACCCCGAGGGTCAGTTCATTGCATTCTGCTTCTTCCCAGGAGGGGAAAATCCAGAATTTCTTTCAACAGAAAATTTTATGTGATGACTATCTTCTCAGTGTTTTTTAAGTTGTTAGATTTTAAAAATAAAATCTATCTCCCCTCTCCCCCACACCGGATGTCCGTCCATTCACTGCCTCCGTACCAGGCAGCTTGTCAGACATTCAGGAAAGGCTGCTGCCCTCAGATAAACCACAGGGACACGGGAGGCAAGAATCAGCTGAAAGACAGTTGGTTTCATCATTGCCATGAGAGCATGTGTGTTGTGTGCTCTGTGACTGCCCCACAGGGACACCTGTCCCAGCCTGAGGAAGCGAGGCTCCAGCAGCATCCTCCTGGACTTGACCAGGTGACCGCGGAAGGTGAGGCAGGATTTTCCAGGTCGAGAGGGTGGCAAGTACAGGGATATGGCAGAGAGAATGATTCCAGACTTTTATTGATTTTCTACTTTTTAATTTTTTTTTTTTTTTGAGAGAGAGAGAGGGAGAGAGAGAATGCCAAGCAGGCCCCACGCTGTCAGCACAGAGCCCGACAGGGGTCTTGATCTCACAAACCGTGAGATCATGACCTGAACCAAAATCAAGAAGTCAGACGCTCAACTGACTGAGCCACCCAGGGGCCCCGATTCTAGACTCTTTTAAACCAAAAGTCCTCAATCTCAAGTGTGCATCAGGATCACGGGAGGACTGGTTAAAACACTACTGATGGGTGGGTGTCACCCCCGGACTTTCTGGTTCAGCAGGTGGGGCCCAAGAACAAGCATTTCTAGCAGGCTCCTGATGATGCCGGTGCCATTAGACCACCCTTGGGAAGAACAGCTTTGATCAGCCCCGCTGGACTGTCTCTGTAGGTCATCCAAGTTGGGCTGTGCTTTCTAGGTTTTATCAATTTGATGTTCATACCCACGTGTTACCTCAGAAACCAACTTTGCATTGCTTATGTTTGCTAAGACATCCATAAATCTGCCGAGTTTCCTTTTTTCGATCTGAAAATTCCCCTGGCAAGGAAGCCACGAATCATGAATCATCAGATTAAAAATCAGGCTTCTGGATGAACCAGCTGGTCCCAGCACAGGGCCACGGGCTGGAGGAAGGCTTCTCACCCCTTCTGCCCCCACCCCCTCCCTCCTCCCACCACCGGAGAGAACGGCCTGCCGGTCCAGACCAAAGGTGGTCAACCTCCCACCCTGCCTGGCTCACAACCAGCTTCTTGTGGGGTCTGACTGCTTCAAGAAACATCTCCCCTCTGCAGTCGTATCAGTAGCTCTAGACAGACGTCTATCTGTGCCTGAGGGCCATGAAAACAAAACGGGTAATTTCAAACATCTGCTTATTGCTGCTAATTTGTATATGCCTGAGCATTCACAAGAGGAAACTAGCAATCCCAGTTTTCAGCTGAGGAAGCAGAGGGTAAGCTACTTAGTAGTAACAGCAGCAAGCAAGCACTAGAGAAAAAAAAAACAGGAACCAGAGGGTAGTGCCTATTGCTGAAGCTGCTGCAACTGGTCTAGTGAGGAAAGTGGGAGAGGGGTGTGAGAAATAAACCCATCAACCCAATCGATGTAGGGACACGGAGACTTAGCACAGTGAAGTGAGGCTTTAATCAACGTTCTTGCAAGAGCAGGTGTCTGATTGACAGGCATCCTGGGGCAGTTACAGCAGACGATTTGTCTCCTAGCATGAAACCCCTCCCCTGATTCCTCATTGGCTCCTAGCGCACAAGCCCCTCCCCTGATTCCTCATTGGCTGAGTACTACAGAGGTTACAGCCTCACCTGGAAGTTACCTATGCTCATGTAAGGCCAAAAGTAGTCTGACTGGAACAAATGTACATTCCCTGAGGTGAGGCAGGGACTTCAGGTCCTTGGCGTGTGCTCATTGCAAAGCCCGTGAAAAAATGCCCATGAAACAGAGAGGGGAAGAAGAACCAGAAAGTGAAGTGTCTGGGGTTTGGGACTCCACTGCCAGGAGGGAGGTGTGTGTCCATATTTCTAATATGTTAACTAGACAGCCCACCTTTTATTTGGTATTTCTGAAAATGAATCATCTCCCTTACTTTTCACAGGGGTAAAGAGAGTGAAAGGGGGAAAATAATGAAAGAAATGGGGGAAAAAATAAGATGCAAATCTGTTTCGGGCTCCATCCATAAATGCACTGGCTTATGGTTCGGGTAACCGTCAGTTGCCTCACCCTGCCCTCCATGACATTTTCCCCAAAGTTCGCGATGTCCTAAATCAGACAGAAGAATCCACATCTCCAGATTTTACCTTAATTTTCCCAGGGTTCTTCCCCAAGCCACTGACTTGGAACTCACACTCAACCATCTGCTTCCTATGCCCTTTGAATAACTATTTAAAGTAAGTTTTTCGAGCTAGAGTTTCACCAATGGGAGAAAACCTTTTTATGGTTCTTCCCCTGCCAGGCAGAAGAGCTGTACCATTAGCAAAGCCCAACAGAGCCAGAAGCACTGGGGAATTTAGAAACATAGAGTTCTACAAAGCTACAGCTAGAGAACGACTCATTACCTTCATTGTCCTCGTTTTACCCAGGAGAAAACTCGAAGCCCACAGGGAAAAACTACTTGCCCAAATTGTATGCTAATTAGTACAAAGCTGCTCCTGCGTGTGTAGGTGATTGTTGTTAGTTATTGTGTTTGCTTTTACTTTGTGGTGAATTACGGTGTCCTGGGGAGACTAGTAATAATAACTATCATCATTTAACACTTACTGGGTTTTCACTACATGCCAGACACTGTTCAGAATACATGTATTAATTCACTTGATCCCAACACAGTCATGTGAAATAGGAACTATTTTCATTTCCTCTTTGCTGCCTAGGAAACTGAGGCACAGACAGACATAGTCACTTAGCCTTTCACATCCGTATGTAGGAAAACTTGAGAATGGCTCAATTGTTAACAGGTCTGGGAGCAACAAGAAGGCAGATGTGAAGGAAAGCCTCATCTACGCTAAATTATTGCCTGTATGTACATATCTTTATAATATACATGGCTGTGACTATGAGGCCACGTAGCCTCGTGCTTTGTCGTGGGGTACACTTGCTACACCCACTGGGACAGGTGAGATGAAGTTTACCCTTGGGTGTGATTTCCATTCAGGGAGACAGCTCCAAGGCTACTTTTTGCAAAGAAAGGATTCTCCACTTCAAGATTATTGGAGGATCATCTTGCCATAGTAGTTTAGGAACTACGTATCCAAATATTTCCCTCAGGTGGGATGTTTTCCTTGTGGTTCAGGAGAATTTCCTGCCTATTTCCACCCTCTGTATGTTTCTTTTGAAACATACAAATGGTAATAATGACTGAATCAGTTACCCGATAGAATGAGTGCCCCTCTTATCTGACCCATCCTTGTAAAGTATGAAACAATTAGTCTTATCAGGAAGCACATCTCTCAGTCCATAATACTGCTTTCCCCAACTTTCTGCATGGCTCCTTTCTTGTGCGTCGCTTAATGGTCACCTTCTTAGACAGCCGAGCCTGCCCTGCGTTTTCTGAAATGGGCCCCCCCCCATCCGACATAACTTTTAACCCCACGACAGACCCTTGTTTATTTCCTCGACAGCATCTCAATTGTGTCCATCTATTTTGTGAAGGATTCTCTTTTCTACCAGGATATATACCTTGTGTTTGTCCTGTTCATTCCCAAAAGCTAGCTCAGAACCTGACACATTTGTTTTTCTCTACTGAGCAAACACTACCTGTTCCCTATATGCTGGGTATTTTAAGTGCTTTATTAATTTAATAATTAATTAAGGCACCCAGAGAGTTCAAGTAACTTGTCAAAAGGCACAAAACTAGTATGCGGGTTTGAACCCACAGAATCGAGCTCTGGGTTTGTCTTAAACCATCCCTTTCAACAAATATGGACACACTCAATTCTTATCTGCTGGACATATGAAAAACTTTTTAAAAATGCCAGGAAAGGGGGCGCCTGGGTGGCGCAGTCGGTTAAGCGTCCGACTTCAGCCAGGTCACGATCTCGCGATCCGTGAGTTCGAGCCCCGCGTCGGGCTGTGGGCTGATGGCTCAGAGCCTGGAGCCTGTTTCCGATTCTGTGTCTCCCTCTCTCTCTGCCCCTCCCCCGTTCATGCTCTGTCTCTCTCTCTCTGTCCCAAAAATAAATAAAACGTTGAAAAAAAATTTTTTTAAAATAAATAAATAAATAAATAAATAAATAAATAAAAAGCCAGGAAAGAAGCAAAGAATGACATACCTCCTACTTAACTGTATCTGTTTTCCCCTCGGCTTTACTTCGTACATCTTGATCTATATTTATCCCCACCTCTAATCTCTTGGTCTTTTTTTTTGTTGTTGTTCTTGAAGTATTATTGAAAGTGTTTCTCTCCTCTTAAAATCTTTCGAATGCAAATGAAAAACCTTTGGCAAAGCTGAAGTTCCAAAGGAAATATATTTATCATATGAAAAGAGAAACCCATCAACAGACACAAACATCAGCCCTGGTTTGATGCAAGTTCTATTCTCAAGAAAGCTAAACTTGCCTGATTTCTGTTTGCACACAACAGGTCCCAAAAGATAGGTCCGCACCCTCACCTCCCCGAATCTGTGACTGTTACCTTAGTTGGAAAAAGAGTCTTTGCAGGTGTAATTTGGGGCTTGAGATGAGATCATCTCATGGATTATCTGTGAGGGTCCAGTGATAAGTATCCTCATAAGACAGAGGAGAAAGCGGGAGAAGGCAGTGTGACCAGGGAGGCAGAGAAAGCCATGAGCCAAGGAGTGCCGGGAGCCCCTGAAAGTGGAAGAAAGCACAGGAGGGACCCTCTCCTAGAGCCTCTGGAGGACAAGCAGCCCTAAGACACCTTGATTTTGGATGTCTAACCACTAGAACAGCAAGAGACTAAATTTCTGCTGTTTTCAAGTCACCCAAGTTGTAATTTATTAAGGCAGCCACTGGAAACTAATACACTGACCTATGAAGATTGAGTAGGTGCTTATTAGTTCCATTAATGAAGCTTTTTGAAACCGATTTGGTTCATGTGTCTTGTATAAATGAATGATAAAGGGTAAGAAAAACAGCTTACCTCGGGCATCTTGAAATCTCTTTTTTTCTTTTAGTTACTCTAGCTTTCCTATGCGTGGCTGTGGATGGTTGTAGAGTAAATCCAGCATATGTCTGGTGCTTGCTACTAAGTTTTAAATATGACGCGTCCGGGGCCCCTGGGTGGCTCAGTCGGTTGAGCGTCTGACTTCTGCTCAGGTCATGATCTCGCGGTCCGTGAGTTCGAGCCCCGCGTCGGGCTCTGTGCTGACAGCTCGGAGCCTGGAGCCTGTTTCAGATTCTGTGTCTCCCTCTATGACCCTCCCCCGTTTATGCTCTGTCTCAAAAATAAATAAACGTTAAAAAAAAATAAATATGACACATCCTGGTTTGGCAGTGAGCAGGTCTGTACCAAAGGTCCGCCCTGGCCCTTCACTGTATGGGGCACTGTGGAGGGAAAGTAAAACGGAAACCTGTCTATGACTTCAATGCTTCTGATTGTTTCCTTCTCTTCAGCGGGACTCTAATTTCTTGAGTTTAAAAACATGCCTTGAAGTTTGGTAAATATCCCCCAAAGCCTTGGGAGGCTGAATTCGTAGGTGCAGAGTGAATTCTTGCTGAGTGGCTGGTAGAAAACAGGTGGACTGTACTTAGCCACCAGCAGCAGATGTCTTACCAGATAGAAGACGGGAATCATGCTGCCGGTCTTGGTTCCTTCTTACTGCCAAAGAGCTTGCAGTCAGCCGTCTGTTTAGAATCCGATTGGTAAGAATTGGGGCGGGGAGGTGACCGGGAGGAACGCCTGAAGAGAATGTTTAGAGATCATTGGAGAAACTGTAACAGGCAGGTGCCTTAGAAGAAATGGAAAATAATTGATGTCCCCGGAATAGCCCCAAGCTCCCCGGTGGGTGTCTTGAGGACAGTGGGTTCTGAAACTTTCACCATGTATTAGAAATGCCTGGAAGGCTTGGTGAGACATGTGTTGCTGCGGAATTTCTGAAACAGGATGTCTTCCGTGGGGTCCGAAAATGTGCACGTCTAACAAGCAACCAGTTGCCGATGCTGCTGGTCCGGGGACCACACCTTGAGAACCACTAGTCTAGGAAGCTTATATGAGGGAAGGATATACTCATCTAGTCAAATTGATTGGCTTCTTGCGGTTATCTTGGGACCATTTCTTGTACCCTGAGAGAAATACCACTGAATGCTTTTTGTGCTGAAGTCCTCAGTATACTTTTCAGTGCAGATCCGTTTATCTGGTGACAACTTTGGCAACAATGACACTGGTGGACACTCCAGCAACCACATTGTGCTTTCAAGTAGAGGGCACATCTGCTTCGTGCCTCCCACACTCGCACGGTGACTAAGCCATTAATCCCGCGTCAGCGCAACACCAACAGTGGCCTTTCCCTCAAAGGCCACATAGGGAATCTTCAGCTCCTACCAGGCCCAATTCAACAGAGGGCAAGGTGACTCCGCGAAACAGCTGACCGATCCAAGTGCACTGGGTTAAGATCATTCCTCGGCCTCGCTCCTTCTCTGGTCGGTCATAGGAAGCTAACCTGGCTCTGATTCCCCGGCCAGAGAGTTGAGGGGATTGCCAACTAAAAGGCTCTCACAGCTATTGCTAAGCGACCTAGTTATTTCTGATCGATCAACAAAACTGTTACGACGGTTAGTGCTGCAGACACTGCTCCCTGATTTCTCCATTGCATGTGCTTTTGGTACTCCGAGCCCGTCACGTGACAGACGTTTTTTGAGGAAGCAAGTAAGGTAGGTCTGGTTCCTGATGCTTCTTGAGGCAGAACCTAAGCCTTGACTTCATCTTCTCTGGCGCCCAAACCTTGGAGAACGTGCGGAGGGCAGTCCTGGGTTACAGTCGTAGGCAGCACACGATAGGTGTTGAGCGGTGTTGGATGGCCAGCAGAATGGCACAGGGGATGTGCTAATGACCAGTGATTTGGGGTCTTTCGCATGAGGGCTTCCAACCCTGATGGATATGTATTCTAATTTAAAATATCACGGGGAAGAAAAAAATAGACGTTCCCATGGAAACATTTTCTCAGGGCCAGCTCTTCTGTCTCATTATCATATCTTATTTAAATATTTCCTGGAATCAGTTTCGACTTAACCCTTCCGTAGGTCCTCCACCTTCTGTGGCCATGGATAGCATGTTATCTGGTCAGAGGCTTTCTTGAAATAAACTGTAACATTGCAGGCAGTCCGTGGACTTCCATATTGTGCTTTCAACAGTTGCTAGTTGAATATCACGTGAAAATTTCATTAGCGTTCATTTCTAGATCTCTAATTAAGAATTTTAAGTTGGCTGAAACGACCATTCCTTCAGGAGCCCCAGTAGACACCTGCTTACAGCCAGAGAGGGTACCATTTGTCACACATCTGCTAATTGTATACCAGCCTGGTTCCAATCAGCATCGCTGGGCCGCTGTGTGAGCCACATTGTACCAAACACGTGGAGGAAACTTTCCCATAAACCTTTCTTTGGCATATGATTGACTCAAAGTGACTTCCTCTCTGTCAGTTTTTATCATTCTCAGAAAAACTAAATCCCTCAAATATGAGGTTTGCATGTCCCAATTTGTCCCTTTGTGTCCTTATAAGACTGCTTTGGTGACTAGCTTCCCCGGGGTCGACAGACAGGTCCCTTTACTACTGGCTCTGCATTGACACCAGCCTGCCAGCAGGGGGAACCCTTCCTTTTTCCCTTCTCCCCTGCCCACCCTTTTTCGAATGTGATCATTTGGTGGCATACAGTGGGATCTCATGGGTTCTTAACTTTAGAAGCTAATTAAACGTTCTCAAACCTAATTCATTGGAATACATCATACCTGGGCCAACTCCAATTTCCTTCTGCACAGCATCAGAATTTCCAGCCATTGTATTTGCATTTGCTTGTTGAGTTTGAAGACTTCATTACCTCTAAGTCTACAGATACACATATTGAGTGAGTTGCATATAGAGTTTTAAAAACTTTAAGTTCCTCAATCATAATCGTCTGAATTTTTGTTGGAATTGGGAGAAAATTTACTGTGAAGCTAGTAAAGCTAAAACGGCAAGCTCTTTCCCTTTATGCAAGCCTCTGGGGGAGAGGAGAGTGATGGCATCTTATATTCCTAATTTCGTATGCATTTTCTTAAAGGGGGACAATAAACTTGTAGAAGCTTCAGTCTCCACAAAGTCTGTATCTGCCCCTGATTGGAATATATTGAAATATCAACTCGTATAGAAAGCCTTTTCTTTCACAGCCTGTTTTTGGAGTGGAAAGGGTTTCTTATCGTCAAGGCGGTGGTGCTCACGGTCACTGTGGTGTTCTCCTCTGGAGACAAATGCATTCTGACACCAACATTCATGTGTCAGTAGGAACAGCAACAAGAAATAGACTGGATAAAGCGATCTAGTCTGATGCAAGTGTCACTGCCTTCACAGAGAAGCCAAGCAGGGCGTTAATCAGCTTCCCCGAATGATTAATTGTCATTAGTCCAGGTCTCCAAGTCTGCCAGGCCAGGGAAGGAATCTTAGGGTGGCTTCCTCTGTCATGTAACAACTGCCCCTCGAACTCACTTCACCCCCGTGTACAGCTCTACCGAAGGCTGTGCAGACTGGTTGAACCAGGCTCCACCGGCAATGGAGAATAACGAAGCACTTTGTCGTGTTCAGGGGCAGCTGCTAACTGGCAGCCAGTCCCGTCACTGTATCAGTGGCTCATGGGGGTGGCATTTCAGCCCTCGGTCCCAGACTGGGATATGCTGAGCCTATGTCAGAGACGTAACCAATTCTAAAATACGGTTCTGCCAGAGAAAATAACTCATAATGAGGGGGGTAAGAATGAATAAGACACGCTTGCATCTAAGAGTACAGATTTAAACTCGGGAAGGGCCTGCCCCTGTAATTCTGGGATTCTCCCACGTACCGTTTCCTGCTTCATCTATTACAGAGAAAGAGGAATCGATTCTCGAACTAGCAATGTATGAACACAACATTAACGATGTGTTTCATGCCAATTACAAGAAGACCCCATTGGTAGAGTAGGTTAAGCAAACCATGGAGACTGTGGTTTAGTGTCTGACACACAAAGTCTATAATCCCATCGGACACATCCGATGTCTCTTGGGCAAATTCTTAACCCCTGAGGCTCTGTTTTCTCAAACATAAAATATTAAGAATATCCACCTTATAGAATTACTCTAAGGATTTGCCCTAATGAATATATACTTTGAATATATACATAATATATGTGCCATATATGAGATAGGCACTCGATAGATGACAGTATGACCAGTTATTACAGAATCGGTTATGTCATGGGTCATGTTGCACCTGCTGAAGCATAACGATCCCGCATTCTGCACAGCTCTGTGCAATGTGCAGTTCAGTCTCCAATATTAATGTGATGTGACGTGTCGAATCGCCGACATCATAAAGACTTTAAAATCATTTGGGTCTGGGATTTGGCCATTGATAAATTTGTCCTTCACAGAAGCATGGCCACTCCATTGTGGTATATTATTAGTTCTATGAAGCATTTACTGCTTTGCAGATCAACAGTGAGATACAGTTAATTTAATATCTACCACACAGACGTCTGGGTGGCTCAGCTAAGTGTCCAACTCTTGATTTCAGCTCAGGTCATGATCTCACCATTCGTGAGTTTGAACCCCACGTCAGGATCTGCACTGACAGTGCAGAACCAGCTTGGGATTCTCTCTCTCTCTCTCTCTCTCTCTCTCTGTCTCTCTGCCCCTTTCATACTCCCAGTGTCTCTGTCTCAAAATAAATAAACTTTAAAAAAATATCTACCACAGACAGAGACGTCACATCGTGGCCACTGCATCAGAAGCTTAACCTTTCTTATCTCAGGAAAGAAAAACACAAGACTCGGAGGGTGAAGCCACCCGCCCAGGCAACTTAGGTATGCGATCATGCGGATCCAGCTCCGAATCGTGCCCTTGCTGGGTTACAGATGCATGTTAGTGCCATTCCTTGCCCTCTGGAGTTCAGAGGCAGGTGGGGAGATGTGACACTTCTGAGCTCATCGGGGCAGGGACCCCCCATGCCACGGCCCCTCAGTGAAGCCCCGACAGCAAGTGCCGAATCGCCCAGAGGAAGGGCAGTTTGATGGGGATTTCTAAAAATAATTCCGGGCACCAAACCTCAGTATTCTGCCCATGATTATTTTTTTGTTTGTGTTTATTCCGAATCCTCAGTATAATTTCTTCTTTTCTGTCTGATAAATCTTTTCATTTTATTAATTTCATACTTCTGGTATTTAATGTTTGCATTCATACTCCTGTGCGGTTTTAGAATAAGGATTTGCACTGTTTTGTTAGACCGGTTCAACCTTATTCCTTTGCCCTTTGTTTTTAATCCCGTGGAGCCAGAATTAATAGTGATATGAGCTTTACTTTCCATTTGGTTTCAGGAAATTCAAAACAAGAGATCATTGTTTTCTAATATTTAATTGTGAGGGCTGTGCCAAAATATACATTTTATTATTTTATTTAAATCTCACAGTTTCTGCTCTCATTGTTTCATTTTAACAGATGTGTAGTGCTTTGAACAGTCACTTTTTTATACTTTACCATAGTTTGAGAGTTTAGTGTCCATTTTCTTTCATCAAAATCTGTGAGCGTTCTTGGAGGGTAGTGTTTTCAAAAAAGGGTTGACCCCCCACCACCACATCTTCTCCATCACAGTCCTTTCGTATCTCTTCATTTGTTTGACTTCTACACGGCTTTGTGATGTGGGCCAGCTGCCGAGGACGTGGAGACATGGCCCTCTGCCTTCCTACTAGAATTTCAGTAGAGCAAGTGTGGAACAGGAGTCTGGAAACCGGTCATTGTCTTGTTTGGAGGTTCGAAGAGATTCGCATTGGCCACGCTCACGCTGACTCGGCATCATGTCACTTAAAAGGAGGAAGAATCGTCAGGGGACGCTGTGTCTCATACGCTCTCCTGCCGTGAAAACCTGCTGGAGTCCAGGACATAACGTGCTAATTAATGAATCCTGGCCCGTCCCTCTTTATGGTACCGGGTGCCTTTTAGGCATGTGTGACGTAGATTTATTGGCGCTAAAGGAGAAAGATGTCCACGATATACCGTTAAATGAAAAAAAAGCAAGGTAGACAGCATAATACACATTGGCTGGTTGGGAGCAATGTCTTGGGTTAGACGGCCTTCGTCCTTCGTGCAAATCTTATCTCCGCAGCCTACAAGCTGTGTGACCCTGGCCCGGTGACTTAACCTCTCTGTGCCTCTTGTTTCCTCATCTGGCCATTAAATGAAAGACTCTTAACTCACAGAATTGTCGTGAGGATTAAATGGCTTAATATGTGTTTATATTTTTTTTTTCAACGTTTATTTATTTTTGGGACAGAGAGAGACAGAGCATGAACAGGGGAGGGGCAGAGAGAGAGGGAGACACAGAATCGGAAACAGGCTCCAGGCTCTGAGCCATCAGCCCGGAGCCCGACGCGGGGCTCGACCTCCCAGACCGCGAGATCGTGACCTGGCTGAAGTCGGACGCTTAACCGACTGCGCCACCCAGGCGCCCCTTAATATGTGTTTAAACATAGAGAACAGTGCCTGGCACACAGGGAGTGCTTAAATACGTACATATGTGATTTTGGAAGGACATATCCATTCCTCTACCAAGTATTCACTTAACAAGTGAACTGTTGCCAGTGGTTACCTCTAGGTCATGGGAGTGAGAGAGGCGGGGCAAGAGGCCTGCATTGGTGCTTCATACATTCGGGTGTTGCTTGGCAATGGGCCTGGTGGATGCGCCACCAGGGTAGGGGTTAGGAAAAGATGGGGAGCCGGCCGCGGCTAGCTGCGGGACCCGGGGCAGGTCTCTACGGCACTCAGTGCACCGGCTTCTTCACGCTGCAGGCGGGAGGCCTGACCGTCCGCACCTCATGGGATGATTATAAGGCTGCAGGGGTTAATACACGCACACTTGCAAGAGCCCGGGTCCCTGGAGGACAGATGTTATCGATGGCAGCACTGGAAGGGACACTGAGATCAAAACCTGCAGTCCCTGGGGTCATCGTGGTGTTTGTCTTTAAAATCACGAGAAAAGGGGGCGCCTGGGTGGCGCAGTCGGTTAAGCGT
Source organism: Leopardus geoffroyi (assembly GCF_018350155.1). NCBI lineage: Eukaryota > Metazoa > Chordata > Mammalia > Carnivora > Felidae > Leopardus > Leopardus geoffroyi. Next base: position 9,286,334 of record NC_059334.1, on the reverse strand, counting down.
CCGACTTCAGCCAGGTCACGATCTCGCGGTCCGTGACTTCGAGCCCCGCGTGGGGCTCTGGGCTGATGGCTCGGAGCCTGGAGCCTGTTTCTGATTCTGTGTCTCCCTCTCTCTCTGCCCCTCCCCCGTTCATGCTCTGTCTCTCTCTGTCCCAAAAATAAATAAACGTTGAAAAAAAAATTTTTTTTTTTTAAATAATAAATAAAATCACGAGAAAGGAACCAAGAAGGCGTGTCCCCCAAAGGACAATAGAAGTCAAAATAAAATTGTTGGGTCTTGCTTACATTTCCACCATTTTTTCTCCTTCCCGCAAAGCCTTTTAATATCTCGGCCGTGTGTAAATTCTTCGCCGATCGTACCAAAGCCACCTCGCCAGTGTGTTCCTTTTTTTTTTTTTTTCCTGTTACTGGAGATTAATTCTCCCCGTTCTCCGTTTTTTCCTCTTCTTCAGTAGAATTCATTTGAACCTTGAGGGGTTTTTGCTTTCAAGGAGGAATCACAATTACTCTGTCTTTCTCTTGCCTGATTTGCTTTTATAAGAAAAAGTGAGTATTACTTTTTTTATTTTATTTATTTTGAGAGAGAGAGAGAGAGAGGGAGAGGAGCAGAGGGAGAGAGAGAGAGAGAGAGAGAGAGAGAATCCCAAGCAGGCTCCACGCTCAGCACAGAGCCTGACATGGGGCTCGATCCCATGAGCCTGGAATCATGACCTGAGCTGAAATCAAGAGTCGGATGCTCAGCCTACTGAACCACCCACCCGGGCGCCCCAAAAGTGAACAAGGTTAATAAAACCATATGCTTTAAGGGTCAATCTACTGAACATGTTACCACCAAGGGGCCGCTTTCCTCCTATCAGAGTTGTGAATTCTAAGACAGACTTGGAAACTCAAAAAGTAAGGATAAAAATGCCTTTGCTCATTGCCCCCAAGAGGCTTACAACCTGTCAGGAGGATGAAGATCCGTGGAAACAAAAAGCGATGTGTCAAATCTCTGACCGGGGAAGGCCCAGGTACGTCCCAGGGACTCCAGCTCTGGGCGTGATCACATGGCAGGCAAGAGAGGACCGACACCTTCTTATAAAACGCTTCCTGAGGGGCGCCTGGGCGGCTCAGTCAGTTAAGTGTCTGACTCGGCTCAGGTCATGATCTCACGGTTCGCGGGTTCGAGCCCCGTGTCTGTGCTGCCAGCTCAGAGCCTGGAGCCTGCTTCAGATTCTGTGTCTCCCTCTCTCTGACCCCCCCCCCCCCCCACCGCTTCATGCTCTGTCTCTCTTGGTCTCAAAAATAAATAAACATTAAAAAAATTTTTTTAAATAAATCAACGCCTATCGAGTGATGACAGTTGTGCCCCCCACTTTCTCTGTTATCTCCTTGAATGTGCCTAACAGCCACGCGGTGTTACCCCTGCTCATTTTCTGGTGCGGATACTGAGGAAATGACAAGGCAGCACCCAAACCCGGACAGGACTCCCAGCACAGGGTGTGGGTCCAGGGTCACCAGTGTGAGGGCCAGAGTGCATCGGGGGCAGCAGAGAACGATGACAAGATGATGGTGTTTTCCGTGTGGCTCTTTCCCCCAGGCAAGCCTGTCTTTGCCTTGTGCCCCTCACGGAGGGACATCTAGAGGGACAGGGTGGTTGAGAACCCCTCTCTCTCTCTCCCTCTCTCTGCCGCGGAAGAAGCTGAGGCAGGCCCTTGACGATGGGGACTCCTCTCTCCCAGCCACACCTCCTTTCTGTCCCGAGTCACGGTTGCCACCGAATTCTTATCTTCTTGGACCAGCCCAGCCCAAGGGCACTAGGCGATCTCTCCACCTCCCCCTGCAGCCGCCTCTGGAGAAGCCCGCTGTGCTCCTTCCCTTCCAGTGGCCTCTCATCAGATGCGACCTCGGTCTCTGCCTCCCTGCCGCCGCCGTTTACCCTGGGCGCCCGCATCTCCTCGGGCCCTTCCGTTATCAGCGCTTCTGTCCTAAGTGCGGCTGTGTTGATGCCAGGGACGCGGGAGCTCAGGCCACAGTTCTGGGTCTGCTGTGGAAAAGAAGTCGTGCAGATCTCCGAGTAAAACGGCGAGCGGGAGAAGCAGGAACCTTCCCTCGAGGCACCTCCCCTGCGGTGAATTGAGGGAGAAAAACTGAAACACACTGTGCTCGGAGGGACGGGAGCGTGTAGGGCGGCCGGCTACTCCCTGCAATGGCTGTTCCCTCTACCTGGAATGCTGTGCTCTTTGTTTCCTGCTTGGCAGCCTGGGGTTTTATTTCTCAAGACTCGCCAGATACCCCGCCGACTCAAGCAAAGCTGGTTATTCACCGGACTCCTTCTCTTGCGGCAATTCACCGTAGCTAACGGTGTCCCTAAGGAGTGGTTTCTGGGGAGCAAGAACCCTGTCCCCAGTCCGAGGCCACAGTAAGCGCTCAAACGCACAGACTGTCTCAGATGATGACTGAAGGGTTGATCAAATGATGACAAGATTGATTCCCGTACGTGGGGAGTGGGATTTCCAGAGGAATTAGATGTGAGCTGATTCTTTTTTTTTTTTTAACCTTTTATTTATTTGAGAGAGAGAGACTGAGCACGAGTGGGGGCAGAGAGAGAGGAAGACACAGAATCCAAAGCAGACTCCAGGTCCTGAGCTGTCAGCACAGAGCCCGACGCGGGGCTCGAACCCACCAACCGTGAGATCATGACCTGAGCCGAAGTCAGACACTTAACCACCTGAGCCACCCAGGCGCCCCGTGAGCTGATTCTTGAAGGGACTTTGCCAACCAGCTTGCCAGGTTCATGAGTGCCAGGACGTTTTCCAGGCACTGGATCCATTTTTCTGGATCTCTATTACCTGTCTATACACGGGAGTTTCTCAGCCTCTGGACGACAGACCTCTGGGGCCGGATAATTTTGTCGTCGGGGGCTGTGCTGTAGGATATTTATCGGCATTTCTGCCCCCCCCCCCCGCCACAGCCCCTGCTACACACATTCTCCCCAAGTTGTGACAAGAAGAATGTGTCCAGACATTACCAAACGTCACCCTGGGTTTAGAACTCCACAGAGGCTGGCTCTCGTTTAGCCTTGAAAAAAACATTCTGTAAAATTGAACAATCACAGAAACTTAATAGTCTTAACCATTCTCAAGAAACTGCCATGGACCCGTCAGGCTATCTATGTTGAATGTTCTCTACACATTCTATCTAATCCTCAAGTAGGATAATCCTCATTTTATAGCTAAGGAAGCAGGATCAGAGTGCTCAGGAGATTGCCCACCTGGCAGAAGGTGTATGTTTGCTGACCTAACGGGATCGGGCCGGACTCAGTCTCCCCTTATGTGCACGCCCCCGAGTAACTGCTACTTCTTTGCAAACAGTCTTCCGGCACGTGGGGATGGGGAGGTGCAAATCGGCTGAAGTTTCAAAGGAAATCAGATCTATGAAGTACGTCCAGCTACAAAAATAAATACTCTGATAAATACGGACCTTGAAAAAAATCATAACTAGTCTAACTGAAAGCAATCATAAAACATAAATGTGAAGTCAAAAGAACATTCTTTGCCAGGTGTCCTATCAGTATATAAATGGACACGTTAGAAACATGTAGTCCAGGGGCGCCTGGGTGACTCAGGTGGTTAAGCATCTGACGTCAGCTCAGGTCATGATCTCGCGGTCTGTGAGTTCGAGCCCCGCGTCGGGCTCTGTGCTGACAGCTCAGAGCCTGGAGCCTGCTTCGGATTCTGTGTCTCCCTCTCTCTCTCTGCCCCTCCCCTGCTCATACTCTGTCTCCCTGTCTCAAAAATAAATAATAGACATTAAAATTTTTTATTTAAAAAAATATGTAGTCCACAAGTCTGTTTTCACTAGATTTTTCATCAGAATTATTTCTCTGAGTGCATTAGCTCTGTCGGTGTACAGACACGATTCCTCACCCATCACAAACGCACACACCGTATTCAAAAGAAGTAACAGTAAATTTTCAGAGTATCGAGAAAATAAGAAGTAAATCCTAGATCCTGAAGGTTTGCGGTAGAACAGAATCCGGCTGGCCCCTCTTTCTCTCTTTTCCCTCAGAAGCGAGTAAGTAAAGGGATAGGGAGTGAGCCCCTCTGAGCTTTGTTTTCTACTTCTTGCTGTTGCTCTAAAAATTCTAATAACAAAAGGTGTGCGGCTCGAGAGTGCTGATGCAGATAATTAGTCCAATGTAGACGTTTGTTTTTGAGGCTCCACCGTGTTATTTCAGCAGCCAGCTGTTGTGCATAGACAGTAGTGAGGCCAATACTTTGCCAAGCAGCCTTCCTTTTTGTTGTCAAATTGCATAAAACCTATGAAAGGCAGCAACCAAGGGAGGCGGCATGATCCATCGACTTTTCAAAAACAAGCTTTCTCTTTTTGAAGTGGCGTTTTATTCCCATTTTGGCATTCCGGAATGTTCTGTTCGCAACAGGAGCAATTGCACCATATTAGGGCACGACTTTCCTCCTGGCAGCTCGAAACAAGAGCTGGGTTCACAAAGTTTGGTTCTGACTGTGCGAGTCTGCAAAGGTTTGATTCCCTTTAAAGACACGTTTGACTGCAGAGGGTTTGTTGACCCTTTGGCTGTCCCTCCACGCACCGCATGACTGAGCCGCGCGGAGGTTCCCGCTCACCGGCCTGGGGAGAAGGGCTGCAGCCTCGCGCCCGCCCGCCCGCCGAGCCGCTTCTCCGGGTCTGCTTCGCCACCTAGTGGCCGGCTCTGGAATTGCCTGTCATCTGAACTACGTAGCGTTGGGGAAAGTCCTTTTCATTGAAGACTGGTGAATAAGGACACAGAGACCCTCTGAACAAAGAAGGGGAGGAGAGACCCACAGCAAACCCTGAGAAGTGATGTGTACTTGATGCTGAATGTGGAGGAAGGGCTGAATAGTTGATCTTAGAAAAAAGCATGGTTGTGAACTGGAAAGGTATTTTTGTTTTTTTCCCTTGGCCCTTCGTGATTTAATAATAATAATAGTAATAGTAATAGTTATAACAACAACAGAAGTGGAATTAAAGTTCTAGAAAAAGTTAATTTACACATTTTTAATCATTTCAGGAGGTTTAAAAATTGACAGCCCCCGATCCTTTTTTTTCACGACGGCTTAGAGGAAATGAAATGGCTTTGTCTCTTGGAATTCATTTAAAAAACGCCTCACATTTACATTGGCCTTTTAGGTGTCTCTAAGCACTTTTACACGTGTTTTCATATTGGATATTTATATTTTTTAAGTTTTTAAAACGTCATCTAGGTAGTTTACAGATTTATAATCCCAAAAACTTTTCCCATAATTTAGGGGGATTAAATTTCTCATAATGTTACTTTCAACTCTTGGCACTCTCAAATAGTTCACATTTTGTTCCAATTTTTCATTTTAAATACTAAGAAAAGAGGCCAAACTATCCACTGCAGTGACTTTCAAACATTGCTGACCAGGACCGACAGTACAAATTACATTTTATGTCATACCTGTGTATGTGAATATGTGTGTCCTAAAAAGAAGTCTTCAGAAACAGTACTTACAGTTATTATGTGTTCTGATATGCCCTGTTCAATTCTGTGTCTTTTCTTTTTTATTCTCCGGTTGGCCCACTGATTGGTTTCTGGTTTCTGTTTTGAAAAACTCAGCGAAGCAATTCTGTATGTGCTCGTAAATACAATGTGGTGAAGACGGTCTGGAAAAATATACACTCAGAGGTGAAATCGGGAACCAACCTATATATGCACAGATGTCACTAATCCACGTGGAAGGATAGGGCGTTCCTCCCAGAATCGTGGAGGAGGACTTCGTGTCCCCACCCACTGGCAGGATCGTGCTCGTTTTTGAATGCCTCGCCTGAGGTCTGCAGACTGGAACACTTCCATAGCAATGCCCTAAATGTCCCACCAACCCCCACGGGCCCCGGCTCCCACCCGACGGGTCGGAAATCTCTGGATCCCTGTTCTGTGCCTGCCTCACCACCCCTTTGCCCTTGGGCAGCCTGCGTTCCTAGACCTTCTGCCTGGGATTACTTAGCTTGCAGGGATCTCTGTTCCCACCACCTGTTCCTTCCCGAGCATGAAAAGGCGGGGCTTCCCTCAGGTGTCCTCACCAGTGGACGTCAGTTCAGTGACCATAGATTAGGAACTTCCTTGATTCGAAATAAGCCCTAGAGCATGTAGGCTTTCGATGGACAAGCTCCACAGTGTGTAGGCTGTTGAGTCAGGATGGGAAAGAGTGCTGAGCCTCGAAATCACACCCCCTCCTCGGGGAAAGGCCTTAAACAGGAGCCCCACGTTTATCATCGTTTCATTTGGATCTTACCCAGGACCCCTGGTTCTTAGCAAGTTACATGTTACTTCTGAATGGCAGGAGTATGTACGGAAAGAGAGTAGGTGACTTCATGTCTAATAAGTCTTTTTAGATAGTCCTTATGGAAGCCCTTAGGACCTTCTGATCGGTTTCTCTGATGTCATACCAACAAGACTTCCATCGCTGAACCTCCGAGAGCACGAGGGTGCTTTTAAGAAGATGGATCTGGCACAGGGGGCCAGGGAGAAGGTTATGGAAAATGTCTCAGGTACCTGTACCTGAGTGAGAGTTGGAGGAGGAGGAGGTCTTGTTTCCTGGCCACATACGGACACCCCCTGACTAGATCCAATGGGTACAGCTCGCTGTGGATGGACTGGGGACGCTGGACATGCACTCCCCTGGCTGGGGATAGAAGACAGTGTGCTGTGAAGATGCATGGCCCCTGTGGATGTTCCCAAGGAGGAACAAACGGGACAAGGGCCCCCCGCAGCCGTGGGGAGACGCGGTGCACGACTGACTGGAGAACTGGGGTTTGCCACGTGTCAGATAGGACGTTATTCACGTATAACGTGGGTATTACCTTTTCCACCCACGAATGCTGCCCCGTGTCAGCAAGGAATCTCATCTGTATACACCAACTGCAATCTCCGTTTTCACGCCCCAAATCGCCACACAGCAGCTTACAACACCCATTTGCCATTTCAGCTGGTGGCAGGGTTCCCGGGTCGGGGTGTTAAAAGCTGAGATCCCGGGTGTCAGCCGGCCTGAGCTGAGCTCTGCAGTTGTGAGGCCGAGGGACCAGCCACTCCAAGTGCGTGCAGGCTGTCGCAGCTACTGCCCTCGTGACCCAGAGGCAGAGACGCCTCCCTACCTCCCACCGGGCGCCAGGCAGGGAGCGTGTGCGGCCCCCCGTCACCCCTGCATCACCAGCATCCTCAGACCTGGTTTTTCCTGACCCTCTCCTCATGGAGAACCAACACCAGGGTGGCGGGCGGAAAATTCCAGCATCTTCCCGTCTTTACTCTCTTCCCTGCCTCCCTCTGGCTTTGGAAACACATACTTTTCCCATTAGGAACGTTACAGATTAGGCTGAAGTCCTCTTTGTCCATCACCCGCGCCCTCATCATCTTCCCCAACTGAGACATCACTGCGACTATGGGATTTGCATCTTTCTGTCTTTTTATGACAATTTTAAACATATAAGCATCTATATAAGGTACATACTATTTTTGTATATGTTTTATTGGTACCTGAATCATATCATGTTTATTCATCACCCCACATGCATTTTTTTCCTACTCAACAATATATTTTTAGAGCTTTTAGAACTATATTCGTATATATCCAGCCATGAAATCATCACCATGACCAAGGTCATGAAGCTCACTTATCCTCTTTGTCTTCTTCTAGAATTAGAACTTCAGATCTTATGTTTAAATAGATAGATGAGGGGCACCTGCGTGGCTTAGTCGGTTAAGCATCCAGCTCTTGGTTTCAGCTCAGGTCATGATCTCACGGTTTGTGAGTTCGAGCCCCACATTGGGCTCTGATGGTGTGGAACCTGCTTGGGATTCTTTCTCTCCTCTCTCTCTCCTCTCTCTCTCTCTCTCTCTCTCTCTGCCCGTCCCCAGCTTGCTCTATCTCTCTCTCAAAATAAATAAACATTTAAAATTTTTTAAATTGATAGATCATAGATAGATAAACTTTTATTTGCTGTATTCCCTTTTATGTATTACCAAATTTTCTTAATCCACTCTCAAACTGATGTTCTTTTTTCCTAATTGTTGTCATGCCAACAAATGCTTCAGCAAACATCCTATGCACATCTCCTTGAATATATGCAAGATTTTCTAGAGGACAGATACTTAGAATTTAAATTGCTGGCTTATGGCGTACCTATTTTTTCCAATATCCTGCTGAATCACTTTTTGTGGCCGTTTTGTCCACCTACTTAGATTTAACGGGGTGAGGAGGGATCTTTCATATTTGATTAGGCCAGTACACCATTCCCTGGTGCCCAAAGACTTAAATGTTTGTAGATAAAAAGAACTTATCCCTAAAGCCCTGTTTCGGCCAGAGTATTTCTTTTTTAAAGTTTTTCTAATGTTTATTGATTTTTGAGGGAGAAACAGAGCACAGGCAGGGAAGGGGCAGACAGAGGATGAGAGAGAGAATCTCAAGCAGGTTCTGAGCCGACAGCACAGAGCCCGACTCCGGGATCCATCTCACAAAGTGTGAGATCATGACCTGAGCCGAAATCAAGTGTCCGATGCTTAGCCGACTGAGCCACCCTGGTGCCCCTCTACCAGAGTATTTGAAGTCTGCTTTTAAAAGCACACTTTGAGCATGGTCTGATTTCTTTCTCCTTGTGTTCCTGCGGTCACAACCCAGCACTGAGGACACGAGAAGTTGGCATTAGTGGAAAGCAGGCAGCATATGAGTTAATACTTCCAAGAATTAGCCTGTCACACCATGTTTCTTACCCTCTTCATAACCCACAGAGAGCAGGCGGTGGCCAGGGTTTTTGTTTGTTTTTATTCTGATAAGAACCCTTAACATGAGATCAACCTCCTTAAAAAAATTTTTTAAGTATATTTATTTTGAGAGAGAGAGAAACAGAGCACATGAGTGAGGGAGAGGGAGAGAGACAGAGAGAGAGAGAGAGAGAGAGAGGGAATCCCAAGCTGGCTCCACACTGTCAGCACAGAGCCCGACGTGGGGCTAGAACTCATGAACTGTGAGATCATGAAGTCAAGAGCTGGACGCGTAACCAACTGAGCCACCCAGACGCCCCCTCCTTAAGACAATGTTAAGTGCGGGCTTCAGTGTTGTTAACTGCAGACACCGTGTTGTGCAGAAGGTCACCAGCACTCATTCATCTTGCATAACGTGTGCCCCATTGAATAACTCCTCATTCCCTCTCTCCCCCTGCACCCGCCATGGCTAATCTGCTGTCTGCTTCTACGAGTTCTGCTATTTCCGACGCCTCATATGAGTAACGCAGTGTTTGTCCTTCTGTGATGGCTTAGTTCACTCGGCATAATGTCCTCAAGGCTTATCGTGCTGTCACATATTGCATCATTTCCTTTTTTAAGGCTGAAAACCATTCCGCTGTACATACCCCCCATACTTTCTTCATCCCTTCATCCATCCATAGATGTTTAGTTTGTTTCTGTATCTTGGCGATTGTTAGTAGTGCTACATGAACGAGGAAATAAGGGCCAGTGGTAAGGAAGTAAGGCTTGGAGTAAGGGCTTGAAGTGCTTCAAGATGCTAGTTTCAGTTCTTTTGGATAAATGCCCAGAAATCATTGCCAAGGACAGTGTCATGAAGCCCTTCCTCTGTTTTCTCCTAGGAGTTTTGTAGTTGCAGGTCTTATGTGCAGTAAGGCTTTCGTCTGTTTTGTGTTGACTTTTGTGCATGGCATAAGACTGGGGTCCGGTTTCATTCTTTTGCACGTGGCCGTCCAGTTTTCCCAGCATCGTTTGTGGAAGAGACTGTCCTCATTGTGTGTCCTTGGCATTCTGAGCTCTTTCTGGTTACCTGGGTCAGTATGTCTGTCTTCAGGCCAGTATCATACTCCTTTAATTACAACTTTGTGTTGAATTTTTAAATCAGGGATTGTGTTGCCTCTAGCTTTGTTCTTCTCTCTCAAGATGGTTTTCGTTCTCTGGGGTCCTTTGTGGTTCCATATAGGGCAGCCCTCTTGACAGAGGAAGAAATGTGTCTCAGAGAAGCCAGGCATTCTGCCAAGTTTGTACTCCTTCTCAGCCAGCCCAGAACTCAAACCCAAATCAAACAGGCTCTGAAGACCATGCTTCTTCAACTACCTTTGGCTGCCTTCCAGGGAAAAGTTATTATTGATAACAACAGCATCATATTTATTGATAGAAGTGCAGTTAGTGCATCTCATTATGTGGTGGCCTCAGATGAGCAACCATGATTTCCTAGACATTTCTCCCTCTCAGAGCCAGAAGTCATAACAGGTTTTCGCTCGTAATTTGCTTTGCTCACTACTTTCCATCTCCCATTTGAAAGGCTTTCTTCTCCTCAGTGACCTGTTCACCTACCAGATTCACATTCTTCTTTTTCGCTTTCACATATGAAGATATTAGAAGGAAACAAGTGTAGTTTTCGGGAGTGAATACATGATTATTAACCATTAGCTTTTTAATTACTGTCCTTTAGAGGTTGTATCACAAGGGGGAGAGCACGTAACTACAGGTTATTCTCTGTGAATGGCTCTTTCACAACAGTAAAATTTTTGCTCAGTTCATAATCTATATCCATGGTATGATGGACAGAGACTAGAATATTTTTATTATGTTTTTTTTAATTTTTTTTTCAACTTTTATTTATTTTTGGGACAGAGAGAGACAGAGCATGAATGGGGGAGGGGCAGAGAGAGAGGGAGACACAGAATCGGAAACAGGCTCCAGGCTCTGAGCCATCAGCCCAGAGCCCAACGCGGGGCTCGAACTCACGGACTGCGAGATCGTGACCTGGCTGAAGTCGGACGCTTAACCGACTGCGCCACCCAGGCGCCCCTAGAATATTTTTAAAATAAGAAAAAGCACATATCTGAAACTTTTAAGGGATATTAGATATTGAATTAGCATTGAATTATAAAGAGAACAATGGCCACTGGTAGATATGCCAAAGAACTTAAGTCAAAGATCGCCTGATAGTTTGTGATTCACAGGGTTTCTAGTGATTAATCAAGAAGCCCAGAGACTCCAGCAGCACCAGAACGAGTATTTAATGAGCCCGGGATAGAGACATAGTCCTATGCATGGGTGTCTTCTCTCAATTCTGGTTTCTTTTATATCCTGTGTTCCAACAAAGTATAATTAGAATGGAATATTATACAACTTGTGGTGTGCCACAGATTCACAGGATGAAGTGAGCCAAACAAAAAGAATTGATCTCAGGCATATTTTTTAAATTCCTACGTGTTTCTTCATCAACATGGGTCAACTGAGCAAATTAATTTGCTCTTGAATTTTTACAAACGTAATGTGATTACCTGCGGGGATCAATATGACATTGCCTAAAACACTTTGTGCTTTTTTTTTTTTTTTAATTTTTTTTTCAACGTTTATTTATTTTTGGGACAGAGAGAGACAGAGCATGAACGGGGGAGGGGCAGAGAGAGAGGGAGACACAGAATCGGAAACAGGCTCCAGGCTCTGAGCCATCAGCCCAGAGCCTGACGCGGGGCTCGAACTCACGGACCGCGAGATCGTGACCTGGCTGAAGTCGGATGCTTAACCGACTGCGCCACCCAGGCGCCCCAACACTTTGTGCTTTTTAAAAACTATTTTATTCATATCCCATATCTCATCTGGAGGTAAGCCCATGGAGGGGAGAGTCCTGAGTCATTGAATTCAATGGCACCAATCATAATGGCCTAAAGCTAGTTGTGGCTTAATGAGAAGTGTTGATGTTGAGGGTGACAGTTATGTTAATTGGGACCCTTTTGGCTGCAGATGACAGCGACCTATCTCCGGTAGCCCCCGCCACAAAGATAATGGTTGGCTCACATATATATCCTGCAAGGTCAAGGAGGAGGGGTTGACCTCAGGAGTGGCTCCATCCAGGTTTGAGAAGACATCATGATCATGCTGTCTCTGTGCTCCACCGCACTGCCTGCCATCTCTCTCCTTCCCCCGTATCTCCGCTCTACGCTTGCTTCTCAGGTTTTCCGCGCGGATATAAATAGGTCACCGGCACCTAGAAATCCCCAGGAACACAGAATTACCTTCCTTTTCCAGGACGCATATCAGTTCCCTAAATTTACTCTTGCTGCTCCTGTTTGCATGTTCTTCAGGCCCATTGCTGAGGTAGAGGAGTCAGGACCACATGATTGATGGTCATCCAGAAATTACATACTGGGGGCGCCTGGGTGGCGCAGTCGGTTAAGCGTCCGACTTCAGCCAGGTCACGATCTCTCGGTCCGTGAGTTCGAGCCCCGCGTCGGGCTCTGGGCTGATGGCTCAGAGCCTGGAGCCTGTTTCCGATTCTGTGTCTCCCTCTCTCTCTGCCCCTCCCCCTGGAGCCTGTTTCCGATTCTGTGTCTCCCTCTCTCTCTGCCCCTCCCCCATTCATGCTCTGTCTCTCTCTGTCCCCAAAATAAATAAACTTTAAAAAAAAAAAAAAAAAAAAAGAAATTACATACTGTGGATGACAGGCCATTTCTAAAAGAATGGCCGAAGGAGAGACACATAGTAGACAGCCTCTCCATGACATTGGCAAGAAGAAACAAAGATGAACGAAGACAGATGTGCCATCAGCACAAATACAAAGCACTGGGATTATTGGCCGTTATCATGATGTATGAGAAAATCAGCATGGCAGAAGCTGTGAAAATAACTGTACAGAACATGATCAATTCCGTGGGACATGATGACAGAGACTTAGCGTTCTTAAGAATTCTGAAAGGTGCTTGGGGCGCCTGGGTGGCGCAGTCGGTTAAGCGTCCGACTTCAGCCAGGTCACGATCTCGCGGTCCGTGAGTTCGAGCCCCGCATCGGGCTCTGGGCTGATGACTCAGAGCCTGGAGCCTGTTTCCGATTCTGTGTCTCCCTCTCTCTCTGCCCCTCCCCCGTTCATGCTCTGTCTCTCTCTGTCCCAAAAATAAATAAACGTTGAAAAAAAAATTAAAAAAAAAAAAAAGAATTCTGAAAGGTGCTGCAGAGGATATGTGGGATTCAGAGCACACAGCAGGGGCTGGGGTAGGGAGGGCAAGTAGGAAGAAGGGAGGCATATGACGTTCGCTGTAGTGCAGCTCAAGCGTGGACCTTGCCGCTATGTCCAGGAGGCTTTGGAATGGAAGACGCTGGGGAGATAAAAGCCACTCAGTGAGTAGAAAATTAGCAGGGGTACGTGAGGAAGAAGAGGAATGCATGACAACGGGTGATGATGTGAAGAAGATGATGTGAAAAAGTAACGCTCATCCGAGCACATGCAGTGGAGGACACTGGACAGGCACCTTGACTCCCCGGGAGAAAGTGGCTGTTAACCTCAGAGACAAGACGTGGAGCTGAGGTGTCTGGTTCGAGACGGATCCGTTCTCATCCATCCGTATGGGTGAGAGTGTGATGGGGAAGACGGGCAGACACCTTTAGGAATCCTATGGGAAGCTGGGAACCGGGTGGAGGGAGAAGAAACAGATCTTCTGCATATGGATCTGGGAAGGAACCGTAAATGCAACAGAGTACCCAAACAGCAAGTCTCACTTCCCGAATACAGACATCCCGCGGTGAGAGAAAGCTGGAGATAAGGATGAGTTGACCGCACCTAATAAAACCCAAAGAGGTGAAAATAAATAAGGAAGAGGACCCCTTCCATCACCTATGATTGGCAGTTAGTGCATTGCGGTAGATTTCATCTATGCGTTATTCAGATGTTCCTTTTTTTTTTTTTTTTAATTTTTTTTTTAACATTTATTTATTTTTGAGACAGAGAGAGACAGAGCATGAACAGGGGAGGGGCAGAGAGAGAGGGGGACACAGAATCCGAAACAGGCTCCAGGCTCCGAGCTGTCAGCACAGAGCCCGACGCGGGGCTCGAACCCACGGACTGCGAGATCATGACCTGAGCCGAAGTCGGACGCTCAACCAACCGAGCCACCCAGGCGCCCCAGATGTTCCTTTTTTTTAATATAATTTATTGCCAAGGTGACTAACATACAGTGTGTATAGTGTGCTCTTGGTTTTGGGGATAGATTCCCTTGATTCATCACTTACATACAACACCCAGGGCTCCTCCCAACAAGCGCCCTCCTCAAGGCCCATCCCCCATTTACCCCTCTCCCCCACTGCCTCCATCAGCCATCAGTTTGTATTTAAGAGTCTCTTACGGTTTGCCTCCTTCCCTCTCTGTAACTATTCTTCCCCTTCCCCTCCCCCATGGTCTTCTGTTAAGTTTCTCAGGTTCCACATATGAGTGAAAATACGATATCTGTCTTTCTCTGACTGACTTATTCCACTCAGCATAATACCTTCTGGTTCCATCCATATTGCTGCAAATGGCAGGATTTCATTCTTTCTCATTGCCAAGTAGTATTCCATTGTATATAAAAATCACATCTTTTTTTTTAATGTTTATTTATTCCTGAGAGAGAGAGAGAGAGAGAGAGAATGTGTGAGTGGGTGAGGGACAGAGAGAGGGAGACACAGAATCCGAAGCGGGCTCCAGGCTCAGAGCTGTCAGCACAGAGCCCGATGCGGGGCTTGAACCCACGAACTGTGAGATCATGACCTGAGCCGAAGTCAGGTGCCTAACCGACTGAGCCACCCAGGTGCCCCAAACCACATCTTCCTTATCCATTCATCAACTGATGGACATTTAGGCCCGTTCCATAATTTGGCTATTGTTGAAAGCACTGCTATAAACATTGGGGTACACGTGCCCCTATGCATCAGCACTCCTGTATCTTTCGGATAAATTCCTAGTAGTGTTATTGCTGGGTATTCAGGAGTTCTTAAACTCTTCTTCTCTGTAATAGAACAATACACTAGAACATTTAGACTATTAAAAAATTTTTTTTACAATTTCAAATAGTCCTGAAGTAAATACATGTGTATATGTGTATGCATGTAAGTGCATGTAAAATTGTATGTGTATGCTTTTGTATGCCCAACCATTTATGTATTTTATGTGTAAGTACACACACACACACACACACACAATACATACATGCTACACGTACACGCTGTCAGCTTCCGGAATCTTGGAATTTGTGCATTATTTGGACACATGCTGCTAAATTACCTTTCGGATTGTTGACCAGTTTACCCTACAGCCAAGACCGTGAAATTATTTCCTTCACACTGTTGTCAATACTCCATGCATCAAATCACTTATATTTTGCCTCGTAGGTGACAAATGGTATCTCATTGATCTTTAAATGCACATTAATTCCACTTGAAACAGGTTCATCAAGAGTTTCAGCTAGTCAGGCCAGGTGTATGCAGCATTGGGACAGGCTGGTGGGAAGCAGAGAAACATCCCAGTGAAACACAGAGGTGGTGGGCTCGAGATTGTCTGGGTATGAATGAATCTCTGCTCCCCTCCTCCATCACTCATTAGCTTGATTCTCGGACAAATAACTCTCTGTGTCTCAGTTTCTTGTAAAATGTGATTATTTTAAAGATGAAGCGAGATGAAAACATATGGCAATTTGCACGTGTACCACATAGGAAGTATCCAATATATGTTCTGTTTTAATCACTATTATTGCACTAAATTGAGCTTTGAGCATCCTGAAAGCAAAGTGAGCTCATTGTTCGTAAGAAGAAGAGTAAAGTAACACTAGACACTACCCTTATGTAGCACGTTCTGTGTGCCACGCTCTGCACTAAGTACTTTCTTTGCACATATTAAAATATTTTGATGAGAAACAAAATTTCTTTGACCACTTACTATGGAATTCTGTGTTAAATTTCTCAATGGCTTATTGCATTATACAGAATGTTTCATTCTTATTTTTCAGTGAGGAAACTGGCACTCAAGAAAGTTAAGAAACAGGGGCGCCTGGGTGGCTCAGTAGGTTAAGTGTCCGACTTCGGCTCAGGTCACGTTCTCATGGTTCGTGAGTTCAAGCCCCATGTTGGGCTCTGTGCTGACAGCTCAGAGCGTGGAGCCTGCTTCTAGTTCTGTGTTCTCCCTCTCTCTGCCCCTCCTCTGCTCATGCTCTCTCTTTCTCGCTCTCAAAAATAAATAAACATTAAAAAAAATTTTTTAAGTTAAGAAATACCCAAGATCCCACCACCAGAAAGTAGTTGAACCGAGATTTGAACCCACGCCTTTGGGACTACAAGGTCTTCCTGCTACAGGCTGAGGCCACCCCAAGAGGCTACGTGTCATTCTGACTGCTCTCCGTTGAAAGACTCTGACTTGCAGTGTCTAAAGGCCTGAGTCAGGACTCTTGCCGTGTGACCTGTGCACATCTTTATATGTAAGAGCTTACAGTTGAACGCTTCTTCTTAAGTTTATTTATTTTTGAGAGAGAGAGAGAGAGCATGCAAGAGAGTGAGGGAGGGGCAGGGAGAGAGAGACAGAGAGAGAGAGAGATTGAGAGAGGGAGAGAGAGACAATCCCAAGCATGCTCTGTGCTCTCTCCACTCAGAGCCTGATGCAGGGCTCGAATCCACGAACTGTGAGATCATGACCTGAGCCAAAACCAAGAGTCAGATGCTTAACCGACTGAGCCACCCAGGTGCCCCCGGTTGAACGCTTTTTAAATCAAGAGCCTAAACACAACAGAAGTGTTCCCAGTAGTATTTTGCTGTGATCAGCAAACACTGAATTCATAGAATGACACCCACTGAGGAATGATGGACTGAGTCAGCTCCACAGTGGCTGGTGACGTGAGCATCCGTAGGCTTTACGACCCCAGAGGCTCCGATAGGATGGGGCAGGTCTCCCCCAAGGTTTCCCGTGACAGCATGGGGGTCTTCCTGGTGACGCATTAATTGTAATGATTCTTAGTCATTTCTATATCTTGGTGACAAGTGTCCAAAAGAACTAATTGCAATTTTGCAACTATTTGTACACAAATGTGCATGCATGGTGCTACAATACTTTTTCATCGCTGAATTTAAAATATCTACGAATACTGGAAATATCCAAAACCAGTTTGGGCAGTTCCGAATATTCTGGTAAAGATCCTGCCTATTATCAAGCATATGGCAGCTGCCTTCCGTACTGTTACCAACCACTACACGGATCCAGTACGCTATTTCCTATCTGTGTCCTTAAGAGGGGATACAATGTGAGGTCATTTACACTTATCTCGTCCCTTGCTCCGGGTTGACGTTGCTCAGGCTGGTGAGGCTTCAGTGCTCGGGCACCTTTAACGCTGCTTACATCCGCAGCCCGGGATAGGTAAGTGCCCAGGTGGAGAAAATTCAGATGAGGGACATCAGGGTCTGGAGTAGCATGATGATAAAGCTATGTTAGATAAGTATCACAAGAGCATCTAATATTTTCCCCCTTCTCTTTAAACTAAGAGAAGGAAGATTTTGTTGGATAACAGCATTACGTGCGAGTGTAGGTGGCAGACTCTTAAAAGTAAGGACAGTGTGGAGAGAAAGAACAATGTTCCGTGCATGCCTCCAGCTAACGGTGCTCAAACAAATCAACGCCTACCTGCTCTAGACTCCTCACCTTTAAAAATAAGAGGAAGGGCTTGGTGTCTCTAGCCTGCCTGAGGGTCAGCATCCTGTAAGAGGTCTCCATGTCTTTTAAAGTGTTCAGTCGATGCAACGAACCAATCAAACGAAGGCAGACATTTTCCTAACCGGGTCTTTTCTCTCTTATCTCCCCAGACTATGTCAGAGAATCACAATGACCTTGCACAATAACAGTACAACCTCGCCTTTGTTTCCAAACATCAGCTCCCCCTGGGTACACGGCCCCTCGGATGCAGGGCTGCCCCCAGGAACGGCCACCCACTTTGGCAGCTACAACATTTCTCGAGCAGCTGGGAACTTCTCCTCTCCCAATGGCACCACCAATGACCCTCTGGGAGGTCACACCATCTGGCAAGTGGTCTTCATCGCCTTCTTGACGGGCGTGCTGGCCTTAGTGACCATCATCGGCAACATCCTGGTGATAGTGGCCTTTAAGGTCAACAAGCAGCTAAAGACCGTCAATAACTACTTCCTCTTAAGTCTGGCCTGTGCTGATCTGATTATTGGGGTCATTTCAATGAATCTGTTTACTACCTACATCATCATGAACCGATGGGCTTTAGGGAACTTGGCCTGTGACCTCTGGCTCTCCATTGACTACGTGGCCAGCAACGCCTCGGTCATGAATCTTCTGGTCATCAGCTTCGACAGGTACTTTTCCATCACGCGGCCACTCACATACCGAGCCAAACGAACCACAAAAAGAGCCGGCGTGATGATAGGTCTGGCTTGGGTCATCTCCTTCATCCTTTGGGCCCCCGCCATCTTGTTCTGGCAGTACTTTGTTGGGAAGAGAACTGTGCCCCCAGGGGAGTGCTTCATTCAGTTCCTCAGCGAGCCCACCATCACCTTCGGCACGGCCATCGCTGCCTTCTACATGCCTGTCACCATCATGACTATTTTATACTGGAGGATCTACAAGGAAACTGAAAAACGCACCAAAGAGCTCGCCGGCCTGCAAGCCTCGGGGACAGAAGCAGAGGCGGAAAACTTTGTCCACCCCACGGGCAGCTCTCGAAGCTGCAGCAGCTATGAGCTTCAACAGCAAAGTATGAAACGCTCAGCCAGGAGGAAGTACGGACGCTGTCACTTCTGGTTCGCCACCAAGAGTTGGAAGCCCAGTGCCGAGCAGATGGACGCAGACCACAGCAGCAGCGACAGCTGGAACAACAACGACGCTGCTGCCTCCCTGGAAAACTCGGCCTCCTCCGACGAGGAGGACATCGGCTCTGAGACGAGGGCCATCTACTCCATCGTGCTCAAGCTTCCCGGCCACAGCACCATCCTCAACTCCACCAAATTACCCTCATCGGACAACCTGCGGGTGCCTGACGAGGAGCTGGGGGCGCCGGACTTGGAGAGGAAGGCCGGCAAACTGCAGACCCAGAAGAGCGTGGACGATGGAGGCAGTTTCCAGAAAAGCTTCTCCAAGCTTCCCGTCCAGTTAGAGTCAGCCATGGACACAGCCAAGACCTCTGAGGCCGACTCCTCAGTGGGTAAGGCCACGGCCACCCTCCCCCTGTCCTTCAAGGAAGCCACTCTGGCCAAGAGGTTTGCTCTGAAGACCAGAAGTCAGATCACCAAGCGGAAGCGGATGTCCCTCATCAAGGAGAAGAAGGCGGCCCAGACCCTCAGCGCCATCTTGCTTGCCTTCATCATCACCTGGACCCCCTACAATATTATGGTTCTGGTGAACACCTTTTGTGACAGCTGCATCCCCAAAACCTATTGGAATCTGGGCTACTGGCTGTGCTATATCAACAGCACCGTGAACCCCGTGTGCTATGCCCTGTGCAACAAAACATTCAGAACCACTTTCAAGATGCTGCTCTTGTGCCAGTGTGACAAACGCAAGAGGCGCAGGCAGCAGTATCAGCAGAGACAGTCAGTGATCTTCCACAAGCGCGTGCCCGAGCAGGCCTCGTAGAGTGGGGTCTTACCAATCGCGGTGACCAAACGCACGCACATCGGCCCACAGACCTTAGCAGGGAATGAGGCGAGGGCGGGGGCGATTTCTGGGCATGATGAATATGGTTTTTATCACCCAGATATGGAAGGAGCTGCCTGTTCACTGACCCATTGAATAAATCCATTTTAATAGAGAAAGTCAAATACCAATTCAGCAAAAAAAAAAAAAAAAAAAAAAAAAAAAAAAAAGCGTATTACCGAATATAAAGAGATTTATTCTTAAATAGACTTCAAGTGTTTTTTTCTTAAAGAAAGGAAAAAAAAAAAATGTTTCGTAGCAATTACATACCCAAATTGATCTGCTTGGTTCTTGTAATTCCCAATAGCGCTGGCATCTCAGATGAGCGTAACTAGCCGACACACTTGGCCACGTCCTTTCCAAGGATTCCACGTGGAACACGTCAGGCTAGTGACCCCGTGGTTCTGAAATTACGTCATGCAAAGCTGAACCTTCTTGTCCCAATAGAGCTTCCGTCTTCTCTGGTGTGTTGTTAAACTCTATTTGTGGACTTGATTCTTGCCAAGTACTGTTTTGTGCAGTTCCAGTCTCGTACAAAATAAAAATATAGACGTATATATATGTGTGTGTGTGTGTGAGAGAGAGAGAGAGAGAGAGACTTCTGCACACACACACATAGTGTATATAATAGAGTGGGAATCGCTGAGCTGGCAAATTATTCCTGCAATATGTTTTCAGTACTTTGGTAACTGAAGTTTTCTAGGATCCTAACACAACATTAAAGTGAAATAAACCCAGTGTAATGTTTTGGAAACCAGGGCTTTTTGTCCACAAACCACCCTGGGGAATATTCAGCAGAGAGGCCAGCCCCTGAGAGTCAGGTCCTACGCAGCCACGGCTTGCCCAGACTCGTGAGCATAAGCCTCGTCCTTTGCTGGTGTTCTCTACAGAGCTCAACCTAACCGGGGCCCCTCTGAGCTCAAAACACGAACCACATGCACATTGTTTGAATTCAGTCATTCAAATCTGAATGTTTCCAAACGAAATGTCTGCTATCCAAACTGCTTGAAACAGTACTAGTGTCACGCTTGAATGTCACACACAGCAATATAGATGGCAAAGCAAAAAGGGACACTGTGGGGGGGTGGGGGGTGGGGGGGTGGGGTGTGTGAGGAGGGGAGGAGAGCGTGGGATTGGATTTCTTGCTACCTGGCACCTTCCAAACAAAAAAGGGCTCACACCTGTGTTACTTAGCAGTGGCCAGTGCTTTCTGGTTCGTTCTGTGACCTTCACCCAGCCGTCGGTGGGGTTTAGGAACGCGCGTGTCCTCTGAAGAAAGCATTAGCACTCTGGAAAGTATCGCTTCCAATTGATCTCCTTACATTTCGCGACAATTTTTGTATCTCCTTTGAATTGATCCAAAAGCTTAAATGTTGTATTTGGCGGGGAGGGGTGCTGCCGTTGCTGTTGTTTTCGTCGCTGCTGTAATTGTCGGGGCTCCTTCTCCTTCCTTTTGCCGGGGCCGTGTGGGGAGCGGGGGGGTGGGGGGGGGGAACTGAGGAGAAACCTCACCTTGTACAGGGCGTCCGTGTCGTGGACCCGGAGCCAGAACAGAAGCTGCTTGTGTTCAGTGTAAGCTGGTGTTTACGAGCAACATCAGCGGACGTGGACTCAGTGGTGTGCGTGTTGCTGAACTATTTAATTTCGTGTTACGTTTCTATGAAGAAATATTTATGCATATTTCACCACCCGTCTATTTAATGTTGATAAATATTACTCTTCAGTCTTCAGCCGTGGTGTCCCTTGCAAGAGACTGTTTAAGGTCCTCTAGAGCGACACGTGCAGGGAACTGGGCTTTCATGAGGCCGGGAAGAAGAAGACAGCCATCCCGTTGGCGTCAGCAAGTACCTAACTCCTGGGCAATCAAAAGCCAACTGTAACGTTAACGTCAGTGTGGAAAACCACTCTTTACTTGATACCTGATGGACCCTGAACGGAGCAAATTTGAAGTCACATGACAAGGGTTAAAAAGCAGATCAGTGCCATTGAAAGAATGATGGTTTTTGTTTTGTTTTGTTTTGACCCACATTCAACCAAAGAACAAGAAAAACCAGAGACCATTTTCTAACGTGTAGAACAGACTACAGAATGTTCTGTGATCCACCTGTGAAATGTCTAGTGAGCAACCACATCCATACTTTACTTCTCCCATTGGCCTGGCACTAATAATAAATGCGTGAATGCAGATTCGAGTGTCCCAGGACTTCAATCATTCTGAATCTTTTTGATATCCTGCCTTTTTCCCAAAGGGCTGTTAGCCTGTTTTTCAAACAAAATTAGAGACGATTAGATTTTGAGAAATGGAGAAACCCCCAAGCTTTGGCCAAGCTGCGAAGGTCACTAACGGTTCTTCTTGAGCATGATTCTCTCCTTGCCTTTCTCTAACACTGATAATGGCAGAAAGAAATCAAACCCAACACTCTAGCTCCCCTTTACAATTTTTAAATCTCTTATGGGTGAAAGCTGTTTTTCAGTGCTATCTGTGGACTGTGTTTATAGAAAGGTATGGCCAACTCTTAGGTTGTTTCCAGAGAAGGAAAATTCTACTCTCTCGAATACGGGGAATCAGGATATGTAGTCAAAGCTGTAGGAGTGGATTTTTTTTTTTTAATATTTATTTATTTTTGAGAGAGAGAGAGAGAGAGAGAGCATGAGCATGGGAGGGGCAGAGAGAGGGAGACACAGAATCTGAAGGAGGCTCCAGGCTCTGAACTATCAGCACAGAACCTGACGCAGGGCTTGAAGCTACGAACTGTGAGATCATGACCTCAGACGCTCAACCGACTGAGCCACCCAGGTGCCCCGTAAGAGTGTTTCTAACAGGACAGGGCTACACGTGCAGCTCTCCAAAGGTACGTCATGAGAGGAGGGGTTCAGCATTTCCATAAGATCAAAGTGTCTTTATCCTCAAACCATTTTATTCCACAGAAGTGAGGTTTGCAGAGAGCTTTCACGATTATTCGCTTTAATTGAAAGAGCAAAATAATTAAGCCTAGAATAAACCACACATGAAGAACACCCCCCGACACACACACACACACACGCATATACATACACATATATACATATGCACACATACATGCACACACGCATATACATGTACATGCATATACACATATATACACACACATACACACATACATATACACAAGCACATATACACACATACACACACACCTATTCTATTCTCTGTTCTCCAGGCCTTACCAGATGAATAAGAGAATTGACCTATCCAGTCCCCTATTTCCCTTGGCTCTCTTATCTTCAGCCCATGACCCACCTGAAGTCTCTCTGCTGGTTCTCCTTCGAATCCTGCATCATCCTTGCCAGAAATCCAGCCTTGACTCTAAATATGTCCCACTTCTGTTCACTCTTTCACATGTAATAGTTCTCCACTCTGACAGAGAAAACAAAGAGGAAAGCATAAGCATTAGAAGATTCCGTGGGTAAAGATCCAGAAGCATATCCACTTTGTCAAGCACCCTTGTCGCACATGGGCAAGTTCACTGCTCTGGAGAGGGAGGAGAGCCCCTGGGCATCAACTGAGAGAAGTGGGAGGGCAGAGTCAGGCAGAGGGCTGCCTCAGGTGCACCTCAGGACGGAAGAAGAATGCCAGGGCTCAGGCAGGCTGGAGGAGCCTGATCTGGACTACACGAAACAGGGGTAGCGCCCGGGGGTTACCCTGGGTGTCCCATAGTGACCTGAGCAGAGATGATTCCCACCCAGATGGGGACATATCACTGAGAACAGTCTGTCACCAGCAGCTCCAGGGGGCAAAGGAAGGTAGCACAAAGAAACACTAAACCAGCATGGGGGGCAGGGGGAGCTCCTGGCTCAGTTTTGTCACCAGGGACTTACATGTCCCCTGCCATGCATGTCACTTACCCTCAGACTGTCTGCGTCATCTCCATAAGCTCGTACTAATTAATTAATCGCAAACAGATCAAAACTGAGGCCTGGTGGGAGGTAAGCGAGAACAGCGGGGAGTGTGAAATGGTGTATCTGATGAACGCCTGAAAATTTTATATCCGTCAGTTATTTCCTTACATTTCAAAACAGCGGAATCTAAGGAACTCACACTTTGTGGGTGAACCTGAAATTGGACTGTTTGAAATACCACCCCAGTCCGGGACCCCCGCCTGGGGCCCAACAGCCTTGCAAATAGAGCTGCTGGGGAGCAGGTGTTTGGGGGTTCACAACGGTGGTTCTCCTCTTAAAGGGACCCAAACTCTGCAGAGTACAGCACCTAAAACAGTAATCCTTTCTTCACCCCCCCTCCCACGTCCTCCTCTAAAAGCGCACTTTTCCTCAAGTGAAATGTGCAGCGAGCTTGGTTCAACAGTGAACAATCCAGCCCACACTTCAGGTTCAAGGAAAATTGCACGGCTTCCCCCTGCAGATTTAAGCCGCGTGCTCTCTCTCCTTGTGTCTTC
Organism: Leopardus geoffroyi; assembly: GCF_018350155.1. Lineage (NCBI taxonomy): Eukaryota > Metazoa > Chordata > Mammalia > Carnivora > Felidae > Leopardus > Leopardus geoffroyi. Next base: position 9,262,433 of record NC_059334.1, on the reverse strand, counting down.
ATGACTGTGTTTTGTAGATCTCAGCGTGGATTCCTGCTATGTGAGTAAATATTACAGACGTAACAGTCTGGTTCTGGGGATGGTAACCCAGGGCTCTCTAAAACTAGAGACTTCCATTGTATTTTTCTGGCTTTAGCATTACTGCCTGAGAAAGGAGGCTGTTGAGGGAATGAACATGGACAGAGACAAGTTAATAAAGCGACTCTACTCGGCAGAAGTTCGCACCTGCAAGCACAACGTTGTATTGACTGGCTCGGAAACAGACAGGTGCTACAAACCTTACTTGGACATATGTTACATTCACAGCCTCACACACACAAGGACAGACAGTATGCTTGGAGACATGTACAAGTGGACACCAAATGCTTGAGTAGAACCAAGGCTTCAGAACATTAGGTCTGTGGTGGTCACAGCAGAACCACAGAGACTCAGCACTGAGTTCTGACCCTCCTACCCTGGCCTGGGCTGGGACCTGAGGCCCGAGGTGGCTCCCCTCTGAGCCACAGGAGACGACGTCCCACATAAAAGGCAAATGGGAAACGAGGCCATAGCCTCCATGAAAGAGAAATATTCATAACACATTCCTCACCCAAATCAGAGCCCAGGAACCCTATCTTAACCGAAAAAAATATTATCCCCAGAATATATGTTTATTATTGTCCCTTCTGGAAGTCCCAAGATCCTTAACAACTCTGCAATTCACACACCAAGCCCCAAACTTTTGATCAATTCTGGGAGTTCCTTGATGATACAAAGTGGGTCTTATCCATCCATCTGTCTCCTGTCACTGGTTCCGTGTTTGTCAAAGAGTAGATATTCAATAAGTGTTGTTGAATGTGTAATATATACTCCTTATGAATTAACATATCAAATATTTATCAGGATTATGTGCACATCCCTGCCCCACGCTGCTACGGTAGTCAGGGGTTAGCTCAGTGGAGCTGCGAAAAGTCACTTAAAGGAAAATGTGATAATGGTTAGCTAATAAGATGTTGCTAAGCAACGAGGAGAAATATTTTAAATAGACTTGAAGTGAATGATATAAGTAAGAGTACAGAAAGGGGGGGGGGAAGCAACTGTCTCTTTTATCCCTAGAACTTGGGGACTTTTTACCGGACTGGTCAACTCCATCTGGTTCTCCTTGGTCATCCTAGTACGAGTACTACTGAGGGAGGCTGGAGAGTCCATGAAGGTCAGTTTTCTGTTTGTGCAAGTGAGAGCTGTCATTTGGCTTAAGACATCTTCGTGTGTAGCTTTGCTGGGTGTGGAAAGTTAGGGGAGGATCCATTCTGTTCCACAAGCAGTTAAACAAAAGCCCTCTCTCACATTCCCTCCCCCACCCACTACATGGCCATTTTCAGCCTCCTACAGACAACACTCAGAGAAACTTCTTCGGGGCTTGTACTGAAGACTATGCGAAGGCGACATTGCAAATGATGCCTTTCTTTCTTTTTTTTTTTTTTTTAAACACGGGAACTAAGTTGGTGCAGGTTGGAGGGATAATTAAATTAAAATGGGCCTCCAAGTTGATTTCTGTTGGCAAGAAGCTTTCTGGGAAGTATCTACGATGCGTCCAGTGATCATCATATCCTTCTCGTTTATGAAGGTATAGTGAGAAACCACTGTCGAGAAGAGATGGCTACGTATTTGCTTTGTAAGCAAAAGGCATGTATCATAGTTGCATCTATAATAGTGTCCACATCTTTACCAAAGGCACTGAATTTTACCTGTTTTTCTGACCTGGTAGTGGCCTTCACCTCCTCAGTGATCATTTTTGGTATGCCGTATGCCACGTTCATTCTTTTCTCCCGAAAATACGTCAATTGTCTGTACTATAAAATGATGCCTGCAACTGTGTGGTGATATTATCCCCTGAGTTTAACAGTGAAATAAGGAAATAAAACTATTAATAAACAAAGAATGTGGTTTGCTTGCTTTTTAATCCAAAGTCTGCACAGCTGCGGCTTTTTGCTCTGAGAGCAGAGACACGGAGGGTTCCTTCTGGAAGAGGCAGTTATGCACACAGACTACTCTCTCTTTTTTATATACGCTAGAATTTTCTTCAACAGTCAATAGTGTTGCCGCCATAACCCAAAAACACATATGATAATGTGTTTAGGAGTGGGTATTAAGCATGTGTAAAATGTGTCTACACACACAATCCTTATTCCAAGAGTCTGAGGAAAAATTCTGTCTAGATAAACCCATGAACAAGGAGTTTTATTTTCCTCCTTTTAAAAGAAATGCTTATCTTCCCCAACCCCTTTTTTTAAATGACTTTTTATTTATTTTTGAGAGACAGAGCACGGGTGGGGGAAGGGCAGAGAGAGAGGGAGACACAGAATCCCAAGCAGGCTCTGAGCTGTCAGCACAGAGCCCAAGGGGGCTCGAACTCCCAAACCGTGGGATCATGACCTGAGCCAAAGTTGAGCACTTAACTCACTGAGCCACCCAGGCATCCCTTTCTCCCCCTTTTTTAAAGAATTGTTTATTAATTTCTTTTGGACCCATCAGAAATGTTTTCCTCCTGAAAATAAAAACCAAGCATCATATTTCACAGCATTGACTTTCAATTTTCTGCAAGCGTAGGTATAAACTGAAGTCACTCTAGGCAAGGGATGTGAGGGTTTTTTTTAATGTCTTGCTTAATTGATTTGTGGCTATTATGCTATTTCACAGCACGTGCCATAGAAACCAAACACTGCCTCTTCATTGTGGAAACTTCCCAACTTTCACCTTGTAAGCAAGAGCAAGAAAACAGTTTTCTGAATCTCTCTCTCTCTCTCTCTCTCTCTCTTCCCATCTCCTTCATCTGTCATTAAATCCTCATTCTTAGTTTATCATTTGGACATATGCTCTCTAGGGCAAGCTCTGTCTGATTTGATGAACCATTTTGTCATGATTCTCAAGGAGATCAATGCAAATTGCCAGGAAATGAACTACTTTTCTCACACTCTATGATAACAGGCAGTTTTTTAATGTTTTCATTTTATTCTTGAGAGAGTATGAGCAGGGGAGGGGCAGAGAGAGGGAGACAGGATCCAAAGTGGGCTCTGCACGGACAGCAGAGAGCCTGATGCGGGGCTTGAACTCACAAACTGCAAGATCATGACCAGAGCCGAAGTCAGATCCTCAATCGTCTGAGCCACCCAGGTTACATGGTTACATGGGAGGCAATTTTGTGAAACAAAACTTGGCTCTCTCGACCTCAGTTAATGAATCCAAGGATTGGTACCCAGTGGGACTGATCAAAAAATTAACCAAAGAATTTTTAATTTGAGGGATAGATTGGAGCCGGTCTCATCTCACGCACCCAGGATTGTGAAACACGGGAGCTAGCAGCCGTGACTTGTCACATGAACACATCGTATGTATCATATGCATCGTATGAGCACGTCAGAAACTGATGTGGGAAAAAGTGAGATGAATCAGATTCCAGAGACAAAGAGAGAGTAGAGAAAGACGCCATCTACCCCTGATTTTCCCAAGGCCCAATGGCATCTGCACACTTCTCCCAAGCTTGGTTGTTCAGATGTATTTTGCCTGTCCCGGGTATTTGCAAAACTTAGCATTTTAGTTTAAAGGCATTGGGCTAAGTACCTATTACTTGTAACTAAACGGGACTACCCACTACAAGCTGAGGGGATTAGATAATACAAATGTTTGCGAAATCTTAAATTATGGGATTAGTCATTTGGGTGTAATTGACCATTCCGCTGATTTAAATATTCCCACAATTAATTAAATTTTTATTTGGCTGAACTGAGGAATTTCACCCTTGAATTCAATGCTTCCTGTTCTCTAACCGCAGCCATATATTTCTAATGAAAATAATCACTATTATTTTTTAACTATCTAGCATGCTTTTTAAGGGCAGTAAGAATTTAACATTATTTAAACGATGAGCATACTTTTTTTATTGAAATTATACTTCACAAAGGTAAGTCTGCACATAACACTTTTCTGGAAGAGATGTCCCCTCATCCAGAGCGTTTACAGAGTTGTAAAGAGAATGAAGCCAACTTCTCTATAGAGCAGAAGTTCCTTAGTCTGACTGTGGTCTTTCTTGGGCATTTTTGCACACCGCCCTTCAACCTAATTCCCGCTTCTTGGAGATGCCACGTGTACCTGTCAGTGTATTCACCACTAGAATTAACCAACAGCATTCACATTGTTAAAAGGCCAAAGTAGGAGAGGAGCCAAGATGGCGGAACAGCATGGAAGTTTTTCGTGTGTCTCGCGTCCATGAAACGCAGCCAGACCAACACTAACCCATCCTACACACCTAGAAAACTGATTGGAGGGTTAACACAACAATCTGCACAACCTGAACCACAGAATTCAGAAGAAAGAGAAAAAATTCATTTTTATTTTCAATTTTTATTAAAAATATTTTTCTTTAATTTTTTTACTGTATTTTTTACTTTTGTGTAAATTTTTTCAAATTCTATCTTACTTCCATTATTTTATTTTAGTCTACTCCAGTGTATTCACCTTTTCAAATTTTCAAACGATTTCCTTTTTTTTCTTTTTTCTCTTTTTTGTTTCTTTTTTCTTGAATGCAGAAAGAGAAAAAATTCATTTAATTTTTTTACTATATTTTTTGCTTTTATGCAATTTTTTTCAAATTCTATTTTACTTCCATCATTTTATTTTAGTCTACTACAGTGTATTCACTTTTTCAAATTTTCAAACGATTTCTTTTTTCTCTCTTTGTTCTCTTGTTTCTTTTCTTTTTCTTGAATACAGAAAGAGAAAAAAATTCATTTTTAATCTTAATTTTTTAATTTTAATTTTCCTACCTCATTAATTCCTTTTCTCCCTTCAAAATGGCAAAATGAAGGAATTCACGCCAAAGGAAAAAGTATGAAGAAATGACAGCCAAGGATTTAACCAACACAGATACAAGCAACATGTCTGAACCAGAATTTAGAATCACAATAATAAGAATACGAGCTGGAGTCGAAAATAGATTAGAATCCCTTTCTGCAGAGATAAAAGAAGTAAAAAATAGCCAGAATGAAATTAAAAATGCTATAACTGAGCTGCAATCATGGATGGATGCAGCGGCAGCAAGGATGGACGAGGCAGAACAGAGAATCAGCGATATAGAGGACAAACTTATAGAGAATAATCAGCAAAAAAAAAGAGGGAGATTAAGGCAAAAGAGCATGATTTAAGAATTGGAGAAATCAGTGACTCATTAAAAAGGAGCAACATCAGAATCATAGGGGTCCTGGAAGAAGAAGAGAGAAAAATAGGGGTAGAAGGGTTATGTGAGCAAATCATAGCAGAAAACTTTCCTAACCTGGGGAAAGACACAGACATCAAAATCCAGGAAGCACAGAGGACCCCCATTAGAGTCAATAAAAGGCAAAAGTAATTACCAATAAAAAGTAACTGTCAGGGGGCACCTGGGTGGCTCAGCCAGTTAAGCATCTGACTCTGGCTCAGGTCATGATCTTGTAGTTTGTGGGTTCAAGCCCCGCATCGGGCTCTGTTCTGACAGCTCAGAGCCTGGAGTCTGCTTCAGATTCTGTATGTGTCTCTCACTCTCTGCCCCTCCCCTGCTTGTGCTCTCTCTCTCTCTCTCTCTCTTTCAAAAATAAATAAACATTTAACAAAAATTTTTAAGGTGACTGTGAAAGATGGGTTCTCATTCTAGTTACATGGGGACACTGATGAGAATCTTGTTGCAATCAGAGCCCAGACCGTGGGAGCTCTCTCGCACTCTCCACAGCAATGTGCTTTAAGAATAGAGTATCTACCCTTGGCTCATAAGAGATTTACCAACTTAACCTTGCTGCAGAGTGGAAGGAGAAATGTCACTTAGTCCTGCATTCATTCCCGTCATCTGCACTGCCACTTGGCCTATTCTGACACCAAATCATTTGCCAGTTTGCTATTAGAAAATATTTGAGACATCACAAATCTCTGTTGGGGAAGAAAAGGATTCCATGCTTCCACAGGATAGATATTTTAGAGGATCCAAAGTTTGCCCTGAATGTGCTCCACACCCGGGAACCCCCAAATATGATGAGCCAGCCAGCATTTAAGCCAAGAGTGACCAAAATTGTGCTTACATCCATATCTATCATCTTCCTGATATGCATCTTTGTCTCTGTAATTCTTAAAACTCATTACATCAGGGGTCTCTTCATTGCATTTTTCTTCATTTCAGACAGCATAATGTTTCTAGACAGTGGGGATGTTTTAAATAAAAGTCAATGTTAATGTTCTGCATTCACTAAATGACTAAATCTCTCATAATGTCTTGTTTGTAAATGATGTTATCTATCATACTTAGTCCTTAATTCATTTTACTGGTTGTTCTTTTCCATAAAAAAATAGGGATTTTGATTTTTAAGTGATTTTACTTATTGGATTTGGAGGAAACTATTGGCAATAACAATGTAGGCTGGGTATGGGTTTGACTTAATCCCACAGTGTTTTCTCATGACTAATACTAACTTCCCCTCTTAACTAACTTACCTTTCTGAGTCCAATCATTCTCCCCCAAACAATTAATTCATAAAGATGACAAACATGGGATTTGTCTTTCTGCTATGGACAGCCACTTACAAGCTAGGAAAACAGATAGAAAGCAATGCTGACTATATATTCATATACTCAGCACAGGAAAGATTCTTTAACATTTAGTTCGATAAGGCCAATGAAATTTGAATAATAATCTGTTTCATTAAATTGTTGGCACATGGATACAAACAGATCTCTAAGTGACACAATCCCACCCCCCACCCCCGCCCCACTAACCCTGGCTTCCAGAACACAAAGTGCCTTTAGAAATCTGACCACTTGAATGGATTCCACCCAGCAGGGATAGCTATATTTAGAAAGAGTTGACTACATTGTCGCACTATCTAGGTTAGCTTGAAATGGAAAGAGTCAGTAGAGGCTCCAACCAAATAAGGAGGAAGTTCATAACTAGCAGAGATAATTAAGGAGGCCCAATACTACCTACCAGCTGTCGGGAGGACCTTTAACTATGACGTCACAGGGAAGGGCCTCCTCTGAAATGAACTTCAGAACAATATCAAAAGGCCAGTCCTTTGCCACTAAGCCAGAGGTTAAGTATTTTCGCAGTAGCTTTGCAAGAAATCATCGCCACCCGGGCGGTGGAATCAGTGACGTGCCTCTAGCTGTTCCCAGCCGTAGTGGGAGCACGTGTGGGGCAGAGGTCAGATCCATGACAGCTCCCCACACCCCTCCCCTTCCACCACCGATCCACACGCCCACGAGCTTCAAGATCAGACTCACTAGAGGCTTCACGAAAACCCAGGTAGGATACCTGCTGAAACTGCATTTCCTTCTTGGCTCTGTCAGAAACAAAAAGTGCACATATGATTCCTTATCAAGGTGGGAAAACGGAGTTAATACACCAACCTTTCTCTCTGCTACCCCTGCCCACCCCACCCCAATTCCCTTCCTCATGCCTTCTGTGTGTCCCTACACCCAGAAGTAACTCCTACCTTGTTGGCACCGAGTATATAAACTTCATATATGCTTTGTAACGCGACTTAACACTTTCCCACCTCTGAAGTTACAAAAATGATTCTGTGTACTAGTAAGCAAGCTCTTTCTCATTGTGTTAGCTAAGCTTGGCAAACAGAAGTGACTTTGACTTCAGAAGATAGAACCAATGTGTAAAAACAGAGATACAGAGATAAAGAAAAGGAAAATAAACACTCACTGTTCATTAAGAGATAATGGCTTCCTTTGTTTTCTTTCAAGATTCCAAAATAAGATTAAGATCTTAATGCACTACAAAGTTTGAGCACTCCTGGATAAAATATCATAGATCCTTTAGTTGGGGGGAAAAAACAACAAAACTTTAAATATTCTCCAGTTAAGGGGCGCCTGCCTGACTCAGTTAAGCATCCAGCTTCAGCTCAGGCCATGATCTCATGGTTCGTGAGTTCAAGCCCTGCATCGGGCTCTACACTGACAGCAAGGAGCCTGCCTGGGATTCTCTCTCTCCCTCTCTCTCTGCCCCTCCTCTGCTCTCTCTGTCTCTCAAAATAAATAAACTTAAAAATTTTTTACAAAAAATAAACATTAAAAAAAATTTAAATACTCTCCAGTCAAATCAATGCAAGCAAGGGTCCCTCCTCCTATGGCATTGTTGACCACGAACCACCCAGATGCCGTGTAAGTAATTCCAATGGCAAGAAACTCATCAACAAAGTGGACCACTTTTTATTTAGGGTTTTAATTGTTTTGCTACACTGTGTCCACGGGCTCTAGCCTTCCCCTCTAGGGCACTGATCTTCCACAGTATATGCATATCAGTGGGGATACATGAGGACTTTCCAGGGAGCACTAGCGTGGGGTCAGTTTAAGGAAGTCATTTGCGAGATCCTCAAGTGTCACAGGTACTCCTTCTCAAAGGTGACCTGACTAGAAGATCATCTTCTCCATCACACCTGCCTTTCTGCTACTTCACATGACACACATCTCACCCAGCCTGAGTCTCACTCGTGTGCACAAACAATCTAGACAATAAACAAAAGGACGGTTTTATTTATTTATTTTTGTTAAATTTATTTATTTATTCTGAGAGAGTGAGTGTACAGGAGAGGGGAAGAGAGAGAGGGAGAGAGAGAGAATCCCAAGCAGGCTCCACGCTGTCAGCACAGAGCCACGGGGCTCAAACTCACGAACCTCGAGATCATGACCTGAGCTGAAACCATGGGTCAGATGCTTAACCGACTGAGCCACCCAGGTGCCTCACAAAAGGGCAGTTTTAAAATGCACTGTTTCCCAGAGAGTGTCTTGTAGCAGAAAAGCAAATAGAGCTTCAAAGAAATATTAAAGAGTGGAGTGTCTTATTTTATCCAGAGAACAAACCTATACTAAAGCCCCATGCCTCTATGGTATCCACTCATATATCCCTCCACTCATTCGTCCATCCATCCATCCATCCATCCATCCATCCATCCGTGCCTCTATCTGTCCATCCATATATCCATCCACTCATTCGTCCATCCATCTATCTATCTATCCGTGCTTCTATCTGTTCATCCATATATCCCTCCACTCATTCGTCCATCCATCCATCCATCCATCCGTGCCTCTATCTGTCCATCCATATATCCATCCACTCATTCGTCCATCCATCTATCCACTAATCTATGAGTCAGAATTCAAAGGTGAGGTAGCTGTCATAAGAACATGTATAATCGCATTTATTTAAACTGGAACATTAGGTCAGGTTTTTCGTAACATAAAGTAAATGAATTTTGTTGATTCATTTCGCAGTGAGGGCTGGCTTTGCCAGTTGGATTATAAGGTATACATTTTCCATAAGGTGGATAAAGAAAAATCTACACTACAAAGTTTTGATATATTGAACAGAGATCATATGGCATATGCAGGAAACTGCACCCTTTGAACTTATATTAAATCTGTTTATAAACAAAAGTAGGCAAGAGGCATACAGCTTTTAAATTTTTATGTAAATGAGGGGGGAGAAAGCAGTGAAACAGAAAACAGAGTAATAACCTCCCCTCATCCATATGGCATATCCCTGAATATATGAAGACAATTCTCATTTCTCCTGTACAGCACTTTCTCTCCACTTTAAACCTCCTGGACGGCCTGAGCCATTCTTCATAGTTCACCGTCAAGGGCATCACTGAGGGGGGAAGGAGTGAGTGATCCCAGCAAGTCCCACTTCTGTCTTTCCTGGGATCAAGCTCACACCCCCACCCAGCCCTCCTGATAACTCAGCCTCCGAATCTGGCTTGTCCAACCTCACAGTGCACATAAAAGCAGCCACTCAGACAACAATAGCTGCTCCGCCCTCTGAAGAACCAATGAGTGACTTGACCGTAATTTCTTGCCCTAACTCCAGCGAATCTCGTTGTGTCAGAGGTGCCCGGTCTGCCTCAAGGCACAGTCGACAAGCAGAAGGGAGCCAAAAAGTAGGAAGGGAGGAAGAAGGGAGGCTGAAGGAAAGTGAGTGTGTGTCCCACCTACACCAAGACGCGTGCATCCACAAGCAAGACCACTGGTGATGTGGTTAGAGTCAGTGGCGTTTTAGATACGGTGACATCACACGTGTCGTAGGCTCTGACTTTGCGAGGGGAACAGGTTGTTATGTTCCTCACTTCTTCTAATCCACTATTTGCCTATTTGCACCACATCACTCCCAACCCCACTTCTGGCCAAATCCTGCACGTGAACCTATGGTTTCTGTAAGTACTGCTCAAGGAGAAGGCTGATGCAAAGAGACAGTCAAAACGCTGAACTTCCGAGCTTCCAAGCAGATTTTTAACCAACCTAGAGGAGAAAAAGATGTCGTTAAGCCATAGCTTTCAAAGGTAACAGAGAGAGAGAGAGAAAGAGAAAAATGTTCCTGGGAATTCTAAGACCTTCCGTGGGTTTCTACCCAGGGACATGTGCCTCTGAGCCTTCATGCTTCTCCGCTCTTTAAATTTCCACTGGCTCTCCCCTTCAGCCGAGCGGGGGTCCTCGACCGGGGTCATGGCTAAGTCTTCACAGCGCCCCCGAGAGCCACATTTTCCTGAAGTCTTCATCTGGTATTGCTTCTTCAGCTGGTAGCTGACCATTGTTGTTGTTTGCTTGTTCGTTTCCGATTCAAAACTCTGGCTCCTTTTCAGCTCAAGCCCTGACGTTTCTGTTTCCTGTCTGATAAAGGCTTCCCGCTGCTTTCCAGAGCAGAGGTCAGTGCAGAGAGGAGAGCCCCCCTAACCCTAACCCTCCCAGCACCTGACACTCACACTGATGACAGTGTTCAAATATTTCTCTGGGGAGTGCAGAGCTTTCTGAAAGCTCCATAATTTTACTTCTTATGCTGTATCTTACGTTACATAGTGGAACAAGATGTGCAGTTAAGTCCGTTCAGAATAAAGGGAAGGGAAGGTCCTCAGAATTCTCACTGTCCCAGATGCTGTCAGATGTTTACGGTGGAAGCCACACTTTGGAGGTTGGTTATAGGTGCCCTGTCTTCGGATTTTGCAGTGGGGGCTTTACGGAATAGCGCAGAGGGGATGTTCTAGAGTCCAGAGTTCCATGTCAAGCAACAGGAGAAAAGGCAAACTGGTTTTAGGATGATAAGGCCTTTGGGTGGCAAATGAACTTGGGGACTGTGCTGCCCAGAACTGTCTAGTCACCACCCACCGGAGAGAAAGAGCATAGAGGAGTTTCCTTAGGTGCAGGTGAAACTGAGACCACATGACTTTGGCCAATGGCATCACTGCCATTTCTACCCAGATCATGTCCCTCCCAGCTCTCCAGGGGGTGGCTTTGTGGGAAAGCGTGTATCCTCTGCTCTTATAGAACCTGCTCAGAGAGAGACCCTACGACGACCCTACCATGTAGGGTCTTTCTAAAATAGCACCTTGCCACCCCATTCTCAACTTATTTACCCCACTGGATGTTTCTTCACAGCACTTATTACGTTACACATTTTTAAAAGCATTTGTGACCTATCTCCCCTCACTGGGATGTAAGCTCTGTGGAAACTGGGTTTTTGCTTACTTTTCCTGTCTCTTCCCGCGCGCCCCCCCGCCCCGCCCCTGCCATGTGTAAGAGCCTAGGAAAGTATTTTGATGCTAGGCAGGTACTTACAACGTATTTAAGTGAATGAACACAATAAAATCTAAAAGCATGTCTTCAAACTTCCACATTTCAATTGATTTGAATTCTTTTTTTCAGTATATGTAGTTTCCTATCTAATGTGTGATCAATAACTCCTCAAGGAGAAATTTGATAGGCTCTACAGCCTTCCACGCTAGCCAGTGAAATGAACAATGCTCCCCACTCTCCAGTTGAGGCCTTTCTTTGCAGGATGGGCCATTCTCATATTTTTGTTCTTACTTCTAGGGCTCTAGAAACAACAAAGAGCTCATTGCAATAAAAGCTTAGGAAATATGTAATATCACATATTCAATAATGATGCGACGTTTTGAATGGTCTGTATACATTTTCAGGCCTTTAGTATAACAGTTTACATTTGTTTCCAGATTTTACATGGAAGTGTACTCATAGTTGGAAAATTTATCCATGACTATGTAAAATGTTCCTATAGTATATTTATATATTAATGACTGTTCATATATATACATAGATTTATGTATAGATATATATATAAGTACATATAGTTTTAGATATAAATATGCAAATGTTTATACAACATGTATATGTTACATGAAGGTAATATAAATTATATATTGAATATATACAGATATATAATTTATCCGTAATTATAATTACATACATATTATGTATATATTTGAATTCCTCAATTTTGGTACTACTGTCTTTTTCCTTTCGTCCTTCAAACTCCGCACTATTTGACAAGCCACCAAATGGTTCATCTTTCTCCTGCCTTAGAGTTATTCTAGCTTGAAGCTAGTTCAACATCAAAACCAATAGTGATCTCTGAAACACACGTCATGCTCCACATTTTCTCCTTATGCTTGTATGTTATTACTCCAAAAAAATAGCTCTCTCTTCCACCTAGAGCCCCCAAACCCTCAATGGTGGAATCCAGAAACATGTCCCAATTAAATCCCCCAAGACTTGATGTGTCCCACACTCCCCACCCTGGCTGAGACTTTTTCTTATATTTCATGGCCACTGACTCACCATTCCCCAAATCCTTTGTACTCTAGAAGAATACATGGGAATCAGCTATTTCTCTCTTCTTTCCAAAAAAGTAAAATCCAGTGATTTATTTGTTTGTTTGTTTGTTTTTGAGAGAGAGAAATAGAACATGCACTCAAGCAGGGGAGGGGCAGAGACAGAGGGAGAGAGAGAATCTTCAGCAGACTCCACGTCTAGCGAGGAGCCTGACACCCGATGTGGGGCCGGATCTCACAACTGTGGTGAGATCATGACCTGAGCCAAAATCAAGAGTAGGAGGCTCAACCGACTGAGCCACCCAGATGCCTCTAAAGTCCAGTTATTTAAATACACTTTTCCAAGACAAGAGAAAGATAATGCTTTGGACACCTTGAAAGTGACAATGGGATGAAAAGGGCACATATGTGCAGATGAATCCATCACACTGACTCAGTCCAGGGACAGGCAGCCCCAGCCTTACATTTGAAATAGGTCCTTGTTTGTTTGTTTTCAGGATTGTTTTTTTATTTCTTTTGTTCCGTTTAATCTGGTGGTTCTGTGTGGTCATTTCCAGGCAAGGAAAAAGAAATGCAAAATATACAAATTTATATTCAGGCATTTTTTCATTGCCCTTTGTTGGGGGGATCTTTGGTCTTTTTTCCCCCAGTTCCTTCTTGTTCCAATTGTGTATGGACCTAGAAGAAAAAGCTACTAAATTACTTCACAACAAGATACAAGTGGTGCTTTAGTTACTATTTCTGTTGTACCAAATTCCCACAAATTTAGTGGCTTATGACAACATACATTTATTCTTCTTGCTCTGTAGTCAAAGAACAAGATGAATCTCACTGGATTAAAATCAAGGTGTTGAAAGGCCTGCATGCCTTCCAGAGGGTCAAAGAGAGGATATGGCTTTACCTTCTCTGGTTCTAGATGTTGCCCACACTCCTTGGCTTGTGGCCCCTGCCCCCTTCAAAGCCAACAATCTCATCCCTGGACCTCTGCCCCTGTTGTTATATCTGTTTCTCTGAATCCGATTCTCTGCCTCCCTCTTTCCCTCATAAGGACTCTTATAATTAAATCGGGCTTCCCAGGGGCACCTGGGTGGCTTACTCAGTTAAGCGTCCAACTTCGGCTCAGGTCATGATCTCACTGTTCATGGGTTTGGGCCCCACACTGGGCTCTACACTGACAGCTCAGAGCCTGGATCCTCTGACAGCTCAGAGCTTTGGATCCTCTGTCTCCCTCTCTCTCTGCCCCTACCCAGCTCACACTCTGTCTCTCAAAAATAAATTTAAAAAAAAATTTAAATATATTTTAAATTGGGCTGCCCAGATAATCCACGCTTATCTCCCCATTTTAAGATCCTTAACTTAATCACATCTTTAAAATTCCTTCTGCCATGTTAAGAAGCATATTCATAGGCTCTGGGAATTAGTACATGGACATCTTTGGGGGCCAATATTCTGCCAAACAGAAGTGGTAATGTGTCCTTCACCCTCCCCAGGAGGGACAGATGTTTGTGCTTCAAAAGAAAAGCCTATAAAATTGATTTCTAAAAAACAGAACTCAAGGCATGCCGACCTCTGGGTGTGAAAGAGGGACTTAGGAGCGAGTGGGGTCTTTCCAGTGTGTTAAAAACGACACAGAAACGTCTATCTCAATGACATTGTGGACAGAGGATTACAAATTCTAGTTTCCACAGCTGCTCTGTAATGATTTGTAATACGAAATGTGTGTACATTTTCCTGCTAACTGAAAGAACGTATATGAAGTTGGAAGAGTCTGTGTGCTCTGAAAGGCCATAATGAGCTTCCCAAATCCGTATAAGTTCGTTTTTACCACTAAAGGCCAGTTTTTCATAAAAGAATCCTCAAAAATTCACAGATACTCTTTAATTAGTGACATGGGGTAGCCTCCATTTTGTTGAACGCTTGCTATGGGTGAGGTGTTACGCCAATATATTCATATCCTATTTATTCCGCCTACAATCCTAGGAGACATTTAGTCCAGGAAAATGGAACCGAGTCTCAGAAAAGTCATTTGCCCGACATCACACATTTATGAATTGGCCGACCTAGAATTCAGACATTAGTGTGTCTGATTCCAAAGGCTGTTAGCACCTCTTCCATGAAGATGCCATGGACTCTGTTGGTGGGTCCTTTCCCACTTCCTAAGCCCATTTTGTCATAACCCCCTCTCGTTTCCTCTACTTTTCCTGTGCGGTGCTCTTTAGGTCATCCTCATAACCAGTAAAATCCACTTTTGACAGCTCTCTGCTGTCAGTGCAGTCCCCCTCTCTCTCTGCCCCTCCCCTGCTCTCTCTCAAAAATAAACATTAAAAAATAATAGAAATTAAAAATAAAACAAAATAGGGATAATAAAATTATAGGTATGTTGCATTGTTTTATTACCCAGCCCAGTTGGGGTTAGGGGTGGGGGGAGGGTGGTTGATGATGAGAAAAGAATTAATGTATTGAATACATTCTATGAGTCACATGCTTTTCACAGTTTCGCCTGTATCTGAAATTGACTGCACCATAAAAACACAGTCGTCCAGTTGGGATTGTGACGTAGCTATTGTTGTCTATAAACATGTGACTTCGGTGGTTACTACTTGGGACCTGTCTGGACAATGACCACCACTTGCCATCTGAGTCAACAGAATCTTAAAGGAAGGACCTTTAAGGAAAGGAATATGCGTCCTGATCATCTGAAATCATTTTGACACCTGATACAGAGAGAGGGGACCAGTAGTCAAACTTGCAGAATGACCATAAAAAAGGAACACAATGTCAGCAATCAGATGGCAGAGTGGGGGAGGGATGCTTTCAAGAGCTGTAGCATCACCAAGGTTCTGGAGAGCAGAGTGTAGGGGGAAAAAGTGGACATCAGGGACTTCGATTCAGAAAAGCCAAGAAGCTTTGGGAATGCCTGAAACAATTTATTTTGTTGATAGTTCCTTTTTTCCCACATGTATGAAAAAGATACACGACTTAAATCCATACCTAAAGTCTCCAAGAGCTGTCACCAAATGTACAATAATAATAGTAATGACGAAACAGCTCCACATTCTGTAAACCTAATACTGTTCTAAAATAAAAAGTTTCTTTTTTTTTTAAAGCATTGGTTAATAGTAAAATGAAGGAAGTTTTCTGGTATATAAAACAATGGGCTCACAAGTGGTTACTTAGATTCAGAGACATACAGAATTTTATGTGTGATTTTACGGCCACTAGAGTTGATAGACAATAATTTCCTAAAACAAGAGATAGTGATTTAAAGTTTATGTTAATGTTTTCGGAAGGGGAAAAAATATGACTCCTTGCCTACTTTTGCACCAAATAGAAAACCGAATATTTTTTTTTTTTGAGAGACAGAGAGAGAGACAGCACGAACAGGGGAGGGGTAGAGAGAGAGGGAGAGAGAATACCAAGCAGGCTCTGTGCATTCAGCACAGAGACCGATATGGGGCTCTATCCCACGAACCATGAGATCATGACCTGACCCAAAACCAAGAGTCAGACAGTGAATCGACTGAGCCACCCAGATGCCCCTCAAACTATCTCAATATAAGAAAAGCTATTTGAAGTGAATAAACTGTGACGTGGTTCATTAATGTGAGCGTTTGTGTTTTATGTATCTCCATACAAACACATCACATGTGTATGTTGCCCATAAGGCAAATTTGATGGGAGGTGAATTTTGAGAATTTACCCACATCAGTGAAAGGAGACATATGTTGATATGACTCATTTGCCTTTTAATGTAATTCAGGCATAAATGAAGAGTATCTTCGATAATTACCAATGTCCTAAATACAAAATTTGTTCCTCCTAAATTTCAAGAAATAAATATGTGATCATTTCCTATAAATACACTCATTTCCATCTGGATGGGAGTTGGCTCGTGATTTATAATGTTTCTAATTATGTAATATTAATGTAATGCTGCATCAAATCCAATAGAAAGTGTGTGATATTTGTCATGATTGTAAGAAAAAATTCTGACATTCAAGGTTTTTCCTCAAATATCTCTTCTGCGGTTGTAACCAGAAAATCTGTTGTTAAATGTCATACACTTCACTGTTGCTCAACATTTGGCTTATATAACTGATGTTTATTAGGCTCGCTTGCTGATCAAAATAGTCTGAGGAAACTGACGTGGCAGAGTGCTTATATTTATCTTTGGGTCTACAACGTAACGATTTTTATTTTAAAAAACCTCTTTTTGTGTTCACCCATGTAGCAAATATTTATTGAGCATTCACCATAACCCATGCACTTTTATGCTAAAATCAATTAACTAAGGCAGTGAAATAAGCCAATATCTTATTGGGTGAAATGTATACAACCTTCAACAGAACTGCTAATGTAGAAATTATTACGACAAGCAGTGACCAATACATTTGACATCTGAACAAAGAAAGTAGTTTGTTGCCCATACCAGTGTGATCTGACAAGTAATCAAATTCCCACCTAATTCAAAGTATTCATCCAATATTTTGCTTGTTTGCCTAAAATGCCCACCTTTACCCTCATTCATTATTTTTAAGACAAGTGTTTTGAACTAGCAGTCCATGGAAAACTATGTTCCACCAAACCTACAGAATTCATCACTAGAGCTGCACTACAAGAAATACTAACAGAAACTCTTCAGGCTGGAGAAAACTTTTTCTACTTGAAGCAGAAAGAAATAAGCAGAAAAGAGAGAGTGCGTGTATAAAATACACACATATGAAGAGGAACAAATATACGTGTACAGGTAAAAAGAAAACGTTTACCATTGACTTTAACAAGTAATAATCATAGGGGCACCTGGGTGGCTCAGTCAGTTAAGAATCTGACTTTGGCTCAGGTCATGATCACACAGCTTGTAAGTTCAAGCCCCATGTCAGGCTCTGCGCTAACAGCTCAGAGCCTGGAGCCTGCTTCAGGTTCTGTCTCCCTCTCTCTCTGTCCCTCCCCCATTCATGTTCTGTGTCTGTCTCTCAAAAATAAATGTTAAAATAATTTTAAAAAATAAATAAAATTTTAAAAAGGATGATAAAAGAATGTAATGAGTCTTCAAATGTTTTTATTATTTACAATAAAAAACAAAAGTAATAAAAGTGATATAAGTCATGTAACTATAAGTATAAATACTGACTTTCTAGAGTAACTACAAATTCAATTAAAATAACTACATATATCTATGTATACATAGATGGAAATAGATATAAATGTAGAGATACATACCTAACTAAAGAGCTAGTTGAAGAGAAAAGTGGAGCTATAAAAAATAATGAACCCAAAAGAAAAGAAGGAAAGAACCAAATCTCAAGGGGGAGTCAGAAGAAAAAAATTAGTAGCAATTTAAACTATTAATAGGGAGATATGACATAGATAACTTTTTAAAAAATTTTTAATGTTTATTTATTTTTGAGAGAGAGAGAGAGAGAGAGACAGAATGTGAGTGGGGGAGGGGCAGAGAGAGAGGGAGACACAGAATCCGAAGCAGGCTTCATCCAGGCTCTGAGTTGTCAGCAGAGCCTGACGCGGGGCTCGAACCCACAAACTGTGAGCTCATGACCTGAGCCGAAGTCAGACACTTAACCGAGTGAGCCACCCAGGCACCCCAGATATGACATACATATAATTTAAAAAGCTAATAGAGGGGTGCCTGGGTGGCGCCGTCGGTTAAGCGTCCGACTTCAGCCAGGTCACGATCTCGCGGTCCGGGAGTTCGAGCCCCGCGTCGGGCTCTGGGCTGATGGCTCGGAGCCTGGAGCCTGTTTCCGATTCTGTGTCTCCCTCTCTCTCTGCTCCTCCCCCGTTCATGTTCTGTCTCTCTCTGTCCCAAAAATAAATAAAAACGTTGAAAAAAAAATTAAAAAAAAAAAGCTAATAGAGGAGAAAATTGAATAATTAAAATAATCCAAAAGAAAGCAAGAAAGGAGGAATACTGGGACAAAGGGCAGAATATTGAAATAAAGTGGCGAGACAGTGAGCATAAATTCAACTATATCAATAATTACATTAATTAAGTGTATATAAAAGGAAATTGAGTGTAAATATTGCCAGACTGAAATAAAATACAAGACTCAACTATATGCTGTTGGCAAGCAGCACACACGGATTGACGTGAAAAACTTGAAAATAAAAGGATAGAAACATAAAGAAACATAAATGTGCAAACATGAAGGGAAAGAAAACTGTGTCGCTCTATTACCATAAAACAAAGCAGACTTCAAGTGAAGAATTATTACCAGAGATGAAGATGAACATTTCATAATTAAAAGGGCCAGCTCAATAGGACAACGTAAACATCCTAAATGTGTATACAGGTAATAATATACCTTCAAGATAAAGGAAGAAACAGATAAATCCAAAACATAGTTGGAGATTTTATGCATCTCTGGAACTAGCTGTGGGATCAAACGGGCACAACAGGGCAGGACACGGTGAGGTTAACCAACTTGACCCAATCAAGGTCAGGTTAACTAATCTTGTTTGATTCACCAAGAGCGGCCTGATGAACCAACTTGACCTGATTCATGAAACACCACGCCCAACGACAAGGGCAGAATAGACATCCTTTTCCACTGTGAATGGAAAATTCACCAAAATAGGCTGTATGCTACACAGTAAATCAAGTCTCAACAAATTTCAGAAGACTGGAGTGACACTGAGCATGTTCTCTGAAAAAAACAGTGAAAAACACATGAGAATTAAGAGGACCAGGAAATCCCTACTCCTCAGAAATGCAGCAATATTCTTCTACATGACTCATGCGCCAAAGGAATCATCACAATAAAATGTATAAAATGTTTTGGACTGAATGGTAATAAAAATATAATATACTAATACTTGTGGATTTTGCTTAGGGGGGAAACTGTAGCCTCAAATACTTATATTAAAAAAGAAGAGTTATTGAAAATTCGTTAACTAAGGTTCAACTGCAAGAAGCCCAAGAAAGAACAGCAAGTTCAACGAGAAGGCAGAAGTAGCTAAATTATACATGTAAGAGCAGAAATCAATGAAAAGAAGCCAAAATCAATACACTAGGGAAAATCAATAAACCTAAAAGAAAATCAACAAACAAAAGTTGGTACTTTGAAAAGTGAATAAAAAATGGTTTTTAAAAAAGGTACACAGAAAAGGTAAACATTGGCAGGGGCAATAATGGAGACCAAGGAAGTGCTGGAACATGGAATGGGGTCCAGGGGGTCAGCTGATGGAGACAAGGGCACACGGACGGACGAAGCAGCGAAACTGTGTATTGTCCAGCATCCGGCGGTTCTTTCCCTCAGAACCACAAGGTGGCGCCAAACCTCCAGCCTTTCCTCCAACTGCTCCCCGCGCCGGGACCTGTGTTCCTGGCGGCCTCCATGCTTCCAAAAGCCTAACTAACACTCCTGCATCCACTTTTTCCAGCAAAATGCAGAGCTTCCTTCCTTCAGTACCTTACTTTCGAATTAAAATTCAGATCTAATTGGTGGAGTCTGCACCCTAGCTGCAATTCTTGTTATCTTTAGTTATTTTTTTTTTATCCCTATTAAATAGTAGTTCTACACCTTACCATTTAGCAATTCATCATATTAAGTTATCCCTGTTCAGATTACAGGTTCGGTTTCTGTTCCCTGCGGAGAGAGATGCTGACTGGTACACTTTTTTAACATCATGACTAGGCAGCACGTGTCTGATTTTGAACTGGGCAGTCTGCTGTTTAACCTTTCTGTCTAGTGTAGACTGTAACAGAACTATAAACGTTATTTTTAAAAGATTACATAAGATTATTATAGGTTATAATGGGACCCAAATGCACAAAATTATGCAACTGAATGTAAAATATAAGTCAAATATTTTGCCTCTCATAATTTTTATAATTTGGGATACACATTTTTATCAAATGATTCAATGTGTTCCTTCCCTATGACTCTAAATTTTACAAATGGACACACTTCCTCTTTATTGTGCTCCATTCTCCTTTTCCTGACAAACGTATTGGCTAAAATTTTAAGATCTCAAGTGACATTGCCTCCATTAAAATTCTATCTCTGCAGCAGTTTGCATTTTGTTGAGTAAAAACACATTCCAGGACAAACTCAGGCACAAAAGACAGTACTGTCCATGATTCCGTTTATCTGAAGTCCAAGAACAGGTTAATCCCGTCAGAAAGTACAAAGCGGGGGCGCCTGGGTGGCGCAGTCGGTTAAGCGTCGGACTTCAGCCAGGTCACGATCTCGCGGTCCGGGAGTTCGAGCCCCGCGTCGGGCTCTGGGCTGATGGCTCAGAGCCTGGAGCCTGTTTCCGATTCTGTGTCTCCCTCTCTCTCTGCCCCTCCCCCGTTCATGCTCTGTCTCTCTCTGTCGCAAAAAAAAATAAATAAACGTTGAAAAAAAAAAAAAAAAAGAAAGTACAAAGGGGCCATAGCTGGTGTTACATGTCAACTTAACTAGGCTAGAGTCCTCATCTACCAAACACTAAGTGTTGCTGTAATGTGATTAACATCTACAGTCAGTTGACTTTAAATAAATGAGTATATCCTCCAAAATCTGGGTGGGCCTTAAAACAGAACTGAGGTTTTCCGAGGAAGAAGAAATTCCACCTGCGACCTGGAGCATGAGCTCCTGCGGGAGAGTCCAGCCTGCCCTTTCTGACAGGGAGTTCAGATTTACAAGCACCGCCCCCCCCCATTTCCTTGCTACATAGAGAGCTCGAGATGCAGACAGATAGACATGGGTCTATCATCTAGCTGTCTAGATATGTGTCTATGTCCCTATGTCCCTATGTCCCTATCTATCTATTTATGTATGCCTGTGAATGTGTCCTCTCAAAATCCGAATGTTAAAACCCTAGCCCCAATGCGATGTATCAGGAGGTGGGGCCTCTGGGAGGTAATTAGGGTTAGATGAGGTCCTAGGTCTCCACCTTCAAGAATGAGATTAGTGCCTTTAGAAGAGTCACCAGAGAGCTTGCTTGCTCTCTCTAGGGTGAGTGGAGTGCACAGTGACGGGCAGGCATCTATGAAAGAGGAAGCTGCTGTCGCTAGATACCAAATGTTCCAGTGCCTTGACCTTGGACTCCCCAGCTTTCAGAACGGTGAAAAATAAGTGTTTGTTTTGTAAACCACCCAGTCTATGGTATCTTTGTTATAGCGGCCCAAGCTAATCCTCTAGTATAAATATACATGTAAATATATATAAATATATATATATGTATGTGTATATATATATATATATATACACATACATATATATATATATATATATAATATCTAGAATGACAGAAATGTTCTATATCTTCATTTGGGCAGTGGTTACAAAGATTATATTACAATACTATTGTTATATTACAAAGATTGTAAAAGTTTTCAGAATTTGGTTTTACCATCTGTGTGGGGGAAAAATAAATACACCCCCTACCACTTACCATTCCCCAAAATTAATTTTATAAGGACACATTTCATCCAAGTAGGAAATCTAAAATTATGAAATTTTTACAAGGAAATTTTGGGGAATATCTTCATATTATATATAACACACACACACGCATTCCCTCTCCAAAAATCAAACAGAGAGAAAACTGGCCCTTTTTTCTCTTAAGGCCTTACCTATTAAAGGCCTTGAATCCAAATGAAGATATATATAATATATATTATATAAATTATATATAACATTAATTTATATAAAAATATATATTATATAATCATTCACTCCTACACCTGTAAAGAAAACAACCTGATATTTGAACAGACCTTCACAAAGGAAAATATACAAATAGTTAATTAATAGAGACCCGATCTCAATACGATTAGTTATCAGGGAAACACAAAACCACAGTGAAAAGGAGCCAATACGCAACACTCCAAGGGCTAAAAATTAAAAGGACTAAAGACACCAAATATCAGAGAGGATGTGAAGCAGCTATAGAACTTTCCCACCTTGTTGTTAGAGCATAAAATGGCACAGTCACCCTGCTTTCTTATAAAAGTACATGTGCACCTGTTCTATAATCCAACAAGACTAGTCCTCAGTATTTACGGTGATAAATAAAACATATGCCCAAACAGAGAGCTTCTACCACAAAGTTCCTGACTATTTTATCCATAACAGCTCCAAACCGGAAACAACTCAAATATCCATCAAGAGTAGAATGCGTCAGTATGCAAATATAATATTTTTGTGTGATAGAATATTACCTCACAGTAAAAGGAAGGAACTACTGATAAATGCAATAACATTGGTAAGCCTTTAAAAACATCATGGTATGCAGGAAAAATTAGACACAAAAGTACATGAATTATAAGCCCCTTCCCATCACTGAATTGTCTCTGTATTTTTGTCAAGAAACAACTAGGGTATAAATGTGGATCTATCTCTGAGCTCCATTCTGTTCCTATGGTCTCTATGTCTATTCTTTAGACAATAATACCACACTTTCATGACTACTATATATTTCCAGTAGTCGTGGGATCAAGGAACATGATCCTCCAACCTTGTTCTTTTTAAGAGTATTTTGGTTTCCTCAGTCTTCCAGAATTGCATTTTTAACTACTCTAAGTTTTCATTATCTTTTACTTAAAATTGAAATAGTAATCCCTGTTTTGTAATAAATCAGTGAATTTTAAGTCACCTAGCACAGAAGTATCAGTACCAATTAAATGTTAATTTCCCTTTTTCTCCTCTTCTTTCCTTCCATCTCTGAAAACCTAACAGACTTTATATATGAGAAAAACCGCCTTTCCTTTTGTGTCATGAGTTATAGTTAAATCCAAGAAAAAAAAAGAACCAAAATAAGCCGAAGAAGGATATTTTGCTATAAATTTTTACTGTTTCCCCCTACTTGTTTAGAAGGTCTTTATGATTACAGGATTCCACGATTCCATGATTCAGATCACCAGTTTCCTTTTTTTTTTTTTTTTTTTTTTGGAGAGAGAGAGGGAGCACGACAGCAGGGAAGGGGCAGAGGGAGAGGGAGAGAGGGAAACCCAGCAGGCTCCACGCCCAGCACTGAGGCTGCTCAGGGCTGGATCTCACACCCTGAGGTCATGACTTGCGCTGAAATCCAGAGGTGGACACTTAACCGACTGAACCACCTGGACGCCCCGATCACCAGTTTCTTATTTGCCAGACTTTGTGGTCAAATTCAAAGTGGCTCGTCCCATCCCTTTGCCGTCTTGCAGTGCTAGCTAACTCCAAATGCCACGGGGGAAGTAGGGTTCCCCAAAGCGCTTAAGATCCAGCCCGCCTAGCGGCTGCTTTACAGACACGTCTGGGCCTCGGGTCAGACCTCTGTATTGGTGTGGATGCACCCGTGCCCAAGGGCGTCTGCGCGCAGCCAGAGTGAGAGGCCCCACGCCGGGGCTGCCTGACGTTATTAAGACAAGTCATGGAAAACGGAGGAGGAGATGATGCTCCTTCGCCCTCAATTCAGCTTTGGGAACAGGCTGCACCACACCTCATCTGCCTCACACCCACATGGACTCTCTGAAGCCGGCATAAACATCAGACGGACCAAGGGCCGCATCCATGCCCTCCGTTCCCCCAGCTCTGAGGGGCCCCCCTGTCACTTCCATCTGCTGAGGCCACAACGGCCGTCGCCACCAATGGTCGCTCTCTGGTGGCGATGGCTCCTGGGCTCTGCTTCCGCATCGTGCGTGGAGCCCTGCCTCTGACGCCGTCCTGAACACGGGGACTGGTTCGCATTCACCGTGTGTCAGCCACGCGCTCACCCCCGAGAAAACACGTGGCAGGTAAATCCATCGTTAGCCTCAACCCTCGAGTAAGGGACGCCGTCATCGATCTACATTTAGCAATGTCAGAGAAACAAAGTAGGAAGGATCTTCAGCCCATCAACTTTCCAATGTCAGGACGTGTCAGGGGTTGAATTATGTTCCCCTCCCAAATTCAGGCGCTGATACACCAAGCCCTGGGACCTCAGATTAAGACCTTATTTGGAAATAGGGCCAATACAGATGTAACTAGTTAGGTGAAGATGCGATCAACACTGGAACAGGAGGGGCCCCTCACCCAAAATGCCTGATGTCCTTTTATTTGTTTTTTTAAATGTTCATTTTATTTTTGAGAGAGAGAGAGAGAGAGAGTGGGGGAGGGGCAGAGAGAGAGAGGGAGACACAGAATCTGAAACAGGCTCCCGGCTCTGAGCTGTCAGCACAGAGCCCGACGTGGGGCTCGAACTCACGGACCGTGAGATCATGACCCGAGCCGAAGTCGGACGCTTAACCGACTGAGCCACCCAGGTGCCCCAACGTGTATTCATTCTTGAGAGAGAAAGAGAGAGAGAGAGACAGAGTGCAAGTGGGGGAGGGGCAGAGAGAGAGGGAGACACAGAATCGGAAGCAGGCTCCAGGCTCCGAGCTGTCAGCACAGAGCCTGACGCGGGGCTCGAACTCACGAACTGTGAGATCATGACCGGAGCTGAAATTGGACGCTTTGACCGACGGAGCCACTCAGGCACCCCTGAAGTCCTTCTAAAAGAGGAAATTTGGATGCAAACATGCTCACAGGGAAAATGCCACGGGAGGAAGGAGGCAGAGATCCGGACGAGACGTCCGCAGCCAGACCACCAGCAAACCACCAGAAGCTAAGAGAGAGGCCAGGGTCAGGCACCCTCAGAGCCTTCAGAAGGAGCCAACCCTACTGATGCACTGACCTGGGACCTCTAGCCCCCAGCAGTGGGAGACAATACATTTCTGCTGTTCAGGCCACTGAGCTTGCGAAACTCTGTTACAGAAGCCCTGAGACACTAACATGGCACTCAGTCAACACAGACCTTTTGCACCCTCACTTTTACAGCTGTAGGCCTTTCGTACGATGGCTCTCCAATCTGTAAGAATGACTCATTTGTTCCTTAGGCTGCACTTACTAAGGAGATCAATTGGTAACTTTTTTTTTCTTTTAGCAACAAGGGTTAAGCAAATATAGTTTGATCTTCCCACACAGCGTCCTTTCAAAGTTTTCGAACCTGGTAAACTCCTACTTACCGTTCAAGTCTTTCAACTAAAATTCACTGTAGCTACATGTAATAGAGACCCCCAAATAAGAGTGATTTATACAAAAGTAAGTTTTCTCTCATAGGTAAGTCTGAATGTAGGTAATCCATGAGATCCTCATAGCCTAGGCTCCTTCTACCCCATACGCTACCATCCCTAGGGCACCCCTCATTACTCAGGATGGCAGTCAGGGCTCCAGCCATTGGATCTGCATTCCAGGGAGCAGAATGGAAAAAAGAATCAAGAAGAAGAGGGCTCACTGCATAAAGCTTCTCTCTTCTAAGGAAGGATTCTACCAGCTATCACGTGATGTTGTAGCTCACATCCAATTAACTCGAATTAGTCACTTGGCCACCTTTAGTCACATGGTCACACCCCTGGCACACAATGGGAACTGGAAAATGTCATTTCACCTCTTTTCTCAGCCCCCATGCTCCTAGCTAAAATCAGACATGTCATTACTGTGGAAGAAGAAAACAATGAATAGTGGGGGAAGCTACTGCTCTTAGCCACGTCTGGTTAAGAAGATTTATCTAGCAAAATCACTTTATTTCTTTATATCTTTATTTATTTACTTATTTATAATGTTTAATTTATTTTGAGAGAGAGAAAGAGAGGGAGAGAGGGAGCAAGCATGAGTGGGGGAGAAGGGCAGAGGGAGAGAGAGAGAGAATCCCAAGACACAGGGCTCGATCTCATGACCCTGATCAGGACCTAGCTAGTCTAGGGGCACCTGGGTGGCTCAGTTGGTTAAGTGCCGGACTTTTGGTTTTGACTCCGGTCATGATCTCACGGTTTGTGAGTCTGAGCTCCGCTGTCAGTGCAGAGCCTGCTTGGGATTCTCTGTCTCTCCCTCTCTCTCTGCCCCTCCCCTGCTTATGCTCTCTCTCTCTCTCTCAAAATAAATAAATAAATAAATAAATAAATAAATAAATAAATAAAAAGAGTCAGACACTTAACTGACTGACCACCCAGGAGCCCCTCTAGCAAAATTATTTTCATGTCATCTGACATCAGTAATACCTTATGCCCTCTCCCCTCACACGTGTATTATGCTAACACCCAGAGCCCCCACATTTCAGGGGCCTGCCATAATGGACGTTCGTGGCTCATCCACATGACAGATGTTCCTGTTTTATCGGGGAGGCAGTTTTCCCCCCCAGTGCAGTGTGCAGACAAAGATTTCTCCAATTTGGCCAGAATTCATCCCGCAGAAGAGGGAGGAGGACACGGGGCAGGCATGGCTGCACCTTCCGGTCGTGGCCCAGACGCAATCCACATCACCCCTGTCATATTCCTCAGGTTTCGCTTCAGTCATTTGGCCACATCCAGTGCCTGCTCCTTGGGCAGAAGGGACAACTAATGTTTCCGAACAGTGGGCTGCATCTCTCTTGGAGGAAACGTTAGCACACAGGAGTCATCTCTCCAGGCAACGTCGCTGGAGTCTTAACAGGGAAGGCAGTAGCCTCGCCTCCCCGGGGAAAACTGGAAATACGCTGGAAGGAGGGATGGCAGCGGGCACTTGGATGGCTGAAAAAGAACGTTAGCGTCACTCTAAAATGGGCTCTTGCAGTTGTGACAATAAAGTAACTTAATCTTGCTTCCGTGAGAGAGGGAGAAGAGATTGACGTTTCTTGAACATTTCTTTGAGTAGGAAAAATTCACCAACCAGTCATGCAGGTTTTTTTCCTCTAAGGAATGTGTCCGTTTGGTTCAAATTTCCAAATTCGCTGACGTAAAATTACAGAAAAGTACAGCAGCTGCGGTAACAGAGTTTGGTCCAGAAGCGGGGGTTCCTCCTCCCCCAGGCCGTACTGTGGGGAGCTGAGACCAGGTAGTTGAGTTGTGCTGGGTTCGAATCGCCCCGGTGGGGGCTGGCTGCCTAACGTGGGGGCCGAGGGGCTGGGGGGTTTCCTGTGTCTCACACCAAGCTCCTGCCCCTCCCGCAGCAGTGAGCTGCTGGGGCTGGATTCTCTGCAGGCTCAGGTCAACTGGGGGAGTCGAGCAGTAGAGAACCCACACGCAGGGTCATAGCTGCAGGCACCTCCTGCATCCCACGAAGTCCGTGAAGGCCCACCATCGTCTCCATGACCCATCTGGGGTTCACAGTAGCCAACACGGCGAGTAAAACGAGCACGGTAAAAAGGCCCAACCCTGTAACCCCCCAGGGCCCGAGGAAGCCACTCATCTCTCCCCCACCCCCATGGATGCGGACTGGCCTGCCGTCTACTCTGAGGGAGAGGCGGTCCCGAGGACCTACTAGTCTACTTAGCCCTTTCTTCTCTACAAACCTTCACTCCTAGGTTCCAGAGACGACGGCAAGAATTCCAGCAGTTGCTAATGTATCTATTCCGTATACTCTGGGATGGAAGAAACACGCACAGGGAGAGTCCACGGTCCCAACAAACAAGCTGTTAAATGTGGGTTAAGACTCCTTCTATCCCCAGACCTCAAAGCCCTATGCCAACTGATGGGCCGCGTGGGATGTATGATCTTTGGGAATCAGAGTATGTTCAAAACTACTATATGTAAGTCCTGAGAAAAAGCAGTATTTCCCTTTTCCCAGAGTATGGGCACACTGGTAAATGTCTGCAGCTTTGGGGACACTTGGGGAAGGTTGGTGTAAGTTTATAACCTCAGGAGCTTTCCTGATGTAATCTCAGACCGGCCCTCAGAGGCCGGGGAGAGACGGAAGAGAAAGGCAAGCCATTCCGGTAGGTGGCAATTTTAACAACAGCAAAGGGAACTTGCAGACGAGGTTTGTCTCAGGTGGCAGCAAGAAAAATGCGTCCCCTCCCCCTGCACCCACTCTCTAAATCTTAAAAGTTTATAAAAAGGCCCTGGAGCATCTGGGTGGTTGTCAGTTGAGCATCCAACTCTTGATTTTAGCTCAGGTCATGATCCCAGGGTCACGGGATGGAGCCCTGCGTTGGGGTCCGTGCTGAGCGTGGAGCCTGCTTGGGGTTCTCTCTCTCTCTCTCTCTCTCTCTCTCTCTCTGCCCCTACTCCCCACTCGCACCCAGTCTCTACCTCTCCCTTTCTAAAATAATAGAATAAAATAAAATAAAATACCCAGTCACACATTGTGCAGGTGTTTTCAACACATCACCGTCTCAACATGCTGTCCTTTGAGCAGACCCTGGAGAGGGAAAGGTAAGTGGACCCCACAGTCCAAGGATGGGGACGGGGTGAGGAGCCCCCGAGTGCCCAGGTTCAGCTCACGGGTCAGTCGGTTGTCACATCGTTTTGCTCATGTTCCCCAACAGCTGGGGAGAAGACGTTGCAGCCACCTGAGATGACTGCAGGGTCGTTACCCGAGGAGCTCCAGTCTCGCCCTCAGGCTGGGGGCTCCAGGTCCCACACTGTCTTCGGGGGCTTGGGTTAGGTGAGAGACCGTGACTTCTCACGGGAGCAACCACTGGACCTGGATCTTTTTTCCTGGCAGGCTGCCCGTCGATTCATTCTAGGCACACCTTATGAATCATCCGTCACCACATACCCCTGAGGGTCCCGTTCCGTAATTTCCATCCTTGTCCCCATGGCGTACCGTGCGAAAGCAGGTTTCCTACTCAAATATCCTGGTTAGAAGCCAAGACTTTTTCTCTCTCCCTGGAAACGAAACCAAGAAATGAGAGCCTGTGGTAGGTACGTGGACGCCCAAGGCCTCTGAGAAAGGCGCCGCCGCCCCCTTCTTCCCGGAGTTTGGTGCAGGAAAAGAGCCCTGGCCTCGTCCTTCGCCTTTTCTCGACTTTTCTCAGCAGAGATTCGGTTTCATTCAGGGCAACCAGTCACCACGCTGAAGGACTCTATCTAGTTCGTCACCTCTTGCAGCTAAGAGTGACCACGTGAAGTCTCGGCCGACTTACAGTGAGCAGAAGGATTCTGTGGGCCTCTGGGGAGGCTCACACAGCCACGCTTCCCGGAGTCCTCCTCCTTTCCTCCCTCTTGCGGTCTCAAATGCCCCAGCAAAGGTGTTCTGCTCTAGGTTCTCCCGCCTGAGGCGGCAATGCCAGTGCTGGCCACCAGGGGGCAGGCGGTGCCCGCCGTGCTCGGCAGGAGCGGGGCGCCAGAGCAGATCCGCGCGGAGGTCATTCTGGCCACTCTCCTGCCCCGGCCCGACAGGCACCTTCAATTATGGGCGTCCATCTACACAGTCCGAGCTGGTCCGAGGTGGGATGGGGCTCCTGGATCCGCTCATTTATTCATTCTGGCAACTGTGCCCAGAACATTCATCCCGGTTTAGGCCCTGCCCTCCAGGAGCTCACATGCTGGAGGGACAGATGGACAACAGCACAGAAACAAATACACGTGGGAGACAAAGGCCAAACGCTGTCTTTAAATAAAGCACGGTGCCGTGAGGCAGGGCTGGGCGCCACAGGCGATGCGGGTCTGAACAGGCCACACTGAGGTGCCGTGGATGCTGGGACCAGAATGACAGGACAAAGCCAGCCCAGCACGCGCCTCAGAACAGTGTGTGTGTTGGGTGGGGGGGTGGGGGCTCATCTGCAGCGATTCGGAGACGAAGTGACACAAGTGAGTGCGGCCAGAGACGCCACGAGCAAGGCACCACCACAGCTGGCTTGTCACTGGGAGAAGAGGAGGGGCGGGGGAGGAGGAGGGCAGGGCTGGGACCCGGGGCCTGGGGCCTGGGAGACCGCGTCAACAATGTGTCTCTGGGTGGAAAAGCTACCCCAAACACGGCGACTTGCAGCCACGGACGTGTATTACCTAACGGTTTGCGTGGACCAGGAACGCAGCTCGTCCCGGGAGCCTCTTCCCCAAGAAATCTCGGGAGGCTGGGGCTCTGGTCAGCCGAGGCTACAGCCGCCTGCACTGGGGGCGCTGGCAGGACTCGGGGTGGACCGAGGGCCTGACGCCCCTGTCAGTGTCTCTCGGTTGTGGACTGCATGAACCTCTCCTACACACCAATGCAATTTCTGTTTCTGCCTCACGAGGGACGTGACACAAGAGAGAAAGAGGGAGAAGACAGAACACAAGAAAGAGTGGGCGAAACATTACTCAAAGTCACTTCCAACTCTTGGGAGTGACGGTGCATAGCTTCGCCGCCTTCTAGGGAAAAGAGGCCACCAAGTCCAGTCCACGCTCACAGAAGGAAATCACACGAGGATGTGACCACTGTGGGGATCGCAGAGAGCCACTGAGGAGAGGAGGGGAAGGCCCCAAAAGGCTCAGTGCCTCGCCCGGAATCCCAGTAAGAAGGCAGAGCCAAGCGTGAACCCCACTGTGTCCTCACAGTTGGGACCCTGGCTGCACCCAGGTTTTCTCAGGGACTCTGGAAAAGGCTGTCGGTGGGACTGTATGTGCACGTGGACGTGGCACAGGGGGTGGGGTGAGTCCTCAGCCGCCTAGACGGGCATTTGACACCCTGTCCACACAGCACTCGGGCCAGAGGGAGCTGGGGCCACTGGGTTCACACCGAGACAGTTTCTGAATCTAATTCCTCACGGGACAACTGGGAAACCAAGGCCTACAGAGAGGCAAAACCAAGGAGAAATAAAGACTTTCCCAAATGAACTGAAACAAAGGAGTTCACTGTCATTACACCTGCCTTCCAAGAAATGATGAAAGGTGTTCTTTGAGTGGAAAGAAAAGGATGCAAATTAACATCATAAGAACATACGGACACATGGGTAAAATTCATTGTTAAAGGTAAGTAAATAGAAGCCATACTCCTCAATATTGTAATGGTACATAATACTTATAAGTGTAGTTTAAGGTTTTGAAATGTATTATAAACGTAAGTGCAATAATTTGCCATCGGATACATAATATAAAAATATGTAAATTGTAATATCAATAACCTAAAATGTGAAGAGAGGAAGTAAAAGTGGAAAGTTTATGAATGCCATCGAAATTAAATTGCTACCAGCATAAAATAGAGCATTATATACATAAGATCTTAAGAAAGTATTATATACATGGCATTACCAAGAAGAACAAAGGTAGAGGAATTGCACTTCCTAATTCTTACATAGCTGTAATAACTGAGACACTGTGGGACTGCCATAAAAACAGATACGTAGAGACCAGTGGAACAAAAGAGAACCCAGAAATAAACCTCCTATACACAGTCAACTAATATTTGATAAGGGAGCCAAAAGCACTCCCTTGTGGAGTCTCTCCATTTAACGGCGCTGGGATAATTGGGTAGTCAGGTGCAAAAGAATGAAAGTAGCTCTCCATCTTAAGATTAACTCAAGGGGCGCCTGGGTGGCTCAGTCAGTTAAGCATCCGACATCAGCTCAGGTCATGATCTCATGGTTCGTGGGTTCAAGCCCCACATCAGGTTCTGTGCTGACAACTCAGAGCTTGGAGCCTGCTTCGGATTTTGTATCTCCCTCTCTCTCTCTGTTCCTCCCCTGCTTGTTCTCTCTCTCTCTGTCTCTCTCTCTCTCTCTCAAAAATAAAGATTTAAAAAACTCAAAAAACTAATTCAAAATGGATTAAAGACTGAAATGCAAGCTTGAAACCATAAAACTCCCAGAAAGAAAACGTAGGGAAAAAGCGTTTTGCCATGGGTTTTGGCAACAATACTTTTTATGTGACACCTGCATCACAAGCAACAAAATACAAAATAAACAAGTGGGACTACACAAACTAAAAAGTTTCTGCACAGTGAAAGAAATGATCGACAAAATGGAAAAGAAGCCTACAGAACTGGAGAAATAATTTGCAAACCACATATCTGATAAGGGATTAATAGAATATGTAAAGTGGCACCTGGGTGGCTCGGTCCAGTAAGCACCCGACTCTTGATTTCAGCTCAGGTTATGATCTCATGGTTCGTGAGATCTAGCCCTACATCGGGTTCTGTGCTGACAACATGGAGCCTGCTTGGGATTCTCTCTCTCTCTCTCTCTCTCTCTCTCTCTGCCTTCCACATTTCGTGCTCTCTCTCTCTCAAAATAAATAAACTTTTAAAAAAAGTAAAAAAAGCAAAAAAAATCAATTTAAAAATTGGCAAATATCCTGAATAAACTTTTTTTTTGCAGTTTTTTTTAATATATGAAATTTATTGTCAAATTGGTTTCCATACAACACCCAGTGCTCATCCCAAAAGGTGCCCTCCTCAATACCCATCACTCCCCTCCCCTCCCTCCCACCCCCCATCAACCCTCAGTTTGTTCTCAGTTTTTTAACAGTCTCTTATGCTTTGGCTCTCTCCCACTCTAACCTCTTTTTTTTTTTTTTTTCCTTCCCCTCCCCCATGGGTTTCTGTTAAGTTTCTCAGGATCCACATAAGAGTGAAACCATATGGTATCTGTCTTTCTCTGTACGGCTTATTTCACTTAGCATCACACTCTCCAGTTCCATCCACGTTGCTACAAAAGGCCATATTTCATTCTTTCTCATTGCCATGTAGTACTCCATTGTGCATATAAACCACAATTTCTTTATCCATTCATCAGTTGATGGACATTTAGGCTCTTTCCATCATTTGGCTATTGTTGAGAGTGCTGCTATAAACATTGGGGTACAAGTGCCCCTATGCATCAGTACTCCTGTATCCCTTGGATAAATTCCTAGCAGTGCTATTGCTGGGTCATAGGGTAGGTCTATTTTTAATTTTCTGAGGAACCTCCACACTGCTGTCCAGAGCGGCTGCACCAATTTGCCTGAATAAACATTTCTACAAAGAAGATATTGATACAGCTAACAGGTATATAAGAAGTTGCTCAACGTCACTAATTATTAGGGAAATGCAAATCAAAATCACAATCTGTTAGAATGGCTACCATAAAGGGGCTCAGTCGGTTAAGCATCTGACTTTGGCTCAGGTCATGATCCCACAGTTTGTGGGTTCAAGCCCCGCATCAGGTTCTGTGCTGACAACTCAGAGCCTGGAGCCTGATTCGGATTCTGTGTCTCCCTCTCTCTCTGCCCCTCCCCTCCTGTCTCTCTCTCTCTCTCTCTCTCTCTCTCTCTCATTCAAATAAACATTGAAAATTTTTTAAATAAGTAAATGCACTACAGAAGAGCAACCATCCCCATCCCCAGGAATAACACTGGCTTCCACATAATACTCCCATAACCATGTCTATTGTGTGTTTTTAAATAATTTTTTTTAATGTTTATTCATTTTTGAGAGCAAGAGACACAGAATCTGAAGCAGACTCCACGCTCTGAGCTGTCAGCCCAGAGCCCGACACAGGGCTCAAACCCACGAACCGTGAAATCATGACCTGAGCCCATGTCGGACGCTTAACCGACTGAGCCACCCAGGCACCCCTATTGTGTGTTTTTAAACGCTGATAAATGTTTTACAGAATATCTACAGCATTCGTTCCCCGTAAGAACTCTTGTAAAGGTAGCTTGCCGGGAGCACTGTTTCGTGTGCCAGGCTCAGCCTGTTGATTACCAGTGTGGCTGGACTGGCCTCTGTGGCTCTTAGTATGATTGCAAGATGCCCTCAGCAGTAACCATCAGGAAACTTTGAAACAAAAACAAAAACAAAAACCAGGCTTATCACTTACAAGTCCTGGACATGACATGCATACCTGAAGCCACACTTGAAGGTTGCAGGTGGGGAGAAGGGGAGCTAGAGTTCTACTTTTCTTGGAGTTGAGAGTGGGGGCCTTTTTATTGGTAGGCTTTTTATTGGTAAATTTTGAACATACGACTGTCGAATTTAAAGCATTTGAAGACAGGGGGCGCCTGGGTGGCTCAGTTGGTTAAGTGTCCAACTCCCGGTTTGGCTCTCAGGTCATGATGTCGCCATTTCGTGGGATTGAGCCCTGTGTTGGGCTCTGTGCTGGCAGCACTGAGCCTGCTTGGGATTCTCTCTCTTTGCCTCTCTCTCTCTGCCCCTACCCCACTCGTGCTCTGTCTCTCAAAATAAACAAACATTAAAAAAATTAAAAATAAATAAAAATGTAAAAAGTAAAGAAAAATCAAGACTGGGAAGAGAAAGAACAAGTAGCCCAAAGGGTCAGTTACCAAACCTACCAAGATCTCCAAAACAAAGGAGCCTCAGGGGTGGGGTGCAGGCCAGCTCTTTACGTATTTACTTAAAGAGCAGCTGTGAAGTGGGCCCTCAGCAATCAGACTTAAGTCATGCGCTTGCATTATGAAAAAGAGAAAACCCAACTGTCAGGGCTCATGCCATAAGCACTCCAATACCCACCTTTATTGCATGTGATTTTAAACGCTTCTCTACGTTCAATACAAAAGATATCACATCCATGTCCTGAAATAACTCTTCTCAAAGTAGAATGCAAGTAGCACTCTTCGAGCCATTGCTATTACATTTGGTTTTAAATTCTCCTCCAAATGCCTTGCAAAATGGACATCACACCCCTGCTCTGAAATAACAACCCTCTCAACGATGGACTCATGTATCATTGTGATGACCATCTTACTACATGTCTGGGGTTTTTTTTATTTTTTTTTTTAACGTTTTATTTATTTTTGAGACAGAGAGAGACAGAGCATGAACAGGGGAGGGGCAGAGAGAGAGGGAGACACAGAATCGGAAGCAGGCTCCAGGCTCTGAGCCATCAGCCCAGAGCCCGACGCGGGGCTCGAACTCACGGACTGTGAGATCGTGACCTGAGCTGAAGTCGGACGCTTAACCGACTGAGCCACCCAGGCGCTCCCTACTACATGTCTGTTTAAACACTTCTGCATATAATTTACAGAATGGCTAACATATCAATTTCCTAATACAACACCATACTCCAAGTCACATTATACATAGCACTCTTACACCCATTTTTATCACATGTGTTTCAAACACTTCTCTAAATGCATACTGAAAGGCTATCACTTCCATTCCTTGAAACAACATCCTTCTCAAACTAATATACACCCAGCAGTATAAACATTTTTATTACTTTTTAAAAATTCTCTTAACCTGTTAACAGATACAGCTATCACACCTGTTCCCTAACACTCTTGTTAGTGCAGGTTACCTGTGCCCTAATAGAACCACAATAATTATATAAGTTTTAGGTCCTTCTCTAAATGCATTCCAGAATGTCTACCACAATCTTTCCATTAAATGACACTCCTCTGTGGTAGAATACAGATTCTACTTTTTTTTTTTTTTTTAATTTTTTTTTTCAACGTTTATTTATTTTTGGGACAGAGAGAGACAGAGCATGAACGGGGGAGGGTCAGAGAGAGAGGGAGACACAGAATCGGAAACAGGCTCCAGGCTCTGAGCCATCAGCCCAGAGCCTGACGCGGGGCTCGAACTCACGGACCGCGAGATCGTGACCTGGCTGAAGTCGGACGCTTAACCGACTGCGCCACCCAGGCGCCCCCAGATTCTACTTTTATAGACATCTTTACTTCAAGTGTTTTTGCCTGGATTTTATTGATATAATTGATGCACAGTACGGTGTAAGTTCAAGGTGTGCAGCACAACTTGACATATGTATTATGGAATGATTATCATAGTAAGTTTACTTAACATCCATCATCTCAAGTAGATACAAAAAATTTTTTTCCATGTGATGGGAAATCTTAGGATCTACTCTCTTAACAATTTTCATATCTACCATAGAACAAAGCTAATTACAGTCATAATGTTGTACATTACATACCCAGTATTTATTTACATTATAACTTAAAGGTTATACATTTTGATCACCTCCATCCAATTCTCGCATCCCCCACCTACCACCTCAGGTAACCACATACCTGAATTCTTTTGCTAGGAGTCTGTTTTTTGTTTTTGTTTCTTTGCTGGTTTTTAAATTCCACATTTAAGTGAGATCACACAGCGTTTGTCTTTCTCTGTCTCACTTATTTCACTTAGCATAATGCCTTCAAAGTCCATCTATGTTGTCACAAATGGCAGGGTTTCCTTCTTTTTGTGGATGAGTATTCCACTGTGTGTGTACCACACCTCTTTCCCTTCATCTGTTGGTAAACACTTCAGTTATTTCCATGTCTTAGCTATTGTAGATAATGCTGGAATGGACAAGGGGATGGAGATGTCTCTTCGGCATTTTGTTTCCTTCAGATGTATTCCCAGAAGAGGAATAACCTGATCATACGGTAGTTGCATTTTTAATCTTTTGAGAAGACTTCATACTATTTTCCACAGTGGCTGCACCAGGTTACAATCCCACAAGGAATACAAGTTTCCCTTTTCTCAACACCCTTGTTCATGTCCATCACTCTAATAGACCATCACTCTAACGAGCAAAAGATTCTTCATTGTGGTTCTCATTTGCATCTCTTTAGTGATTGGTGATGTTGAGCACCTTTCCACGTACCTGTTAGCCATTTGAATATCTTCTTTGGAAAATGTTCAGATCTTTTTCCATTTTTAAATAAAATTGGTTTTTTTTCTGTTGAGTTGCATGAGTTCTTTATATCTTCCAGATATTAACCCTCCATCAAATATATGGTTTACAGATTTTTCCCCCATTCCATAGATTGTTTTTTTCCTTTTGTCGATCATTTCTTTTGCTGTACGGAGCTTTTAATTTCAAGACAGTCCTACTCGTTGGGACCCCTGGGTGGCTCAGTCGGTTAGGTTTCCAACTTTGGCTCAGATCATGATCTCATGGTTGGTGGGTTTGAGCCCCACATTGGGCTCTGTGCTGACAGCTCAGAGCCTGGAGCTTGCTTCAGATTGTCTCCCTCTCTCTCTGCCCCTCCCCCACTCATGCTTTGTTTCTGTCTCTCAAAAATAAACATTAAAAAAAAGACATCTAAATCTTTAATCCATTTTGAGTTCATTTTTATGGGGGAGTAATATAGGGGTCAAGTTTCATTCTTTCACTTGTGAATGTCCAATTTTCCCAGCACCATTTATTGAAGAGATGGTCTTTTCTCCATTGAGCATTCTTGGTTGTTTTGTCAAATATTAGTTGACTGTATATGCATGGGTTTATTTCTGGGCTCTCAATTTATTTCTATTGATCTATTTGTCTGTTTTATGCCAGTACCATACTGTTTTGACCACCTTAGCTTTATAACATAGTTTAAAACCAGGAAGTGTGAACCTCTCACAGGATTGCTCTTGCTGTTCAGGGTCTTTAAGTTGTTCCATATAAATTTAGGATAATTTTTTTTTGCTACTTCTGTAAAAAATTCCACTGGAATCTTTAAAAAAAATTACTTAATGTTTTATTTATTTGGGGGGGGGGAGAGAACATGAGTGGGGGGAGGGGCAGCAAGAGAGGGAGGCACAGAATCTAAAGCAGGATCCAGGCTCCGAGCTGTTAGCAAAGAGTCCAACACAGGAGACTTAACTCACGAATGGTGAGATCATGACCTGAGCCAAAGTCTGACACTTAACCAACTGAACCACCCAGGTGCCCCATCCACTGGAATCTTGATAGGAATTGCGCTGGATTTATAGATGGCTTTGGTTGGTATAGAGATTTCAAAAATATTAATTCTTATATCCATGAATATGGAATGTCGTTCCATTTATTTGTGTTTTCTTCAATTTCCTTCATCAATATCCTGTAGTTTTCAGTGAAGAGATCTCTCATCTCTTTGGTTAAATTTATTCCTAAGTATTTTCCTGTTCTTGATGATATCATGAACAGAATTTTATTTTTGAAAATTTATTGTTAGTGTATGAAAATGCTGCTAATTTTGTGTCCTGCAACTTTCCTGAAATCATAGCTCTAACAATATTTTGGTGGCGTCTCTATGATTTTCTCTATATAAAAATCATGTCATCTGCAAATATAGACAATTTTACCTCTTCCAATCCTACTGTGATACCTTTTATTTCTTTTCCTTGCCTAACCGCTCTTCCAGGACTATGTTGAATATGAATGGTGACAGGGGACACCCCTGTCTGATCATAAGTGAAAGCTTTCAGACTTTCACCAAGTATGATATTAGCTGTGGGCTTGTCATACACAGTTTTTACTATGTTGAGATATGTTCCTTCCATAATTAATTTGTCATGAGTTTTTATCATGAACAGATGTTGAATTTTGTCAAATGCATCTACTGAGGTGCCTTATTGATTTATGACATTGCTAAACATCTCACATATGAAAATGTAGAACGATGGCTGAAAGAACGGAGAGATCATGCTGATAGTAACATTGTTATCATGCTTGTAGGCAATAAGAGT
The DNA here is from genome assembly GCF_018350155.1 of Leopardus geoffroyi. Classification (NCBI taxonomy): domain Eukaryota; kingdom Metazoa; phylum Chordata; class Mammalia; order Carnivora; family Felidae; genus Leopardus; species Leopardus geoffroyi. Next base: position 9,223,753 of record NC_059334.1, on the reverse strand, counting down.
GATTTGCGTCATCTCAGGGCAGTACCTACAGAGGAAGCAAGAGCTTTTGCAGAAAAGAATGGTTTGTCATTCATTGAGACTTCTGCTCTAGACTCTACAAATGTAGAAGCTGTTCTTCAGACAATTCTGACAGATCTACTGCATTGTTTCCCAGAAAGCAAATGTCAGACAGACATGAAAATGACATGTCTCCAAGCAACAATGTGGTTCCTATTCATGTTCCGCCAACCACTGAAAACAAGCCAAAGATGCAGTGCTGTCAGAACATATAAGGTGTTTCTCTTCTTGCCTAGAAGGCTGTGTCCATTTCCCAGGTCTGAGATTTAAATATATTTGTAATTCTTGTGGTCGCTTTGCGTTTTATTACTTCCTCCTACTTATGAATTTTTCATGTCTTAAGTCTTTTGATTTTAGCTTTATAAAATCATCCACTTGCCCCAAATGACTGCAGGTTTTCATGCCATGGCTTCACTAGCCTTACTTTAATAAAATGAATGTTTGGATTCATAAAAAAAAAAAAAATTCATCTACTGAATTTTTCTGCATCTACTGAGACAATCATATGATTTTTTTTAATGTGTTGTATCACCTTTATTGATTTGCATATATTGAACCATCCTTGCATCCCAGGGATAAATCCCACTTGAATACGGTAAAAGATCCTTTTAATGTGCTCCTGAATTAGGCTTGTTGGTATTTTATTGAGAATTTTTGCATCTATACTCATCAGAAATATTGGCCTATAGTTTTTTTGTTGTTGTTATAGTGTCCTTTTCTGGCTTTGGTTTCAGGGTAACGCTGGCCTCATAGAATGAATCAGGAAGTATTCCTTCCTCTTCTGTTTTTTGGAATAGTTTGAGAAGGGAAAGTATTGCTACATTCCAATATGTTGTGGTATGTTGTCTTTCCATTTTCATTTGTCTCAAGATACTATTTTACCCATTTATTATTTGATACACTGGTTTTTGAGGGAGTGTTGTTTAATTTCCATGTGTTTGTGAGTTTTTCAGTTATCCTCCCATTACTGATTTTTTAATTTCATACCATTGTGGTCAACGAAGATACTTGGTATGACTTCAGTCTTCTTGAATTTGCTGACTTGTTTTGTGGACATATGGTCTCCTGTATAAAGTGTTCCATGCATGCTTGAGAAGAATGTGTATCTGATGTTCTGTGTATATGTCCATTAGGTCCTTTTGGCCTACAGTGCTGCTCAAACCCGTTATTTCCTGGTTGATTCTCTGTCTGAATGATGTATCCTTTTTGAAAGAGGGGTATTAAAGTCCCCAAATATTGCATTGCTGTTTATTTTTCCTTTTAGCTCTGCTACTTTTACCTTATATATTTAGTTGCTTTAATGATGGGTGCATAAATATATACAAACCGTTGTATCTTCTTGATGGATTGACACTTTTACTGTCATATAATGAACTTTTCTTTTACTATTTTTAGTTTAAAGTCAATTTTGTCTGACATAAGGATAGCTACCCCTGCTATTTTTGGTTACCATTTGCATGAAATATTTTTTCCATTCTTTCACTCTCAGTCAGTATGCAACTTAATGCTAGAGTCTCTTGTAGGCAGCCTATCATGGGATTTTATTGTTTTATCCATTCAACCTTTCTAGGTCTTTGAAGACTATAATCTCTTTACTTTAAAGTAATTATTGACAGATAAGGACTTACAATTGGCATTTTGTTATTTTCTTTTTTGTAGCTCCATTGTTCCTTGCTTCTTATCCATTTGTGTTTTAATGCCTTTTGGTGAGTATGCTTTGACTTCTTTACCATGTTCTTTTGCATAGATGCTATAGGTTTTTCCCTTGTGGTTACCATGAAACTTACATAAAGTATATGAAAATTATGTCTATTTTAAACTGATAACTTAAATCCAACAGCATTCTTAAGCTTTACACTTTTATTTCTCCTCTCTCACACATTTTCATTATTGATGTTACAGTTTATATATATTGTATATTAAATAAAAGGTTATTGTATTCATGGTTATTTTTACTAAGTTTTTTTTTTTTGTTTTGTTTTTAATTTTAAACTAGTGTTGTTAGAGAATTATGCACCACCACAGAACAAGCCTAAGACCACATACATAAAGCCTCGCAGGGCTGGGAGCTGGTTCCCTTTTCCACCCAGTCAGGGGAGTTCATTTAAAGCCCCACCCACTATTGAGTGCAGAGATGCCCACCCCACCAGGTAAAAAGCCTGACCTGAGCACCTGGGAAGCTGCCTAGGGAAACAGCACTTGAGTGGAGATCATGGCCAGCAGCACTGCTTATCTGCTGAGTTGAGGACACTGGCCCACATGGCCAGGGAACTTGGGACTACAATTCTGCCAGACTAGTTCCTCAAACAAGATATGCCAGCCTTGAGGCCTGTCGCGTGGTCCTGCCTGGGCAGGGAATCTACTCCATGCTCTGCCTACACTGAATACAACCTCCATCCGTTCTCACTGTAGAACAGTTAGAATAGGCAACTCAGTAACATCCTCATGAACCCTTCACTCTCTGCCCCACCATCCTCAGACCACCACCTACCTCTGCAAGTTGCAAGACAGAACTAAGTGTCAAGTCCAGGCATAAACCACTTCAGCTGGGCAAGAAAGAAACCTTTCCTGGAAGTTTTCAGAACACTTCTGCAAACAACTCTGATGACAGCTAGAACACGGGCCAATCCCAAACAAATCTTGGAGGGGAGTGTCTTTCATGACTAGCTTAATATAATTGTTCTTTACCTCTGAACCTTTCAAGGTCAAGGTGAGAAATTACAAGTTAAGGCACTGCCATCAAGGGAAAAATGTGTTGGGTATTAAGAGTCTGTAAGAACCTATCAATTGTTTGAAAGTTAATTTAAGAAATAACAGCTTACACATACACAGTTCATATTAAATTGCCCCTATGAAGTAGCCACTACTAATGTCCCCATTTGACAGATGAGAGTCTGAGTACACAAGATGGTAATTTGTCTCAAATCTAGTAAGTGACAGGGCCAGACATCATATGAGCCTAGGCAATCTGGTAACTAATTCTACGGCCTCCCCTACACTGGGAAGAAAGGAATAAGACAAAATATGTATATACAACATCACAACACAAATGTACATGGTTTGTTACGCTTCGGCTATGCAACTCATCCCTAAGTGGATTCCTCATCTGAATGTTTCAGCTGGATATTTTCTTCATATAATGGAAAGCAATACTGTGTTGAACTCAAGTAGTACTGTTAATATCTGCTTTCTTTAATTGATATGGCTTATTTTGTGTAATCAGTATTTTCATTATACCCACTGATGGATCCTGACGCAGATAACAACTTCATAAACACAGTGTCTGAATTCTTTATTGAAGAATTAATACAAAACACTGGCCGAATCCACTTTTATATGCCAGGAAACTGAGAGAGAACATGTGTAATATATGGTAAAACTATGGAATATTACTTCACTTAACATGTTTATTGAATAGGTAAGACAGAGAAATTGGTTAGCTTTTAACATGGAGTATCTTTGTTATTTAGCACATTGAGAAGGGAACAAAATACTTTCTGTAGTAAACTCACATACATAAGCACTTACTACACAGCGATCCCTCACACACACGCTTACTGCTGTTGTCCTAATTATTCATCTTGTGTTGTGTTTTTAAATGAGATGGGGAAGCTGTTGGAGGAATCTAAGCAGAGAGTGAACAATGTCAGACTTTCTGCTTTTATTAAGGAACATTTACACTCAAACATGTATATATATATATATATGTGTGTGTGTGTGTGTGTGTGTGTGTGTGTGTAAGTATTCACAAGTAACAACATCTGTAAATTGATTACACCTACAATCAATACTGAGACAAAAAGAACACGATGAGCACCAGAGGAGCCCCCTCACATTAGGCTCTGCAAGCTGCTACCATCCAGGCAACCACGTGGATTCTAACACCATATATTAGATTTGCCAGCTTTTTGAATGAAAAACATGTATACAGCACTTAAGTCTTCTGTGTTCTTTGCATGCGTGTAATTGTGGTTCGTTCATTCCTACTGCTGTATAGCAATGAATGAACAGCACAGTTTATATATTCATTTTAGTGTTGTGGCCATGTGTGCCGTTTCTACTTCCATTGAGAATTCTAGTACTATGAATATTCTTTCAGTAAACATGTATTTCTGTTGGATATATGCCTAGAAGTAGAATTACACAGCCAAATGTACACGCATGTTTAGCTCTAGCAGAAAGAGCCTATTTTCCACAGTGTACAATTTACATTCCTACCAAACTCGTATTAGTCCCAGCTGCTTCGTATCTTCATCATCGGTTGGTCTTTTCTTTTTACCACTTTAGCCATTCTGGTGTATACTGGTAATCACATATTCATTATGATTTGCTTTTCCTTGCTGACTAATGAAATTGAGCAACTTTCCACATTTACTGGTCACTTAAATACACTCTGTGAATTATGTTCAATCTGCTGCTCACTTTTCCTTTCCTTACTGATTTGTTGGAGTTCTTTATATATGCCTTATAAGAGTCCTTGGTTTGATATATGCATTGCAATTATCTTCTCCCAGGCTGTGGCTGGCTTTTTAACTCGTTTTTTTGTTGTTGTTGTTGTTGGGTTTTTTTTGGTTTTTGTTTTTGAACAAACAGCAATTTTTAATTCTAATGTTCTCAAATTTATCTACGTTTTTTTTTTAAATTTAAACCCAGGTTAGTTACCATATAGTGTATCTATGGTTTTTGTTTTTTGTTTAAGCTGTCTTAACCAAAGCTGTGATGTTCGCCTATATTTTCTTCTAAAAGTGTTACTTTCACATCTAGATATACAATCCACACCAAACAAGTCTTTGTGTATAGTGGGTGGCTACAGTCAAAATGTTTCTTTACACACACACACACACACACACACACACACACACACACACAGAGCTGACTAACTCACCATTTATCAAAATTACCATCTTGTTACCACAATATTAAAGTGTCACCTTTGTTATATATTAAGATATTGGGGCCTGTTTCTGGACATTGTTTATCCTTGTGCCTATACCACAGTCTTGATATCCAAAATCTAAGTCCTGCAGATTTATTTTTCTATTTTGATTGTCTTAGCTATGGTCACTGCATCTGCATATACGTGTTTTTGAGACAGAGACAGAGAGAGATAGCATGAGCAGGGGAGGGGCAGAGGGACAGGGAGAGAGAATCTTAAGCAGGCTCCACACCCAGCACAGAGCGTGATGTGGGGCTTGATCTCATGACCATAGGAGATCATGACCAGAGCCCAAATCAAGAGTCAGATGCTTAACTGACTGAGCTACCGAGGTGTCCCTGAATATACATTTTAAATTCAGATTTGCTAATTTCCAATAACAAAACCTGCTGTTAGATGGTGATTGGGTTGCACTGAATGTACCACTCAGTTTTGGGGAAATGAGCCTTCAAAGTCATCAAGACAGTTAGGTATATCCTTTCATTTATTTTGATCTTTAATATCCCTTAATTTGGTGGCGGTGCAGTTTTTGGATTTCTAGAACTTACTGTTTTTGGAATACTGTAAGCTTAATAGCGATGTAACAGTATTTAAAGTGTACAACTTGACAGGGTGCCTGGGTGGCTCAGTCGGTTAAGCAGCAACTTCAGCTCAGGTCACGATCTCACAGTCTGTGAGTTTGAGGCCTGCCTTGGGCTCTGTGATGACAACTCAGAGCCTGGAGCCTGCTTCCGATGTGTCTCCCTCTCTCTCTGCCCCTCCCGTGCTTGCTCTCTTTCTCTCTCAAAAATAATAAACATTTTAAAAAATTTTTAAAGTGTACATCTTGACATAATTTGATAAATATAGCTGAAAAACCATCACAATATAGTGAACCTACCCATCACCTATAGGGATCACTGCCCCTTTACTGCCTGACGTCCACTGTCATGAAAACAGTTATTTCCTGGATTTTATCGCTTTCCTTTTTCCGTTTTTTTTTTGTTTTTTTTGTTTTTTTTTTTTAAGGCAGGTAGGTAGATCTGGTCTCTGCTACCATATCCTGGGTGGATACAACTGTCCTGCTATCACTTGTTTTCTATTTGTAGTTTTTTACACAGTGAGTTTGCTAATTCACCATTTTTAGTAACTTCTCCGTAAGTTTTTTTCACTTTTCCATGCAATGATACCACCTACCAATAATGAGTTGGCACTTCAATCTTCCAAGTTTTAGGCCTTAAACTTACTTCCTTTTTGCCTTACTGACGAGCTAGAGCCTTCAGTCATATGTGAAACAGAAGTGGTAACAAGCATTCTTGTCTCATTAATATCAGGAAGATATAGATCAATATTTATTTATTTAGTATAATATTTGCTGTATGTTGGTTTCCTTTTGTGTTTGATGAACTTTCCTTCCGTTCCTAGTTTTGTTGGTTTTTAACCATGAAAGGAAAGTTTTTATCAAATACGTTTTCTGCATCTATTGAAATAATCAAATGGCTTCACTTATTTTTTCTACTAATGTGGTAGGTTACATCAACTACCTTAAACTTGTAAATATTTATTCTGAAATGACTTCACACTTAAAAAAGTCACAAGTGCAGTACCAAAAAACTCCCATATCCCCCTCAGTCAGATTCTCCTAACCACACTGCATCTCCTCCATCAGTCCTTTGCGCTGTGTGCGCATGCGCAAGCGCGCAGGCAGGCGCACGCTCTCGCTCTCGCTCTCTCTCTCTCTCTCTCTCTCAGCCTTTGTCTAAAGCATTTAAAAATAAGCTGCAGAGGCACCTGGGTGGCTTAGTTGGTTAAGCGTCCAACTTCGGCTCAGGTCACAATCTCCTGGTCTGTGAGTTCGAGCCCCGTGTCGGGCTCTGTGCTGACAGCTCAGAGCCTGGAGGCTGCTTCGGATTCTGTGCCTCCCTCTCTCTGTCTCTGCCCCTTCCCCACTCAGTCTCTCTCTCAAAAATAAACATGAAAAAAAATTAAAGCAAGCTGCAGCCATGAGGCTCCATTACCTCTACATATTCCAGTGTGTATTTTCCCCAAAGGCACTAACCTATAGAACCACCCAGCAATCATCCACATCAGGAAACAAACATTGATAAACACGACCATCCAATCCATACACCGAATTTTGCCAACTGTTCTACCAATGTCTGGTCTTCATTTTTATTTTAAAATTATCTCCAGTCACCTCTAATCTGAAACAGCCTCTCAGTCTTTTTCGTATCTTTCACATAATAAAAAACTATAGGCTTTGCATTCACTAAAATAACCATTCATAAGATTCACCTGATGTTTCCTCCTAAATAAACACAGGTCAAGCTTTCTTTTCTTTTTTCTTTTAAGTAGACTCTACATCCAGTGGAGCCCAACACAGGGTTTAAACTCATGACCCTGAGCTCAAGACCTGAGCTGAGATCAAGAGTTGGACACCTAACTCACTAAGCTATCCAGGCATCCTACAGGTCGTGCTTTCTTGGTGAAAATACCACACAAATGATGTTGCCTCTTCTCAGTGCATCTCATCAGGGGACACATCATGCTGACCTGTCCTACTCCACCGGTGAGGTGAACTTTGATTGCCTGATCATGCCGGTGTCTGCCAGGTTTAATCACAAAATCACCCTTTCACCTCTGCAGCTGATGGGTATTTTGTGGGGAGATATCTGAAGATTATGCCAGATCCTGTTCTTCATCAAAGCTCTACTCACAGACTCTAGTCTATGCTGACAACTACCTCCTGAATCAACTGCCCCTCCAATGGTTGCCCAATGGTGTTTTTCTATGTCCATTATTCTCCCTACATTTATTAACTGGCATTCTTCTGTACAAGTCTTCCCTTCTCCTTTATGAATTTACAAATTTATCTATATCACCATACATTAATGGACTCCCATTTTATTAATGGGAATTAATAATTCTGACGCTATGTTCAAACTGTCTCAAATCTGGCCAGTGGAACCTGACCAAGGTGGTTCTTTTGACTCCATGATTATTTGAACATTTTTTTACTGTCTGACAGGTAAGATGATTCAGGTTCATCGTGTATTTCTCCCCATCTTTTACCTGAAACCAGCCATCACTCCGGAGACAGTCCCTTTTTTGTTGGAGGACAGCATTTAGACATTAGTAACCTGGTATTTGGTGTGCACACTGCTCCTGGGGTGTCATTGTGTGTAGGCCCTCTCAGCAGACAGATCCATCTCACACACACACCACACACACACACATTTCTGTGAGTTACATTCCAATCCAACACCCTAGGATTTTCTAACCTTCCCCTCTCCATTTTCATGAAAACCTTCTCTGATCTGGCTCTCATCATCCTCAGCACATTTTCTCATCTGCTCAATGTTATCGATACTTTAGCCACGATGATCATCTCTTCCAGTTGCATTCAACACGTCTGATGCAAGTGTGCACATCACCACACCTTTCTCATCCCTTGTGGCAGGCCTGTTCTGACTTCCACTCTAGGAACGGAAGGCAGAAGAGAAACACAGAAAGCACAAGGGAGAAGGGAGAATGTGAAAGGAAGAAGAACTGGCCAAATCGATTTAATTTTATTTATTTATTTATTTTTTTTTTTTTTCAATGTTTATTTTTGGGACAGAGAAAGACAGCATGAACGGGGGAGGGGCAGAGAGAGAGGGAGACACAGAATCGGAAACAGCCTCCAGGCTCTGAGCGATTAGCCCAGAGCCTGATGCGGGGCTCAAACTCACGGACCGCGAGATCGTGACCTGGCTGAAGTCGGACGCTTAACCGACTGCGCCACCCAGGCGCCCCAAATCGATTTAATTTTAAATAGTAAATTCTTTGATTCCCCTAATAAACATTACTTGGTCCATGGATATGACTGGATTTTTTTTTTAATTTAAGATTATGCACCTTAATTCATAAAATACTGGTAACTTTACTTTCCTGAAATGTCTTTTACAGGTTTTGGTATCAAGGTTGTACCATGCCCCCAAAATGAATTAGAAAAGTTCCATCTTCCATTCTCTGGAAAAGGTCATGGGAGCTTCCTATTATTTCCTTCTTAAATGTTTGGAATAACTGCAGTGAAAGCATCTGTACTCAGAGTTTTCTTTCTGGGCAGTTTTGTTTTGTTTTTTTAATATCAGGTATCATTTGTACAACTGACCTCTGGTATGACCTTACCTTTACTGATAGCACGCTGTGCTCACCAAGGGCCCATCCTACTAACAGTTCCAATCATTTTTTGGAACTGAATTCCAATCATTTTTTCTGTCCTGAATAAAATCGACTTTCGGCCTAGCTTTTCAGGCTCCTTCCCGTCCTGAGTCAATCTTCTAAAAATTTGAGAAACTAGCTACGAGGCTTAAGCCTCTAATGTTGAAGAAATTTTCACTCCAGCCTTGACTGCTGAAAGTTCTGCTGGCTTCTGGTCTCCGCCCTCTTGCTACGAGCTTCACCCTCTACCTGAGCCAAGCTCAGGACTCAGGTTCCTCTGTGCCCAAAGCTGGCAAATGCTCCCAGGGGAAACAGGTGCATTTTGCCCAGGGAACTTTCTGTGACTCACTCCTCTCCTGAATTTTACCTTTAGTCCTCTTTGCTCCTGCAGCAATAAGCTGCAATGAAACAGATGCTTTTTGTGATGTTTCTCTAGTTGTTCTCATTAGGGCACCGACCTGCTACAAGTTACTACCCAGCACTGGAATCTACTTGTGCTTTTTAATTTACTTATTTTTACTTGTGCTTTCTTAAAGCCTTATATTTAAGAATGCATTTTTAAATGTTTATTGAGAGAGACGGGGAGAGAGAGAGAGAGAGAGAGAGAGAGAGAGAGAGAGAGGCAGGCAGGCTGAGAGAGATAATCCCAAGCAGGCTCTGCGCTCTCAGCATGGTGCCTAACATGGGGCTCAAATTCCCGAACCATGAGATCACAACCCGAACCAAAATCAAGAGTTGAATGCTTAACCAAATGAGCCACCCTGGCGCTCCAAAGGATACATTTTTGTGTGTGACTATTACGTTTTTTGGAAATTGTTACATCACCTATGAAAGTATTAAGTATGTGGAGAGACAGAGTGGGGTATGACAAGTCACCCCAGCAGGGTGACACTGAGACAAACGTAAATGCCTGCCAGGAAAGAGACCACCTATGCTTCATGCACGCTCACTTCTACTGCCTCCACTAAGTTGTGCGTGCAGCAACCCACCTTTCCCCTCTGACCCCCTAGGCCAGGATGAGCCGCTCTCAACAGTCTGCCCCAGAAGCATGAACACATCCTGCTGGCAAGCTGCCCGTCCATGAGCCAACAATCCAGAACCTCTCTCTCTACCTGGGCATCCGAAGTCCTCCTGGTGGGTCCTCTTGCTAAAAATCTTCCCTTCTTCTGCAGATGCATGAGCCTCTGACTTGCTTCCAACTGCTGGTCCCAGAGTGCTGTGTTTTCACATCTAATACCTTAAACAGTGGGGAATAACAAGCCCGGCAATGGGCCAAATTGCATCTCAACAAAAATACAAAGCTATTTCTAAATGAAAACCATCCTCCACCTTAAATTGCCAGAGATCCTTCAATTCAAAATATCTGATGCATAAGCTTAGATTTTAACTTAAAGCTCCCATTTAAAATAATGTATTTTGTCTAGTAACTACTGATATCCACTGAGATGCTACACACAACTAATAAAATAGCACAATGCTTTCCTATAGCTTCCTATAATATGTGCATTTTCTATAGCCTGTGGATCAAGTATTTTCTACCCTATGAACATTAATAGAGGTTTCTAACTTGTGAGGTGTGGCTTTGGGCGATTTGCTGATAAGGTGTTCTCCACTCTGAGATTTCTGATATATTCTATGGTTCAAATTCCAGCACTAAAGTTTTCTATATTCAATAGCTTCATATTATTCTCTCCCCTCTATAAGTTCTCTGCTGTATTGTGAGAACTGACTTTAGACCTAAGATATTTTCAAAATCATTACAGCAACAGATTTTTCTCCCCTTTCGCATTCATTTTCTATAAAATTTTGACTTCACCCAGAGTGATTTCCCCCATTTATTACATTTATAGGGTTTCTCCCCAAATGTGTTCGTTGATGTACAGTGAGTTTTGACTTCACATAAAATGATTTTCCACATACATTACATTCATAGGGTTTTTCCCCTGTGTGTGTTCTATGATGTGCAATGAGTTTTGACTTTACACAGAATGATTTCCCACATTCATTACATTCATAGGGTTTCTGTCTTATGTGAGTTCTCTGATGAACAATTAGGGCTGACTTCTGACGGAAGTTTTTCCCACATTCATTACATCCAAAAGGTTTCTCCCCTGTGTGTCTTCTCTGATGTTCTGTGAAACCCGAGTAGTAGCAAAAAAATTTCCCACATTCAATACATTCATAGGGTTTCTCACCTGTGTGAGTTCTCAGATGTTTGGTAAGGGTTGACTTCTCAGAGAAGGATTTCCCACATTCATTACATTCATAAGGTTTCTCCCCTGTGTGAGTTCTTCGATGTTTAATGAGGTCTGATTTTCTAAGAAAGGCTTTCCTACATTCATAACACTCGTAGGGCTTCTCCCCTGTGTGTGTTTTCTGATGTACAGTAAGGACTGACTTGAACGAGAAGGCTTTCCCACATTCACGACATTCATACGGTTTCTCCCCTGTGTGTGTTCTTCGATGTTGAGTGAGGGTTGACTTTTCACTGAAGGATTTCCCACATTCCTGACATTCAAAAGGTTTCTCCCCTGTGTGAATTCTCTGGTGTTTAATGAGGTCTGAATTCTTGTAGAAAGTTTTCCCACATTCTTGACATTCACAAGATTTTTCCCCTGTGTGTGTTCTCTGATGTCTTGTGTGGGCTGACTTCTGGTTGAAGGTTTTTCCGCAATCACGACACTCATAAGGTTTTTCTCCTGTGCGTGTTCTCTGTTGTACACCAAAGACTAGCTTTTCACTGAAAAACGTTCTACATTCATTATATCCAATCACATTGTCAACTGAGTGGCTTCTCTGAACTGGAATGAGGTTTGACTTCTGGCTGAAAGGCTGAACACTCTGATGCTCAAAGAGAATGGATTCCTCAAAGAAATTTTCTCCACATTCATTAAATTCATACTGATTCTCTCTTGGATGTGTTCTCTGATGAGCCATGAGGGATGACATATCACAGAAGATCTTCCCATAATCAGTGTGTTCACAGGAGTTCTTTCCTGTGTAAGTTTTCTTATGTACAACAAAGAGTGAATTCTCATGGAAAGCTTTCCTACATTCACTGTATTCAAAAGGTTGCTCCAAAATTTGAATTTTCTGACGGTGAACAAAATCTTCATTAAGATGGAGGCCATTCCCATTTTTATTATATTTATAAAGTTTCTCTTCAGAATAAATTCCTTCATGCTTATCATTATGGAGCCAGTTTCTACCTTTGTTAAACTCATTGAACTTCTTTCTTGAATAATTTCTACTGCTATTAATTAATTCTGAAATATAAATAGAGTGACAAGGAAGATTAGTTGACAGGAAAATTAGGAGAAACAGAGTTAGGTTTTGGGGAGTGGGTAAGTTTAGGTCATTATCTTCTCACATCTAGATTATGACAACTGTATACACATTTCCAGTCTCATCTCTCTCTTCCATTCTACACAACAGCAACAAATCAAATTTCAAAGAACTCTAATTCAAAAGAGAACACTACTATAACCCAATCTCTAATATCTAATTCTGTTACTAGCTCTAAATCACTAGCAATAAAAACATACAACAAAATAGCAAAATCAATGAGTAGTCAAGCCAGCCTTGCCACAGGATCAGATTTACAGCTCTTTTCTGATTTATAGATATTTTCCTTTATTCCATCTGAGTTGTTCAATAGTGAACCATCAAACCCTCTTCCAATGCTTTCTGGCTTTCCCCCAACCAAATCTCACCTGATTTAACATTAGTCTTCAATCCTGCATACACACACACACACACACACACACTTCTATATCTTTGCAAAACATGAAAACCTACAATTCTAAACCTGGTCCTAAAACTGTCATTTACCTTTACTTTAATATTTTTTTGGTTATGCATGCTCACCTTTACTCCTCTGCTATCTACAATACTATATCTGTAATGATATATCATACGATACTGTACAAAACCCATAATAATACTATTGAGTCCAACAACCTAAGAACTGACAATATTTTTTACAATGGTATCACACTGAAGAGAACATATCAGTTATATCCAGATTCAGCTTAGAATCAAGCTGTCAATTTACAAATCTAGAATGAATATATTTTACTCTGGTAAGCCCAGCTGTTTGTCCCTTATAAATTGCTCATTCTCATTCATAATCTTATATTCTTTCACTCCGTTAGCTTACAGTCCAGTAACGTTTTTAAAAAGTTGCCTTCCCAAATCTCCCCATAATTTTCAGCCTCATTTGTTAAAAAAAAAAAAAAAAAAAAAGACCTAAAACATAAACAAACATTTCTCCAAAGAAAACATACGGATAGATGGTCAACAGACACATGAAAAGATGTTCAACATCACTCATCGTAGGGAAATGCAAATCAAAACCACAATGAGATATCACCTCACACCTGTCAGAATGGCTAAAATAAAAAATACATAAAACAACAGGTATTGGTGATGATGCAGAGAAAAAGGAACCCTCATGCACTGCTGGTGGGAATGCAACCTGGTACAGCCACTGCGGAAAGCAGTATGGAGATTCCTCAAAAGAGCTAAAAATAGAACTACCCTATGATCCCGCACTCACAGTACTGGGTACCTACCCAGAGAATACAAAAATACTAATTCAAAGGGATACATGCACCCCAATGTTTATAGCAGCATTATTTACAATAGCTAAGATATGAAAGCAGCCCAAGTGTCCATCGATAGATGAAAGGATAAAGAGGATGTGGTATGTGTATATATATACAACGAAATATTACTCAGCCACCAAAAAGAAAAAAATCATGCCATTTGCAACAACATGGATGGAGCTAGAGAATGTAACGGTAAGTGAAATAAGCCAGTCAGAGAAAGACAAATACTGTATGATTTCACTTGTATGTGGAATTTAAGAAACACAACAAACAAGCAAAGGGGGGAAAAAAGGGAGAGAAACCAAGAAACAGATTCTTAACTGATGGTCACCAGAGGAGAGGTGGGTGGGGGGATGGGTAAAATAGGGGATGGGGATTAAGGAGTGCACCTGTCGTGATAAGCACTGGGTGATTAAAATAAAAAGTTAAAAAAAATCTGTTTGTATAATTTACTTTACCACAAACATGAACTACACTGTGGTAACACTGTCTTTGTTAAACACTAATTTTTTTTTTCAATGTTTATTCATTTATTTTGAGAGACGGTGTGTGTGAACAGGGGAGGGACAGAGAGAAAGGGAGAGAAAGAATCCTAAGCAGGCTCTGTGACATCACCGCAGAGCCTGACAAGGGGCTCAATCCCACGAACCACTAGATGACCTAAGCCAAAATCAAGAGTTGAACACCCAATCACTGTGCCCCCCAGGCACCCCAAATACTAAATTTTTAAATATTTCATGCAGCTCTGATTTTCATTCAACTATGTTTCTGGCAGCCATAACTCTACCTATGATTTTCTTTCAACACTGAACAGATATGAAGTCAATGGTATTTAACAAACGGTTTTTATCAGAATTAACTGCACAGCTTTACCAAACACAAATTTTAGGCATCATACTGAAAGGTTTAGTGGTTTAACGTCTGTACTTTTAAAAATACTTCTGGGGCACCTGGGTGGCTCAGTCAGTTAAGCGTCTGATTTTGGCTCAGATCACGATCTCATGGTTTGTTGGGTTTGAGCCCCTGACAGTGCAGAACCTGCTTGGGATTCTCTCTCTCCCCTTTCTCTGTCCCTCTCCCACTCATGCTATCAAAATAAATAAATAAACTTAAAAAAAAAAAACTTCTGTAAAAAAAAAACAGCAAATATGGTAAAATGTCACTGAAAACTTTTTAAAAAGCATGTATAGAATAATGTATTTAATATTTATGACATTAATAATTAATGTTAGTTTATAATGAAAATAAGTATTTAAATGCTATTAACACATCCATATAAACCCCATCAAAAATGTCCTGTTCATCTAAGGGAGATGACACGGGGTTGGCTTTCACACTCCATAGTAAATTTTAAAATGAGTGTGTGCTACTTCTGATAAGAAGAAACAAGGATGATAATAGACACGATTTTTTTCAGTCTCTATGTCAGTGTACACAGAATAAATCAGAATCTAAAAAATCTTACATGCTTGATGAGCTGGCATGTAAGTTTGTAAAGAATGTGTGGTAATGGCTTTCTGCATTATTATGAAAATCTGGCTCTATGTGGCTCCACGGTCAAGCAAAATCATTAATGTGTAATACTAGATTTTTAAGGAGTGAAACCAAGATCTTTCTCTTTGGAGGATCAAAATACTGATAGGAAGAGAAGCTTCTATAAACTATAATTACCTAACTATATGACCAGGAATTAATTTCCTGATGGGCAGACATGGAACGAGAAGTATGCTGAAGTAGTCGATGAGCTTCTCTTGGCAATACAAAACATGTGATGAACACAAGAAGCCATTACTCAATGTCAGGCACTGTTTCCACACCTTGTTTCCTGTTTAGGTTTCTCACTTACAACCTCCATGTTTCCTACTTATTTTCAGCAATATCTTTTTGTTTTTCCTAGATTTTTATGTAATGTCTACACCCAACATGGGGCTTAACTTACAACCCTGCGATCAAGCATCTTCTGTTCCACCGAGTGAGCCGGCCAGGCACCCCTGCAATATCTTTTCTACCTCTGTTTTTTTTTTTTACGTTTATTTATTTTTGGGACAGAGAGAGACAGAGCATGAACGGGGGAGGGGCAGAGAGAGAGGGAGACACAGAATCGGAAACAGGCTCCAGGCTCTGAGCCATCAGCCCAGAGCCTGACGCGGGGCTCGAACTCACGGACCGCGAGATCGTGACGTGGCTGAAGTCGGACGCTTAACCGACTGCGCCACCCAGGCGCCCCTGTTTTTTTTTTTAATTGTATTTTGATTACTGCAGTGATTTTATTCTTTTTTTCAATTATTTCCTATGATATAACATAGAATTATTTCCTATGATATAATAACATAGAATTATTTCCTATAACAGTTCATAACACACCTTCCTGTGGTCTTACTATCTCCTTCAGAGTGAATTACCTGCCTCTCTTATGTTCTCGTACACCAGAAACCATGTTTCATTGTTAATTTATATTAAAAACTAGTGACAACATTCAGACATTACACGATAACATTTTCTAATTTTTTTTTTTTTCAACGTTTATTTATTTTTGGGACAGAGAGAGACAGAGCATGAACGGGGGAGGGGCAGAGAGAGAGGGAGACACAGAATCGGAAACAGGCTCCAGGCTCTGAGCCATCAGCCCAGAGCCCGACGCGGGGCTCGAACTCACGGACCGCGAGATCGTGACCTGGCTGAAGTCGGACGCTTAACCGACTGTGCCACCCAGGCGCCCCCACGATAACATTTTCAAGTGAATTGTTTTCCACCTGCCACTTGCTTGTCCTGTCTTCTCCTGTTTCTCATAATAACTTTGAATCCATCTCGTGTTATGTTTCTTAACAAGGGCACTGCATGCTCTCCTCGATCTTTACTACGGTCTCCAACCAACCGAGAGAAGTCTTTGGTTTGTTTCAAGTATCAAAGTCTTCTGCACTTTCTACCACTTCACAGATGGCCTGCATCTTTCCAACAGAGCTTGTGTGTGTGAGTCCTCATCCAGCCCCCAGTATGGAGTCCACTCCAGCCCTCTGCTTCTCACAAAGAAACTACAGAGATCTACCAGCATCCTAAAAGTCCTTCCTCCTGTTCTGTAAGATGAGGTTCGACGATCCGAGGTCACACCTTCGGACGTGGCAGCTGGGCACACACCTCCACCCCGTTTTTCCCTGCTCTTGGCAACCCTTCACTTGTTCTGTTGTTGACAGTTAAGCTTTCTGCTTGTTCTTTCAAAGTGGGGTTGACTGGCAGGTCTTAGCTCTTCCTGTTTCTAAGAAGTCAAGGTTAAAATGCCAACTTTATGTTTCTGTCTTCAAGCCTGAGGTCCTTTACTTCTCCTTGAAATTCTTCTCTGGCCTCCAGAGTATCACCTTCTCTCAAATTTACTCCATCGTCACAGACTCCCCCACCGTCCCCACTGCTCAGTCCTCATCGTCATCACTTCTAAACCTCATGGTGCCCCAGGATTCAGCCACGAGCCCACACCTCTGGTTTATTTGCACTCATGAGCAAGAAGCTCTCATACAGCTCCCACGACTGAACATCTCCACACAGCCGGCATCCACTCGTCTCTCCAGTTCTGCCCTAACAGAATGCATATTGTTACATACAGTGTGACCCCTAAAAGGCTAATAATTTTTTAAAAGACTACATAACTAGTCTAGATAAAAGACTATATAACTATAAAAAGCTAATAGAGGCAAAAGAAAGTAATAATTAAAAACCCAAAAGGAGTTGTGAAAGGAGAAATAACAGAAGAAAGAAGAAATGGTACATAAAGACACGAAATAGGACTGCAGGCTTAAGCCCAATTATACCAGTAAACATAAATGGACTGAACAGTCTAAACAAGAAATTTAAAATGTCAGACTAGATTTAACAACAACTAGAGTGTGGTAAGGCTGGCAGTAAAGGACGAAACAGAATATATCCTACAAACTCTAAAGAAAAGAAAGCTGGTGTGGCGATGTTAATACCAGAAATGGACTCGAAGGAAGAGCATCACTGCGTATACGGAGACAGGCACCACATAGTGGTTCAAGAGTCCATTAAAAGGTGAGACATAACAATCGTAAATTTCTGTCTGCCTAATAATACAGCTTCAAGAAATATCATACTTGGAGATTTTAAAACACCTTACTTAGTAACTGACAGAGCGGCTGACAAAAGACAATCAGGATACAGAACACCTGAAGACCAGAAGACCATTATAAAACACTACACGAAACAATCGTAGAACATATATCCTTCTCAAGTACAAACAGACAACATCAACAACTTTCAAGCCACTGAAATCACACAAAGAATCTTCTCTGTATTAAATCAGAACTCAAGACCTGAAGGATAACTACAAAAGAATGATTTTAGAAGCAACTCCCTTCTAAGCAACCCATGAACCGTGGATCAAAGAACTTTTAAAAGGCGGCGGTGGGGGGTGGTTTCCTAAAAGGATTTCCATGGCAGCCCTGCAGCCCCAGCTCTGCCCCAGCCAACACCCAATGCTGAATTTAGCTTCTAGGAGTAGGTGCGAATTTTGCACTAAGCAAAAAAAGGGGGAATTTTTAAAAACATCTCTGTATTGTCTTGTGGCTACTACGTCCAAAGATGTGGCAGAAAACAATTTGGTGTAAGTCCCAGAGACAGTCGTCCTTATCAAGGGAAGAAGTGTCTGTGGGTGAGGATTTAGTGTCCATGTGTAGAATCTTACAGTACTGGAGACAGAACAAGTCTGCAAGACTGATGATCTGCCTAAGGGAGGGCTGTGTGCAGAAGGAGAACAGAACTAGGGAGGGCCTGTCCAGACAGAGAGACACTTTGGGAGCTAGCTGCCTTTTGGAAAAATCATTTTGAACTTGCTAATGAGCTCTTGTTAAAATGTGATGCCTGATTTACTGGAGAGTGATAATGGGTCTCTAGCCTGTTGAACCCATTTTTGAGTGGATCAACTTGGAATCTACCACTGGCAAGGTGAAAAAGACTTTCTATTTTATTCATTTTTTTAATGTTTATTTATTTTTGAGAGAGAGAGAGAGAGAGAGAGAGAGAGAGAGAACGCACTTGCAAGTGGGGGAGGGGCACAGAGAGAGGGAGACAGAGAATCCGAAGCAGGCTCCAGGCTTTGAGCTGTCAGCACAGAGCCCGAAGCGGGGCTCAAACTCTTGAACCACGAGATCATGACCTGAGCCTAAGTTGGACATTCAACGGAGACACCCAGGCGCCCCCAAAAAAGACTTTTTAAAATAAAACCCAGCAAGAAAGGCCTTGATGGAGTCACAGAGCTCTCTCCTAGCTGCTGCTCTGCTGTGTCCTTCAGCTCTGCCAGGCAGGTGTGAAAGCAGGTGTGGTCCCTCTGTGTAGTGGCAGGACTCTGACCATGACAATGTTGAAAGCCACCCTGAGGCACTGTGGGCTGTGGAAACACGGTGAATCCTGGCAGAATCGTGGAGAGGGCTACTTCTGGTGCCGGGGCCTGCACTGCCCAGACTACAGGAGCTGACTGTGTTCTTAGCTCATGTTCCTGTGGAAGGTGCAAGGTGTGGGGTAGGGAGCATCCATTCTGGGACAGGGAATCGATCTCAATTTTAAACTCCTTTAGAGGATATCTCACTACTGTGACTTTTCAATAATGAGCAAGAATGAGTCTATTTCCCTCACCTCTTTCTTGGCACACACACCTTAGCAAAGCAGTCTATTAAATGCAGCTGTCCTCAAAAGGGATGGTCTCCAGGCTATTTCCTGGATACGATTAGGGGAAAAAGGGTGAATATGGGGGGGGGGGGGGGGTAGTACACGGACCTCTTTTGCAAATTCAACATCTCACCCTGACCGTTCACGTGCGCATGATGGATCTCTTTTCCCTGACAGCGACTCCAGGCCAGAACACAGCCAAAAAACAGTTTCAAGCATCAGAATTAATTCTAAGTTGTATGAAAACGCTTCTGTTACAGGGCTGTGGTCTCCCTTGTACCTGGCCCTTCCAGATGCAAGGTCTGGCTAAGAGTGGAGGATGGCTGGAAAGACTGTGAGGCTGCAGTTTCCAATAAGACAGGCGGACTTTGTAATGACGGAAGGAAAGCAAACTCTCTGGCACCTGGAAAGCGAACCTTTATAGCAGCATGGGGACAGGGCTGTCAGACCTGCTCTCGGAGTTCTCCTCCCAGAGGACCAATGCCTCTGCTGCTCCCGCTAACTGCCGCCCGCGCTCTTCAACCCAACTACAAACTGCAGCGAATCCCTGGCAGTGAAGTTGGCAGCTGCTTCCCCCATCCCTGCTTGGTGTCACAAGACAGCAGCTCGGAGCACCTGTGGGTACCATGCATACCACAGAGAAGGGGATGGACGAAATGGCGTCATGGACAAGCAGGACTGTTTGGAACTGACTGCCTGAAAAGAAGACAAAACCAAATATTTAGACTGGTACTGGGGTGGGGGTCTAAAGATTACCAGACAGTGAGAAGCCACAATGGAGGCAGCGGGGGCAGGTGGTGCTAACAACTGCAAAATTTTTATTTCCCAGTATACCCTCTGAGATTGTGTGTGTGTGTGTGTGTGTGTGTGTGTGTGTGTGTGTGTGGCATTACTTGAAACTGAAGTGTGATCTGCACCCAGGGGTGGTTATCAGAAACACTCAAGTATGTGAGCAAACACCTGGTGCTGAACAGACCCCAGACATGCACTCTGTGAGCAGTGTCACCTACAGTGCAGGTGTTCTGTTAGAAAGAGGGACAGAATCTTTTCCTGCCTTGAGCTGAAATGCTTCATGACCCTGCCTCAGCCTGGAAGGCATTCAAGTCAGTTTTAACTGGCTGGCCACGGCTGTGTGGACCACAGAGCGTGCCACAGACTTCTACCACACAGACCAAGGCACAGTCTGTACAAAATATCAATAAATGCTGCCGCAGCTGGTTTACCACCTCGGGCCAGGTAAAAGGTGAATGGAAAAACGTGAAGAGCATCTAGCTTTCAGCATACAAACCTGTTTCAAGACTAAAACAAAATGAAGAATGGCACGTACACAGAAAAACTGGCCAGAAGTCAGAAATAAAACGAATGGTACTGTGGGACTGTAGGGAAAATAAATTTTATGTTACTGAACAGTTAGGACTTTTTGAGCAAATCTCAATAAAACTTGGAGCTTAAGGTGCAAGAATGAAGCTTGGAAAGTAATTAATGATTAATGAGATAGGGACACACTCTAGAGAGATTTACAGTTCAGTGGGCATGCTGGACCTGGGACCCTGATGCCATCCTGGGTATACAGCTGGAGACAGGGGCGCCTGGGTGGCTCAGTCAGTTAAACGTCCAACTCGCAGCTTTGGCTCAGGTCATGATCTTATGGTTCATGAGTTGGAGTCCCATGTGGGGCTCTGCGCTGACAGCGTGGAGACTGCTTGGGATCCTCCCTCTCTGCACCTCCCCTGCTTCTCAAAATAAATAAATGAACTTAAAAAGTACATACATACATACATACATACATACATACACACATAGCTGGAGATAATGACCGTCTTTTTCCCTGAAGAAATTTACTCATAGTTCAAAGGATTAGAGCGTGAACTTGGGCTCCTTTCTAAGGGAGCAAAGGTTCCCCTCTCTGCTTTAAAAAGGGTAGGGGGACAACTACCTCTCTCCTCTATGCAAGCACCCAGATTCATTTTATCGGTGTTCTGCACCCAAAATACCAATTCTGCATGTATGTGCAAGACCCCTGGTTTTTCTTATTGCTCCGAGAGTAAGAAATCGAGGTACACCAGAACCACAAAATTGTTACTTTGCTTTACATAAATAATAATTCATCTGCTCTAATCCAGATACTTGTACCAATATTTGTATATTGTATTTACGGTAAAATTAACAAAGACAAATACTAAAAATTTAACAGTCTGAAATTTACAATCTCCACCAAGAGATAACTTCAGACCCAAAGGCTTCATAGGTGAAACCTTTCAAACATTAAAAAAAATAACATAATCTCACATAATATCATACATAGAAAAGTATGAAACACCGCCCAACTCATCTTATGAAGGTAGTACAGTCTTCAACCCAAAACCTGAAAAGATTACGATGAGGACAATTACAGGATAACAGCTCTCATGAACACACGCACACAGAGAAACCCTATACAAAATAGTGAAAAGCCAAACTCAGTGATTATAACAGCAAAATACATTATGATGAAGATGAATGTATTTCAAACATATCAGGTTGGTTTAACATTTGAAAATCAATCAAGATCACTCACCATATTAACATAATAAATATGAAATAAGTATGACTATCTCAATACATGCAGAAAAAGCATTTGACAAAATTCAATACTCAGTCATGCTCTAAAAAAAAAAAAAAAAAAAAATCTCCTAGCAAATTAGGAATAGAACTTCTTCAAAATGATAAAAGACATTTATAGAAATCCTTCAGCTAAAGTCAAAATTAATAATGATACACCCAACAGTTTCTCCCTGAAGTCAAGAACAAGACAAAAATGTTCACCTTCATCACTTCTATACATCACATCACTGGCATTCTCAACCAGTACAACAGGCTAAGAAAAAAAAATGTATAAACATTAGGAAGGAGAAGTAAACTTGTCTTTATTCCTAGAGAACACAATTGTTTACCTATGAAATTTTTAAAAATCTATATAACTACCAAAATCAGTAAATTTAGCAAAGTTGCAGGATACAAAGCCAGGGTGCAAGTATCAACTGTTTTTCTATATGTTAGCATTAAACAACTGGAGAATAAAATAGTATGAATAGCATAAGGTTAAAAATGAAAATGGTATAAGAAAACATAAAAATATTTAAGACTATATTTACTAAAGGGCACCTGACTGGCTCAGTCAGAGGAGCATGTGACTCTTGATCTTGGGGTTGTAAGTTCAAGCCCCACACTTGGTGTAAAGACTACTTAAACAAATAAAACTTAAAAAAACAAAGAATATATTTAATGAAGGATGGGAAAAACTACTAAACTGAAAACTAAAAAACCAGAAAGAAATTAAAGAAGAGTTAAATGGAGTCATACCATGGTCATGGATTGGAAAACTCAGTATTATGAACATGTCAATTTTCTCCAAAAGGAGCAATGCAATCCCAAGAGAAGCCCTAAAAAGGTAGGTGTAGGGAGTGTGTGTGTACTTGTACAAATTGACAAGGTGCTTTTAACATGTATATGAAAATGCAAAAGCTCACAGCAGCAATGCATTATCCATAATACCTGGCATCACAAAAATTATTTTAATATATTTTGTAGACTAAACATGTTCTTGGGGCACCTGGGTGGCTCAGTTGGTTAAATGTCCGACTTCAGCTCAAGTCATGATCCCACAGTTTGTGAGTTCGAACTGTGTCAGGCTCTGTGCTGACAGCTTAGAGCCTGGAGCCTGCTTCAGATTCTGTGTCTCTTTGTCTCTCTGTCCCTCCCCCACCAGCACGGACACTCTCTCTCTCTCTCAAACAAACAAACAAACAAACAAACAAAAACATTAAAAAAAAAAAAAAAAAGATGTTCTTAAACAATAAATACATAAATCTAATAGAAAACTAAAAAACAATGGGTGCGTCTGGGTGGCTGAGTCAGTTAAGTGTCTGACTCTTGGGTGTCAGCTCAGGTCATGATCTCACAGTTCTGTGAGTTCAAGCCCCAGGTCGGGCTCTGCACTGGCAGCGCAGAGTTTGCTTGGAATAAGATCTCCTCTCTCTCTGCCCCTCCCCTATTCGTGCTGTCTCTATATACCTCAAAATAAATACATAAATAAATAAAACTAAAGCCAAAAAGATGTTCTTGGCAACTTTCTGTATTCATGTTATAGCCAAGGAACCCTGAAGAAAATAGCCAACACAGGAGTGCTTGAGTGGCTCTGTCGGTTAAGCATCTGACTTCTGCTGAGGTCATGATCTTACCATTCATGGGTCTGGGCCCTGATCAGGCTCTATGCTGACAGCTCAGAGGCTGGAGCCTGCTTCAGATTCTGTCTAGAGAGACAGTCTCTCTCTCTCTCCCTCTCTCTCTCTGCCCCACCTTGCTCGTGCTCTCTCAACAATAAATAAATTAAAAAAAAATTTTTTTTAATTAAAAAAAAGAAAATAGCCAACCCAGAAGGCTAACACTGCCAGATGTCATAACTTATAATTAAGTTATAAAAATAAAAAGCAGTGGTATTGTCGTAAAGAAGGATAAATCAGCCAGTAGAACAAATCAGAAGTCCAGAAAGAAAACCACAAATATATGGTCACTCAATAAATGACAAAGATAAAACCACAATTCAGCAGGGGAAAGGACAGTCTTTGTAACCGTATTCAGAAGTCATCAAGAGACTAAGACAAGTCATAACTCAGAAAAGATTTCAATAACCACATACATCTGCCAAAAATTTATATTCAAAATATATTTTAAAAATTCTAGAATTCAGTAAAGACCAATAACCCAATAAAATAGTATCGACAAAAGACGTCAACAGTTACTTTGCTAAAGGAAATCCAAAAAGCCAACAAACATATGAAAGGATGCACAACATCATGAGTCAGCCGAGAAATGGGAAATAAAACTGAACAAGATAGCACAACACAATTAACTAGAATAGCAAATTAATTAGGCTGACAATACCAAGTGAATGATGAACTGCAATTAAAACTCTCACACGCTGCTAGTAGCAATATGACGTAGTACAACCACTTGGAAAATTGTTTAAAAAATACTGATAAAGCTAAATATGTAGCTACTCTGTACCCAGCAAGCCTGTTTCTGGTCACACATCTAACAGACATTAAGAGTTTAGGGGCGCCTGGGTGGGTGAGTCCAGTGAGCATTCCACTCTTGCTTTCCGCTCAGGTCATGTGAGTTCATGACCTGTGAGACCATGACATGTGAAATCGAGCCTCGTGTTGGGCTCTGTGCTGACAGCATGCAGCCTGCTGGGGATTCTCTCTCGCCCTCTCGCTCTGCCCCTCCCCTGCTCACATGAATGCTCTCTCTCTCTCAAAATAAATGAACGTTTAATATATAAATAGATAGGTATAAATATAGATATATAGGATATGATTTCAAAGATTTAAAAACAATTTTTCCTCCAAAAGACACACACGAGACTATTTATATCGATGCTTAAATACTTTAAAACTAAAACCAAATAGGTTTCAAAACGAATATGTATCCTTAATATGTAGTATAAAAATAAAGAGATAAACTCTGGGATAGTCACAATGGAATGCTACACAGCATTGTTTCTGCTACACAGAAACAACATGAATGTTTCTCAAAGACATAATACTGAACCAAAGAAGCCAGATACTATATATACACACACACAACATACATATGGTCCACATACACATATATAGCATATATAGAAAGTATATCTTAAGATGTGTGCACTTAATTCAATATAATTATTCCTTTCGTACACAGAAGCGACACTGGGAGATTCTGGGTGATTCAGGGACACTGAACATTTGAGTCAGGTCAACATGCCACTTCCAAAGGCTCATCAAAGCCTCTAAAAAGTGATTCCTGAAGACAACTTCAAAGACCATTTCAATGACCTTCAGCTGTCAACTAATGCTTTATCATCTAATTTCCTCCTAAACTCCAACTGACTCACACTGATGGACTCACCTGGGTCACTCTGGCCTGGGGACTCTAATATCCACGGCTCCTCTCCTTGTTCCAACTTGAGGATCACTTCTGGTTTAGGAACGGATAACCCTGTGAATAAGAATCGTATCACGTGGGAGAAACTGCATGAGTTTCAGGACTCCTCAAGGTGGACGACAGTATAACTCAAAGACTGCACAATAAAAAAAATTTAATTTAATCCCTGTTACGGGACACAGGGAACCAAATTCCTTGTGACAACCAAAAGGGATAAACCATCCTTGGCCTCCAAATTCCAAAGCTAAATATTATTGTAGTCTACAAAAACTCTACAGGTTTCTGTAAATACAAAGCAGGCACACATACTGGAGGCCTGCCTGAGAAACAAGCACTACCTACCCACTGCGACAAGGTGGCTGTAGTTCTCCAGCATCACGTCCCTGTACAGGGTCCTCTGAGCAGGGTCCAGGCGCTGCCACTCCTCCTCAGTGAAGCCCACAGTCACATCCCCGAATGACAATAATCCCTGCAAAAGCACATTGTGCTCAGTCTAAAGCAGTCAGAATCAGGAAATATGAAAAAAAAAAAAAAAAAAAAAAGATGTTCAAAGACAAATTCTTACATGTTTTGCTGTTGAAAACTGACCAGATAATGTTACTAACCTCTACTATATATATATATACCTTGTTTTGTGTTAGACTTTGCGAGTAAAAAAGAGATTAGAGTAGAAATACCACTGACGAATCAATTTATTCTTTAACGCAAAAGATCTGATTGCACACATGTACTTGGAACTGCCCTGGTTCTGACAATTCCAAGTGGAATAAAATACTCTTTCTGATCTCAAAGAAGATATTCTCATAAGGAAACCCGCAAAGACATACCTGCCACAGGAATTAAAGAATCCACACCTAAGAAGACATTACGTTTATACATCAGGCTGATCCTTGGCACAAAGAGAGCCTACCACCATCAAACAATAAATAAGTAAGAAGAAACAAAAACAGTAAGAAAATACAGCAAACATTGCAGACTGGGGAGAATCTGATTTCCAAGCTACCACATTATTAAATTCAAATGCCCAATGTTTAATCAAAAAATCACAAGGCATACAAGAAAACAGGAAAACATGTAACCATATAAAACTCCTAAAAAAAAACAACAGACGTGCTAATAATAAGCTCCTTGACATAGGTCTTGGCAATGGTTTTAGGTTTGACACCAAAAGCAAAAAAACAACACAAGAAGAAATAAATAGGAGTACACCATAACTAAAATGTTTTGCACACCAAAGAAAATCATCAACAAAAATAGAAAGGAAACCTACTGAACACAGAAAATATTCCTGAGTCCTGTATCTCATAAGGGACTAATATTCAAAATGTATAAAGAACTCACATAACTCACTTGCAAAAAAAATATGAATACACATTGTTCAGAGAAGACATACAGGCCCATAAAAAAGATGCTCAACATCATTCATCATTAGGGAGAGGCAAATCAAAACCACAATGACATTACCTCCTACCTGTTAGAATGGCTACCAAAAACACAAGGAGGAACGAGTGTTAACAAGGATGCAGACAAAAGGGAACGCTTGGGCACTGGGTGTGGGAATGTAAACTGGTGCTATGGAAAGTAGTATGGAGGCTCTCCAGACAATTAAAAGTAGAACTACCATATGATCCAGCCATTCCACTTCTCAGTCTTTACCCACCCCCCCCAAGATAAAAACATTAACTGAAAAAGATACATACACCCCCATGATTACAGCAGCACTATTTACAATATCCAAGATATGGACACAACCTAACTGTCCACTGATGGATGAATGCATAAAGAAATTGTGGTATGTATATACAACGGAATATGATTCAGCCATAAAAAAGAATGAAACCTTGCCATTTGCAACAACACGGATGGACTTTATGGCATGACGCTAACTGAAATAAGTCAGAAAGAGAAAGACAAGTACCATGTGATCTCTCTTACATGTGGAATCTTAAAAAAACAAAAACAAAAAACAAGCTCATACAGAGAACTCGGGGGGGGGGGGGGGAAATGGGTGAATCCTTTTCTAGTTTAAAAAACTGTCTTCAAGAGAACAAGGAAACTACAGTATCTTTTATGAACATGGATGTAAAAAGTCCTCAACAAAATATTTCCAAACAGAATTCACCAGCATAGTAAAAGGATTATTACATATCACAGAGCTATAGTAATCAAAACATGTAGTACTGGCACGAAAATAGACACAAAAATCAATGGAACAGAATCGAGACCTCAGAAGTAAACCAATACCTAAATGGTCAATTAATCTATGACAAAGGAAGCAAGAAGAAACTTTGTGAAATAGACAGTCTCTTCAATAAATGGTGCTGGGAAAACTGGACAGCTACATGCAAAAGAATTAAACTGGATCACTTGCTTACACTATACACAAAAAAGAAACTCAAAAGGGATTAAGGACCTAAATGTCAGCCCTCAAATCATAAAACTCCTAGAAGAAAACTACACCCAGTAACTTCTTTGACATGGGCCATAGAAACATTTTTCTAGATATGTCTCCTCAAGCAAGGGAAATAACACCAAAAATTAACTGTTGCAACTACACCAAAATAAAAAGCTTTTGCACAAAGAAAACCATCAACAAAACAAAAAGGCAACCCAGGGAATGGGAGGAAATATCTGAAAATGATATATCTAATAAAGAGGTTAATAACCAAAACATATGAAGAGCTTATACACCTGATTAAAGCAGACATACAGGGGCACCTGGGTGGCTCAGTCAGCTAAGCATCCAACTTTCGCTCAGGTCACGATCTCACGGCTCGTGGGTTCGAGCCCCACATTGAGCTTTGTGCTGACAGCTTGGAGCCTGGAGCCTGATTCCGGTTCTGGGTCTCCCTCTCTCTCTGCCCTTCCCCTGCTCCTGCTCTCTGTAACCCTCTCTCTCAGACACAGGAAAACATGTTCAACGTCACTCATCATTAGAGAAACGCAAATCAAAACCACAATGAGGTATTACCTCACACCTGTCAGAATGGCTAGTATCAAAAAGAAATAACAAATGTTGGCGAGGATGCGGAGAAAAATGTAAATTTTTGGTGGGAATGGAACCGGTGCAATCACTGTGGAAAACAGTATGGAGGTTTCTCAAAAAAGTAAAAATGGAAATACCATATGACCCAGTAGTTCCACTACCGTGCATTTAGCCAAAGTAAATAACCCACTTAATTTGAAAAGACACATACACCCCTATGTTTATTGCAGTATTATTTACAATACCCAAGATATGGAAGCAACCCAAGTGTCCACGAATACATGAAGGAATAGAGAAGATTTGGTATATATACACAATGCAATATTACATAGGCATTAAAAAGAATGAGATCTTGGCATTTGGGACAAAATGGATGGCACTAATGTGTTATGCTAAGCGAAATAAGATAGAAAAACATAAATATCACATGATTTCACTTCCATGTGGAATCTAAAAAACAAAACAAATGAACAAAGAAACAAAAAAGAGACCCATAAATACTGAGAACAGCTGGTAGTTGCTAAGGGAAGGTGTTGGTAGAGGGGTGAAACAGAGAAAGACGACTAAGAGTTACAGCCTTCCAGTTACTAAATAAATCATGGAGATGAAAAGTACAGAACAGCAAATAAAGTCAGTAATATTGTAATAACATATGGCAACAGCTGGTGACTACACTTATTGTGGTAAGCACTAATGTATACAATTGTTGAACCAGTATGCTGTACACCTTACACTAATAAAATTGTAGGTTAATTATATTTCAATTAAAAAATAAAATAAAATAGGGGCACCTGGGTACCTCAGTCAGTTGAGAAACCCATTCTTGTATTTGGCTCAGGTCATGATTCCAGGGTCATGAGATCAAGCCCCATGTCACACTCCACACTGGGCATGGAGCCTGTCTAAGAGTCTGTCTTTCCGTTTTCCTCTTCCCTGCTCACGCCCACACTCACTGTCTCTCTAAAAAATTAATAACATTTAATTTACTTTAATTGAAGTTTTCAAAAAGGATTATACACCATGACCAAGTAGATCCATTCCTGGAATGCAAGGATGGTTCAACATACAAAAATCGATTAATATACCACGTCAATACAATGAAGGGATAAAAAAACCACATGACAATCTCAAGTGATGCAGAAAAAGCATGTGATAAAGTTCAACAATCTTTCATGGTAACACTACTCAACAAAAGAAGGGAACTACTTCCACATAATAAAATCCATGTATGGAAGGAAGGAAGGAAGGAAGGAAGGAAGGAAGGAAGGAAGGAAGGAAGGAAGGAAGGAAGGAAGGAAGGAA
Organism: Leopardus geoffroyi; assembly: GCF_018350155.1. NCBI lineage: Eukaryota > Metazoa > Chordata > Mammalia > Carnivora > Felidae > Leopardus > Leopardus geoffroyi. The sequence goes on along the minus strand of NC_059334.1, from coordinate 9,194,043 downwards.
AGAAAGAAAGAAAGAAAGAAAGAAAGAAAGAAAGAAAGAAAGAAAGAAAGAAAGAAAGAAAAGGAAAGAAGGAAGGAAGGAAGGAAGGAAGGAAGGAAGGAAGGAAGAAAGAAAGAAAGAAAGAAAACACAGAAAAATTAATCTCAATGGGAGAAGGTAGAAAGCTATTCCTCTCAGATCAGGAGTAAGGTCAGGATGCCTGCTTTCACCACTTGTCTTCAACACAGGACTGGATGTTCTAGTCAGAGCATTAGACAAGAAAAAGAAATAAAAAGCATCTAAATTAGAAAGGAAAAAGTAAAAGCATCTGTGCAAATGAAATAATATTACATGTAGAAAAATCTAAAGACTCCACAAAAAAAGCGGCTGCATCAACTAAATGAATTCAGCAAAGTAGCAAGATACATCAACACACAAAAATCAGTTGCATTTCTATATAGGTACAATGAACGATCTGAAAAGGAAATTACAAAACCAATTCCACTTACCAAAGCATCAAACAAAATCTTAGGAATTACTGTGACCAAAGATGTAAAAGATCTGCACAATAAAAACCACAAAATAGTGCTGAAGGCATTAAAGAAGGCATTAATAAATGGAAACACATCCCATGTTCATGGATTAGAAACTTACTGTTAAAATGTCAATACTACTCAAAGTGATGTACAGTTTCAGTGAAATCCTTAGCAAAATCCCAATGACGTTTTTTGCAGAAATTAAAAAAACCCATCCTAAAATTCAAAGAAACCAGACTATCCACAACAATCCTGAAAAACAACAAAACTGGAAGACTTACACTTCCTGATTTCAAAACTTAGTACAAAGCCACAGCAATCAAAACAGGATGGTACCAGCATAAAAAGGGACAAATAAGACCAATGGAATAGAAAAAAGAGTCCAGAAATAACAGAAATAAACACTCACACATATTGCCAAATGATTTTTGACAAGGCTGTCAAGACCACTCAATGCGAAAATGACATCTTTTTATCAAATGGCACTAGAAAAACTGGATAGCCACATGTAAAAGAATAAAGTTGGACCCTTAACCTAACACCATAGACAAAAATCAACTCACATCAAGTACCTAAATTTAAGTTCTAAAACAATAAAACTTAGAAGAAAACATAGTACAAAAGATACACAACACCGGATTTGGCAATGACTTCCTGGATATGACATCAAAGGCATGGGTAACAAAGAAGAAACGGACACACTTGTCATGAAAATTGTAATGTTCACATCAAAAGCTACTATCCACAGAGTTAAAAGGTAATCAACAGAACAGGAGAAAATGTTTATAAATTCATATATCTGATAAGAGATTAATATCCAGAATATAAAGAGAACTCCTAAAATTCAGCAACAACAAAAAAAACCCCAAACAACCTAATTCAAAAATGGGCAATGGACTTGAACAGATATTTCTCCAATGAGGATATACAAATGGCCAATAAACACAGGAAAATATAGTAAACATCATGAATCATTAAGGAAATACAAGTCAAAGGTACAGTAAGATCCCACCTCACACCCATTAAGATTGCTACTACCAAAAAAAGAAAAAGCAACTGTTGGCAAGGATGGAGAGGAAATGGAACTCCCACCCTCTGCTGCTGACTGCTTAGAGTGTAAAGCGGTACAACCACTGTAAAAACAGGATGGAGCTTCCTCAAAATTAAAACTAGAATTACCTTACGGCCCAGCAATTTTCCTTTGAGGTATATACCCAAGAGTAGGTCTCAACCACATGTCTCAACCACTCGTGTTCACGGCAGCATCATTATTCACAATAGTGGAAACATGGAAGCAACTCAAGTGTCCATGGACACGTGAATGGACAAGCATAATGTGCATATACGTACAATGGGATATTACTCAGCCTTAAAAATGGAAAAAACCCTGCAATACCCTACAACATGGGTGAATCTTGAGGACGTAATGCTAAGCGAAATAAGCCAGTCACAAAAGGACAAAGACTACAGGATTTCACTAATACGAGGTACTCAGAGTAGTCAAAATTATAGAAACAGGAAGTTGTAACAGTGGTTTCCAGCACATAGAGGTAGGGGAGATTGGGGAGTTATTGTTTAATAGGTATAGAATTTCAGTTTTACAAGATGAAAAGAGTATGGGGATGGATGGTAGTGACAGACACACAACAACATGAATGTATTTAATACCACTTAAGTGTACACTTAAAAGTGTTTAAGATGGTAAATTTTATGTTATTTGTATTTTGCCACAATTGAAAAAGAAAAAAAGTAATAATATACTGACATGTACTAAACAGGGGCACACCCTGAAAACATGCTAAGTGAAAGAAGCCAGACACAAATGGCCATATGCTGAATGACTCCACTTGTAATAAATATTCACAACAGATCAACCCGTAGAGACACAACACAAATTGTCGGTTGCCAGGGGTTGGGTGAATAGAAGAACAGGGAGAAACTTATTAATGAGTAAAGGGCTTTATTTAGAATGATGGGAATATTTTGAAACTCAATAAAGGTAGTGGTTTCATAACACTGTGTACTAAATGTACTGATTTGACTTGGTTGCTTTAAAATCATTTTGTTTTGGGGGCACCTGGGTGGCTCAGTCAGTTGAGCCTCCTACTTGATTTCAGCTCACGTCATGATCATACCATGGTTGTGAGATCAAGCCCCACATCATCAGGCTCTACAGTAGGTGTGGAGTCTGCTTAAGATTCTCTCCCTCCCTCCTTCCTTCCCCCTCCCGGCATGCATGCTCCTGCTCTTTCTCTCTCTCTCTCTCAAAAAAAAAAATAATAATAATTTTGCGATATGAATTTCACCTCAATATATTGGAGTTTTTTTAATATGTAAGAAGAAGGTGTGGACAATAAAATTGCAATGAAAGATGAAGGAGTTAAAACCACGTATCACTAACTACAACAAAAAGGAAACATTAAATTCCCAATATAAAAGACATAGCATTTCATATTGGGCTAAAAATGTCTAGTCACATGTTCTTTACTAAAAAATATATTCACAAAGAACATGTAAAATCTCACTAAGGTGCATTACCTCCATGACGCAAAACCTCCAGGATATCAGAGGATGGAACGACTGACTGGTGAGTGAGAATGGATAATATCTCCTTTTACAATCAAGTGTTTTCAGTTATCTGCTTTCAACTAAGTTGAAAGAGAAACTAATCAGAGTTGCATTAAGAAAACAATTCCACTGGGGCGCCTGGGTGGCTCAGTCGGTTGAGCGTCCGACTTCAGCTCAGGTCATGATCTCACAGCTCATGGGTTCGAGCCCCGCGTCGGGCTCTGTGCTGATGGCTCGGAGCCTGGAGCCTGCTTCGGATTCTGTGTCTCCCTCTCTCTCTGCCCCTATCCCACTCGCATCCTGTCTCTGTCTCTCTCAAAATAAATAAACGTTAAAAAAAAAAAAAAGAAAAAAAAAAACAATTCCACTTACAACAGCATCTAAAAGAATAAAATACTTAAGAATAAATTTAAGCAAGAGGTTGTAAGATTTGCACACTGAAAACTACAAAATATTGCTGAAAGAAATTAAAGAACCTAGGCAAATGGAAAAACACCTCACATTCACGGATTATAAAACATCCCCAAAGTGATATACAGATTCAATGCAATCCTTATCAAATTCTCAACAGCTTTAGGGTTTTTGTTTTGTGTGTTGTGTGTTGTGTGTTTTGTGTGTGTGCGTGTTTTGTTTTGTTTCTTTGTTTGTTTTGTAGAAATAGAAAGGCTAATCTAAAATTCACATGGACTTGCAAGGGACCTTGCTGCAGAACACAGTTTGGCGGTTTCACGATATGTTAAACATAGAATGCGCCATCAATTTTACTCCCAGGAAAGTGAAACAGGTCTTCAACAAAAGCTTGTACGTGAATGCTCACAGCAGCACTATTCTCAATAGCCAAACATGGAATCACTCCAAATGCCCATCAATTGATGGACACACAAAAGGTGGTGTATACACACAAGGGAATATCACTCAGTCACAAAAGGAGATGAAGTAATGATAACATGCTACAACATGGGTGGGTCTTGAAAACATTAAAGCAAGTGAAAGAAGTCACACATGGAAGACTACACACTGTATGATTCCACTTATATCAGAAATCCAGAACAGACAAATCCACGAACAGAAAGTAGATTAGTGGTTGCTAGGGGCTGGGGAGACTGGGGAGGAATTGTTCATTAAGTCACGGCACTGCTTATTAAAAGTATGAGGTTTCTTTCTGGTGTGATGAAACCATTCTGAAAGGAGATGGCAGTTACGGTTGTACAACATTGTAAATGTATTAAGTGCAACTCAATTCTACACTTTAAAAAGGATTAAGGGTGAATTACACATCATGTGTATTTTACCACAACTGAAAGAGTGGAATCCCTCACCAGACTCTGCAAAAATTTAGATTCTGCCCAGTCCCCAGGGCAGTCACAAAGCCTACCTCCTCCTACTGACCATCCTACATCACCATGGTCTGTCCAAATTCGCTCCTTCTTTGAACAACCATGAGTCCTAATGCTGGCACAATTCATGTACAACTCAAATTTTCCTCTGAATTGGATGAGAATTATTCACTTTATTCCTACCACTTTTTTAGTAATTGCAGGATTGTCACTGGAAGGACACAATGTCACCAAATGAAGGTTATCAAAAAACTTTTTTATGTTCCAGTTTCAAAACTCAGTAAGATCTCAAGATGTGCATTTATCTACAGGGCATCTTTGCCCTACTGTATCAGAGGTCAGCAAACAGCAAACCTTTTTCGTAAATGGCCACTTAGTAAGTATTTTAGGCTTGCCGAGCTATACCATCTCTGTCACAATCACTCAACTCTACCCCTGTAATATGAAAGCAATCACAGCCATAAATAAATGAGTGCAGCTATGTCCCAATAAAACTTTAGAGACACTTAAATCTGAATTTCATATCACAAAAAAAAATCACTCTTGATTTGTTTCTGTTTAATTTGTGGGCCATAGAAAAAGAGGCAGCAGGCTGTATTTGGCCCATGTACTGTAACTTGTGGACTTGTGCTCTATATCTTCCCTGATGTTAACATTTTTATTTGTACTATTTCATATGAACGTACAGACATTTTATAATAAACCTCACACAAATTGTATAAACCTCACATAATCACTGTTAGGCCAAACTGTGAGTAAATGAACAACTCACCTGGGATGTGATCATCTTCTGCTGGCCCTGGAAGAGTGGGGATAGCCAGGAGGGCACAGCTGAGAAGGAAAGACGGATCATGAGAGATGCCACCAGCCTACAAAATTCCACGTAGCTGCTGGCAAAGCAACTCTGAAGGGGAGATGCTTTGAGAAGGGACAGAAAGGATGAGAGGAAGGGAGGGAGCAGCCCAGGAACAATTCCGGAGGGATGAGACTCACTCGTTTTTAAATGTAAAAACATTTGTTTTCGGGGTGCCTGGAGGCTCAGTAGGTGGGGCCAGCGACTCTTGATCTCGGGTTGTAGATTTGAGCCCCATGTTGGGTAGAGACGTACTAAAGATAAAATACTTAAATTTTGTTAGGGGCACCTGGGTGGCTCAGTCGGTTAAGCATCCAGCTCTTGATTTTTGGCTCGGGTCATGGATCTCACAGTCCGTGAGTTCGAGCCCCACTTCAGGCTCTGCATTGACAGTGCAGAGCCTGCTTGGGATTCTCTCTCTCTTCCTCTCTGCCCCTCCCCATGTTGTGCACGCATGCTTTCTCTCAAAAAAAATTTTTTTCAAAAAAAAAAATAAAAAATAATTTTTTTTACTGAGTTAACTAACAACGTACACTCTAACCCAGAAAAAGGTAAACAACACGGTACACTAATTAAGCAAATTAAGACAAGCCAAGGAATGGAACATAGGGATTTCATGAAAAGTGATGCTGAGCAAAAAATACTCAAGTCGTAATAGTCATTACACACCAGAGAGTCCCACTAGGTTCTGAAAAAAGGGAGCGAATTTTAAGGGCTGATCTTTTTCGTAAGGGGAAAAAAAAAAGGGGGGGTTGCTTTAACTCAGTTTTAGGTTCTTGAACATATCTTTTGATTAAAAACAACCACCACAAACTGGTTCTGACTTATCTGTTGCCAAAGCAGAAAACACCTGCCAGGGCCATCAGGAGACTCAATGTCTGCTTTTGGTTTTGCCAGCACAAAATGTGTGACTGTGAGCGGTCACTGAGACCTAAAGGCCTCTCCTGCACTACCATCTCGGATTCTATCAGATCGGGGACAGAGGGAGCATTCAGCCCATGGCTAGTTGTGCTGTCCTGTGCGAAGGGTTCAGAATCTGGGGGTGGAGCAAAGAAGGAAGGGATGAAAGAGGTGGTTTCCTTCCACTTTGCTGGCAAGCCCTTCCTTCCACATGATGCCCCCACACCTCCCTCGCGAGCAGTTAAGTATTCTCCGTTCCTTTTGCTTCACCCTCCTCTCCCAGCCACAGCTTCTGTCCCTCCTGAAAGCTGGCCCAGAACGAATACCGTCACCCAGTCTGCGAGGATCTCGACACGACGGCGGTCCTGGCAAGGGTCTTTGCTCCTTCCACATTCGCTCTGCATTTCTGCTGCGGTCTGGGGCCAACTGACCGACTGTCCTAGGAGGGATTCCTGCTCTTGGGGCCCCCTTCTTCCCTCACAATGGCTGCCCTGTTCCAGGAAAACTGAGCATAGCCGGTTAGAATCCTTACCCAAGATCGAAAGCTGTTGGCCCTTCCTGTAACCCTGAATCGCAAGCTGGACCTTCTGTAAATGCAAACCGCTGCTACCGAGGGCACAGGCAAGGCTGCAGGGTGCCGGAGGGACCTGGACACCATCATTCGGGTTCTCCAGAAACAACAATGAATTCCCCCAATGCAAGGCCACGTTCACTTGAAAATTACTCCCCAGGAGAGGTCAGGTCTCCTGCAGCTACTGCGTCGGCCTCGCTCCCAGGTTTGATGCGAGACAGAGGATGAGGCAGAGAACGCATCTACTCGTTCGCCACCTGGGCTTCCGTCACCTCCCACAGGACTTTATGAGGTTACCATGGGAACGGGACACTGACCACTGGTGGCTGGGAGGACGAAGACGGACCCGAGTGAAGAAGAACGAGGTCCCCCCCCCCCCACCCAGGAGAGAAGCGACCACCCACGAGCGCCCCCAGGCCAGTTTCCGCCGGTCTTACCGAGGCCTCGGGCGACCCTTCACCTCGGAGACGACAACACGAACCTTCGCTGGGTAACAAGAGCGGGGACGCGCTGGTTCGCATTCGATGCATACAGACGGAGCAGGACTCACCCCGCGCTCAGGCACCGAGTCGTTTCCTCCGTCACCGGCCCCTCCCGCACGGGGCCTCCGTCCCACGGGTCACCAACAACCACCACAGCCACCCGGGTCTCACCCACCACGTCCTCCCCGCCTGCCTCCAGGCCCTCAGTCGCGAGAGCATCCGGGACCGTCTTCTCGCGATGTCGCGGCGGCGACGTGAACTACCGGGAGGAGCGCATCGCACATGCGCAGAAGGCCCCGAGCGGCTCCTGCGCCCGAGCAGGAAGCGCGCGCTGAGTTTCCTAAGACCCTGGCGACACCTCCTTCGGAATCAGCCTTCAGGCTTAGGAGACGTTGGGTATAACTGCCCGATTTAGCAAATAAGGTACAAGCAGGAGGCACCGATAGTACAGTTTGACTCATTGCTTGTCCGAAATGAATGCTAAGAATCTAAATACACACCTCTTTCATTAATTCCATTTCCCTGATGAATTGGCTCTCCTAGCAGTTTCTACTGCAAAATGCACCTGCAGAATTTCTTCCAGAGACAGTCTGTGTTCTATTTATATTGTAATATCGACAGTATCATACCTCTCTTATTTCGTTCGTCCTTTCAGACACTCATTGATGAGAAAGCATACCCGATTTAGCATTAGAGTGGTCAGGAATCACCATCCTTATCGCCGAAATTGTTAGGGAAATCTAATTTAAAACAAATCTTCTCCGAACCTAGAAAACTTAGCCACTCAGGCAGAAGACAAAGAAAATAATCTTATCATTGAATGGCGGGATATATCTCAAAGACAATCCAAGGACAGAAAGAAATCTCACCTTTTTATAGCCAAGCAGATACATCCCATCACATAAATGTTGCAAAAATAAACAATAACTAATTCTCAAGTAGGAGAATTTCACAGCATCATTTATCACACATTGTTTGCCCTAAATTTGCCTGGTAATTGGGATGACCACCTGTGTTAGTTTATTGGTTTTACAAGTTAAAAAAACAAGCTTCTCCTATCTTTATGACAGGAGGTAGTTTTGCAACTTGGATCAAGACCCCAACCACCAAAGTTTAGGCTTCTACCCTCTCACAGACTCTGGGAGACAGAAGTGCCAGCTCCCTATTACATTTCAAAAAGATGGTTCTGAGGTCCTTGGGAAAGACATTCTAGGCTGTAAAACTGCCAAGAGACATTTAAGAAGATTTATGGTTCATTCTCAAAAGCGCAAAGAATTTACAACTTTACAGAGAAAATAATCTACAAGGAGGGATGTCACTTCATTTTTAGCAGAATATTAAGTCTCTTATTTTTCATTTGTATATGCCCTTACACCACTCTTACCACTTACGGTTAATGTCGAACCGAAGGTCCTAGAAAGGGAAATTAGGCAATAAAATGGAATAAAAGTCATCCAGATTGGAAATAAAGTGGTAAAACTCTGTCTACAGATGACAGGAGCTTCCATGTAGAATATACTTAGGAACATGACAACAAACATCAGAACTAATCAATGATTGCAACATGGTTGCAGGATACAAGATCAATATATTAATAGCAAATGAACTTGTACACATTAGCACTGAACAATACAAAAACAAACAAAAAGTTCTTAGAAATGAATTTAACAGGGGGGCGCCTGGGTGGCACAGTCGGTTGAGCGTCCGACTTCAGCTCAGGTCACGATCTTGCGGTCCGTGAGTTCGAGCCCCGCGTCAGGCTCTGGGCTGATGGCTAGGAGCCTGGAGCCTGCTTCCGATTCTGTGTCTCCTCCTCTCTCTGCCTCTCCCCCCTCCATGCTCTGTCTCTCTCTGTCTCAAAAATAAATAAACGTTAAAAAAAATTAAAAAAAAAAAAAGAAATGAATTTAACAGGGGCACCAGAGTGGCTCAGTTGGTTAAGCATCCAACCATGGCTCAGGTCATCATGTAACAAATGTGCCCACATTCAAAAGGGACACACGGGCGCCTGGATGGCTCAGTCAGTTGAAAGTCTAACTCCTGATTTTGGCTTAGGTCATCTCATGATTTATGAGTTTGAGCCCCACTCCAGGCTCTGCACTGCTGATGCAGAGACTACTTGGGATTCTTTATCTCCCCACTGTTTGTCGCTCCCCCACCCTCTCTCTCACAGATAAATATACTTTAGAAAGGTGTGGGGCGGGGGGGAGAGACAAAGAACTTCCCTGTCAATGAGATAAGGGTCAAAAGATTTGCAAATATGTTTTGAAACATTTACACTTAGGAGACCACTTAATAGTGCCTTCATTCATCTCCCCAATGGAAGATGCAGGGGAGCTGGGAGGTTGAAAACATCTCAAAGTTCCTGAGGTTTTATGAACTGCAAATGTATGAGCACTACTGCAAGAATTGTGAGCATTTGTCTAGGTTCAGCACTGAGCAGGCACTTTAAATAGCGACACTTGCACAGGTGTACTCACATCCCACCTGCAAGAGGTGGTCTATTAAAATGCCGGCGGCTTACAGGGGAAGCGAACATTCTACGAATGACTTTTTCAAGAGGCCAGGATTGTGCATACTGAGAAGTGACAGGAGTGCCTTGGTCACTATCAGTAACGTCTGGAACTAGGAAGGGAAAGGGAATATCCTGCTCGGCTCCTGTATCATAGCCATAGGAATTGGAGAAACATCTGTTACCGTGATTTACATTCAGGCTGTACTGTGAGGCAAGACATTTCCAGAATTCCTTACCCCACGGTGGGGCACCTCTTGGATTAATGGCCCAAGAGTACGTAAAAATGAGCAGATGGGGCCACTTCTTGGCCAGAGGCTCCAGTGTTAAGAGGACTACTTGATGTTTGGCCAGTTATGCAGACTCTTGGGTCCTTCCCTTCATCAGGGACATCTTGGATAAAGGATGAAAGCCAGCAACATTCCCCCGAGCTCCATCACATGTCAGGATGACGACAGCATCTGTAAAGTCTAAGAACTGCTACTGCTGCTCATTCAGTTCATTCCAAGGGACAGTCCCGGTAACGGGGTCCGTGAGAAGGGGGATCTCTTCCAGCACCACAGCTGGGCTGAATGAAGCAGAAGAGCACAGCCCCCTTGCAGCTGGGATACGCCAGAGACCCCACGTTTGGCTCCATCATGCAGCAAGGAAGCGTCAGTAACCATGCTTGCAAGGTACTGCTTCCATGACTCAAGCTACAACAGGCAGTTGGGTATGGAGGGTCCCAGGCTGAGGGAGCCTCTTTGTGCTGGGGCACCAAGTATATGACCAACAACTGATGCTCCAATGGGGATTACTGCAAGGCTGAAGAAGGTAGTTTCTTGCATCAGAAGCCACTGGGCAACCTATGGCCACCCTGACGGGGGGGGGGGGGTCTACAAACTCCAGGAGGAATGGGGGGATACTGGCAAAGTTTCTGCAGTGAAGAAGGGCACTCACAGGAGTGCCTGTTGACTTCAATGTGGATTGATTCTAGAGCCTGTTTGTGGAGGGGGTCCTATACAAGTTGGGACAATTGAAGGTAAAGCCATCAATAAAACTGAGTAGACTGTTTAAGTGGGGAATATGTTCCTTGCAGAACCCAAGAAGAAAAGACACATTTGTATTAACATTCTGTGTGCTAAGAACACACAAGACAAAGAACAGTCAGTAGCAGTTTCATGACAGTGGCAGGGATGCAACAGTCCCAGGTTTACAAGTAATTTTCAGGGAATTTACCTGAGGTGGATCTTTGCATTATGTATGGAAAAATGAATTATCACAACTTTTGTATGTGAACGCCTAATACATGGGTGAAGGATCTCCTTGGAGGATGAGGTCATCAATATATCATACCTGGGTTCCTGAAGAAATCTGGGTGCAATTAAGGTATCCCCTGCAAGGACTATGTGCAATGGCAAAGAGTTGCTGGCATATCCCATTGGCAGCCTGCTGAAGGTGTACCGGGCCCCTTTGGAGGCAAAGGCAAACTGTGGTTGAGGCTGCTGAAAACAGCACTGGGGAGAATGTATTGGCAAAACCCATAGTAACAAAATATGTACTGGTTGCTGCTTAGACGAAGGCAGTTATTTCAGGAACAGTGGTGTTGGGTCCCGGACAATTGGCCACAGCATTGAGGATGCGGTGACCCACTGTGACATGCCAACACTATTTCCAGGTTTAAGAACGCAGTAAACTGGAATACTGAATGGAGAAGCAGCAGTGATAATCACTTCGTCTCTGAACAGGTGGTTGCCATGCTTTCAACTGGGACATACAGTACACGGGGGTCCCCTTCTGACAACCCAAATTTTACGTGCCAAAAGTTCATATTCACTCGACTGGAACCTACCATGGGAATGTGCTATAATTAAGTCAATGGGTGCTGTGACCACGGAGAACTCAGGCAATAGTTCTGTGGATTAAGAGAAAACATACCTACTCATCCGAATGTCTCAGGTTGTTCATACTGGCAAAAAAAAATAACACAGCCCGGGTGGTTTACAAACAACACAAATTTATTTCTCACAGTTCTGGAGGCCCTCAAGTCCAAGACAGATGAAGGGGCCAGCGGTAGCAGCACGTGGGGAGGGCCTGCCTCCTGGTTCACAGATAGCTGTCCTTTTGCTCTGTCGTCACTTGTGCAAAAGCCAAAGGCGTTCGCTCAACACTTGTGAGGGCTTTACTCCCATTCCTGAGAGCTCTACCCCCATAACCTCATCACATCCCAAAGGCCCCACCTCCAGAGACCATCACCCTGAGGACTGGAGTTCAACATATAAGTTCTGAGGAAACAGTCACCCGCACTCCATTTTGTAGTCAGTAACTCCTCTAAGATTTTAGGGAATGACATGATCAAATTCAGCCGAAGGCCCAAATACAGCTGTAATTCAAGCCTTGTGTTAAGGTCGTGACAATTTGTCAACGGTGCGTTTCAGCAGATATTTAAGTCATTTCACAAACGATCTAGCGAAGGTACAAAAGCCAGTTAGTGCCCTTTGATCTTCTGTTGCATAAGTTATCTTCGTATAGTCTGGACTCCCAGCTGGGGCAATCTGTGCACCTTCATTTCTGTCATTTCGTTGTTTCCTTTTCCCGTACCTAAGTTCCTCCCACCCCTCATTTCTTTCTTGCCAATTCTTTCCTTTTTGTTGTCACTCAATATACGTCAGGGGCTTTTCTATTTACTCTGATCGCACGTACAAGTTGCCTTCTCCAGAGAGCCTCCAGGGAGGCTCTACGGGCTCAAGAGCCCACTCTATGGCAAAGGTTACATTGCTTCATACGGATTAAGGATCCTGGGCTTACGCTGCATTCCAATGATCCCCTTTGCTGTGGCACAGGGTGAGTGCTTCCCCTCTGAGCAGGAGGATGAGAATTTTTCTCAACAGAGGCAGCAGAGCACAGCTGCAAGGAGCAAGCGTGGCCCATAAGCCGGCGGTTGACCGAACGTCTTCTGTGGGGCTGCCTTTTTGCAACAGTGCAGGTTTCTTCTCTCTCATTTCTCTCTCTACAAATTCCCTCCCAGTATTTTGGGTTTCTAGCCATGTGAAGTGACAGCTTTCAGTTTTTGTCTCCATCCTGACACCTGTGGCGGGGGCCTGGGTGGTTACAAGGGAAAGGACCACAGCCCGGCAGTCCGCCTCACAGGCAGCTGCCGCTTCCTCCAGGGAACGGCAGTCAATCTCTCTGGGGTCACGGTTCACAAACAATAAGGTCATTCTGGCACGGCAAGGGTCAAGGCCGTCAAGCCCCAGGACTCCAAGGTTAGTCCTTTGGTGTACTGAAAAAACCCCAGTGCCTCGCAAACCCCAGGTTCACTGGCTGAGGGTTCTGCATTAGCGCAGTGGAGGTCCTTCCTCTGGCGATTTGGAAGACGTCCCCTTTTGTTTCTCATCAGCCTCCGGGCCACAGGACACCACAGGTGTGCACCTCGGCACCCTCGGGCGTGAGGCGTGTGTGCAACGGCAGCAGGGGAAGGAGCAGCAAGAGATGGGGACGGCCGCTGCCCGCACGTGAACAACAGCTCATCACGCACAGAGGGCCGTGCACGCTTCATGCTCCCGGGGCCAGGGCAGCCCAGCTTTCCAAACTTCCACCAAGGGCCATCTGCATGCCCTCCCCGCTGGGGCACAATGACAAAAACTGGTAAGCGTGGCTACCCTGAACAGCCGGGGACGTCCGGCCAACACACGGTACACGGTAACCGGAGAGTGCCAGCCAGACCCTCGACCCTGGGTAGCTGGGGCTCAAATGCTCACCAGTTAAAGTGCGGTGTCGTCACTGCCTCTACAGGCGGAGCGTCTCACGACACCAGCCAAACTGACTGAACCCGGAGCCCAGGCACCTGGGGTACAGCCAATTAACAATTCTTAGGGCCAAGAGCTTGTTGCCAGGGGAGGAAACAGTGACACCCAAAACAGGCAGCACAGTCCACAGCAAGAGGTGTCTGCCAGCAACCGGTAGCTCGGTCCCAGGTGGCCTTTGTCCTATCTCAGACCTCGTTAGTCAACAACAATCACTTAATGACAACTGGATGAACTAGGTCTTACGTGGTGACCCGGGTCTTAGATGGACCATCCTCTTAGTGATGCCCACTGTGTTAACTGCCTCCTGCTCGGAGGGTTCACTCCATGTTGGTTTCAGATGTCAAGAGTCTAGGACACTAGGCCTTAACTTCAGACCACAGTTACCGTAATTAAAAATATTCTGAAGACTATAGACACAGCTCAGATGTTCATCAGTGGCCATTATATTTGTAGTGCAGGAACACAGGACCAAGGGAAGCTTAGTACAGAAACAAGGTGTTATGAAGAGAGGTGAGAAATTTACGATACTTGCAGAAAAGACAAGGCGGCTTATAACAACAGGAAGCTACAGCTGAAAATAGGCTTTAGTGATGGTCAGTATAGGATTCTGCCTCCCACCGTGGGAAAAGTGGTACTGAATACTGTGTTTCTAACTTTGTAATTATAGAAGAAACACCCTCGGAGATTCCTCTATATTGCTAAAGGCAGACAGGATGGTTCATTTCTTTCATACACTTTACATTTTAGAGTAGTCGTAGAGTTACAGACACATGGAGCAGAGAGTCGAGTTCCTATACACCCCTTCACTCCTACCCCTCTGCAGCCCCCCATCATTCCTATCTTGCAGTAGTGTGGTCCAGTTGTTACAACTGATGAGTCAATGCTGATACAGGAGTACTACCTCAAGACCACAGTTTACATTAGGGCTTACCCTTTGTTACCTTTTGGGGCACCGGCAAAGGATCCGCACGCCATCTACCGTTACAGTGTCCCACAGCATACTCCCACCGCCCTAAAAGTCCTCCATGACCCACCTATTCCGCCTTCCCTCCCCTGCCTCAATCCTCTGGCGACCACCGATCCTTTTACTGTCTCCCCACGTGCCTTTCCAGAATGCACTATAACTGGTAACGTAAGGTGGAAAGCCTTTCAGAGTGGCTTGTCTCATTCAACAGTATGCACGTAAAGGCTCCTGCATGTCTCCTGTTACCTAACGGCTCATTTCTTTTTCCCACCCACCCAATCGCCGTATCCTAAAACCTCGTTAACTCGCGTCAGCGCGTTTTATTGTCGACTCCTGGAAATTTCCTACGTGGGCAATCATGTTATGTGTGACTGTACACAGTTTTCTCTCCTCCTTCCCAATCCAAGCCTCTCTCCTTCTCTGGTCTTGCTCTGTCGGCGAGGACTTCCAGAAGGAGGGTGAAAGAGCAGGGACCGGGACCTCTGTGCTCTCCTCTTCTCCCTGGGAAAGCATCTAGTTTCTCACCATGAGAGTACAACGTTAGCTGTAGGGCTGTTGGAGATGTTCTCTACCAAGTTAATGTTCCCCATACTCCCAGCCTGCTGAGATTTCTTATTGTGGATGTGGGTTAACGTTTTGTCAAAGGCTCTTCTGCACCTATTGATAAGATCATATGATCATTTCTTCTTTTGCCTCTTGATGCGACAGGTGACTACCCGACTATCAAATGTTGAACCAGCACAGCACCCCTGGAATAAATCCCACATGGTCATGGCCCGTAATTATATATTGTGGGATTCAACTTGGTGATGATTTATTGAGGATCTCAGCATCTATGTTCCAAGACATACAGGCATCTAGCTTCCCTTTTCAGAATTTTTTTAAAGTAATCACACCCAACCTAGGATTCGAACTCAGGACCCGAGATTAAGAGTCGTGTGTTCTACTGACTCAGCCAGCCAGGCACCCCTGTTGCTTTCCTCTCCTATAATGTCTCTGCCTGCTTTTGCTACTATAAGCATCACAGAATGAGTTAGGAAGGATTTCTTCTCCTCCTTTTTGGAAGAAGTGTAGAGAACTGGTATCATTTCTTCCTTCCTTAAGTGTTTTCTAGAAGTCACCAGTGAACACATCTGGGCTTGAACTTTCTGATTTGGAAGATTAAGGATGAACTCAATTTCCTTAATAGATTATTTGCCTATACAAATTTATACTTCTGTGAGTTTCGGCAGATTGTGCGTCTCAAGGAATAGGTCTAGGTTATGAAATTTGTGGGCAGAGTTGTGTGTAACATTACTATCCTTCTAATGTCCATGTTATCAGTTGTTCTTTCTTTCACTTCTGACATTGGCAACTTGTATCTTTTTCTTTTTTCTTAGTTAACCGAAGGTTTATCAATTTTATTGACCTTTTCAAATAATTAACTTTTGGTGTATTGGTTTTGTTTTTTCAAAGATCTCACAGATTTCTGCTCTGATTCTTATTATTTCATTTGTTTTCCTTACTTTGGATTTAATTAGCTCTCTTCTAGTTCCCTAAGATGAAAGCTTAGAATATCTGTGCAATTTAAGATCATTAGTTTGTGTAACCTGATTTATGAAATCGGATAATGAAATGTAGTATACCACCTTTACACCCTGTCGGTCCATAAAAGCCTCACTCTGACCTTACTCTGGCTCTGCTCCAGTCTCAACCCACCTTCTCATATAATCAAAAACCCAAGGGCCCAGATCTGTTTCTGGGTACACTGGACCTGAGTTTACAGTCTAGATTACAACCCTGAGTGTCATATAGTCTGTCTGTGGCTTCTATTCTGAACTCTGCCTTAGAGGGCAGTTACCTATAGGGGTTTGTAAAAAATTGAGGCTGAGGGCTGGAGAATGCACATAAATACACTCAAGGCAGTTTGAAAGGACCACGGGTGAGAGGGGAAAATGAGATCATAGACTAGATATCCCTCTGCACAGAGCACATTTTATTTACCATTTTGTTATTTTATGTATTTTAAGTGGTTACGTATTAGCTTTGGCGGCCTCCTTTCCAGAGGTTCCTCCAGGCCCCGACATACCTGGGAGATGCTGAACTACGAGTGTCTAGTTTCGATTCACAATCATATTAAATTCCACTACACTATGGAAGAGACACAGTTAATAGAAGGTACTATTTGTAGAAACAGGAGTCCTGCAAACTTAAGGGATACTTCACATAAGCATTTAATGCTGTTGCCCTAATTATTCAATTTGTCTCTGTTTTAAAAACTTCATACTCACATGAATTGCCAGGATAGGGTTGCAGAAAGGGTATTATTAACACAAGGGACCTGCTTGTGGTGAAATCTTGGTTCCTTTTTAACACTAATACAATACAGATTCCAGATTCCTTTTTGATTTTGTAGCCTGTGCTCAGGGGTACTCAAACTATAAGCGACAACATTTTGTAAAACTTCACATAAACACAAAGTGCATGTAAAAACCGCTGAAGTGTGAATGACACTATGTGACTTAGTATTAAGGTACCATCCGTATTTCTGCTCGAGAATATACCTTTGTTATGTAAAATATCTTAAGAGGAAACTCAGAGAAGGGCACATGAGAAATCTATGTATTACTGCAACTTCTTTTATTTCATTTTACTACTTTTTTTTTTTTGCTTCTTTGTACAACACACAATATTCATCTATAAATTACAAATTCTTAGGTTTCCTAAGACAAATATGACATCAAAACTACAACACAATTTCCAATGTTATATTACCTCTAAAGAGAATCTTCAAGCTGTATGTCTCAAACTGAAAGATTTCTCCTTAGTAGAAATTCTGACATAACCTAGTTTGTTATTTTTGCTAAAAACAAATGACAAAATCAAAAAATCTGCAAGGTTTTATACCCACATTTTCTAGGGGACATTCAAAGGCATGTTACCTAACAAGACTGTCCTTTATGTGTTGCAGTCTACCTCAGGGTAAAATAAGGCAAGTTTGTGGACGAAAGTTATTCAACATTCAGGACATCGACATTGCTTCCTCTACGTGAGTTCTCTGAAGTGTAGTGACTGCTTAACCACAGCTCAACATTCCTAAGACCCACTGCAATCCTAAGGTTTTTCTTGCGTGTGTGTTCTCTGATGTACAATGAGGTTTGACTTCTGAGAGAAGGGTTTTCCACATGTGTTACATTCATAGGGCTTCTCGCCTGTGTGTGACCTCTGATGGTTAACAAGGTTTGATTTACGGTAAAAAATTTTCCCACATTCATTACACTGACAAGATTTCTCCCCTGTGTGAGCCCTATAATGCACTGTGAGGGATGATTTGTGACTGAAGGATTTCCCACAGTCATTACATGCGTAAGGTTTCTCTCCTGTGTGTTTTCTCTGATGTAAAATAAGTCCTGACTTTACACAAAAAAATTTCCCACATTCATTACATTTATAGGGCTTTTCTTCTCTATGAGTTCTCTGGTGCACAACAAGAGCTGACTTATCACAGAAAGACCTTCCACATTCATTACATTCATAGGGTTTCTCCCCTGTGTGTTTTCTCTGATGTAAAGTAAGTCCTGACTTCACACAGAAAGACTTCCCACATTCATTACATTTATAGGGCTTTTCTTCTGTATGAGTTCTCTGGTGCACAATTAGAGCTGATTTGTGACAGAAAGCCTTTCCACATTGGTTACACTCATAGGGTTTCTCTCCTATGTGGATTCTCTGGTGCTGAGTGAGCTGAGACTTCTGGCAGAACGTTTTCCCACATACGTTACATCCGAAGGGTTTCTCCCCTGTGTGTATCCTAGTATGTTTATGTAGGGACGATTTACTATAGAAGATTTTTCCACATTCATGACACTCGAACGGTTTCTCCCCTGTATGTGTCCTGTAATGTTGAGAGAGGGTGGATTTATGGCTGAAGAATTTCCCGCATTCACGACACACAAAGGGTTTCTCCCCTGTGTGAATTCTCTGATGCACTGTGAGGGCAGACTTCAAACACGTTTTCCCACATTCGCAACATTCATAAGGTTTCAACCCTGTATGAATTATCTGATGCCTGGTGAGTACTGACTTGTGGTAGAAACTTTTCCCGCATACATCACATTTGTAGGGCTTATCCCCTATGTGGGTTCTCTGGTGTTGTATAAGATGTGACTTCCGACAGAAAGATTGCCCACAGTCAGGACATTCAAATGGTTTCTCCCCTGTATGAGTTCTCTGATGCAGGATAAGGTGTGAATTGATCCAAAAGGATTTCCCACATTCATAGCATTCATAGGGTTTCAGCCCTATGTGTGTTCTTTGGTGTTTGGTGAGGTCTGTCTTCTGGTAAAAAGTTTTCCCACATGCGCTACACTGATAGGGTTTCTCCCCTGTATGTATTCTCTGGTGTATCGTGAGGGCTGACTTGTGGCTGAAGGCTTTACCACATTCGTTGCACACGTAGGGCTTCTCCCCCGTGTGTGATCTCTGATGTTTCGTGAGGTCTGACTTCTCCCAGAAAGTTTTTCCACATTCATCACACTGAAAGCGTTTCTCTCCCGTGTGTATCCTTTGATGTCGAGTGAGGTGGGACTTATGCCAAAACGCTTTCCCACATTCGTTGCATTCAAAGTGTTTCTCTCCTTTATGAGTTTTCTGAAGTTGTGGAAGGCATAAATCCCCCCGGAAATGATCCCCACTCTCACTACACTCCGAGGGTTTCATACGTGCCCCATGAGGTTTCAAAAGGGTAGACGTCACACCTAACGATTTCCCACAACCACGCAGTCCACAGTGATTCTCTTCGGAGGCATTCATGTGATGTGACAGGAAAGAGGAGTTAGGAAAGAAGGTTCTCCCATATTCAATACATTCAGAGTGATTCTCTTCAGTGATCTCTCTCTTGTACGTACTCAATGTTGCCTTTTCGGGGAAGGTTTCTTGATACATGTAATATTCAAAATTTTGCTCTACACTTTGAATCTTCTCACTATCAACAGAGTCCTCAACCTGACTGAAAGTTTCTCCATGTTTAAAAAATTCACTTTTCTCGCTAGTAGGAGTTTTCTCGTGTTTAATACTGAGTAGCAATTTTCCATACGCACTGAATTCGCCAGTCTTTTTTCCCAAATGTCTTTTCTTATTGATACACAATTCAGAAATACAGCTGAAACTCACTCCATATGAGTCACACTGACAGAGGCTTTCTCTGCAAGGAAACGAATTTGTGTCCAGGTAAAATGGTTTTCCTATTACATTACCTCGTTCCTTGGTCGGCGTTTTCTTACTGATGAATGCAACTTCCCACGTAGGTTTACGCTGGTTTTCTTGCCTCCTTCCTTTCTTGTGATCAGTTTCCCAGACTTCTAAAGATAAGAAAAATTAACCGTACACATAAATACTAACGCATTTCTTCTGGAATGCAACATATATACAAACGCCCTATGTTGTAGTGGATTTTGATTTCTTGTCTAGTCTCCAGGGAAGAAAATAACTGTAAGTACTTATTATTTCGATTTCTTCTGTTGGACATGAAAATACGAAAATGGAAACAAGAAACAAAAGGCTTGGCATGGTGGAAGAAAGGAGAGGAAACTACTGCAAGCACACATCTGCATTCCGACGTCTGAGGAGTAACGGCAGCTACTAAATTCGGAACGTCTCCATCTATCCTCCAAATACCTCTAAAGATCAACATAAGGAGAGCAAATAAAATGACCAATCAACAACCCGTGACTTCAGCATAACTGGGAAATACAAAATACTACTGACTTCAAACCACCACTGAGGAAATAAACATTTAATACAGAAGAAACTGATAAAAGAGCTCACATCTAGAGAAAGAGCTTGAGCCCGTGGCAACTACACGTAGAGGAAGAGACAGAGAACTTAGAGATAATTAAAGTCCTTTGTTTTAAATACTTACTTATTTTTGAGAGAGAGACAGGGAAACAGAGTGTGAGCGAGGAAGGGACAGAGAGAGAGAGGGATACACAGAATCCGAAGCAGGCTCCAGGCTCTGAGCTTGTAGTACAGAGCACGACATGGGGCTCAAACTCAGGAACCGTAAGTTCCTGACCTGAGCTGAAGTCAGACGCTCAATGGACTGAACCACCCAGGCGCCCCTAGAACGTATAGATAATTACATGCAAATAAAATCACCGCCTGAAAGGGGAAGTCCCACAGTGAGAGGAGAAAACCTGGAGCGACATCTTCGTTCTGACAGATGACGGCTCAGACCACCGAGAACTCCAACACAAGGGACTTGTGGTATTAATGGGAACTATGGAGGCAAGGGCTGATTGGGTGAGGAATTCAATTGTAAAAAGGCCAGAGTGATCTTAGAATATGACTCAAATTGTAAGAACCTGGTTATGAGCTGAACTGTCCCCCTCCCAAATTCGTATGTTGAAGCCGTAAGGTTTAATTACATTATCAGGGTGTAGCACTAATGACAGGAAAGACATCCATATCAGAAGCCGAAGAGACACCAGCCCTTTCCTGCTCTCCCTGTTTGCAGAAAAAAAGCCATGTGAGGAGCGGGCCAGAAGGTGGTGTCTGCAAGCTGAAGACAGAGGGCTTACCGGAAGGCACCAGAGGGCACCCTGAGGATACCTTCATCTTGGCCATACAGCCTCCAGATGTGTGAAAAAATAAATTTGTTACTTAGGCCACCCACTCTGTGGTGTTTTTGGTAAAATGGCCCAAGCAGATTTAACAGAAAGTACAAAAAGAAAAGATATTTGAATGAAATTTTAATAAACAGCATGGAGGGGCGCCTGGGTGGCTCAGTCGGTTAAGCGGCCGACTTCGGCTCAGGTCATGATCTCGCGGTCCGTGAGTTCGAGCCCCACGTCAGGCTCTGTGCTGACAGCTCAGAGTCTGGAGCCTGTTTCAGATTCTGTGTCTCCCTCTCTCTGACCCTCCCCCGTTCATGCTCTGTCTCTGTCTCAAAAATAAATAAACGTTAAAAAAATTTTTTTTTAATAAATAAATAAATAAACAGTATGGAAAAAAGACATGACAATAGAGCAAAAAAAAAAAAAAAAAAAAAAAAAAAAAGAATGACAATAAAACCAAAGAAAGAAAACTGGATCACAGAGAAAGTTCTGGATAAAGCAGGTGATCTACAAAATAATAAAGTACATGTTTTAAATTAAAATTATATGTGTGACTGTAGTCTCTAAAGAGAAAAAAAGAAAACAATGGAATAAATACAGTATTAAAAACCATTATCTAAGAAAATTGCCCAGAAATAAAAAGAGATCTTACCCGCATATTTTTTTTTTTTTTTAATTTTTTTTTTCAACGTTTATTTATTTTTTTTGGGGGACAGAGAGAGACAGAGCATGAACGGGGGAGGGCAGAGAGAGAGGGAGACACAGAATCGGAAACAGGCTCCAGGCTCTGAGCCTTCAGCCCAGAGCCTGACGCGGGGCTCGAACTCACGGAGCGCGAGATCGTGACCTGGCTGAAGTCGGACACTTAACCGACTGCGCCACCCAGGCACCCCCTTACCCGCATATTTTAAGGACCACCATGAACTTTCCTTTTCCATCAGGAAAGCTGACCTGAAACAGTCCTTCCTAAGACATGCTTTAATGAAACTGTAAACCTTGAAAGTGAACAAGTCTCCTCTGGACAGAAAGATCAAGTCTCAATAAGCAAACAAACATGTAGATTGGGCAAGAGACTCTGTCACCAATAAACCAAGTGAGGTCAGTGCAGCAACCTTTTCCACAAATAACCAAGTAGAAGTCAAGGGTTGTATATCCAGCCACGTGATCCTTTAAAAGTATCCAGGCTCTGGGATGAGGTCAATCATGTTAGATATTCAAGAAATCAGGTAATAGTGTAATCACAAAACCTTCTAGAAGAGGACAAACTTCAAGCAACCGAGATTTGACAGGACACACTGGCAGAAAAGCTGAGCAGTGTAGGACTAAGACCAAAAGAAAGTTGAGAACAAGAATATAAGAGTAATATATTAATGCTATATATTCCAGTGAAGCAGAAATAATGCAACTATAAAAGCCTATTGGAAACAGGAAAAAGGAGAAGAAATAACAGTAAGCTAAGTGAGAGCCATAGAATAGTCTAAAGAAGGTCACTAAACACTCTAAAGGTCACTAAAAGCTGAAAATCAAATGGAAGGTTAAATAAGGAAATGAGCAACTAAAGCCAGTATAAAAGACATTACTGTAAAAGTAACCACTAGAACAAAAACATCTAAAGTTTCTAATGGACTCCTTCAAAATGAACAAAAAGACGAAACAGAATTGTTCAGTGAATATGATACTCATTAAATGTTAACAAATATGACATATGAGACCAGACAGGAATCCTGTTAGTAAATGTGAATGGGCTTAACTCACCACTTAATAAGATGACTTCAAATGGGTTACAAACAAATCCCAAATCTCTGCTGCAAAGGGGAAACACACTGACAGAAAATGACTCAAAAAGCTAAAAACAAAGGAATGGGCAATATTATTCCAGGCAAAGGGAAACAGTAAGGAAACAGATACAATCTAGTTAGCAGGATGGACAAAAAAACCAAAAAACCAAAAACAAAAACAAAACACTTTACAAGGCTAACATCCACAACTTTGAATGTACAAATAACAGTGAGAAGTATCGAAAGACCGAACAACCTTCATAAAGAACTCAGAGAAGCAAGGAAAAAAATACAACACACTGATAAAAAAGTATTTCAAGAGCGATCAGAAAGCACAATGTCGGGGTGTAGAAGACGCAACGACATCAGGAAGACTTGTATTATGACCCATATGTAATTTTCTAATATCAAAACTTATAATACAAAATATACTTATATCTCAAGGGTGCACAAAACATTACAAAAAAAACCTGATAAAGGTAACATGCTCAGGGAACAATGCACTAAAACTAGAACTTATTCAGGAATGGGGCGCCTGGTGGCTCAGTCGATTGAGCGTCTGACTTTGGCTCAGGTCATGATCTCACAGTTCGTGGGTTGGAGCTCCGCATCGGGCTTTGTGCTGACAGCTCAGAGCCTGGAGGCTGCCTCGGATTCTATGTCTCCCTTTCTCTCTGCCCCTCCCCAGCTCATGCTCTGCCCTTTTCTCTCTCTCAAAAATAAATGAACATTAAAAAATATTTTAAAAAAAAGAAGTTGTTATTGGGGAAGAACAAGCTTCTTCCATCAGGACTTCAAAAGCAAACAATCCTCTAGCAAACTGCTCTTTGGTGAAAAAGGAAACAAACCAAAGCCTAAGTTCTAAACCAAAAAAAACTAGTGAAAATATTACTTACGAGTCTATGTGGGATACATATACAGATCAGAGATTTCACAGCATTAAATGTTTTGCATCGGTGACAAAGAATGAAATACAAGTGAATCCTTAACTCAAAAAGTAAAAGACTAGAAAAAGGCAACAGTAATATAAAAGAAAGAAGTAGCACAAAGAGGGAAGCAATAAAGGCAGAAACACATGAATACAAGAATAAATTTAAAATAATACGGATAAGGGGACCTGGCTCAGGTCATGATCTCACAGTACCTGAGTTTGAGCCTTCTGTGTTTAAGGTCCAGTAGTTTTGCTAAAGCATATCTTAGAGTGAACCATTCCAGGTCAGTTTTCCCAGGTTCCTGATGGTCCCTCTGAATATGTGCATCAGGTGTTTTTTCACTTTTGGACAATTTACTTAGATTAGAAGTTAATGAAACAGGGGTGCCTGGGTGGCTCAGTTGGTTAGGCGTCCGACTTCGGCTCAGGTCACGATCTCACGGTTGGTGAGTTCGAGCCCCATGTCAGGCTCTGTGCTGACAGCTCAGAGCCTGGAGCCTGCTTCAGATTCTGTGTGTGTGTGTGTCTCTCTCTCTCTGCCCATCCCCTGATCGTGCTCTGTCTCTCTCAAAACTCAGAAATAAATAAACATTAAAAAAAACAAGTTAATGAACAAAAACCAGAAAAACAGTAGAATAAGTGGTAAGTCAAAAAGCTGGTTCTTCGGGGGTCACCTGGCGGGCTCAGGTGGTGGAAGTGTGCAGCTCTGGAGCTCGGGGTTGGGAGTCTGAGCCCCACTCGAGTGTAGAGATAAATAAAGTCTTAAAAAAAAAAGCTGGTTCTTTGAAAAGCAACAAAGGAGGCAAATCATAGGCTAACCTCTTCAACAAAAACAAGGGAATGATATCTTAAGTGTGCAAACGGAGAAAAAAATTAAGGAAGAAACTACCATTGAAACATGGTATGAAAAAATCCTAAAGGCTATTTTTGTTCAACTTGATACAAATACATCTGAAAGAAATGTAGCAACGAATTTACTAACAAAATACCACTTACCAAATTTACCTTGGAAGAAACAAAATGTAAATGGAATAATTCCCACATAAGAAACAGAAAATACCGAGTTTGCCTGAACCATAAAATACGCACTTGCATCCTTTCCACCTAGAGTCACAAGTTGTTAAATTTTTGCCACATTTGCTTTATCTTTCTCTATATAAAGGCTTTCTGACCATGAACTATTTGGTTTAAGTGCAGACATCATGACCTGTTATTTCAAACATGTCAGCATGTATTTCCTAAGAATGAAGACATGATCACACTCAAGAAAACCCTCCAATGACACATCACCCATCATATAATCCATTCAAGAGGAGCAACAGCTTGCAAATATCTATGTGCTTGTGGGCTACACAAAACTCCTCCCTTCACAAAATCCTCCATAATCAGAGGTATAGCTATCATGAAAACGAGTTTCACCAAAATTATCTCTTTAAAAATTTTCCACATAGGTTCTGAAATTTGTTAACGTATCTCTGAGGTATGCCTGTACTGTCTTTCTCCATTTTCAGTGTTAGGAAAATGCTGGCCTACGAATGAATTAGTATACCTTTTTTCCTGGATTTTCTTGAAGAGTTTAGTAAAACTTGTGTTATTCCACATGTGGCAGAACTCACTAATGAAGCCCCTGGGTCTTCTTTGTGGAACAGCTATCTATTTCTTCTGAAGTGAGCTTTAGTAGTTGCTTTTTTGAAGGAAACTGTCCATTTCATCTAAATCATTGAATTCATAAAGTTAGAGGCATAATATTTCATTATTTGACTTGTAGGATCTGTAGAATATTTGGTGATATTGCCACTCCTATTCTTGACATTGATAATTTGTCTCAGGGCACCTAGGGGGCTCAGTTGGTTAAGCGTCTGACCTCGGCTCAGATCATGATCTGGCAGTTCGTGAGTTAGAGCCCAGCGTCGGGCTCTGTGCCAACAACTCAGAGCCTGGAGCCTGCTTCAGATTCTGTGTCTCCCTCTCTCTCTGCAACTCCCCTGCTTGCACTAAATGAACATTAAAAAAAATAATAGTAATTTGTCTCATTTAGAAGTCTGTCAATTTTACTGACCTTAAAAGAACCAGCTCTGGGTTTCACTAATTTTCTCATTTATTCCTCTGATTTGAATTACATTACTTTTTATCTTTATTACTTCCTTTATTCTGCTTACTATGGATTTAATTTGTTCCCTTTTTTTCTAGATTCTTAAACAGGAAGCAGCTGAAGCCATTAATTTGTGATGGTCATCTTATCCGACACAAATTTCATAGAGGTGTGTTAGATATATGTGTGTGTACACACACATGAAATTTATACATCATATATTAGATATGTTGTATATAATACATACTCCATATAAAAGAAATTTCACATATGTATTTGTGCTAGAGATATATACATACACACAAAAATGTACTTGTGCTGGCCATTAGTTTGTGATAGTCCATCTTATCTGACACAAATTTAATACGTGTGTGTTAGATGTGTGTACACACATATATACAAAATCCAATGTATGAAATATATACATATCTTAAATATACTTTATAATACGTATTCCAAAAAAAGAAATTTCACATATGTATTTGTATTAGAGATACATACATACACACAAAAATATACTTGTGTTAAGTAAGAAAGTTTTCAATTACTACAGCTGTGTCCACCTTTAAAAACTAGGAAAGAGAAAACTAAACCCAAAAGTAAGAGAAGAGGAGCACTTGGGTGGCTCAGCCAGTTAAACACCTGACTCTTGATCTCAATCTCAGCTCAGGTCTTGATCTCAGAACATAAAGTAGTAATTCAACAAGGTATTGTTGGAATTTAAACATATACAGATCTACTATGTATACAAGTAATATCACAAAAATAGAGTAGAAGAAATAGAACTATATATGAATGACATTTCTATATTTCACTGTAGATGAGGGGGTATAAATCTGAAGTGGAGTCTGTTAGGGTGAATTTCTTAGGAAAATTTTAATAACAACCATTATGAAAATAACTAAGTGAAAAGGTCATTGAAGAATTTAAATACTATGCTAAAACACATTCACTTAATGAAAAACAAGGTACTTGTTTGAACTATGGGTTCAAAAAGGCATAAGGCAGATAAACATCAAAACGCAAAATGGCAAGAGTAAATCCAGTCATACCAATAACAGAAAAGTGGGAATGGATTTAGAAATCCAATCAAAAAGCAGTAATTGTCAGGTCCCAAACACAAGCTGTCTACATGAGACACACTTAGATTCCTATTAATGAATGAATTAATATTAATGAGTATTAATGAATTAATGAATTCATATTAATGAATGAATTAATGAACTATATTAATATCTGACAAAATATACTTTAACACAAAATACGTTATTAGAGATAAAGAGGGACATTATATAATGAAAACAGTCCATCAGTAAAGGAGACATAAATCCACGTAATTCTACGTTGCTGACGATGAGACTAGAGCAAATACTGACAAACTTCAAAGGAAAAATACACACAACAACAATAATTAAAGACTTTAAAATTCCAAATTAAGTAATGGATAAAACAACTGCTAGAATACAAATAGGAGGAAAAAAAAAGATAAAAATAACACTATCAGGTAACCAGAATAACAAATATACATAAGACACTCCACTCAAAAAGACAGGATTACACATTCTTCAGAAGTACATACGAAAGGTTCCCCAGAATACATTTTAAAAGGTTCTCCCACCAAAATGGAAGGAAATTATAAATCAATCACATAAAGGAATTTTGAAAACTCACAAATAGGACATTAAACAATGCATCTCTGAATAAAATAGAGGGGAAAAATATCCAGGAAACTTAAGAAAACACTTTGAGTAAAAATGAAGACCAAATATACGAACACTTGAGACACACAGAAAACAGTACTTAGAAGTCAATTTATCCTGCAATAACCACATTAAAAAAGAACAAGCCCAAATCAATAATCTGCCTTATACAACTGGTAACAATGGGGAAAAAAAAGTAATATAAATCCAAAGCAAGCAAGGATGGGAAATGAGAGAAGAGTAAAAATTAATAAACCAGAAAAGAAAGGCAATAGATGACTCTTTTAAAATATCAATAAACCTGACTAAATTATATTTAGGCTGACATGGAAATAAGAGACATAACAATCAAATTATTGAAGTTATGGGGCGCCTAGGTGGGTGGCTTAGTCAGTTGAGCACTCAACTCTTGATTTTGGCTCAGATCATGATCTCATGATTCGCGGGACTGAGCCCTGCGCTGGGCTCTGTGCTGGCAGCGTGCAGCCTGCTTGAGATTCTCTCTCTCCCTCTTGCTCTCTGCCCCTCCCCTGCTCACTCTTATGTGCACACTCTCAAAAATAAATAAACGTATCTAAAAGCACTAAATTACTGAAGTTGTGGAATAAAGACGGTACACGTGCTAGGGATAGAATGTACTCACATTACAAACCTGGAATGTTTTCTACGCTATAAAAACAAAATATAAGTGAATGTTTTGAACTAATTTGATAACTTGGCTGAAATACAAAAATTCCAAGAATCGGAAAAAATATAACAACACAAGAAGAAATAAGCTATCTGAAAAAAAGTGTAAGAAGTAAACACACTGCAGTCATTTTAAAACTGCCCATAAAGGAAGCCCAGGTCCAGATGGTTTCACTGGTGAACTTTTAAACTCGTTTAAGTAATAATTAATATTGATTATTCAAACACTCCTGCAAACAATAGAAAAGAACACCTCCCCCCTAATTATATGAGCCTTATATTACATCGACACTAAACTCAGACATGATGAGAGAAGACAACTACAGTTCAATGTCTAAAACAACTAAGAGCAACATCTTTGGAATACAGACCCACAGATACTCTGCACAATACTAGCAAATGTTATCGAGTAACACATTACGAGGATTACACACAAAGACCCCGTGAGATTTATCCTACTAACGCAAGGCTGGTTTATCATCCGGCAATGGTAAGTGAGCACCAACAGTGCGCTCTCCCTCTGATTCACTCGAGCTGGAGGGTATCTTCTCTCCGCGTTCTCCCTCGGCCTCACTCCAGCTCGCCAGGGTCTTCTGGAAAGCAGTGTGTATACTCCTCCACCATACTTGGGCGCCTACTGCCTAGTGAACACTTTTAGATTCCCCAGCTCTGGTGGCCAGCATCGCTTCTGCTTCCGGTCTCACAGGACTGTACATATTTGTATACTTGAAGAGATACCGTCTGAAGATCTCCCTTCCAATCAGCCTGAATCTAGATGCTGAGTGAGATCCTCCCCTTGGGACAGTGACAGGTCTTGGAACACCCTCAACTACTGAAAGCCACTACAAATAAAAGAGGCTGGTTAGACAACCATGAAAATTTGACAGGCATCCAAGAGCTAAGTCAGGGTCGAATGATAAGGTTCATCACCTACACCAGGCCATTCTTCCAATACTAGGAGAGGTGGCTGTTTTATCTAATGAACACAAACCAACACAGAGAATCAAGAAAAATACACAAAGAAATGTGTGTTCAAAACGAAAGAACAAGAAAAAAACCTAAGAATAAGTTCTTAATGGAATGGAGACAAGTGATTTACCTAATAAGGAGTTCAAAATAATAGTCATATAGATGCTCATCGAACTCAGGAGAAAACAGATGAACACGGTGAGAACCTCAACAAGAAGAAAGTACCAGAAAGTACCAAACAGAAAATACAGTAAGACAACTGACAAATACTAGAGGAATTCAATAGCAGAACAATGAGGCAGAATGAATCAGTAATCTGCAGTCAGACAGTGGAATTCACCCAGTGAGAGCAGGGGGAAAAGTGAACACAGCTTAAGAGACATATGAGACAATATACAGCAGACCAACATTTGCATTATAGAAATCACAAAAGGGGATGAAAAAGAAAGGGGCAGAAAATTCACTGAGAGAAATAATAGCCGAAAACTTCCCCAAATTGGGAGGAAAAAAAGAAATCCATATCCAGGAAGCCCAGAAATTTCTATTTAAGTTGAATTCAAAAAACCCATACCAAAAACATTATGAGATGGAGTGCCAAAAACTAAAGACACGGAGAGAATGTTAAAAGTAGCAAAAAATCCACAACTGGTTCCAGAAAAGGGAACTCTCATAAGATTATCAGATCCTTCAGCAGAAACTTTTCCAGTCAGAAGGCAGTGGCATGGTATATTCAAAGAATGGGAAAAGAAAAATCTTTACTGGACAACAATACACAGCAAAGCTCTCATTTAGAATCAAAGGACAAATAAATGAGTTTCCCAAACAAAAGCTAGAATTCACCAACACCAGAAAAGCCTCACAAGAAATGTTAAAGGGACTTCTTTAAGTTGAAACAAAAGAATACAAATTAGTAACACGAAAACATATTAAAGTATAAATCTCACTGGTAAAAACAAATATATAGTGAAATTCAGAATATCCTAATGTTGTGAAGATAGTGGGTTAATCACTTACAAAAGCAGTATGAAACAAAAAAGACCAAAGTACAAAAAATAACCATAATTACTTAAAATCATTAGTTAAGACATACAGAAGATTAAAAGATACAAGATTTGACATCAAAACTGTAAAACAAGGAGGGGGGGGGATACAAACACATAGCTTTAAAATATGTACAATCTTCAGTTGTTGTCAAGTTAAAATTGACATTGTCCTGAAATGCCCCATTAGACCAGATGGACTTTACAGACATTTCATCCACAAAGAAAAATTCTCAAGTACACATGAACAATTTTCAAGGATTGACCATATATTAAGACAAAAAACAAATCCTAGCAAATTTAACCCAATCAAGCATCTTTCCTGCATGAAACTAGAAATCAACTAGACAGAACAAGAAAGCAAAACGTAGCATGCTTGCTGATTTCAAACTATACCACAAAGCTATTATAATCAAAACCGTATGCTCTCGGCATAAATGCAGACACACAGATCCATGCAACAGAACACGGAGTCCAGCAATAAACCCACATCTAAGTCAACTACTCTACGACAAAGGAGCCAAGAATATACAATAGGGAAAGGACAGTCACCACTTCAATAAATGGTGTTAGGAAATACGGACAGCCACATGCAAAAGAGTGAAATTAAACCGCTATCTTGCACCATACACAAACTCTAACTCAAAATGGATTGAAGACTGGAACACAAAACCTGAAACTATGAAAGTCCTCGAAGAAAACAGGCAGTAGGCTACACATCAATCTCGGCAATAAGTTTTTGTATTTGACCCTAAATACAAAGGCAACAAAAGCAAAAATGAGCACGTGGGACTGCATCAAACTAAAAAGCAAAGCAGACCATCAATAAAATCAAAGACAATCCACTGAATGGCAGAAACTATTTGCAACCATTTATCTGATAAGGGGTTAATGTCCAAAACAGAACTAATATTACTCAATAAGAAAAATCATATTTGATTTAAAATGGGCAGAGGATATGAATAGACATTTTTCCAAAGAAGACATACAGATGACCAACAGGTACTTGAAGAAAGTACTCTACGACACTCATCATCAGGGAAATGCAAATCAAAACCACAATGAGATAGCACTTCACACCTACTGGAATGACTATTCTCAAAAAGACAAAACATAACAAGTGTTTATAAGGATATGAAGACAAGGAAACCCTTAGGTACTCTTCGTGGGAGGCTGAACTGTGCTGCCACTATAGAACACAACATGGCAGTTCCTCAAACCATTAAAAATAGAACTATTATGTGATCCAGTAATTCCACTTCTGGGTATATATCTGAAGAAAATGAAAACACTAGCCTGAAAAGACATACACATGTTTTTTCACTGTAGCACTATATAAACAAATGAAGAATACATAGTTATAAGTTAAACACATTATGCATACTATATTTTATATGTTTTACATACATATGTATTATGTATATATACATATTATAAATATGATATACATGTGGAATATTACGCAGTCATAAAAATTAATGAAATCTTGCCATTTGGGGACACCATGGATGGATCCTGAGGGCATTATGCAAAGTCACAGAAGTCAGACAAAGGAAGACTAATACTGTTCGATCTTGCTTACATGGAATTTGAAAAATGAAAAACACAAACACAGTGATGTTACAGATCCAGGGAACATACTGTCGGTTGACAGAGGTATGGGTTTGAGGGTAGGAGAAATGGATGTGTGAGTGTGTGTGTATATCAAAACGATGTATTGTCAAGACCACACACACACACACACACACCTTTATCAACAACTGATGCTGAGGCAATTGGATATCTACATGCAAAACAATTATACTCTTTTCTCACAACATACACAAAAGTGGGTAACAGACCTAAATGTAACAACTATTTACTTAAAGAAAATATAGGAATGAATCTTTCTGTCCTTGGGATAGACACAGCCCTTTTAGATACAACACCAAAACCAATAGTGACAAAAGATAGAACAGATAACCTGTATTTCATGAAACAAAAAACTCTTTTGCTGCAGAGTGCACAGACAAAATAGTAAAATGACAACCCAGAAACAGGAGAAAATACTTGCAAACTATATACCTAATTAGGGACTGATATACAGAATATGTAAAGAACGTTTACAACTCACCAATAAAAAGACAACTACAACTAAAATATTAATAAGGCAAATGCCTATTGAATATTAAGCTTGTATCTGGCAACCTTCCTATAAATGACTTCTATGTTGTAGGAGTGTGCTACTTTAGGATTCTTAGACAATTGAATCTCTGCAAAAAGAGGAGTTTTATTTCTTCCCTTGTCACCTTTCATATCCGTTTTGTTGCATTACCTAGGATTTCTATGAAGATGTCTAAATAAGAGTGGTGAAACCGGATGGCCCTGACTTGCTCCTGATCTTAAAGAGAAAGCATCCAGTTTCTCTTTATTATATGTGATGTTAACAGATTTTTTGGTAGATGTTTTTCATCAACTTGAAGAAATTCTCTATTCCTAGCTTGCTGAATTTTAATCATACATGGATTCTGATAAATGCTTCTTCTGCATCAATTGATAGGATCATACAGTTTTTCTTTCTGCAGCTTACTGATGGGTTATGTTAATTGATTTTTGAATGTTGAATGAGCTTGCAGGCTTGGAATAAATCCTAATTCGTCATGGCATATAATTCTTTTCCTACACTGTTGGACTTTATTTGGAGTTCTGCATCTATATTCCTAAGAATTATTTGTAGGTTTTCTTCCAAGAGCGACCATCTGCTTTTGGGATTAAGGAAACAATTCTTTGGCCTTAAAGAAAGAGTGGAAAAGTTCCCTCTAACTACAAATCATCCCTAGGAATTTACAAAAAGGCCACTCGAGGTAATAAATAAATTCAGAAAAGCTGTAAGCCACAATATAAGACCCCCAAATCAGGTAAGGCTTCTATGCAACTGCAATCAACAATCTGAAAGGAAATTAATAAAGCAATTTTATGTGTAACAGCATCTTTGTCAGCCTATGGTACATTATACTGATTGTTTCTGGAATGCTGAACCACTTTTACATGCTCTGAATATAAACCACTCAGTCACAGTGTAGGATTCTGTTTATACACCACTGTTTTCTACTTGCTAATATTTTGCCAAGGATTATGCAGGTAACTACTTGAGAGTATTTCTAAGTGTACCACTTCATACATTTTTTTGGTGGTTGTTCGAGGTATTTGAGTCCATTTCTAGGTAAAAGGCACATATATGATTCATCACATTCTTCTCAGATCAACATTTTACCAACTCAAGGGAAATGTAAAACTTCAATTCCATCCAAATCCCTTTATTATATCTTTTAAATGTAATTATATATTTTCCCCACACATGGAGCATCAAATCATAGGGTATTTCTACATTTTGCTTCAAGAATCAAATATGATTTCAGAAAATAATGAGAAGGAAACTCCATTATATTTATCCTTATTTTTTCCACTTCCAATGTTCATTCTTTTCTGAAGTTCCAACATTCTTGTGTTATTTCCTTTCTATTCAGAGGAGTTCCTCTAGCCATTTTTACAAGTTAAGTTTGCTAGGGACACCTGGCTGGGTCAGTGGGTTGAGCGTCTGACTTCGGCTCGGGTCATGATCTCATGGTCTGTGAGTTCGAGCCCCACGTCGGGCTATGTGCTGACAGCTCAGAGTCTAGAGTCTGTTTTGGGTTCTGTGTCTCCCGTTCTCTCTGCTCCTCCCCTGCTTATGCTTTATCTCTGTTTCTCAAAAGTAAATACATGTTACAAAAAAATTTTTTAATAAATAAGTTAAGTTTCCCAACATTTTCTCTTAGCTTTCCTTTGTATGATAACTTCAGCTCTCCTTTCATGAATATATGTTCATAAGATACCAGTTTTGTCTGAAAGTTCTTTTCCTTCAGTACTCAGAAAAAAAGGCATCGTTTCCCTCTAGCTTCCATGCTTTTGGCTGAAACATCCACTATCATTTCCAAAGAAAAGGAGATGTTTCTCTCCGGCTGCTTTGAAACATTCTCTTGTTTTTAGAAATGTAATCATGACATGCCATTGGCGTGGATCCCTTTGCATTTATCTTACTTGGCGTTCACGCAGATTCTTCAATGAATACTATTAGGTCTTCTGCCGACTTGGGAAGCTTTCAACCATTATTCTTTAAAATCCTTCAAGTCCCACCCTCTCTTCCCTTTCTGTTACTCTTCTTCCCGACACAGAGAGAATCCACCCTCCTCTCGTTACCTCCATGCCTTCCAATCGGGACTGACCATAATCACCCTTAAGGAAAACGACAAGCGTCCTCTAGTGACATCTGTAGTGCTTATGATCTTCCCAATATCTTCTCCAGAGGCGAGAAAGATCTTATAAACATAGATCACACATTGCTTATTAACCAAAATACACTAATAAGGAAAATATTAAAATCTTTAATAAGATTTATGATATTTACCTTGTGGACCACAACTGCCTGACGTCATTTCCTGTCCCACACTCATCAATCACTCACTCCCCTTTGGCCATTGTGACTTTTTTTTTTTTCCCTATTTCCCAAAAAACACCAAACACATTCCTGCTCATTGGCTTAGTGGGTGCTATTCCCCTTGCTGAGAAGAGGCAGAAACCGCCCAACTCACACAAACATTTCACTCAAATCCTGCTCTAATGGTGGCTCATCTCCTACTTTAGGTCTCCCCTGACTACTCTTCTTAAAGCAGCACAATTTAACTCTGCTCTAATTTCCATGGTCATTTTTTACCATTACACAGTGTTAATACGCAGAAGTATCGCTTTCTAGTGCTAATTTTAAATGTATGAGACATATAAGTGTATAAATTCAAGGTGCACATGTTAGTTTCAGACAATTATAAACTGAATTATGACTGCTACTGTACCAATAATCAGCACCTTTAATATGTTACACAATTCCCATGCCTTATTAGTGATTGGAACGATTCAGTACTGGTGTCTTGGCAAGTGTGATGATCACAATATGATACTGTCTGCATTCTTGATATGGTATCCGCCATCTCTGGGGCTTACTTATCTCGTCCGATCTTGTACCATACCTCCTTTCCCACACCCCATCCCCTGGGAACCACCACATTACCCTCCGTTATCATGAGTTTGCCTTTTCCAGATTCCAGATATAAGTGACACCATACGGTAAATGTCTTTCTCTTAAAGTGGCAGGATGTCATTTCTCATGACTGAATACTACTACTTTCTTTTCTTTCTTCAGCCATTCATGAACTGACGAGCACGCAGGTTGTGTCCAGATCTGGCTATTGTGAATAAGGCCGTGATACACGTGAATGTGTATATTCTCTTCGATATCCTCTTTTCATTTTCTTCGGGTATGTTCCCAAGTACAACTGCGGGATCCTAGGACAGTTCTATATTTAACTGCTTGAGGAATCTGCACACCCTTTTCCACAGTAGGTGAACCGATTTACATCACCACCACCGACAGTGCACAAGAGTTCCCTTTTCTCCTCACCCTCGCCAACACTTGTTCTCTCTTGTCTTCTTGGTGCTAGCCATTCTAAATGGTGTGACGTGGCTCGGATGTGCATGTCCCTCACGTTAGTGATGTTGACCATCTCTGCATGCATCTCTTGGCCACTAGTGCTACTTGTATAAAGTCACTGGCACATTAATCTTTCACTGCTATGGCATTTATTAATTGTTTTTAATCAAAAAATTTTTTTTAACATGTATTAATTTTTGAGAGAGAGAGAGAGCACGAGTGGGGGAGGGCCAAGAGAGAGGGAGACACAGAATCTGAAGCAAGCTCCAGGCTCTGAGCTGTCAGCACAGAGCCCGATGCAGGGCTCGACTCATGGACAGCAAGATCATGACCTGAGCTGAAGTTACACGCTCAACTGACTGAGCCACCCAAGTGCCTCTCACTACTATGGTATTTAGACAACAGCAAGCACTCAAAAATTATTTGAGTCGGAAAATCAGTGTATGAAACAATGCCTGGGAACAGCAGGAATGCAGTGCAACAACGCAGGTAAGGTCGGAGGCTGACACTGCTTTGAGAAACACAGACTCATGCAGGAAAACGATGGCAAAGGGGAGGAAGGCAAAGATTGGTCTGTTGACAAATGTAAGAATTGGTGAATATTCAAAACGTGAATCAAACAGGAGAACAATTTTCGTGACAGCAGAATCTGGAGGTTTGGTTCAATAACCAGTATTCTCAGTCACTCACTGGATTATGACTTCTAAACAGATACCTTAAAAACACATTCCAAAGTTGTCCAGCCCTGGGTTAATCATGGGAAGATAATAAATGTCCTGATGTTCATCCGTGCCGTATGTATCAACTCACCTGGGAGGCTCTCGCTTGGGAATTCTTCCTCCGATATCCATGGCTCCTCTCCTTGCTCCAGCCTGAAGATCACCTCTGGTTTCGTAGCACAGGACCCTGTCAACGTGAAATCATTCAGGATTCAGACAAGGTGGCCTAGACTTCAGGGCCTCTGGAAGAGGAGGAAGCCGCTGCAGCTGCTCAGTGAAGAAGCCACGGAACACTTCACTGGAGAGGTAAACACAACTACCTTCCTGGCGCCTAAAAGTGATCAATCGGCAATGACTCCTGAATTCCAATCTTAAATATCATTCAACGCGGCACAGAGCCTATACGCCTCATAATTAACACAATCAAAACGTGCTACTTGGAATTATATAAAAACAGTCCTTACCCACTGAGACAAGGTGGCTGTAGTTCTCTAGCATCACGTCCCTGTACAGGGACCTCTGACTGGAGTCCAAGCACTGCCACTCCTCCTGGGTGAAGCCCACGGTCACATCCTTAAATGATACTGATCCCTGGGATTTCTGTTCAATCTGAAATGTTCAGAATTGGGTGACATGGAAAAGCTGTATGGGAACCAATCCTTCTCATGATTACCAAAATAGTCTGCAGAAGGTGTGTTTGGCTTTAGGCTTTGAGGGTAGACGAGAAATCTAACAAACACTATGCCATTGCTTTAGGGTATTATTAATGTAAAAATCACCAAATCCCACAATGTATCCAGAACTGTTGCAATTCTTAGAAATGCTAAGATTAATAAAACTGTTCTTGTATTCAAGGAGCACATATTCTGATAAGAAAACATGCAGTAACAGGTTACAATTGCTAAGGTGAAGTATGCACAAGACAGACTAAAACAAACGAGCAGCAAAATTAGCTCTTTGTGGGGCCTCACTGAAGAACAGCTGGTGGAGAAGAGGAAACCCATACTCTCATGAACACAGGGTCGTGGTCCCCGGTGAAAGCAAAGATGGGGCTCCATTAACACATTCACAAAATGAGAAGAGGGCAAATGGTGGAGGAAAACTTGAGAATCCAGCCTGGATCTGTGATGACAAGAAGTGCCAGAAAGGAATTCATGGAATGGATCACAGAGTAAATTAGACCCAGTCTTCAATGTGTGATCACTTTCCACTTTAAAGAATATTTTGGAGTACTGGGGCGCCCGGGTGGCTCAGTTGGTTGAGCGTCCGAGTTCGACTCAGGTCATGATCTCGCAGTTCGTGAGTTCAAGCCCCGCGCTGGGCTCTGCTGACAGCTCGGAGCTTGGAGCCAGGTTCGGATTCTGTGTCTCCCTCTCTCCCGCCCCTTCCCTGCGCATGATCTGTCTCTCTCTGTCTCTCAAAAATGAATAAATATTAAAAAAAGTTAAAAAAAAAAAAAAGAACACTTTTGAGTACTATCGAAGTAGATTTTATGAATTACATAAATATACTATCAATACATTTTGTTACAAATTTTTGTTCTCCAGTTTAAAAGGTAAAAGCTGAGGGGTGCCTGGGTGGCTAAGCTGGTTAAATGTCCGAGTTCGGCTCAGGTCATGATCTCCCTGTTCACGGGTTTGAACCCCGCATCGTGTTCTGTATGGACAGCATGAAGCCTGCTTGGGATTCTGTGTCTCCCTCTCTCTCTGCTCCTCCCCAACTCATGTTCTGTCTTTGTCTCTCTCTCTCTCTCTCTCAAAAATAAACATAAAAAAGTTAAAAAATATATGTAAATAACGTGTTTCTACCTGTCGATGCAGCTACATATCGTGAGTATAAAGGCTGAGGTTCCTTAAGTATCTGAAGTGGGAGAATACACTGAGACATGACAAGTCTATGAAGAAGTGAGGTGAGCAAGATGATAAAATCAGCAGCACACAAAGATCTTCCTGAGTCATTTTCAAAACCAGGAGGCACCTCAGGAACTACTGAGAACACTTCCAGTATCATTTGTAATGTGAGTTCCGGTTCCCACATTTCAAGTAGCAAATTGGCAGAAGAGGCATCTCCTGGTAGACTCGGACTCAAGAGATCTCAAATTTGTCCATTTCTCAAACTGCATTTTCTGCAAATGAACTATTCTATATAGATCCCGAATGTAAATCCTTATCCGCTTCTGTAATTTCAGTACCTACAGCATGAAGGTGGTGTAGGATTGCACTAGCTAATCCAGAAAACTTACTTAACGTAGTATTATCCAGGCACATAATCAGAATTCACCAATCAAGAGATATATTCGATTCCAAATCATTCCTGACATACCAGCTCTGTCCTTAAATGAAACTGATTCAAGAAATTTTTTTAGGTTTCTTTATTTATTTTGAGAGAGAGAAAGAGCACGAGCAGGGGAGGGGCAGAGAGAAAGGGACAGAGAGGATCCCACGCAGGCTCCATGCTGTGAGAGTGGAGCCCCAAGCACGACTCCATTCCAGGAACCGTGAGATCATGACCTGGACCGAAATCAAGAGAAGGATGCTAAAGCGACTGAGCCACCCAGGTGCCCCATGAAACTGTTTGAAAAACAGTATTACAAATATTCTTCATTAAGGAAAACAAAATACTTCCACAAAATATGGGATAGCAGAAGATGACTGAAGTAAATGTAAAGGTCGAATTGCAGTAATAATAAAGGTCCTTTCATATGTTAATAGAAAATTACAAACTATAACCACAATTTAAACTTAAATGATAATTAGTATTAGAATAAAAATTAAATACTGAACCACTCTAGAAGGAGTAACTTTAAAGTGTATCATCAAAGGTCACTTGATAAATCATGTGACCACTGACAAACCACTCACAAAATATTTTTTCCCCTCTCCAGTAAGTCCAGTGCCCCAGCCTGCCCCTGTGGGTACATCACAACTCCTGCCCACTGACATCAAGCTGGGCCACGTGACTTGCTTTGGCCAATGAAAAGTGGTACAAGGGAAATGTGTCACTTCAGGGAGAAGTTTCAGAGACATCATCCTTCATCCTTGACCCCACAATGCACAGTACAGAGAGCAGAGCCACGCCTTAGCCCCTAAGATCACAGACACAAACAAAAAATAAATTTAGGAATCCTTTGTTACGACACAAGCTGACTGATGCAGTGGTGAAAAAACAAAACAAAATAATCCAATAAAATACAAACGAACAACCTCTAGAGACCACTTGTGTATACAACAGGCTTGAGCAGTCAAAGCTTGAGCAAGGCAAAAGGACCCACAGCGACCACGACCACGACCACCAAGCTGACGTGAACAGGCTCATTAAGCCACAGGCCCTCACTGACCAATGGGCTGCCCACGGCAGGCACAGTGCCTAAGATTACCAAAAAAGGGGGAAAAGTTACAGCTACTCTAGAACTACAGCCCCTCACCACCGCCTAGTAGCAGACGGTCTCCCCTTTGCCATCCTGCCTGCTGCTCCCTTGCAGGGTATCCGGTAAACTTCTATTTCTTCTGTTCTGTCTTGAGTGAATTCTTCACTGGCGCCCCCTGCCGGCTCCCGCTCAATCGGGGTGCCCCACACAACCAAGAAAAAGCATAGGGAAGAAATACATTGTCAGATGGAGGGACTAAAGCCTAACAAGAACAAATACAAATGGGTTACGTCACCCAATACAAAAAACAATTATGTTATTTTAGGCTTGAAAATCTTGTCTCTTCATTTTTAACCAGAAATGAAAAATCATGAGGAAAACAAAACAGGATCCCCACCGTAGGACTTACAGTAACGTCAAAATCACGTGAGTTTCTTTTAATGCCCTACACAGTTCTAAGAGTTTCTCCTTATAAAGAGCGATGTCTCATTCTTAGAATCCTCACCAGCTGGCACACATTAGGACACGTACTAACTATTCATAAATGGTTAATGAACGAAGTGAACGAAGGCCTAATTAAGGTACGTTACAGAGAATACCAACTGCAGCGAAAGGGAGACTTATTTCAGTGATAAAAACAGTTGCAGTCAAATGGAACAGAACAGAAACCCCCCAATAACCCCACGCGTGTATGGTCGACTGATTTTTGACAGGGTTGCAAAAACACACAATGGGGAAAGGATAGTCTTTTCGGTAAATGGTGACGGGAAAACGGGATACCAACACGCAAAAGAATGAAACTATACCCCTATCTTACACCACTCATACAGATTAACTTGAAATGAATCAGACTTAAACATAAGAACTGATATCATACAATTCCTAGAAGAAAACATAGGGGAGAAGCTCAACATTGTTCTCTAGGATGATGTTTTCTTTGGATAAGATGCCAAAAGCAAGGCAACAAAAGCTCAAACAAGACTTTATCGAACTTAAGAGCTCTGCCCAGCAAACAGTCCATGAACTGGAAAGTAACCTACAGAATGGGAAAATATATTCACAAGTCATGTATCTGATAAGACGTTAATATCCAAAATGTACAAACAACTCATACAACTCAAAAACCAAAAAGCAAATAATCCAATTAAAATGAGCAAAGGACCTGAACAGACATTTTTCCAAAGACCTACAAACGGCCAGTATGTACATGCAAAGGTGCTCAATATCATGAACCATCAAGGAAATGCAAATCAAAACCACAATGAGATATCTCTTTCACACCTTTCAGAATGGCTATTATCAAAAAGACAAGAAATGACAAATGGCAAGACTGTGGCGTGAAGGGAATCCTCATTCACTGTTGGTGAGAATGTAAACTGGTGCTGCCACCTTGGAAAACACTATGGCGGTCCCTCAAAAAATTAAAAATGGAACTACCAGATGATCTAGCAATCCAATTCTAGGCACAAATCCAAAAAAATGGAATCAAAACTGCAAAAGACACCTGTAATCCCCTGTTCACTGCAACATTATTGACAGTAGATGAGGCATGAGGCTTAGTGTTCATCAACTGAGGAATGGGGTAAAGATAATGCATGTATGCATACATGCATATATAATAAATATATATATAAACGCACACACACACACACCCCCCCACACACACACACACACAATGGAATACTATTCAACCATAAAAACAAAGGAAATCCTGCCACTTGAGACAATATGGACAGACCTTGAGGGCATCATGCTAAATGAAGTAAGTTAGAGAGAAAACAAATATCATACACTATAACTCAACATAAAGCCAATTTCATAGAAACATAGTATAAAATGGGGACTGCCAGAGGCTGGGAGAAAGAGAAAAAAAATGGGATGTTCTAAGCCAGGGTCATGAGATCGATCCCCACACTGGGCGCAGAGCCTACTTAACAATGAAGAAAGAAAGGAAGGGAGGGAAACAAATTCCAGGTAAAGATGTCACTACCTATAAATGAATACCTAAGAAAGAAGTAGAAACAAAATAAAACACAATCTTGGGGAGAAAGCAGGAGGAAATACTCAAGAATTCTTGTTATGAATTCAACATATCTTTGACACTAAATACTAAATCCTAACAAGAACATGTCCCCCACCAGGAAAAAATACCTCATTGCTCAATGTCTCTCATGGACACAGATACATAATTCTAAAACAAAACATTGCCATGACCCAGTTAGCTTTATTTCAGACATATCTTGTTAGTTTTACATTTAAATTTGTTGTAATTAATTTTACATTAAATTTAGTTGCATAAGATTTGATGTAATTTACTAAGAAAATGAAGGAGACAAATCACATGATGATTTCAATAGATGTCCAAAACCATTTTAAATAATTTAATTGGCACTCATTGGGGCGCTTGGTTGGCTCAGTCAGTTAAGCGTCCAGCTTCGGCTCAGGTCATGATCTCACAGTTCGTGGGTTCGAGCCCCAAGCTGGGCTCTGTGCTAACAGCTCAGAGCCTGGAGCCTGCTTTGAATTCTCTGTCTCCCTCTCTTCCTGCTCCTTCCCTGCTGGTATTCTTTCTTTCTCTCTCAAAAATAAACATTAAAATTTTTTTTTTAATTTAATTGGCACTCATTTAAAAAAAGAAAAATTTTAGGTAACTAGGAATAAAACTGGACATCCTTGATGCCATTATGAAATGTAAACAAATACAGCAAAAATCCATACTGAAAGGAAAGTTTCCCCCCTACTCTTGCTTCTATTTAATATTATATATTTGAGGACCTAAGAGGGCAATATAGAAAAAAAAGTACAAAATCTGGGAAAAGTATATGGCAGTGTCACTATTCCCAGATTATACATGTGTATACATAAAAAATCCAAATTTTTAGGATATGCAGATAAAGAATTAGATGTAGTAAATTAGTGTAGAAAACTTGTTGGAAATAAGGTCAATATATGAAAAATAACATGCCAGCAACAAGCAGTTAAAAAAGTGCAAATAAAAATATATTTAAATATTAATACATAATACAGGGTAGCTCAGTTGACCATCAGACTCTTGATTTCTGCTGTGGTCCTGACCCCAGGGACGTGGGATCCAGGCTCATGTCGGGCTCTACCCTGAGTGTGGAGTCGGCTTAAGATTCTCTCCATCCATCTCCCTCTACCCCTCTCCCCAGCTCACGCTACCTCTCTTGGGTGGGGGGAGTACATGTATATTTAAAAAAAACCACTAAATACAAAGAAATAATTCTAACAATAGGTGTGCAAGAATTCCACCCACTCTTGAAATTGCTGAACACTTATACACTGTAAATTTATGAAATTTGCACAAACTCAATAATCAGACACATACAAATTAAACAGTGAAGTTTATAACCATTTGAAGT
This sequence comes from Leopardus geoffroyi, assembly GCF_018350155.1. Lineage (NCBI taxonomy): Eukaryota > Metazoa > Chordata > Mammalia > Carnivora > Felidae > Leopardus > Leopardus geoffroyi. The sequence goes on along the minus strand of NC_059334.1, from coordinate 9,150,791 downwards.
AGGAATAACTTCTGTATCTGGAGAAGACAGTTTTCTGATGAGTAACAATTTACCTAGAAAAATGAGAAATCCTAATATCCTGTAACTCAAATATATTAATCACTGGACACTGGACCAGTGATTCTTAAACTTAATGTGTTATCAACCATCACACGGACATCCCGTAAGAACACAGATTGCTGGGCCTGGCCTCCAAAAGTTCTCTTCCAGTAGGTTTGGGATGGTGGATCACAATCTGCATGTCAAACAAGTTTCGAGGTGACGCTGCCATTTCTGGCCAAAGATCCTCACTCTGAGAAGCAATGCTCCAGGGTCTGGAGATACATCTGCATTTACCATAGAGAATGACAAGGATATTCACAGCAGCTGTTATATTAATGAAACATGCAAATTACCTACAAGTCTATCAGTAAAATATAGTATTTAGAATACAATGTGGCCACACAGCGGGAAAATCCAACATTAAAAGAAACAAACTACAGGGATGTCTAGGTGGTAAAGCATGTGACTCTTGATTTCGGCTCAGGTCATGATCTCACTGTCGTGAGACTGACCTCTGCACTGAGTCCGCAGCCTGATTAAGATTCTAATTAAAAAAAAAAAAAAAAAAAAAAAGGAAATAAGCTACATATGGATAGATCTCAAATTACTAGTGAACTAAGAAGAGAAAATGCCTGTCAATTACACATTAAGATAATTTACATATTTTTAGAAGTACTCAAAACAATAAACAGTATTATTCAACCATTTTTCCAGTATCCATCAAAAGAGACCAAGAGTCTCCTGGAAAGAGTGGTCAGTAAATACAATTGAATCATTGGCAACCTTTACCTGGACAGATCCCCAACAGTGAAGAAGAAAAACCAAGGCAGAAAGCTCTGGGACGAATTTGACGGAGAAGCTCAGACAGACTTACTGGAGAATTTAACTTTAAATGATCGGCTATAAAACTCGCATACACAACCTGGCTAAAGTACTCATGGAGAGTTCTTGTTACCCAGCACACAGGCCATATTCATTCCTCTAAACGTATCAGGGTTTTTATTTTCTTTTTAATGTTTATATATTTTTGAGAGAGCAAGAGACAGAGTGTGAGCAAGAGAGAGGCAGAGAGAGAGGGAGACACAGAATCTGAAGCAGGCTCCAGGCTCTGAGCTGTCAGCACACAGCCTGACGTGGGGCTCAAACTCACGGAGTGTGAGATCATGACCTGAGCCAAACTCAAAAGCTCAACCTACTGAGCCACCTAGGCACCCCTAAACGTATCAGGTTTAATACCAGGATCGAACAAGACTATCATTAAATTAACTACTTGAGCTATCTCTTGGACCCTTTTACTTTCAGTGAGGAATAGTTTTAGGCACTCATTTCAGGGCTGTCACAGGAAGGTTAAAAGATAAAAAAGATATCATCCAAGAAGTCTTTGTGTCTTGTAAAAATTCTGTCTGTATCCAAAAGACTGTGTCTTCCTTTCTCCATGGTTATCAGAAACAACAGAGATGTTATTTGTAGGTCAGTTTAGAAACTCTAAGATATAGAATGATCAGTATGTATCTAGAAGCCACTTTAGTCTTGCTATTGATCTGTCACTACTTTCTGTAAAGATAGATTTCTATCTATTGCTAATTTCCCATTAGTATGGGACTCACAAATCTCACCAGGTCCACTGCAAAATAATGTGGGGAATGAACAACTTACCTTGTATTTGTTCATTTTCTGCTGTCTTGGAAAAGTGTAGACAACTCTGGTGATGTGCTGAGTTACAAGAGGAATGAGTTCATAAAAGAGCTGGCCTGCCTGGTGGCTCCTGAATGCTCCTGCCCTATAAAACTATACAACCCAATAGATAGGAAGCGTGTCAGTTCCTCTGACCTTCAGAAAGGACAGCAGATGCTCAAAGAACAACTATCTAATAGGACTCTGACATAATCATGTAATGGCTGCTGGGCATAAAAGTTTTCACTGGGTAAACGTAAATATTTGCTTCCTGGGGATTTTTAACAGTTTAAAGCTCTCTTGATGTTCACAAAAAGTTTTTAAATTAAAAAGTAGGTTTAAATAAAACATTATACTCAGTGAAGTAACATTAAGTCTTCACCAAAACTGCTACAAAAAATACTCCCAACCTGGGGCACCTGGGTGGCTCAGTCAGTTAAGCCTGCATTCTTGTTCAGGTCAAGATCTCAGGGATGGTGGAATGGAGCGAGCCCCACATCAGGCTCTGCGTTGACAGTGTTGAACCGGCTTGGGATTCTCTCTCCCTCTTTCTCTGCTTCTTCTGGGTTCTCGCACTCGCTCGCTCGCTCTCTCTCTCTCTCCCCAAAATAAGTAAACTTAAAAAAATACTCCTGATTAAACTGTTTATCAATTTCCCCACTGTTACTAAACCTTTGATTACTGATTACACAGAAAACGATAAAAAGCAATGCTTTAATGAAAGGTCTATGTTTTCATTTCTTGATCCTGGTTGCCGTTTCTCAAAAGGATCTTTTTAAAAGTAATTTGCCTTTCCTCGTGTGGAAAAGCAGGCAGTCTCTCTGGAGTCGGGAGACACAACTTCCAGTCTTCGCCACTAACAAACTGTGATTCTGAATAAGTCAGTAACCTTCGAGAAGAAAAACAAACAAACAAACAAACAAACAAACAAAGTTTCTATTCAATGAGACAAAAAGTAAGGGATTCTTGGAGATCCTTCCCTAATGCCGGACTGAGTAACACCACACCTCAAGAAGCAGTCACGGACCCCACTGGAGAGCCGCTCAGACTCAGGAAGGATACAAGGAGAACCAAGAGGCGGGGCGGTAACCGAGTCAGTCCAGGCAGGGGCGCCTGTCTTCCCGGACCACCCCGCCTCCACCCGACGCGCTCCTCGGGCCCCCCACCCGGCCGCAGCGCCGTCCCTCTCCCACCGCCTCCGGGCACACGCCCTCCTCCCGCGGCCTCCAGAACCGGGCCCGCGAACGGCCCCGGCCGCTCCGGCAGGGACTGAGCACCGGGGGGCCCGACCTCTACTGCTGATGGACACGTCCCCATCCCGCCGTCACCGGTCCACGGGCCTCCTCCACACGATCGGGCGGCACCGACCGCCGGGGCACAGACTCCCGGGCAAACGGCGCCCCCATTGGCCCTCGTCCAATCGCCCCAAGCTCACCTATCGATCCCTGCGCATGAAGCCCCAGAAAAGGTCAGAGACACGGCGGGTGCAGAACCCACCCCCTCCCAGCGAGAACTGAGTTAAACGGAAGGAAAAAAAGAAACAGGACGGAAGTGGAAAAGGCAGAAGGCGGTACTAGGCAAGCGCAGAACCGGACAGTGGGAGCTTTCCGCGCTGAAAGCCAGAGCTACCGCTCCTTTAGACTCCGTGAGCGGCGATGGACTTTAGCGGAGAGCGTGTAGTCTTTATCTAGCGTGAGAAGGTTGGGGCGCTTGACATAGTTACCCAAACTGTCAGATCGCGTCAGGGAATCCCCAAAAGTTGCAGATTACAGCCGAGATCTATGTGCACCCAGTGTGTAATTTAGACACAGAGCCGTCAGGAAAAGGAAACTGCTTGTCGACTTCATTTTTTAAATACTAGGAAACAGATTCCATCAAGCAATAAAAGAATTTTTAAAATAAAAAAAATAGTATCTGACACCGTCAGCGATTCTCTCTGGAAATAAAAAGCCAGGGGACGAGGGTGGCATCAAGCAAGGTAATTCATCAAAATCATGAAAGCAATGAACGAAAATCGTAGATAAATCAGAAAATCGACAGTCCAAAAGAAAATGTCTTTATTCGTCTACATAATCCTATTCTTTCTTCTAGGACACTAACATTACTTGAAGAAATGGAAGTAGACCCTTTCACTGAAACTCAATATACTGTGACAAATTCCACTAACACTGTCAACCAACTTTTGTACATACTTTTTTCTCTTTGATTTTTGTGTACTTTAATAGGTACTTTACAAAAGCATTCGTAACTTCATCTGTAATACATGAAAATCGAAACTGACAACATTTCGAAAAGAAAACTTCCTAGGAAATATCAACACGTATAATAGTGCTCCACTACAAGTAGTCTGGCATCTGCTTCATGGAAACATGGCCATGATTCTGAGTGTTTTTTTGAATGTAGTCTAATAAATACAGCATCTCAAGGCAATGAGAAATGAATGGAATATTCCAAACAGCAAGTCATTCCCAACAGTTTGGAATAGCCTTAGGGACATAGTTCACACAGGGTATAATTCACAGGGATTCAAGATTTGAAATGTGTAAAATAAACCACTAGGAAAATAAAGGTGACAAGCTGTGACACCAAAAATAAAAACCATAAATTTAGTATCCGATACGTTTTAGTATTAGCAATAACAAATAGTTCAGCTCTATTTTAAGTTAAAAGCAAATAAACAAGGAAATATATTTTTAATATTTGAAAGAAAAGATATGTTAATTAATAAAGAGATCTTTAAGTCAATAGAAACGTGAATCCGGCTACATAACTAAGCACTCATGATAAAAGAAAATGACAATGAATGACAAATGTATGTAAAAGTCTATTATGAGAATTTAAAAGAATGCAAATGTTTAAGTAAAAACATGTAACCTATCATTTATTGAGAGAAAATTTTTTCATTTTACTTCTATACACAAAAGTTCACTCTGATGTAGTTTCAGGAATTGTGACAAATGCGGAGATCTGTGTAACCACCACCACAGCCAAAATCCAAAACTATTTCACCAGAGCCCTCCTTAGGAATGGATAACCCTGTGAATAAGAATCATATGACGTGGGACAAACTGGGTGAGTTTCAGGACTCCTCAAGGTGGACGACAGTATAACTCAAAGACTGCACAATAAAAAAAATTTAATTTAATCCCTGTTACGGGACACAGGGAACCAAATTCCTTGTGACAACCAAAAGGGATAAACCATCCTTGGCCTCCAAATTCCAAAGCTAAATATTATTGTAGTCTACAAAAACTCTACAGGTTTCTGTAAATACAAAGCAGGCACACATACTGGAGGCCTGCCTGAGAAACAAGCACTACCTACCCACTGCGACAAGGTGGCTGTAGTTCTCCAGCATCACGTCCCTGTACAGGGTCCTCTGAGCAGGGTCCAGGCGCTGCCACTCCTCCTCAGTGAAGCCCACAGTCACATCCCCGAATGACAATAATCCCTGCAAAAGCACACTGTGCTCAGTCTAAAGCAGTCAGAATCAGGAAATATGAAAAAAAAAAAAAAAAAAGATGTTCAAAGACAAATTCTTACATGTTTTGCTGTTGAAAACTGACCAGATAATGTTACTAACCTCTACTATATATATATATACCTTGTTTTGTGTTAGACTTTGCGAGTAAAAAAGAGATTAGAGTAGAAATACCACTGACGAATCAATTTATTCTTTAACGCAAAAGATCTGATTGCACACATGTACCTGGAACTGCCCTGGTTCTGACAATTCCAAGTGGAATAAAATACTCTTTCTGATCTCAAAGAAGATATTCTCATAAGGAAACCCGCAAAGACATACCTGCCACAGGAATTAAAGAATCCACACCTAAGAAGACATTACGTTTATACATCAGGCTGATCCTTGGCACAAAGAGAGCCTACCACCATCAAACAATAAATAAGTAAGAAGAAACAAAAACAGTAAGAAAATACAGCAAACATTGCAGACTGGGGAGAATCTGATTTCCAAGCTACCACATTATTAAATTCAAATGCCCAATGTTTAATCAAAAAATCACAAGGCATACAAGAAAACAGGAAAACATGTAACCATATAAAACTCCTAAAGAAAAACAACAGACGTGCTAATAATAAGCTCCTTGACATAGGTCTTGGCAATGGTTTTAGGTTTGACTCCAAAAGCAAAAAAACAACACAAGAAGAAATAAATAGGAGTACACCATAACTAAAATGTTTTGCACACCAAAGAAAATCATCAACAAAAATAGAAAGGAAACCTACTGAACACAGAAAATATTCCTGAGTCCTGTATCTCATAAGGGACTAATATTCAAAATGTATAAAGAACTCACATAACTCACTTGCAAAAAAAATATGAATACACATTGTTCAGAGAAGACATACAGGCCCATAAAAAAGATGCTCAACATCATTCATCATTAGGGAGAGGCAAATCAAAATCACAATGATATTACCTCCTACCTGTTAGAATGGCTACCAAAAACACAAGGAGGAACAAGTGTTAACAAGGATGCAGACAAAAGGGAACGCTTGGGCACTGGGTGTGGGAATGTAAACTGGTGCTATGGAAAGTAGTATGGAGGCTCTCCAGACAATTAAAAGTAGAACTACCATATGATCCAGCCATTCCACTTCTCAGTCTTTACCCACCCCCCCCCAAGATAAAAACATTAACTGAAAAAGATACATACACCCCCATGATTACAGCAGCACTATTTACAATATCCAAGATATGGACACAACCTAACTGTCCAATGATGGATGAATGCATAAAGAAATTGTGGTATGTATATACAACGGAATATGATTCAGCCATAAAAAAGAATGAAACCTTGCCATTTGCAACAACATGGATGGACTTTATGGCATGACGCTAACTGAAATAAGTCAGAAAGAGAAAGACAAGTACCATGTGATCTCTCTTACATGTGGAATCTTAAAAAAACAAAAACAAAAAACAAGCTCATACAGAGAACTCGGGGGGGGGGTGGGGAAAATGGGTGAATCCTTTTCTAGTTTAAAAAACTGTCTTCAAGAGAACAAGGAAACTACAATATTTTTTATGAACATGGATGTAAAAAGTCCTCAAAAAATATTTCCAAACAGAATTCACCAGCATAGTAAAAGGATTATTACATATCACAGAGCTATAGTAATCAAAACATATAGTACTGGCACGAAAATAGACACAAAAATCAATGGAACAGAATCGAGACCTCAGAAGTAAACCAATACCTACATGGTCAATTAATCTATGACAGAGGAAGCAAGAATAAACTTTGTGAAAAACACAGTCTCTTCAATATGGTGCTGGGAAAACTGGACAGCTACATGCAAAAGAATTAAACTGGATCATTTGCTTACACTATACACAAAAAAGAAACTCAAAAGGGATTAAAGACCTAAATGTCACCCCCAAATCATAAAACTCCTAGAAGACAACTACACCCAGTAACTTCTTTGACATGGGCCATAGAAACATTTTTCTAGATATGTCTCCTCAGGCAAGGGAAATAACACCAAAAATTAACTGTTGCAACTACACCAAAATAAAAAGCTTTTGCACAAAGAAAACCATCAACAAAACAAAAAGGCAACCCAGGGAATGGGAGGAAATATCTGAAAATGATATATCTAATAAAGAGGTTAATAACCAAAACATATGAAGAGCTTATACACCTGATTAAAGCAGACATACAGGGGCACCTGGGTGGCTCAGTCAGCTAAGCATCCAACTTTCGCTCAGGTCACGATCTCACGGCTCGTGGGTTCGAGCCCCACATTGAGCTTTGTGCTGACAGCTTGGAGCCTGGAGCCTGCTTCCGGTTCTGGGTCTCCCTCTCTCTCTGCCCTTCCCCTGCTCCTGCTCTCTGTAACCCTCTCTCTCAGACACAGAAAAACATGTTCAACGTCACTCATCATTAGAGAAACGCAAATCAAAACCACAATGAGGTATCACCTCACACCTGTCAGAATGGCTAGTATCAAAAAGAAATAACAAATGTTGGCGAGGATGTGGAGAAAAATGTAAATTTTTGGTGGGAATGGAACCGGTGCAATCACTGTGGAAAACAGTATGGAGGTTTCTCAAAAAAGTAAAAATGGAAATACCATATGACCCAGTAGTTCCACTACCGTGCATTTAGCCAAAGTAAATAACACACTTAATTTGAAAAGACACACACACCCCTATGTTTACTGCAGTATTATTTACAATACCCAAGATATGGAAGCAACCCAAGTGTCCACGGATACATGAAGGAATAGAGATTTGGTATATATACACAATGCAATATTACATAGGCATTAAAAAGAATGAGATCTTGGCATTTGGGACAAAATGGATGGACCTAAAAGGTATTATGCTAAGTGAAATAAGACAGACAGAAAAAGAAAAATACCACATGATTTCACTTCCCTGTAGAATCTAAAAAACAAAACAAATGAACAAAGAAACAAAAAAGAGACCCATAAATACTGAGAACAGCTGGTAGTTGCTAAGGGAAGGTGTTGGTAGAGGGGTGAAACAGAGAAAGACGATTAAGAGTTACAGCCTTCCAGTTACTAAATAAATCATGGAGATGAAAAGTACACAACAGCAAATAAAGTCAGTAATATTGTAATAACATATGGCAACAGCTGGTGACTACACTTATTGTGGTAAGCACTAATGTATACAATTGTTGAATCAGTATGCTGTACACCTTACACTAATAAAATTGTATGTTAATTATATTTCAATTAAAAAATAAAATAAAACAGGGGCACCTGGGTACCTCAGTCAGTCGAGCAACCCATTCTTGTATTTGGCTCAGGTCATGATCCCAGGGTCATGAGATCAAGCCCCGTGTCACACTCCACACTGGGCATGGAGCCTGTCTAAGAGTCTGTCTTTCCGTTTTCCTCTTCCCTGCTCACGCCCACACTCACTGTCTCTCTAGAAAATTAATAACATTTAATTTACTTTAATTGAAGTTTTCAAAAAGGATTATACACCATGACCAAGTAGATCCATTCCTGGAATGCAAGGATGGTTCAACATACAAAAATCAATTAATATAATATACCACGTCAATACAATGAAGGGATAAAAAAACCACATGACAATCTTAAGTGATGCAGAAAAAAGCATGTGACAAAGTTCAACAATCTTTCATGGTAACACCACTCAACAAAAGAAGGGAACTACTTCCACATAATAAAATCCATGTATGGAAGGAAGGAAGGAAGGAAGGAAGGAAGGAAGGAAGGAAGGAAGGAAGGAAGGAAAGGAAAGGAAAGGAAAGGAAAGAAGGAAGGAAGGAAGGAAGGAAGGAAGGAAGGAAGGAAGGAAGGAAGGAAAGAAAGAAAGAAAGAAAGAAAGAAAGAAAGAAAGAAAGAAAGAAAGAAAGAAAGAAAACACAGAAAAATTATTCTCAATGGTGAGAAGGTAGAAAGCTATTCCTCTCAGATCAGGAGTAAGGTCAGGATGCCTGCTTTCACCACTTGTCTTCAACACAGGACTGGATGTTCTAGTCAGAGCATTAGACAAGAAAAAGAAATAAAAAGCATCTAAATTAGAAAGGAAAAAGTAAAAGCATCTGTGCAAATGAAATAATATTACATGTAGAAAAATCTAAAGACTCCACAAAAAAAGCGGCTGCATCAACTAAATGAATTCAGCAAAGAAGCAAGATACATCAACACACAAAATTCAGTTGCATTTCTATATAGGTACAATGAACGATCTGAAAAGGAAATTACAAAACCAATTCCACTTACCAAAGCATCAAACAAAATCTTAGGAATTACTGTGACCAAAGATGTAAAAGATCTGCACAATAAAAACCACAAAATAGTGCTGAAGGCATTAAAGAAGGCATTAATAAATGGAAACACATCCCATGTTCATGGATTAGAAACTTACTGTTAAAATGTCAATACTACTCAAAGTGATGTACAGTTTCAGTGAAATCCTTAGCAAAATCCCAATGACGTTTTTTGCAGAAATTAAAAAAACCCATCCTAAAATTCAAAGAAACCAGACTATCCACAACAACCCTGAAAAACAACAAAACTGGAAGACTTACACTTCCTGATTTCAAAACTTAGTACAAAGCCACAGCAATCAAAACAGGATGGTACCAGCATAAAAAGGGACAAATAAGACCAATGGAATAGAAAAAAGAGTCTAGAAATAAACACTCACACATATTGCCAAAAGATTTTTGACAAGGCTGTCAAGACCACTCAATGCGAAAATGACATCTTTTTATCAAATGGCACTAGAAAAACTGGATAGCCACATGTAAAAGAATAAAGTTGGACCCTTAACCTAACACCATAGACAAAAATCAACTCACATCAAGTACCTAAATTTAAGTTCTGAAACAATAAAACTTAGAAGAAAACATAGTACAAAAGATACACAACACCGGATTTGGCAATGCCTTCCTGGATATGACATCAAAGGCATGGGTAACAAAGAAGAAACGGACACACTTGTCATGAAAATTGTAATGTTCACATCAAAAGCTACTATCCACAGAGTTCAAAGGTAATCAACAGAACAGGAGAAAATGTTTATAATTCATATATCTGATAAGAGATTAATATCCAGAATATAAAGAGAACTCCTAAAATTCAGCAACAACAAAAAAACCCCAAACAACCTAATTCAAAAATGGGCAATGGACTTGAACAGATATTTCTCCAATGAGGATATACAAATGGCCAATAAACACAGGAAAATATAGTAAACATCATGAATCATTAAGGAAATACAAGTCAAAGGTACAGTAAGATCCCACCTCACACCCATTAAGATTGCTACTACCAAAAAAAGAAAAAGCAACTGTTGGCAAGGATGGAGAGGAAATGGAACTCCCACCCTCTGCTGCTGACTGCTTAGAGTGTAAAGCGGTACAACCATTGTAAAAACAGGATGGAGTTTCCTCAAAATTAAAACTAGAATTACCTTACGGCCCAGCAATTTTCCTTCGAGGTATATACCCAAGAGTAGGTCTCAACCACATGTCTCAACCACTCGTGTTCACGGCAGCATCATTATTCACAATAGTGGAAACATGGAAGCAACTCCAGTGTCCATGGACACGTGAATGGACAAGCATAATGTGCATATACGTACAATGGGATATTACTCAGCCTTAAAAATGGAAAAAACCCTGCAATACCCTACAACATGGGTGAATCTTGAGGACGTAATGCTAAGCGAAATAAGCCAGTCACAAAAGGACAAAGACTACAGGATTTCACTAATACGAGGTACTCAGAGTAGTCAAAATTACAGAAACAGGAAGTATAACGGTGGTTTCCAGCGCTTGGAGGTAGGGGAGATTGGGGAGTTATTGTTTAATAGGTATAGAATTTCAGTTTTTACAAGATGAAAAGAGTACGGGGATGAACGGTAGCGACATTTGCCCAACAATGTGAATGTATCTAATACCACTGAAGCGGCTCCCGTCACCTCCCAGCAGGCGTTACGCGGTTACCATGGGGACGGGACACTGACCACCGGTGGCTGGGAGGACGAAGACGGACCCGAGTGGAGAAGAACGAGGTCCCCCCCTCCCCAGGAGAGAAGCGACCACCCACGAGCGCCCCCGGACCAGTTTCCGCCGGTCTTACCGAGGCCTTGGGCGACCCTTCACCTCGGAGACGAAAACACGAACCTTCGCCGGGTGACAAGCGCGGGGACGCGCTGGTTCGCATTCGATGCATACAGACGGAGCAGGACTCACCCCGCGCTCAGGCAGCGAGCCGTTTCCTCCTTCACCTGCCCCTCCCGCGCGGGGCCTCCGTCCCACGGGTCACCCACATTCAACCACAGCCCCCCGGTGGCTCGACCATCGCGTCCTCTCCGCCTGCGCCTCGGCACTCGGCAAGTGAAGCATCCGGGATCGTCTTCTCCCGAGGCCGCCGACGCGAACTACCGAGACGGGCGCAGTGCACATGCGCAGAAGGCCCAGAGCTGCTCATGTGGCCGACCCGCTAGTGCAGGCCTTTTCCCAAATTCCTGGCGCAATCTTGTTGGGAATCAGGCATCAGGCTTAGGAGACGTTGGGTACAACTGCCCGATTTAGCAAATAAGGTATAAGCAGGAGACACTGATACTACAGTCTGACTCATTGTTTATCCGAAATGAGTATCTAAATACACACCTCTTTCATTAATTGTTTCCTTAATGAATTGGCTCTCCTAGCTGTTCCATCTTTTGTAGAATGCACCTGCAGAATTTCTTCCAGGGACAGTCTGTGTTCCATTTATGTTATAACATAACTTCGACAGTAGTCATCCCTGTCTTATTTCGTTCTTCGTCCTTTGAGACGTTCATTGATGAGAAAGCATACTTGATTTAGCATTATGAGTGGTCAGGATTCACCAGACTCAGCCCATCCTTAAATTATTAGGGAAATATAATTGAAAACAAAATCTTGGGGCGCTTGGGTTTCTCAGTCGGTGAAGCATGGGACTTTGCCTCAGGTCATGATGTCACAGTTCATGAGTTGGAGGCCCAAGGCCCGGCTCTGTGCTGACACCTCAGAGCCTGGAGCCTGCTTGGGATTCTGTGTCTCCCTCTCTCTCTGCTTCTCCCCCACTTGTGCTCTGTCTCTCAAAAATACATAAATGTTGAAAAAAATTTTAAAAATCCTCTCTGAACCTAGAAAACTTAACCACTCAGGCAGAAGACAAAGAAAACAATCTTATCATTGAATGGCGGGATATATCTCAAAGACAATCCAAGGACAGAAAGAAATCTCACCCTTTTTTATAGCCAAGTAGATACATCCCATCACAAAAATGTTGCAAAAATAAACAATAACTAATTCTCAAGTAGGAGGATTTCACAGCATCCTTTATCACACATTGTTTGCCCTAAATTTGCCTGGTAATTGGGATGACCACCTGTGTTAGTTTATTGGTTTTACAAGTTAAAAAAACAAGCTTCTCCTATCTTTATGACAGGCGGTAGTTTTGCAACTTGGATCAAGACCCCAACCACCAAAGTTTAGGCTTCTACCCTCTCACAGACTCTGGGAGACAGAAGTGCCAGCTCCCTATTACATTTCAAAAAGATGGTTCTGAGGTCCTTGGGAAAGACATTCTAGGCTGTAAAACTGCCAAGAGACATTTAAGAAGATTTATGGTTCATTCTCAAAAGCGCAGACAAAGAATTTACAACTTTACAAAGAAAATAATCTACGAGGGATGTCACTTCATTTTTAGCAGAATATTAAGCCTCTTATTTTTCATTTGTATATGCCCTTACACCACTCTTACCACTTACGGTTAATGTCGAACCGAAGGTCCTAGAAAGGGAAATTAGGCAATAAAATGGAATAAAAGTCATCCAGATTGGAAATAAAGTGGTAAAATGACATGAGCTTCTATGTAGAATATACTTAGGAACATGACAACAAACATCAGAACTAATCAATGATTGCAACACGTTTGCAGGATACAAGATCAATACATTAACAGCAAATGAATTTGTACACAATAGCACTGAACAATCCACAAACAAACAAACAAAAGTTCTTAGAAATGAATTTAACAGGGGCGCCTGAGTTGCTCAGTTGAAAGCATCCAACTTTGGCTCAGGTCATCATCTCACAGGTTTGTGAGTTCAAGCCCCACATGGGGATCTCTGCTGTCAGTGCAGAGTCCACTCTAGATCCTCTGTCTGCCCCCCTCTCCCTCCCTTGCTCTCACTTCTCTCTGTCTCAAAAATAAGTAAGCATTAAAAAAAAAAAGAAATGAACAAAAAGGAGCATAAGACTTCTACAATTAAAGTTGCACGGTTTATACAAGATTTGTATAATAAAAATTTCAGTGAAAGATTTTGGACATCTAAATAAACGGGAAATCAGGAGAGAGGTCAACAAGATGTTAAAAATGAAGTTCCAGTCCTTGTTCCTTCACAGAAACACCGATTTAACAACCACCCGTAGATAAAAATACCTTCAGGGGCGCCTGGGTGGCGCAGTCGGTTAAGCGTCCGACTTCAGCCAGGTCACGATCTCGCGGTCCGGGAATTCGAGCCCCGCGTCAGGCTCTGGGCTGATGGCTCAGGGCCTGGAGCCTGTTTCCGATTCTGTGTCTCCCTCTCTCTCTGCCCCTCCCCCGTTCATGCTCTGTCTCTCTCTGTCCCAAAAATAAAATAAACGTTGGAAAAAAATTAAAAAAAAAAAAAATACCTTCCGATGATCTCCAGAATCTAGATGAGAGGTTAAAGCACATTGGTGGAGCACACAAACAACAAAAAAGACATAATTGAAAAGAGTGAGAACAACAGTCTCACTATACCCTCATCACTCCTCCCCAAAACCCACACAGTGCAGCACTCAAAGAGATCCCCTCAGTCCATAAGTTCTCCTGTAGGAAAACAGAGAGCAAAGTGGGGATCCAAGTTCGGTGTAGAGCCAGCACTGGGTCCATTCACCCCCAGACCCAGCCAACCAGTCCACCCAGAATATCTGGTCATGCTGACTTGTATAGGGCTTTTATTGACGATGCCAAGTCTGTAATGACTAGAAAAAGTAACCACCTCTTCAAATGTACAGACACCAACACAAGGCTATAAGGGCCACAAAAAATTAGGGAAACATGCCACCACCAAAGGAACAAAATAAAGCTCCAGTAACAAACTCTCAATCAATAAAAATAATTCAAAATAATCATCTTCAAGAAGCTCAGTACAAGAGAACACAGAGAGATAGCCAAATGAGATCATGGAAAACAACAAATGAACAAAATGAGAACTTCAACAAAGAGATAGAAACCACAACAAAGCACCAAACTGAAATTCTGGAACCAAAGAATACAAAGATTGTAGTGAAAAACTTCAGTAGAAATCTTCAAAAATAGACACAATCAAGCAGAAGAAAAAAAATCAGTGAACTCAAAGACAGGTCATTTAAAAATATCCAGAGGAGCATAAAGGAAAAAAAAATTTTTTTTGACGAGTGAAGAAAGCCTATAGGACCTATGGAATACTATCAACTAAATCAACATACACATAATGGGAGTCCCAAAAGACAAGAGAAAGAAAGAAGCAAATGTATTTGTGTGTCCAAGAATGAGAAATAAATGTGACAAAAATTCATGGAAGGGGCAGCATTTTGTCCTTACTGGAACAGACACTCTGGATATAGACTTGCCTTCCTTGCACACAATGCTTCTGCCAAAACAACCATCTGTGGGCTAACAGAACATCCCACTGTCATGGGATTCCACACTGTGTTGCTTCTGATCAAAGAACCCACTTCACAGAAGAAGTAGAGAAGCAATGGACCCAGGGCTCATGAAATTCACTCATCTTATCACCTGTTCTACCATCCCGAAGAAGCCAGCTTGATTGAATGTCAGAATAACTTTCTGAAAATGCACAGTGCCACTGGGTGGCAATACGGTACAGAGCTGGGGCAAGTTCTCCAGAAGGCTGTATATGCTCTGAATCGGTGTCCAGTATATGGTGATATTTCTCCCATTGCCAGGATTCACAGGTCCATGAATCACAGGGAGGAAATGGGATTGGCAGCATTATTACCCCTAGTGTCCAGTAGCAAAATTTTTGTTTCCTGTCCACAAGACCTTCTGGTTCTGCTGGTCTAGAAATATTAGTTCCAAATGGAGGAATGCTTCCACCAGGAGACGCAACAATGATTCCACTGAACTGGAAGTTAGGATTGTCACTTGGCGAATTTGGGCTCCCCATGCCTTCAAATCAACAGGCAGAGAAGGGAGATACTGTGCTGAGGCGATTGATCCTACTAAGAAGAAACTGGACTACTACCACACATTGGGGATCAGGAAAAGTGTGTCTAGAATACAGGAGATCCCTTGAGGCATCTCATAGTACTAGCATGACCTGTGATTAAAATCAATGGAAAACTATAACAACCCAATTCAGGAAAGACTACTAGTGGCCCAGACCCTTCAGGAAGGAAGGTCTGGATCACCCCACCAGGTAAAGAACCATGACCAGCTGAGGTTCTTGCTGAGGGTAAAAGAAATAAACATAGTCATGAAAGATCATAATACATACCAGCTGTGACTGCATGAGCAGTTACAGAAATAAGGACTGTAATTGTCAGAGGAGTATTTCTTCTTTATTTCATTAATATGTGTGTGCCCATACCTTAAGTATACGTACTTAATGTACATATAGGTATATATTAAATATTTACTTAACATACACTTAGTATAACATATACTTAAAATATACTGGGTATATATATTAAGCAGGTATCTTTGTTTACTTCCTTCTCTTATCCCTGTATCTGTAATATATGGTGTACTGATTTTATATCATAGTATTTAAGTACTGTTAACTTAAATCATACTATTTAAGTTATGGGTTATCAAGGAAAAAAGTAAATAAACATCACTGAAGGACTTTGCATCCTCTTTCAGGGATAGGTTTAATGGTTTTTAATTGTACCCTGGAGATAGTTGTATAATGTTAGATGGAAGAAATAGGACTTTGTTACTGTCTTTATTTGGAGATTAAACATGGGATATGGTATTAGAAACCAAGATCTGGGCACTATGTGTGCATGTTCCTTCCAGGACTCTGGTGCGCTTATATTGTGTCAGCTGACACAAAAAGGATATATTTTGTGTATACTAGCATGTGTATGTAAACATACAGGGAAGGGGCACCAGGGTGGCTTAGTCAGTTAAGCATCCAACTTCGGCTCAGGACATGCATGACTTTATGATTTGTGAGTTCGAACCCCATATCATTCTCTGTGCTGAAAGCTCAGACTCATTTTTGACAGCACAATAAATAAACATTTTCAAAAAATAAAAAGAAAACATACAGGGAGAGGGGCAGAGGGAGACAAAGAATCTCAAGCAAGCTCCACGGTCAGCATGGAGCCCAATGCAGGGCTCAATCCCTCGACCCTGAAATCATGACCCGAGCCAAAAGCAATAGTAAAACACTCAACCAAGCCATCCAGGTGCCCCTCATAAAGATCTTCTGATCCTCTCCAGGACTTTCTTACATTATCTCCCCTTGCTTCTAGATCTGTAACTGGACATAAGTCCCAGTAGATGTCAAAGAGTACAAACTGCAACCCATAAAGAAGTGTGATACACACTAAAATAAATGTATAATTTTATATTAACAGAAACCTGGGGAATATGTTTGGGATCAGAATGGAAAGAATATAAGGTCAGGTCGGGCTGAATTTATTGACACGGGCCCACTAAATTGATATTCTGGACTGAATATTTAGCTTGAGG
Source organism: Leopardus geoffroyi (assembly GCF_018350155.1). NCBI lineage: Eukaryota > Metazoa > Chordata > Mammalia > Carnivora > Felidae > Leopardus > Leopardus geoffroyi. The sequence goes on along the minus strand of NC_059334.1, from coordinate 9,133,835 downwards.
GGCTAGTAATGTCTCTTGTTTGATTTGGTTGACCTACTGCACTAAAGCAGTTGAAATGCCAAAACTTCCTTGATATACTGTAGAGAAAACTATGCAAAGGCTCAGGAAGATTAGAATGTTAAAGGGGATTTCTGTAAGGCTTGCTTACCAACCTCAGAAGGTCCAGAGGACATGTCTTTTATCAGGCAAACCCCAGAATCCTTCAAGAGCCTTGTGGTTGCTCTTCTCTATGAATCAGAAATTACAGGCAGAATTGCTACTTTCAAATGGGGATGTGTAAGTCCAACGAGGATGCTGAGGTGCCAGGGTGGCAGTGGTGACACATGGCACTTAATCATCAAAAACATGGACATGGTTACTGTTAGGAACAGTGGAGCCAAAGCGGTAAGCAAAATAGTTTGGCTTGCAGATATTTGGTGTTTACTAGTTGATCATGGTGTAAGCAGAAATAAAATAGATGGGAAGTCCACTATAGTCTTCATCTAAGTGGAAAACCTGCAGGCATAATGAGCAGAAGTCTGACTTGAATCACCAAAGGAGTCATACCCTCTCAATCAACGTCCAGCCTTGAGCCAGTTTACAGACTCAGAGCATCCCTTCAGAAGAGGAGTCTCCAGGTCTTCTTGAGGAAAAACCCAGTAATGCCAAAAATGTATACTGTTAATCTATCTCCCAGCATTCCCCAGAGGAACAGCCAGACACTTACCAATCTGAGTAGGCATTTGGGCGGGTGGGTAGGGGGAATCAGACTTTTCAAGATTTCCAAACACTGGCTTTCAGCTGATGTTAATGCCTAGTGACCCAAAAAGTCGCTTGTAGTGCACTACCCAGAGAAGGAGCTAATGGGGAGTCAAGTGATTGAGGGATTTTAGCTCAGGTCTATCTCACAGTGGGCCCACTGAGCCCAAATCCAAAGGGCTGTTCTTTCTTCAACTGTGGAACACATAATTGGAATACAGACACCAGAAATTTTCAGAATTCCCACACTGGTTCCTTGACCCTTCAAGTGAGAGCTATTATGGCATAAAGACCATATGGAAGTCAGTAAAACTGTCTCTGTCTACAAAGATACTAAATCAAAAGCAATACTGCATTTTTGGAGGGTTTGCAGATATTAGTGTCAGCCTCAAGGCCTGGAAAGATAGAGCAGTGGTGATTCTGCCTCCATTCAATTACTTATTTGGCCTGCGCAGAAGGTATATTAATCTTACATAATGACAGTGGATGATCATAAATTTAATCAGGTAGTAACTCTGTAGCTGAGCTTGTAGATGGAGTTTTGTTGCTGGAACAAAGCAACACTTCTCTTGTCACCTGGTGTGAAGCTATTTAGCAGCAAATGCTTTTTATCCCCTCTACTATACTTATTAGTAAATACTATCATAGCAGTTTGCTTTCTGTTGGCAAGGCCAGGAATACACATTCACTGTCCAACCTCAGGGGTCTGTCAACTCTTCAGCCCAATATCATAGTCCAGGCTACAGGCTGCTAGATTGTCTTTTTCTTCCACCTGTCTTGTTGATTCATCATTTTGATGATACAATGCTGGTTGAACCTAATGTACAGGAAAGAGAAAATATTCAAGACCTATTGGCAAGTCACTGTGAGCCTGAGGGTGAACTATAATCCCACAAAAATGCAGGGGGCTGCCACCATGGTAAGATTTCTAAGGGTCCAGTGTTGGAGGGCATGCCAAGATAATCTTTCTAGGGTAAAGAAGGAGTTACTCCTTCTACCACAAGGGAAGATGTACAAGCGCTATTGGGCCACCTTGGATTACAGCATGTGCCACGTCTGGGCCTGCTACTCCAAGCCATCTACTAAGTGAACAGAAAAGGTACCAATTTTGAAGAGAGTCCAGAAGAAGTGACTGTTCTGCAATAGATCCAAGCTGCCAAGCAAACTGCCATGCCATTTGGATTGTGTTATCCAGAAGGCCTAATGTTGCTTGAAGTCTCAGTGGATGAGGATCCCGTTAAGAACCTTTGGCAGGCACTTTTCCAAGAATCACAGCATATACCCTTAGGATTCTTTAAGCAAAGCCATGCTATTCGCTGTCAACATCTATTCCCCTTTTGACATGTCTGCTAATGGGTCATAGTGGAGACTGAACACCTAACCATGGGCTACCAAGTTACCATGCAACCTGAACCGCCCATCAAGAACTAGGTGTTGTCTCATCCGTCAAGCCATACACTTGGGCGTTCACAGTAGCACTTCATCGTGAAATGAAATGGGATATGCACGATTCATCTCCAGCAGGTCCTGAAAACACAAGTATGCCCATGACCCCTACTGCTGCTATATACTTCCCTCAATTCACAGCTATAGTCTCATAAGGAGTTCCCTATGACCAGATGACCGAGAAAGAAATAATTCGGGCTTGAGCTAGATAATTCTGCATGGTATGCATAACTACAGCCTCATTCTGAGATGGTCCTGAAAGTCAGTGGTGAAAGGATATCATCCAAGTGGGCAAAAATTTGAGCAGGGCACCTGGTTATTTATTTTGTAGGGAAGGAGAGATGGCCATAGTTATAGGTCTACACTGATTCATACACATGGGCTAATGGTTTGACTGGATGATCAAGGATTTGGAAGGAGTACATTGGAAAATCTGTGACAAGTTGTTCTGGAGAAGAAGTGTGTGCACAGACTTTTCCAATCTGGCACAGTGTGTAAAGACATTTGTTTAACCAGGTGAATGTTCACCAAAGTGTAATCTTGTCAGAGTAGGATATAATAATTAGGTGCAGGGAAGCACATATTCTGTGGACAAGACTCTCCTTCTGTTAGTCAGCCCCTTTCCCCAGCCATTTCTGTCACTGCCAAGTGGGTTCATGAATCAAAGAAAGATTCCTGGTAGCAGTGAAGAGATCATGCATGGGGTCAGCAACATGGACCTCTACTCACCAAGGCCAATCTGACAAAAGTTACTATTAAGTTTCCAAACTGCTAACAGAAGAGACCACCAATTAACAACTAACTTGGCACCATTCCCTGCGTGGATCAGGGGCTACTTGATACCAGAGTGATTATATCACATCACTTCCATCACCAAAGGGACCATACTTTGTATATACTGGTGAAGATATTTACTTTGTACATGGATTTGCCTTCCCCGTCTGCAATGCATCTGTCAAAACAAACATCAGTGGATTTACAGAACGCTGAACCCATCACCATGGTATCTCATACACCTCTGTTTTATACCAGGAAACTCATTTCACATGCCCATGGAATCAGTGTTCTTACTCTGTTCCCCATCATTTTGAAGCATCCAGGGTGATACAACATGGAGTGGCCTTTTGAAGACTCAGTTGCAGCACAAGCTAGGTGTCAACACCTTTTTGGGCTTGTGTAATGTCTTCCAAGATGTGATATATGCTTTAAATAAGTGCCCAACATTTGGGCCTGTTTCTCCCGTAGCCACAATTTATGGAGCCGGCATCAAAGAGGTGGAAATGGGAGAACAGCCCTATCATTTTCCTAGAGATCTACTAGCAAACTCCTTGCTTCCAATTCCCTCAGCGTTAGGTTCTGTTGGTCTAGAAGTCTATTCCAAGATGAAGAATATACCATGAAACACTTCCACTGACCTAGAATCTGAGACTGCTAGCTAGCCACTTTGGTGCTCATAAGCCACTGAATCAACAGGGAGCTGGGTTACTGGAATGGCTGAGTGACTGGTTACTATTAGGGGGAAACTGGTTAGCTTCTACCCAGTGGGAGTAATGGGGAATATGCCTGGGTTGCAAGAGATCCTCTAGGCTGCCTCATATTACTTTTGTGTCCTATCATTAAGAGAAGTGAAGGTTTGGGTCAACTCAAAGAACCAAGACAAGCTAGGGTGCTTGCAGAAGACAAAGGGACAACACAGTAGGTATGTACTAGAGGGTCATTATAAATGCCAGCTATAACCATGTGATCAATAGCAGAAACAAGGACTGTATGGTTATGAATACTTTTTATTTTTGTTATTTTTTAATTTAAATTCAAGTTAGTTAACATACAGTTGACTTGGCATCAGTGATTTACCTTATATGTGACACCCAGTGTTCATCTTGCAAAGTGCCCTCCTTAATGCCTGTCACCCAATATTTTTACTACTCTTTAATGTTTATTTATTTTAAGGAACAGAGTGCATTTGTTGGGGAGGGGCAGAGAGAAAGGGAGAGAGAGAAAATCCCAAGCAGGCTCCAGGCTCAGTGTGAGCCTGATGCACAACTCCCATGACTGCGAGATCAAAACCTGAGGTGATATCGAGTCGGATGCTGACTTGACTGAGCCAACCAGGCGCCCCCTCCTTTATTTTTAAATGACCAATTATGTAAACATTAACCAAATATTTTTTCTTTTATTTCCCTTTCTCACCCCTGTATCATTTAACATCCTATGTGTTAATAGTAATCAAGTTACAACTTAAGGATGCCAGTATTTAAGTTACAGGGTATCAGTGGATGACTATGAATCAGAAAAATACACATCATCCAAAGAAAGAAAGCAATGAAAACAAGAAAGACTTCGTACCTTCTCCTGAGAAAAGCATAAGCATGTTTTTGGTTGTCTGCAAGATAGTTGATCACGTTAAGCGGAAGCATGACTTTGTTTTGGTTTTATTTGGAAATTAAGTTTAGGGGTTTTTATGGGTTCAATTTGACAAGGGTGAACTGAGGTTGCATGGTAACGTGCCAATGGCTGGGGAAAACTACACTTTCCAAAGTTCCATTTCTTGAACATTTCTACCTAAGGTTCACTACAACAGATTCTTTCACAAGAAGTGAAGCTTCCACCATGTTGAAGTTTGCATCCTATGTCGGGGATGTACTGACTTACTTATGGGTATGAGGCAGTGCCTGGGCTGCCTCCAGGGGCTCCTCCCTGGGGCTGACTCCAGGGCCAGGAAGGTAGGTTTTGCTTTAAGGACCCTGGCTTCTGCACAAGTCCTTTACTGAGAAGGTCAAAGGAAACAGAAACAAACATGGCTTTCAGTCCACCCTTGTAGGTTCCAGCTGTTACTTGTGAGTTCTAGTTTGTTCTTGCTTTCCCACCTCACATCTATCTTCCCTTCTCAACTGCTCCCCACTCCCACCCCGTACTTTCAAGCTCCAGCATCAGACACGAAAACAAGAGCATTCCAGGGACTATTTAACAAGGTCCCACAATGCATAAGGTCAAATCCCTGTAACAAATCTGTATCTACATGACTCCTAATGGTTGTGTTTCTCTGATTGAACTCTGACATTTACATTCTGAACACGCAGTTTAAAAACCTGTGATTTCAAGAATATAATCAAGATTAGTACTTCTGGCTCATGTATTTATAGTCATCATATATTTCCAGTTTCGAACAGTCCTTCGCACGCCTTGTGTATATGATCAACACCTAATGAATTATGTGCCCAACTTACAAGGAAAGAGTCATATACCCTACGGATCCAAGCAAGCTGAGGATTCCTAGGCTACACCACTACCACCATCACTAACAATCATGTTTCAAACAGCTGTCTGAAGATAGGGCCTGACCGACATGAACAAGCAGTATTACGGCTTTTGGGTTATAGCCCTGTATCGCGGTCATTCACACACCTCTGGAAATCTATATAAAATATGATTCGGGTGACAAAAAAAGATACACACAGATTAAAGATGATCATCTGATTTCAAGTGATCTGGGTGACACAGTTACTATTGTTGTGAAATATTAACCATCCCATAGTGGCCTAAAACATCCACCATTTTCTTATGCCGGAGAATGCAGCAAGGGTATACTAGACAAAACTTTTCCCTGCTCCTTGATGTCTGAGGAAAAGCTGGTTTCACTGAGAGGTGGGCTACAGGCATCTGAAGACTTGCTTGCTACCATGCACAATATATTATCTGGGAGAACAAAGGCTGGATATAACAGAACTCCTATGCAAAACCTCCCTGTGTGGCTTGGCTTCTTCTGACACGAAGGTCTCCTGCAGGTGTACTACTCACATGGAGGCTTAGGGCTCCCATTACAAGTATTAATAGCGAACAAGGCAGTGAGTTCTGTGGCCTTCAGGAATAATGCTGGAATCTCTTCCACCAAATATGGGTGCAATTAAGGCATTGCCTGCAAAGACTATGTGCAATGGCAAAGAGTTGCTGGCATATCCCATTGGCAGCCTGCTGAAGGTGTACCGGGCCCCTTTGGAGGCAAAGGCAAACTGTGGCTGAGGCTGCTGAAAACAGCAATGGGGAGAATGTACTGGCAAAACCCATAGTAACAAAATATGTACTGGTTGCTGCTTAGACGAAGGCAGTTATTTCAGGAAGAGTGGTGTTGAGTCCCGGACAACTGGCCACAGCATTGAGGATGCGGTGACCCACTATGACATGCCAACACTATTTCCAGGTTTAAGAACGCAGTAAACTGGAGTACTAAATGGAGAAGAAGCAGTGATAATCACTTCGTCTCTGAACAGGTGGTTGCCATGCTTTCAACCGGGACATACAGTACACGGGGGTCCCCTTCTGACAACCCAAATTTTATGTGCCAAAAGTTCATATTCACTCGACTGGAACCTACCATGGGAATGTGCTATAATTAAGTCAATGGGTGCTGTGACCACGGAGAACTCAGGCAATAGTTCTGTGGATTAAGAGAAAACATACCTACTCATCCGAATGTCTCAGGTTGTTCATACTGGCAAAAAAAAATAACACAGCCCGGGTGGCTTACAAACAACACAAATTTATTTCTCACAGTTCTGGAGGCCCTCAAGTCCAAGACAGATGAAGGGGCCAGCGGTAGCAGCACGTGGGGAGGGCCTGCCTCCTGGTTCACAGATAGCTGTCCTTTTGCTCTGTCGTCACTTGTGCAAAAGCCAAAGGCGTTCGCTCAACACTTGTGAGGGCTTTACTCCCATTCCTGAGAGCTCTACCCCCATAACCTCATCACATCCCAAAGGCCCCACCTCCAGAGACCATCACCCTGAGGACTGGAGTTCAACATATAAGTTCTGAGGAAACAGTCACCCGCACTCCATTTTGTAGTCAGTAACTCCTCTAAGATTTTAGGGAATGACATGATCAAATTCAGCCGAAGGCCCAAATACAGCTGTAATTCAAGCCTTGTGTTAAGGTCGTGACAATTTGTCAACGGTGCGTTTCAGCAGATATTTAAGTCATTTCACAAACGATCTAGCGAAGGTACAAAAGCCAGTTAGTGCCCTTTGATCTTCTGTTGCATAAGTTATCTTCGTATAGTCTGGACTCCCAGCTGGGGCAATCTGTGCACCTTCATTTCTGTCATTTCGTTGTTTCCTTTTCCCGTACCTAAGTTCCTCCCACCCCTCATTTCTTTCTTGCCAATTCTTTCCTTTTTGTTGTCACTCAATATACGTCAGGGGCTTTTCTATTTACTCTGATCGCACGTACAAGTTGCCTTCTCCAGAGAGCCTCCAGGGAGGCTCTACGGGCTCAAGAGCCCACTCTATGGCAAAGGTTACATTGCTTCATACGGATTAAGGATCCTGGGCTTACGCTGCATTCCAATGATCCCCTTTGCTGTGGCACAGGGTGAGTGCTTCCCCTCTGAGCAGGAGGATGAGAATTTTTCTCAACAGAGGCAGCAGAGCACAGCTGCAAGGAGCAAGCGTGGCCCATAAGCCGGCGGTTGACCGAACGTCTTCTGTGGGGCTGCCTTTTTGCAACAGTGCAGGTTTCTTCTCTCTCATTTCTCTCTCTACAAATTCCCTCCCAGTATTTTGGGTTTCTAGCCATGTGAAGTGACAGCTTTCAGTTTTTGTCTCCATCCTGACACCTGTGGCGGGGGCCTGGGTGGTTACAAGGGAAAGGACCACAGCCCGGCAGTCCGCCTCACAGGCAGCTGCCGCTTCCTCCAGGGAACGGCAGTCAATCTCTCTGGGGTCACGGTTCACAAACAATAAGGTCATTCTGGCACGGCAAGGGTCAAGGCCGTCAAGCCCCAGGACTCCAAGGTTAGTCCTTTGGTGTACTGAAAAAACCCCAGTGCCTCGCAAACCCCAGGTTCACTGGCTGAGGGTTCTGCATTAGCGCAGTGGAGGTCCTTCCTCTGGCGATTTGGAAGACGTCCCCTTTTGTTTCTCATCAGCCTCCGGGCCACAGGACACCACAGGTGTGCACCTCGGCACCCTCGGGCGTGAGGCGTGTGTGCAACGGCAGCAGGGGAAGGAGCAGCAAGAGATGGGGACGGCCGCTGCCCGCACGTGAACAACAGCTCATCACGCACAGAGGGCCGTGCACGCTTCATGCTCCCGGGGCCAGGGCAGCCCAGCTTTCCAAACTTCCACCAAGGGCCATCTGCATGCCCTCCCCGCTGGGGCACAATGACAAAAACTGGTAAGCGTGGCTACCCTGAACAGCCGGGGACGTCCGGCCAACACACGGTACACGGTAACCGGAGAGTGCCAGCCAGACCCTCGACCCTGGGTAGCTGGGGCTCAAATGCTCACCAGTTAAAGTGCGGTGTCGTCACTGCCTCTACAGGCGGAGCGTCTCACGACACCAGCCAAACTGACTGAACCCGGAGCCCAGGCACCTGGGGTACAGCCAATTAACAATTCTTAGGGCCAAGAGCTTGTTGCCAGGGGAGGAAACAGTGACACCCAAAACAGGCAGCACAGTCCACAGCAAGAGGTGTCTGCCAGCAACCGGTAGCTCGGTCCCAGGTGGCCTTTGTCCTATCTCAGACCTCGTTAGTCAACAACAATCACTTAATGACAACTGGATGAACTAGGTCTTACGTGGTGACCCGGGTCTTAGATGGACCATCCTCTTAGTGATGCCCACTGTGTTAACTGCCTCCTGCTCGGAGGGTTCACTCCATGTTGGTTTCAGATGTCAAGAGTCTAGGACACTAGGCCTTAACTTCAGACCACAGTTACCGTAATTAAAAATATTCTGAAGACTATAGACACAGCTCAGATGTTCATCAGTGGCCATTATATTTGTAGTGCAGGAACACAGGACCAAGGGAAGCTTAGTACAGAAACAAGGTGTTATGAAGAGAGGTGAGAAATTTACGATACTTGCAGAAAAGACAAGGCGGCTTATAACAACAGGAAGCTACAGCTGAAAATAGGCTTTAGTGATGGTCAGTATAGGATTCTGCCTCCCACCGTGGGAAAAGTGGTACTGAATACTGTGTTTCTAACTTTGTAATTATAGAAGAAACACCCTCGGAGATTCCTCTATATTGCTAAAGGCAGACAGGATGGTTCATTTCTTTCATACACTTTACATTTTAGAGTAGTCGTAGAGTTACAGACACATGGAGCAGAAAGTCGAGTTCCTATACACCCCTTCACTCCTACCCCTCTGCAGCCCCCCATCATTCCTATCTTGCAGTAGTGTGGTCCAGTTGTTACAACTGATGACTCAATGCTGATACAGGAGTACTACCTCAAGACCACAGTTTACATTAGGGCTTACCCTTTGTTACCTTTTGGGGCACCGGCAAAGGATCCGCACGCCATCTACCGTTACAGTGTCCCACAGCATACTCCCACCGCCCTAAAAGTCCTCCATGACCCACCTATTCCGCCTTCCCTCCCCTGCCTCAATCCTCTGGCGACCACCGATCCTTTTACTGTCTCCCCACGTGCCTTTCCAGAATGCACTATAACTGGTAACGTAAGGTGGAAAGCCTTTCAGAGTGGCTTGTCTCATTCAACAGTATGCACGTAAAGGCTCCTGCATGTCTCCTGTTACCTAACGGCTCATTTCTTTTTCCCACCCACCCAATCGCCGTATCCTAAAACCTCGTTAACTCGCGTCAGCGCGTTTTATTGTCGACTCCTGGAAATTTCCTACGTGGGCAATCATGTTATGTGTGACTGTACACAGTTTTCTCTCCTCCTTCCCAATCCAAGCCTCTCTCCTTCTCTGGTCTTGCTCTGTCGGCGAGGACTTCCAGAAGGAGGGTGAAAGAGCAGGGACCGGGACCTCTGTGCTCTCCACTTCTCCCTGGGAAAGCATCTAGTTTCTCACCATGAGAGTACAACGTTAGCTGTAGGGCTGTTGGAGATGTTCTCTACCAAGTTAATGTTCCCCATACTCCCAGCCTGCTGAGATTTCTTATTGTGGATGTGGGTTAACGTTTTGTCAAAGGCTCTTCTGCACCTATTGATAAGATCATATGATTATTTCTTCTTTTGCCTCTTGATGCGACAGGTGACTACCCGACTATCAAATGTTGAACCAGCACAGCACCCCTGGAATAAATCCCACATGGTCATGGCCCCTAATTATATATTGTGGGATTCAACTTGGTGATGATTTATTGAGGATCTCAGCATCTATGTTCCAAGACATACAGGCATCTAGCTTTGCTTTTCAGAATTTTTTTAAAGTAATCACACCCAACCTAGGATTCGAACTCAGGACCCGAGATTAAGAGTCGCGTGTTCTACTGACTCAGCCAGCCAGGCACCCGTTACTTTCCTCTCCTATAATGTCTCTGCCTGCTTTTGCTACTATAATAAGCATCACAGAATGAGTCAGGAAGGATTTCTTCTACTCCTCCTTTTTGGAAGAGGTTGTAGAGAACTGGTATCATTTCTTCCTTCCTTAAGTGTTTGCTAGAAGTCACCAGTGAACACATCTGGGCCTGAACTTTCTGATTTGGAAGATTAAGGATGAACTCAGTTTCTTTAATAGATATTTGCCTATACAAATTTATACTTCTGTGAGTTTAGGCAGATTGTGTCTCTCAAGGAATAGATCTAGGTTATGAAATTTGTGGGCAGAGTTGTGTGTAACATTACTATCCTCTAATGTCCATGTAATCAGTTGTTATGTCTCTCTTTCACTTCTCATATTGGCGACTTGTATCTACTCTTTTTCTTAGTTAACCTAGCTGAAGGTTTATCAGTTTTATTGACCTTTTCAAATAACTACCTTTTGGTTTATTGGTTCTCTTTTCAAACATTTCACTGATTTCTGCTCTAATTCTTAGTATTTGTTTTGCTCATTTTGGATTTAGTTAACTCTTCTTTTTCTAGTTTCCGAAGATGAAAGCTTAGACTACCTGTGCAATTTAAGATAATTAGTGTGTGTAACCTGATTTTTAAATCGGAGCTTGAAATGTATTATATCATCTTTACCCTCTGTCGGTCCATAAAAGCCTCACTCTGAGCTTCCTCTGGCTTTGCTCCAGTCTCAACCTACCCTGTCATATAATCAAAAATCTCCAAGGGCCCAGATCTGTTTCTGGGCACACTGGACCCCTGAATTTACAGCCTAGTTTACGACCCTAAGTGTCATATAGTCTGTCTGTGGCTTCTATTTTGAACTTTGCCTTAGAGGGCAGTTAGTTCCAGGGGTTTGTACAACTGAGGCTGAGGGCTGGAGGATTCACATATGTACACTCAAGGAACCCCACAGCTTGAAAGGGGAAAATGAGATTACAGACTAGATATCCCTCTGCACAGAACACACTTACCATTTTGTTATTTCGATTTATATATTTTAAATGGGTACCTATTAGCTTTCTGGGCTTCCTTTCAAGACATTCCTCCAGGTTGCTACATACATGGGAGGTGTGCCTGATATTGAAACAACTGCTGAACTAGGAGTGTCTATATTCAATTCCCAATTATATCAACTTCCACTAGGAATATGAAGTACACAGGTTACAGAAGGTAGCATCTGAAGATACAGGAGTCCTGTAAACTTAAGGGACACTTCACAGAATCATTTAACAGGGTTGCCGTAATTATTAAATTTATCTCTCCTTTTTATAAGCTTCATATTCACACGAACTGCCAAGATTAAGGTCGCCGAAATGATACGGTTATTAACACATCAGAACTTCCTGTGGTGAAATCCTGATTGCTTTGTAATCCCAATGCAATTAGGACAGATTACAGATTCCCTTTTGATTTTGTAACCGGTGTTAACTGATACTTAAACTATAAGCAAGAACATTTCATAAAACTTCACATACACATAGTGCATATAAAAACTACTGACATGTGAATGTAAGTGAGTATTAGGGTATCGTCCATATTTCTGCTCTAGAATATACCACGGTCATGTAAGATATCTTTAGCTAAAGCTCAGGGAAGGGCACGTGAGCATGTTACGTATTACTACTAATACATACTACTAATTACTTGTTTTCAGTTTATTGTTTCATTTTACATTTTTTTGTTGTACACTGCACAATATTCCTCTAAAAATTACAACTTCTTATGTTGCCTAAAGTAATAAGGCATCAAAACCAAAACACAACTTCCAATATTATATAACCTCTAAAGACAATCTTCAAGCTCTTTGTCTCAAATTGAAAGATTTCTCCTTAATAGAAATTAACATAACCTACTTTGTATTTTAGCTAAAAACAAATCTTATAAAATCAAAACATCTTCAAGGTTCTATGCCCACATTTGCTAGGGACATTCAAAGGAATGTTCCTTAACAAGACTGTCCTTTTTGTGTTGCAGTCTACTTCGGGGTAAAATAAGGCCAGTTTGTGGACGAAAGTTATTCAACATTCAGGACATCGACATTGCTTCCTCTACAACATGAGTTCTCTGAAGCGGAGCGACTGCTGAACCACACCTCAACATTCCTAAGACCCACTGCAATCCTAAGGTTTTTCTTGCGTGTGTGTTCTCTGATGTACAATGAGGTTTGACTTCTGAGAGAAGGGTTTTCCACATGTGTTACATTCATAGGGCTTCTCGCCTGTGTGTGACCTCTGATGGTTAACAAGGTTTGATTTACGGTAAAAAATTTTCCCACATTCATTACACTGACAAGATTTCTCCCCTGTGTGAGCCCTATAATGCACTGTGAGAGAAGATCTATGAATGAAGGATTTCCCACATTGGTTACACTTGTAGGGTTTTTCCCCTGTGTGTTTTCTCTGATGTATAAGAAGTCCTGACTTCAAATAAAAAGATTTCCCACATTCATTACATTTATAGGGTTTTTCTTCTGTATGAGTTCTCTGGTGCACACTTAGAGCTGATTTATCACAGAAAGCCCTTCGACATTCATTACATTCATAGGGTTGCTCTCCTATGTGCATTCTCTGGTGCTGAGTGAGCCTAGACTTCTGGACAAAAGATTTTCCACATTCGTTACATTCGTAGGGTTTCTCCCCTGTGTGTTTTCTCTGATGTAAAGTAAGTCCTGACTTGACACAGAAAGACTTCCCACATTCATTACATTTATAGGGCTTTTCTTTTGTATGAGTTCTCTGGTGCACAATTAGAGCTGACTTATAACAGAAAGCCTTTCCACATTGGTTACACTCGTAAGGTTTGTCACCTATGTGGATTCTCTGGTGATAAGTGAGCTGAGACTTCTGGCAGAAAGTTTTGCCACATTCATTACATCCGTAGGGTTTCTCCCCTGTGTGTATCCTACTATGTTTACTTAGGGACGATTTATTATAGAAGATTTTTCCACATTCATGACACTCGAACGGTTTCTCCCCTGTATGTGTCCTGTGATGTTGAGAGAGGGTAGATTTACGGCTGAAGGATTTCCCGCATTCAAGACACACAAAGGGTTTCTCCCCTGTGTTTCTCTGATGGACCATGTGGTCAGACTTCAAACACGTTTTCCCACATTTGCAACATTCATAAGGTTTCAACCCTGTATGAATTTTCTGATGCCTGGTGAGTACTGACTTGTGGTAGAAACTTTTCCCGCATGCATTACATTTGTAGGGCTTATCCTTTACGTGGGTTTTCTGATGTTGTGTAAGATATGCCTTCCGACAGAAAGATTTCCCACAGTCAGGACATTCAAATGGTTTCTCCCCTGTATGAGTTCTCTGATGCAGGATAAGGTGTGAATTGATCCAAAAGGATTTCCCACATTCATAGCATTCATAGGGTTTCAGCCCTATGTGTGTTCTTTGGTGTTTGGTGAGGTCTGTCTTCTGGTAAAAAGTTTTCCCACATGCGCTACACTGATAGGGTTTCTCCCCTGTATGTATTCTCTGGTGTATCGTGAGGGCTGACTTGTGGCTGAAGGCTTTACCACATTCGTCGCACACGTAGGGCTTCTCCCCCGTGTGTGATCTCTGATGTTTCGTGAGGTCTGACTTCTCCCAGAAAGTTTTTCCACATTCATCACACTGAAAGCGTTTCTCTCCCGTGTGTATCCTTTGATGTCGAGTGAGGTGGGACTTATGCCAAAACGCTTTCCCACATTCGTTGCATTCAAAGTGTTTCTCTCCTTTATGAGTTTTCTGAAGTTGTGGAAGGCATAAATCCCCCCGGAAATGATCCCCACTCTCACTACACTCCGAGGGTTTCATACGTGCCCCATGAGGTTTCAAAAGGGTAGACGTCACACATAACGATTTCCCACAACCACGCAGTCCACAGTGATTCTCTTCGGAGGCATTCATGTGATGTGACAGGAAAGAGGAGTTAGGAAAGAAGGTTCTCCCATATTCAATACATTCAGAGTGATTCTCTTCAGTGATCTCTCTCTTGTACGTACTCAATGTTGCCTTTTCGGGGAAGGTTTCTTGATACATGTAATATTCAAAATTTTGCTCTACACTTTGAATCTTCTCACTATCAACAGAGTCCTCAACCTGACTGAAAGTTTCTCCATGTTTAAAAAATTCACTTTTCTCGCTAGTAGGAGTTTTCTCGTGTTTAATACTGAGTAGCAATTTTCCATACGCACTGAATTCGCCAGTCTTTTTTCCCAAATGTCTTTTCTTATTGATACACAATTCAGAAATACAGCTGAAACTCACTCCATATGAGTCACACTGACAGAGGCTTTCTCTGCAAGGAAACGAATTTGTGTCCAGGTAAAATGGTTTTCCTATTACATTACCTCGTTCCTTGGTCGGCGTTTTCTTACTGATGAATGCAACTTCCCACGTAGGTTTACGCTGGTTTTCTTGCCTCCTTCCTTTCTTGTGATCAGTTTCCCAGACTTCTAAAGATAAGAAAAATTAACCGTACACATAAATACTAACGCATTTCTTCTGGAATGCAACATATATACAAACGCCCTATGTTTTAGTGGATTTTGATTTCTTGTCTAGTCTCCAAGGAAGAAAATAACTATAAGTACTTATTTTTTCGATTTCTTCTGTTGGACATGAAAATACAAAAATGGAAACAAGAAACAAAAGGCCTGGCATGGTGGAAGAAAGGAGAGGAAACTACTGCAAGCATACATCTGCATTCCGACGTCTGAGGAGTAACGGCAGCTACTAAATTCGGAACGTCTCCATCTATCCTCCAAATACCTCTAAAGATCAACATAAGGAGAGCAAATAAAATGACCAATCAACAACCCGTGACTTCAGCATAACTGGGAAATACAAAATACTACTGACTTCAAACCACCACTGAGAAAATAAACATTTAATACAGAAGAAACTGATAAAAGAGCTCACATCTAGAGAAAGAGCTTGAGCCCGTGGCAACTACACGTAGAGGAAGAGACAGAGAACTTAGAGATAATTAAAGTCCTTTGTTTTAAATACTTACTTATTTTTGAGAGAGAGACAGGGAAACAGAGTGTGAGCAAGGAAGGGACAGAGAGAGAGGGATACACAGAATCTGAAGCAGGCTCCAGGCTCCGAGCTTGTAGCACAGAGCACGACATGGGGCTCCAACTCACGAACCGTTAAGATCCTGACCTGAGCTGAAGTCAGACGCTCGACGGACTGAACCACCCAGGTGCCCCTAGAACGTATAGATAATTACATGCAAATAAAATCACTCCCTCAAAGGAGAAGTCCCACTGTGAGAGGGAAAATATGGAGCAGACATCTTCGTTCTGACAGATGACGGCTCAGACCACCGAGAACTCCGACCCAAGGGACTCGGAGTATTAATGGGAACTACGGAGGCAAGGGCTGATTGGGTGAAGAATTCAATTGTAAAAAGGCCAGAGTGATCTTAGAATATGACTCAAATTGTAAGAACCTGGTTATGAGCTGAACTGTCCCCCTCCCAAACTTGTATGCTGAAGCCCTAATCCCCAATGTCACTGCATCCAGAGACACAGCCTTTAAGGAGGTTAATTAAGGTTTGAATTACGTCATCAGGGTGTAGCACTTATCGGATAGGAATGACCTCCTGATCAGAAGCCAAAGAGACACCAGCACTTGCCTGCTCTCCCTGTGTGCACAGAAAAAAAGCCGTGTGAGGAGAGAGCCACAAGCTGTAGAGAGAGGGCTCACCAGAAGGCACCCTGAAGGCACCTTCATCCTGCCTTACAACCTCCAGATGAGTAAAAAATAAATTTCTGCTAAACAGGCCACCCACTCTGTGGTGTTTTGTTAGAGCGGTTCAGGCCAACTCGTAGGAAGCATGAAGAGAAAAGAGACTTGAATGAAATTTTAATAAACAGCATGGAAAAAAGACATGACAATAGAGCAAAAAAAAAAAAAGAATGAGAATAAAACCAAAGAAAGAAAACTGGATCACAGAGAAAGTTCTGGATAAAGCAGGTGATCTACAAAATAATAAAGTACATGTTTTAAATTAAAATTATATGTGTGACTGTAGTCTCTAAAGAGAAAAAAAGAAAACAATGGAATAAATACAGTATTAAAAACCATTATCTAAGAAAATTGCCCAGAAATAAAAAGAGATCTTACCCGCATATTTTAAGGACCACCATGAACTTTCCTTTTCCATCAGGAAAGCTGACCTGAAACAGTCCTTCCTAAGACATGCTTTAATGAAACTGTAAACCTTGAAAGTGAACAAGTCTCCTCTGGACAGAAAGATCAAGTCTCAATAAGCAAACAAACAAACATGTAGATTGGGCAAGAGACTCTGTCACCAATAAACCAAGTGAGGTCAGTGCAGCAACCTTTTCAACAAATAACCAAGTAGAAGTCAAGGGTTGTATATCCAGCCACGTGATCCTTTAAAAGTATCCAGGCTCTGGGAAGAGGTCAATCATATTAGATATTCAAGAAATCAGGTAATAATGTAATCACGGAACCTTCTAGAAGAGGACAAACTTCAAGCAACCGGTATTTGATAGGAAACACTGGTAGAAAAGCTGAGCAGTGTAGGACCAAGACCAAAAGAAAGTTGAGAATAAGAATACCACAGTAATGTATAAATGCTATATATACCAGTGAAGCAGAAATAATGCACATAAAAAGACTACTGGATACAGGAAAAAGGAGAAGAAATAATAGTAAGCTAAGTGAGAGCCATGGAATAGTCTAAAGAAGGTCACTAAACACTCTAAAAGTCACTAAAAGCTGAAAACCAAATGGAAGGTTAAATAAGGAAATGAGCAACTAAAGCCAGTATAAAAGACATTACTGTAAAAGTAACCACTAGAACAAAAACATCTAAAGTTTCTAATGGACTCCTTCAAAATGAACAAAAGGAGTGACGAAACAGAATGATTTAGTGAATATGATACTCATGAAATGTGACAAAATGACAGATATGAGACCAGACAGGAATCCTGGTAGTAAATGTGAATGGGTTTAACTCACCACTTAATAAAATGACTTCAAACGGAGTCACAAACAAATCCCAAATCTCTGCTGCAAAGGGGAAACACACTGACAGAAAATGACTCAAAAAGCTAAAAACAAAGGAATGGTCAATATTGTCCCAGGCAAAGGGAAACAATAAGGAAACAGATAAAATCTAGTTATCAGGAAGGACAAAAAACAAAGCACAAGGCTAACATCCACAACTTTGAATGTACAAGTAACAGTAAGGAGTATCAAAACACCAAACAACATTCATGAAACAAACACACTGATAAAAAGAGTATTAAGAAAGATCAGAGAGTATGATGTCGGAATGTAGAGACGCAACGACAACAATCAGGAAGACGTGTATTATGACCCATGTACAATTTTCGAATATTAAAACGTTAATACAAAATACACTTACGACTCTAGGGTGCAAAAAACATTAAAAAAAAAACCTGATAAAGGTAACATGCTCAGGAAACAATGCACTAAAACTATAACTTACTTGGGAAGAACAAACTTCTTCCATCAGGACCTCAAAACCAAACAACTGTCTAGTAAACTGCTCTTTGTTGAAAAAGGAAACACAAAGCTGAATTTCTAAACCAAAAAAACTACTGAAAATATTACTTATGAGTCTATGTGGGATACACGTACTAATCAGAGATTTCATAGCATTAAATGTCTTGCATCAGTGAAAAAGAATGAAAAAGAAGCAAATCCGTGACTCAAAAAAAAACTAGAAAAAGGCAACAATAATGTAAAAGAAAGAAGTTAAAGCACAAAGAGGGAAATAATGAAGGTAAAGACAGAGAAATACAAAACTAAACTTAAAATAATACAGATAAGGGAGCTCAAGTGGTTAAGTTGTTTTGACACTTGATGATGTCACGGTTTGGTCTGTGAGTTCAAGCCCTCTGCGCTCTAGCCCCTTCCCTGCTCATGAGAGCGCGTACACTCTTCTCTCTCTCTCTCTCAAAATAAATAAATTTAAAAAAATAATAATACAGGGGCGTCTGGGTGGCTCCGTCGGTTAAGTGTATGACATCGGTTCAAGTCACGATGTCACGGTTTGTGAGTTTGAGTCCCGCACCTGGCTCTGTGCTGACAGCTCAGCTTCAGATTCTGAGTCTCCCTCTCTCTCTCTCTGCCTCTCCCCGACTTGTGCTCTGTCTCTCCCTCTCAAAATTAAAAAAATGTAAAAAAAATTTTTTTAAAGGAAATAAATAATATAGATAAAAGTTTTTCTTCATTTTTAAGCTCCAGTAGATTTACTAAAGGATGCCTTTGAGTGAGTCATTCCAGGTCAGTTTTCCCAGGTCCCTCATGATCCCTTCTGTTAATAAAACAGAAACAGAAAAACAGTTGTACAAGTGTTAACTCAAAAAGCTGGTAATTTGGGGGCAACTGGGTGGCGCAGTAGATTAAGCGTCTGACTTCAACTCAGGTCATGATGTCAGGGCTCGGTTCAAGCCCTGGGTCGGGCTCTGCACTGACAGCTCAGAGCCTGGAGCCTGCCTCAGATTCTGTGTCTCACTCTCATTCTGCACCTCCCTGCTCACGCGTGAACTCTATCTCAAAAAGAAACAAACAAAAAGAGAAATTATTTTAAAAAAAAACCTGGTTCTTTGGGGGCTCCTGGCAAACTCAGCTGGTGGCGTGTGCAGCTCTGGAACACAAGAGACATTACACCAGAAGGAACAAGGCAAAGAGACAAAGAAGAGGCATCCCAGGCTATTGCATTTGTTCCGATCCACCAGAACCATTCACACAAATACACTTATAATAGATGAAGATATTCTAATGATTTCCTCCAACTGTGTTTTCCAGGAGATGATCTCAAAAATGGTGGCATGAAGGGCAGTACCAAAGAGTCGCCTCACACACTACTCTCTGAAAGGACTCACATTTAACTGGACCAAACTATAGAATGTGTGACTCAGGACAACGTTGGAAACATTGAGCCTAGAGCCAACAATGAGTAGAGGCTAAGGGCAGAATGTGACACCATTAGAGGCAGGGAGGTTAACACAGAGATCAGTGAAAGACACTGTTAATCAGGGTTCTCCAGAGAAACAGAGCCAGGTACTCTATGTACGTGTGAGAGCGACACAGACAAAGGAAGAGGTTTATTAAAGGACCCGGCTTTTGCACTTACGGAGGCCAAGAAGTCCCACAGTCTGCTGTCTGAAAGCTGGAGAACCAGGAAAGCCAACTGTATTTCAAAAGGCCTGAGAACTAGGGGAGGTGATGGTGTAACTCCCAGCAAAGATGAAAGGCCTGCCAACTAGAGGGTTGGTGGTGTAAGTCCCAGAGCCTGAAGGCCCCAGAACCAGGAGCACTGATCCTGTCCAGAGAGGATGGACGTCCCGGCGCAAAAAGAGAAAGAGAATTTGTCCTTCTTTGCCTTTTGTTCCATTCCATCCTCAACGAATTAGAGCATATCTGACCATAATGGTGAGGGTGGATCTCCTTACTCTGTCTACTGAGTCAAATGCTGCTTCCAGAAACACCCCCCGAGACACACTTTTACCAGTCTGGCCATCCCTGAGGCCACTCGGGTTGACACCCAGAATTAATCATCATAGACACACTCAAAGAGCACCCTGTCAACGCGACTGCCATTCTACGAACCATGTGCACTGCCCAAGGCAGAGCCCTCTGACAAGAGACATCAGCCAACAGTACACTGCAAGAGGAAAAGACTTCAGTCAAATAATACAATCAAGTCACTTAACAAATACATAAGCAAGCAAAAATAACAAGAAGCCCTATCAGACTCGGTAGAAAATATCTAAAATATGCTTTCGTCCAAAATTACAGGTTCACAAGACAAACGGGAAAATTTCACATACGTGGGAGAAATAACAGGCAACAAACTGTCCTTGAGAGGGTCTGGATACTGGATTTAGCCGACCTCCAAGCAGCTATTATAAACATGTTCAACAGGGAACCACACTGGGGCGCCTGGGTGGCTTAGTCGGTTGAGTGTCCGACTTAGGCTCAGGTCATGATCTCATGGCTCGTGAGTTCGAGCCCCGCAGGGGGCTCTGTGCTGACTTAGAGCCAGGAAGCTGCTTCGCATTCTGTCTCTCCCTCTCTGCTCCTCCCCTGCTCATGTTCTGTCTCTCTGTCTCTCTCTCTCTCAAAAATAAACTAAAAACAAAGGGAACCACATTTACGGGATAAAGGAAGGTAGTGTCGATACCCTGTAACACAGAAAATATAAAAAAAAGGAAAAGAATTAAGTGAAAATTCTAAATTTGACAATTTACAGTAACTACACTGTAAATTCCTTAGATGGGCTCAACAGTTGACTGAATGTTATAGAGGAAAGAATTAGTAAACTTATAATGCAATCTAAACACTAGAAAGAAATAAGAATGAAGAAAACTGATCAAAGCCTCAAATATATGAAAGATACCATTATCTGCACCAATATACTCATAATGAGAATATCAAAAGAAGAGAAGAAAGAGTAAGGGGCAGAAAAATTATTCAACAAAGTTATGGTGAAATCGTGCAAATTTAGAGAAAAAGAATATTCAAACACAAAATGATAGACGAACACCACGTGGGATAAACAGATCCACGTCAAGAAGCATCACAGTAAAAATATTAAAAAGCAAAGAGGAAAAAAAATTTCTTAAGTCTCAAGAGAACTACAACTCATCACATACAAGGGAACTCCAGTAAGATGACCACCTGACTTCTCATCAGAAACACAGAATCCAGGAGTTGGGATGACAGAGTGTGTTGGGGGAATAAAACAAACAAAAACAAAACAAAACAAAAAACCCCAAAACAGTCAACCAAAATAACAGCACTGCTTTCAAAACTGAAGGCGATATAAATTAACCCATAAATTCCCAGTCATTACTTCAAATCCACAAAGATTGTAGGTAAAAGTAACTATTTTAAAAGACAAGATAAAGAAGTATTTCTTCTAACCATTTGGCCAAGGCCATGCAACAATCTTTATGTATATAACTATACTGTTGGGTCTGTAACTGTAGAAATAAATGTATTTGACAATGAGGCAAAATGAGGCAGAAAAACAAAGGTAAACTGGGGTGAGAAAATGACCATGGATGGTAACCGGAATCCACAGTAGCAAATGAAGCAGATATGGTGAATAAGAAAGTTAATATAATGAACTCCACAAAGAGATATTTGCTATCCTTTCTTCTCTCAGTTTCTTTTTAAGACATCCAATTATATAAAGTAGTAATTCAACAATGTATTGCTGGAATTTAAACATATACAGATCTACTATGTACAAAAGGAACCTCACAAAAATAGAGTAGAAGAAGTAGAATTACATATGAATGACCTTTCTATAATTCACTGTAGATGAGGGAGTATAAACCTCAAGTATGGTGATAGGGTGAATTTCTTAGGTAAATTTTAATAACAACCATCATGAAAATAATTGAGTGAATGGTCACCGTAGAATTAAAATATGCTAAACCATATTCACTTAATGAAAATGAAGGCAGTAATATAAAAGAACTACAGGGTCATAAGGCTGGGTAGGGCAGATAAATGTCAAAACGTAATATGGCAGGAGTAAATCCAGCCGTACCAATAACAGAAAACTGGGAATGGATTTAGAAATCCAATCAAAAAGCATAGGGGCACCTGGGTGGCTTGGTGGTTGGGCGTCTGACTCTGGCTCTGGTCATCATCTCACGGTTTGTGAGTTCGAGCCCCGCGTCGGGCTCTGTGCTGATAGCTCAGAGCCTGGAGCCTGCTTCGGATTCTGTGTGTGTGTGTGTGTGTGTGTGTGTGTGTGTGTGTGTGTGTCTGTCTGTCTGTCTGTCTGTCTCTGTCTCTCTTCCCCCTCCCACTTTTGCTCTGTCTCTATCAAAAATAAATAAATGTAAAAAACCATTTTTTAAAAAAAGCAGTAATTGTCAGCTTGTAGAAAATATGTAAATTCAAACACATGGTATCTACAAGACACACTGTATTCAAAGGCACAAATAGGTAGAAAATTTTAAAAGCAGAGAAAGATCAATCAAGTATATAGCATCAGTAAGCAGGTTGGACAGGCTATACTAATATCAGACAAAATCCACTTTGACACAAAATACATAATTAGAGATGAAGTGGGACATTACATAATGAAAACAGTCCATCAGTAAAGGAGACAAAAATCCAAGCAATTATACGCTACTAACGATGAGTCTCAAGAAATACTGAGAGAATTCGAAGCAAAAACACACATCAACAATTACAGATTTTAATATCCCCCATTAAGTAATGGATAAAACAAGGGATAGAATACAAATAAGAGAAAAAAAAAAGATAAAAAAACACTATGAAGTAACCAGACTAACAAATACATATAAGACAATCCACTCAAAAAGAGCAGATTACACATTCTTCAAAAGTACACACAAAAGGTTCCCAAAAATACATTTTAAAAGGTTCTCACACCAAAATGGAAGGAAATTATAAATCAATCATATAAAGGAATTTTGAAAACTCACAATTGGAGATTAAATAACATATCTCTGAATAAAATAGAGGGAAACAATATTCAGGAAACAGAAAACACTTTTGAGTAAAAACGAAGACAAAATATACCAAATCTTATGAGACAAACAGAAAACAGTACTTAGAAGACAATTTATCCTACAATATCATATTAAACGAGAACGATCCAATCAATAACCTGCCTTGTACACCTGAGAACGGGGGAGAAAAGCAATACAAATTGAAAGCAAGCAAAGATAGGAAATGAGAGAAAAGTAAAAATTAACCAGCAAAGAAAGGCAATAGATGACTCTTTTAAAATATCAATAAGCCTGACTAAACTGTATTTAGGCTGACATGGAAATAAGAGACATAAGAGTCAAACTACTGAAGTTATGGGGCGCCTGGGTGGGTGGCTCAGTCGGTTGAACATTCGGCTCTTGATTTCAACTCAGGTCATGATCTCATGATTCGTGGGGCTGAGCCCTGCGCTGGGCTCTGTGCTGGCAGCGTGGAGCCTGCTCGGGATTCTCTGTCCACCTTTCGCTCTGCCCCTCACCTGCTCACTCTCATGTGCACTGTCTCAAAAACAAACAAATAAATGTTTCTAAAAAAAATAAATTACTGAAGTTGTGAAATAAAGACGGTACACGTGCTAGGGATAGAATGTACTCACATTACAAACCTGGAATGTTTTCTACGCTACAAAAACAAAATATAAGTGAATGTTTTGAACTAATTTGATAACTTGGCTGAAATACAAAAATTCCAAGAATCGGAAAAAATATAACAACACAAGAAGAAATAAGCTATCTGAAAAAAAGTGTAAGAAGTAAACACACTGCAGTCATTTTAAAACTGCCCATAAAGGAAGCCCAGGTCCAGATGGTTTCACTGGTGAACTTTTAAACTCGTTTAAGTAATAATTAATATTGATTATTCAAACACTCCTGCAAACAATAGAAAAGAACACCTCCCCCCTAATTATATGAGCCTTATATTACATCGACACTAAACTCAGACATGATGAGAGAAGACAACTACAGTTCAATGTCTAAAACAACTAAGAGCAACATCTTTGGAATACAGACCCACAGATACTCTGCACAATACTAGCAAATGTTATCGAGTAACACATTACGAGGATTACACACAAAGACCCCGTGAGATTTATCCTACTAACGCAAGGCTGGTTTATCATCCGGCAATGGTAAGTGAGCACCAACAGTGCGCTCTCCCTCTGATTCACTCGAGCTGGAGGGTATCTTCTCTCCGCATTCTCCCTCGGCCTCACTCCAGCTCGCCAGGGTCTTCTGGAAAGCAGTGTGTATACTCCTCCACCATACTTGGGCACCTACTGCCTAGTGAACACTTTTAGATTCCCCAGTTCTGGTGGCCAGCATCGCTTCTGCTTCCGGTCTCACAGGACTGTACATATTTGCATACTTGAAGAGATACCGTCTGAAGATCTCCCTTCCAATCAGCCTGAATCTAGATGCTGAGTGAGATCCTCCCCTTGGGACAGTGACAGGTCTTGGAACACCCTCAACTACTGAAAGCCACTACAAATAAAAGAGGCTGGTTAGACAACCATGAAAATTTGACAGGCAACCAAGAGCTAAGTCAGGGTCGAATGATAAGGTTCATCACCTACACCAGGCCATTCTTCCAATACTAGGAGAGGTGGCTGTTTTATCTAATGAACACAAACCAACACAGAGAATCAAGAAAAATACACAAAGAAATGTGTGTTCAAAACGAAAGAACAAGAAAAAAACCTAAGAATAAGTTCTTAATGGAATGGAGACAAGTGATTTACCTAATAAGGAGTTCAAAATAATAGTCATATAGATGCTCATCGAACTCAGGAGAAAACGGATGAACACGGTGAGAACCTCAACATGAAGAAAGTACCAGAAAGTACCAAACAGAAAATACAGTAAGACAACTGACAAATACTAGAGGAATTCAATAGCAGAACAATGAGGCAGAATGAATCAGTAATCTGCAGTCAGACAGTGGAACTCACCCAGTGAGAGCAGGGGGAAAAGTGAACACAGCTTAAGAGACATATGAGACAATATACAGCAGACCAACATTTGCATTATAGAAATCACAAAAGGGGATGAAAAAGAAAGGGGCAGAAAATTCACTGAGAGAAATAATAGCCGAAAACTTCCCCAAATTGGGGGGAAAAAAAGAAATCCATATCCAGGAAGCTCAGAAATTTCCAAGTAAGATGAATTCAAAAAACCCACACTGAAACACATTATGAGATGCAGTGCCAAAAATTAAAGACACGGAGAGAATGTTAAAAGTAGCAAAAAATCCACAACTGGTTCCAGAAAAGGGAACTCTCATAAGATTATTAGATCCTTCAGCAGAAACTTTTCCAGTCAGAAGGCAGTGGCATGGTATATTCAAAGAATGGGAAAAGAAAAATCTTTACTGGACAACAATACACAGCAAAGTTCTCATTTAGAATCAAAGGACAAATAAATGAGTTTCCCAAACAAAAGCTAGAATTCACCAACACCAGAAAAGCCTCACAAGAAATGTTAAAGGGACTTTTTTAAGTTGAAACAAAAGAATACAAATTAGTAACATGAAAACATATTAAAGTATAAATCTCACTGGTAAAAACAAATATATAGTGAAATTCAGAATATCCTAATGTGAAGATAGTGGGTTAGTCACTTACAAAAGCAGTATTCAACATAAAAGATCAAAGTACAAAAAATAACCATAATTACTTATAATCATTACTTAAGACATACAGAAGATTAAAAGATACAAGAATTGACATCAAAACCATAAAATAGGGAGGGGAAAATACAAACACAGAGCACTAGAATATGTTCAATCCTCATATGTTTAAAATGTTGTCATTTTAAAATTGACATTGTCCTGGGCGCCTGGGTGGCGCAGTCGGTTAAGCATCCGACTTCAGCCAGGTCACGATCTCGCGGTCCGTGGGTTCGAGCCCCGCATCGGGCTCTGGGCTGATGGCTCAGAGCCTGGAGCCTGTTTCCGATTCTGTGTCTCCCTCTCTCTCTGCCCCTCCCCCGTTCATGCGCTGTTTCTCTCTGTCCCAAAAATAAATAAAAACGTTGAGAAAAAAAAATTTTTTTAAATTGACATTGTCCTGAAATACCCCATTAGACCAGATGGACTTTGCAGAGATATACAAACATTTCATCCACAAAGAAAACTTCTCAAGTACACATGAACAATTTTCAAGGATTGACCATATATTAAGACAAAAAAACAAATCCTAGCAAATTTAAGAAGACCCAAACCCAATCAAGCTTCTTTCCTGCATGAAGCTAGAAATCAATTACCAGTAAGAAAACTGGAAAATTCACAGATATGTGGAGACTAAACAACTCTCTCCTGAACAACCAATGAGTCAACAGAGAAACCAAGGGATACCTTGAGGCAAATAAAAACGGAAATACAACATATCAAAACTTAAAGGATACAGGAAAGGCAGTACTCACACGGAAATTCATAGTAATAAACACTTACAATAAGAATCCAGAAACTTCTCAAACAAACAAAAAACCTAACCTTACATCTCAAGGAACTAGAAAAAAACAAGGACATGAAACCCAAGTTAGCAGAAGGAAGGAAAATAATCATGATCAGGGCAGAAATAAATGAAATATGATCTGAAAGGATCAATAAAATTAAGAGCTGGTTCCTTGAAAAGACAAACAAAATAAACTGAATTTTTACTAGACTAACCAAGACAAAGAGGACTCAAATAAATTAAATCAGAAAAGATAAAATATTATAACTCGTACCACAGAAACACAAAGGATTTTAAGAGACTACTATGAACAATTATGTCATAACAAATTTGACACTCTAGATGAGATGCATGAATCTCTAGAAAAATGGTCTACCAAGAGTGAATCATGATGAAATAAAACATGAAATCTGAACAGACCAATTAATACTAAGGAAACTGAATCAGGAAAAAAAAGCCTCCCTAAAAATAAAGCCTCCTCCCCACACCCACCAAATAAAGCCCAGGACCAAACACCTTCACTGATGAATTCCACAAATTACCTAAAATAGAATACCATTCTCAAACTCCACCAAAAAATAGAAGAGGAGGGACATTTCCTAACTCATTTTACAAGGCCAGCATTACCATCATACCAAAACCGGACAATGATGCTACAAGAACAGAACATGACAGAATATCCCTAATGAACACAGATGCTAGAAAATATTAGCAAACTTAACGCAACAATACATTAAAAGGAAGATGTACCGTAACCAAGTGTGATTTATTACAGGCACACATGGATGGTCAAACATCCACAAATCCATCAACATGACACACATTACCAAAATAAAGGAAAAAAATCATAAGGTTATCCTTCAACAAAGTGGGGTTAAAAGGAACGCACCTCAACAGAATAATGGCCATATATAAAAAAACAAAAGCTAACAGCATACTCAATGGTGAAAAACTAAAAGCTTTTTCTCTAACATAAAGAACAAGACAAGGATGCCCATTCTTCGTACTTTTATTCAACACAGTAATGAAATTAAGTCCTAGCTGCAGAAATCAGAGAACAAAAATAAATAAATAAATGGTATCCAGGTTGCTAAAGAAGTGAAACTATCACTATGTGAAGTCATATAATATATACAAAACCGTAAAGACTCCACCAAAAAAATGTTGGCACAGATGTATGAATTAGGTTAAGACTGCAGAATAAAAAGAAAAAACAAGATATAAAAATCTGCTGCATTTCTATACACTAATAACAAAATAATACTGATAATAAATAATTAAGAAAGTATTTACCTTTCCAATTGCACCAAAAATTGTAAAATACCTAGGAATAAACTTAACCAAGAAGGAAAAAGATCTGTAATCTAAAAACTAGAAAACATCAATAAAAGAAATAGAAGACAACACAAACAGCTGGAAAGATATACTATACTCTTAGATTGGAAGATTAGCATTAAAATGTCCTTACTGGGCTACCTGGGTGGCTCAGTCCTTTAAGCAACTGACTTCAATTCAGGTCATGATCCTATGGTTCATGAGTTCGAGCCCTGCAGTGGGCTCTTCGCTGACAGCTCAGATCCTGGAGCCTGCTTCGGATTCTGTGTCTCCCTGTCTCTCTGCCTCTCCCCCACTCATGCTCTCTCTCCATCTCTCAGAAACGAACATTAAAAAAAAAGTTTTTTTTAAATGTCCTTACTATTCAAAGCAATCTACATACTCAATGCAATCCCTATGAAAATACCAATAGCAATTTTCACACTAGAAGAAATAATACTAAAATTTGTAGGTAGAACCACAAGAGGTTTTTTTTTTTTTTTTTTTTTTAATATTTGTTTATTTTGAGAGAAAGAAGACACATGCATGTGAGCAGGAAAGGGGCAGATAGAGAATCCCAAGCAGGATCTGCACTGTCAGCGCAGATGCCAACACAGGCCTCGATCTCATGAACCGTGAGATCATGACGTGAGCTGAAATCAATAGTTGGACACTAAACAACAGAGCCAGCCAGGAGCCCACACAAAAAATCCTGAATAGCCAAAGCAGTCTTGAGAAGAAACAAGAAAGCAGAAGGTAGCATGCTTGCTGATTTCAAACTATACCACAAAGCTATTGTAATCAAAACCGTATGCTATCGGCATAAATGCAGACACACAGATCCATGCAACAGAACACGGAGTCCAGCAATAAACCCACATCTAAGTCAACTACTCTACGACAAAGGAGCCAAGAATATACAATAGGGAAAGGACAGTCACCACTTCAATAAATGGTGTTAGGAAATACGGACAGCCACATGCAAAAGAGTGAAATTAAACCGCTATCTTGCACCATACACAAACTCTAACTCAAAATGGATTGAAGACTGGAACACAAAACCTGAAACTATGAAAGTCCTCGAAGAAAACAGGCAGTAGGCTACACATCAATCTCGGCAATAAGTTTTTGTATTTGACCCTAAATACAAAGGCAACAAAAGCAAAAATGAGCACGTGGGACTGCATCAAACTAAAAAGCAAAGCAGACCATCAATAAAGACAATCCACTGAATGGGAGAAACTATTTGCAACCATTTATCTGATAAGGGGTTAATGTCCAAAACACAACTGATATTACTCAATAAGAAAAATCAAATTTGACTTAAAATGGGCAGAGGATATGAATAGACATTTTTCCAAAGAAGACATACAGACGGCCAACAGGTACTTGAAAAGGAATACTACATCATCAGGGAAGTACAAACCAAAACCACAATGAGATATCACTTCACGCTATTAGAATGACTATTATCAAAAAGAAAAGACATAACCACTGTTTACAAGGATGTGAAGAAAAGGAAACCCTTGGGTACTGTTCGTGGGAAGGTAAATTGTGAAGCCACCACAGAACACAACATGGTAGTTAGTTCCTCAAAACATTAAAAATACAACTATCATATGATCCAGCAATTCCACTTCTGGGTATTTATCTGAAGAAAATGAAAACACTAACCTGAAAAGATATACACACATTTCTTCACTGTGCTACTATACAAATAAGTGAAGAATGTATAAATAGTTATACATTAAGTTACATACGTCATGTATACTAAAGTACATACATTTACATATGTATATATTTTGTATACATATCTTATAAACATGATATACATCTAGAATACTATTCAGCATTAATAAATAATGAAATCTTGCCATTTGGGGACACCATGGATAGATCCTGACGGCATTATATAAAGTCATAGAAGTCAGACAAAGGAAGAATAATACCGAATGATCTCACTTAAATGGAATTTGAAAAATAAAAACACAAATACAGTGATTTTATATATCCAAGGAACATACTGGTGGTTGTCAGAGGCGTGGGTTTGGGGGTATGTGAAATGGGTGTGTGTGTGTGTGTGTGTGTGTGTGTGTGTATGTATCAAAATGATGTATCATCAAAATGACACCCCCACACATACACACCCTCTTCAACAACTGATGCTGAGGCAATTGGATAGCTACATGCAAAACAATTAAACTCGTTCCTCATACCATACACAAAAATGGGTAACAGACCTAAATGTAACAACTATTTACTTAAGGAAAATTTAAGAATGAATGTTTTTGTCCTTGGGATAGACACAGCCCTTTTAGATACAACACCAAAACCAATAGCGACAAAAGATAGAACAGATAACCTGTATTTCATGAAACAAAAAACTCTTTTGCTGCAGAGCGCACAGCCAAGATACTAAAATGACAACGCCAAAACGGGAGAAAATATTTGTAAACAATACACCTAATTAGGGACTGATATACAGAATATGTAAAGAACGCTTACAACTCACCAATAACAAGACAACTACAACTAAAATATTAATAAGGCAAATGCCTGTTGAATATTAAGCTTGTATCCGGCAACCTCCCTATAAATGACTTCTATGTTGTAGGAGTGTGCTGCTTTAGGATTCTTAGACAATTGAATCTCTGCAAAAAGAAGAGTTTTATTTCTTCCCTTGTCACCTTTCATATCCGTTTTGTTGCATTACCTAGGATTTCTATGAAGATGTCAAATAAGAGTGGTGAAACCGGATGGCCCTGACTTGCTCCTGATCTTAGAGAGAAAGCACCCAGTTTCTCTTTATTATATGTGATGTTAACAGATTTTTTGGTAGATGTTTTTCATCAACTTGAGGAAATTCTCTATTCCTAGTTTGCTGAATTTTAATCATACATGGATTCTGTTAAATGCTTCTTCTGCATCAAAGGATCCTATCAAAGGATCATACAGTTTTTCTTTCTGCAGCTTACTGATGGGATGGATTGTGTTAATTGATTTTTGAATGTTGAATGAGCTTGCAGGCTTGGAATAAATCCTAATTCGTCATGGCATATAATTCTTTTCCTACACTGTTGGACTTTATTTGGAGTTCTGCATCTATATTCCTAAGAATTATTTGTAGGTTTTCTTCCAAGAGCGACCATCTGCTTTTGGGATTAAGAAAACAATTCTTTGGCCTTAAAGAAAGAGTGGAAAAGTTCCCTCTAACTACAAATCATCCCTAGGAATTTACAAAAAGGCCACTCGAGGTAATAAATAAATTCAGAAAAGCTGTAAGCCACAATATAAGACCCCCAAATCAGGTAAGGCTTCTATGCAACTGCAATCAACAATCTGAAAGGAAATTAATAAAGCAATTTTATGTATAACAGCATCTTTGTCAGCCTATGGTAGATTACGCTGCTTGGTTCTGGAATGTTGAACCACTTTTGCATACTGGGAATATATCCCACTCGGTCACAGTGTAGGATTCTTTTTATATATGGCTAGTTTCTATTTGCTAATACTTTGTTAAGGAATTGTGCTAGTAAATTTATGGGACATATCGATCTATAGATTGTTTCCTGGGCTATCATTATATGGTTTTGATATCGGGATAAGAAAAAACTCCATTAGAACTGTTTCCTTCTAGGAAAAAAAAAAAAAAAAAAAAAAAAGGAGGTTAGAGTGGGAGAGAGCCAAAGCAGAAGAGACTCTTAAAAACTGAGAACAAACTGTGGGTTGATGGGGGGTGGGAGAGAGGGGAGGGTGGGTGATGGGTATTGAAGAGGGCATCTTTTGGGATGAGCACTGAGTGTTGTATGGAAGGCAATTTGACAATAAACTTCATATATTGAAAAAAAAAGAACTTTTTCCTTCTATTTTTCTAGAAGAGATTGTGTAAAATCAGTGTTAATTCCTCCTTAAATGGTTACATGTTTGATAGACGGTAAAAACATCTGTAGATATTTTAATCTATTTTAAATTAAATTTCTTTAATTCAAATTATCTACATCATCTTCTATGACAATCTATGGACCAAATTGTCCATGTCATCTTGAGTTTGGTAGTTTAGGATTTCTAAAGAATTGATGCATCTCTTCTCGACTGTCAAATTAAAAGCATAACATTTAAAGTATCATCCTGTTAATGAACCCAGAAGTGATAGCCCCGTTTCCTTCCTGATATTGGTGGTTTGGGGTATGCGTGCATGTGTGTGTGTGTGTGTGTGTGTGTGTGTGTGTGTGTGTGTGTGTGTGTGTGTGAAGACTGCTAGGTTTATCAATTTTATTTTTTTTCTAAGCACTGGCGTTGTGTCATTAGGTTTCTCTACTGTTTTCCTATTATAAACTTCATTGATTTCTGCTTTTTTCATTTTCTTTCTCCTACTTGCTGTGGATTTACTTTGTTCTTTTCCACTTTCTTCAGGTAGAAAGTTCGTAGAAAGTTCATTATGGATTCAAGACCTTTCATCTTACCCAATGTTAGCATTTATTACTATAAACTTCCATAACAGCACTTTAACCTGCTTCACACACAAATTGGTATACTTTTTCACTTAGTTCTAAGTATTTTTAAAATTTCCGTTGAGCCTTCTTTGATTCATGCTTTACTTACATGGGTCTTGTTTAATTTGTAAGGTCTGTTGACTTCCTGTTACTGATTCAGTTTGATTTCTTTTTTTTGTTTTGTGAGGGTTTTTTTTGGGGGGGGGGTAATGTTTTTATTTATTTTTGAGAGAAAGACAAAACACAAGTCGGGGAAGGGCAGAGAGAGAGGGAAACACAGAATCTGAAGCAAGATCTAGGCTCTGAGCTGTAAGCACAGAGCCCAGCATGGGGCTTGAACTCATAATCCGTGAGATCATGACCTGAGCCGAAGTCAGACTCCCAACCAACTCAGCCACACAGGTGCCCCCACAGTTTGATTTCTTTATGTACGGACAACATAGCATGATTTCAGTTCTGCAAAATTTCCTAAGCTTTCTTCATGGCCCAGTATATGTTTTACCTTACTGAATGCTCCACAAGCACTGGAGGAGAACACATATCCTGCTCTTTTAGGTAGTATTCTTAATCAACTGAGCCACTCAGGCACCCCAATCTTTTAGGTAGTATTCTACATTTTCGTTCAATCCTGTTCAGGGATGTGCTCTGCAGCTCTTCCACATCTGCTATTAATTCATATCTGTTGTCTAAAAGTTCTACCAATTACTAACAGTAAGGTGCTGAATTCCCCAAATATAATTGAAGATTTGTTTATTTATCCGTTCAGTTCAGTCAGTTTTGATTTGTGTCCTAGGAGGTTCTGTTGTTTGGTGCGGTCACATTTTGGATCACTGCCTGTTTTTCTCTAATAATTTTCTTGCCGTCGAGACTACTTTATCTGATATTAATGGAGTCAATCTTGCTTTTGTTTTCATTAATACTTGCATAGTACATCTTTCTCATAAAAATTATTGTTTATTTTTGAGAGAGAGAGAAACAGAGCATGACCAAGGTAGGGGAAGAGAGAGAGGGAGACACAAAATCTGAAGCAGGCTCCAGGGTCTCAACTGTCACCACAAAGCCTGACGCGGGGATCAAACACACGAACCATGAGATCATGACCTGAATCAAACTCAGATGCTTAACCCAGCCACCCAGGCGCCCCCATCTTTTTCTATTCCCTATCAACCTATGTTCTGTCTGAAGTGAATTTTTTGTAGATAACATATTTCTGCATCATGTTTTCTGTTTCATGCAGTCTACCAATTTATATGCCTATTGGTGTATTTAGTTCATTTACATTGATGGTGAACACTGCTAATGTCAAGGTTTAAGTCTGCCATTTTATTTTTCGGTTGTTTTCTCAGTTTCTCATTCATCTCTTCCTAACTTATTTTCTTACTGCTTACCTGAACATTTTTTTAAACATTCCATCTTCATTAATTTAGAGTACTCGTTTTTTTCTGTTTACACTATTTCTGAATATACCACTTCATATAACTTTTTAGTGGTTGTTCTAGGTATTTGAGTCCATTTCTAGGTAAAAGGCACATATATAATTTATCACAGTCTTCTCGGATCAACATCTTATCAATTCAAAAGAAATGTAACACTTTAATTCCATTTAAAGCCCTTTATTCTATCTTTTAAATGTAATTATATCATTTTCTCCACACATAGAGCATCAAATCATAAGGTATTTCTAAATTTTGCCTGAATCAAATATGATTATAGAAACTCATGAGAAGAAAACTCCATTATATTTACCCTTATTTTTGCCACTTCCATTTTCTTTCTTTTCTAAAGTTCCACCTTTCTAGTGTTATTTCCTTTCGATTCGGAGAACGTCCTCTAGCCATTTTTAAAAGTTTTGTTTGCTTACAACACTTTCTCTTAGTTTTCCTTTTTATGGTATCTTCAGCTCTCCTCTCATTAATATATGTTCATAAGATACCGCTTTTGTCTGAAAGTTCTTTTCTTTCAGTACTCAAATAAGGGCATTATTTCCCTCTAGCTTCCATGCTTTTGGCTGAAACATCCATATCATTTCCAAAGAAAAGGAGATGTTTCTCTCCGGCTACTCTGAAACATTCTCTTGTTTTTAGAAATGTAATCATGACATGCCATTGGCGTGGATCCCTTTGCATTTATCTTTCTTACAGTTCATGCAGATTCTTGAATGAGTAATTTTAGCTCTACTGCCCAACTTGGGAAGTTTTCAACCATTATTCTTTAAAATCCTTCAAGTCCCACCCTCTCTTCCCTTTCTGTTACTCTTCTTCCCGACACAGAGAGAATCCACCCTCCTCTCGTTACCTCCATGCCTTCCAATCGGGACTGACCACAATCACCCTTAAGGAAAACGACAAGCGTCCTCTAGCGACATCTGTAGTGCTTATGCTCTTCCCAATATCTTCTCCAGAGGTGAGAAAGATCTTATAAACATAGATCACACATAGCTTATTAACCAAAATATACTAATAAGGAAAATATTAAAATCTTTAATAAGATTTATGATATTTACCTTGTGGGCCAAACTGCCTGACATCATTTCCTGTCCCACACTCATCAATCACTCACTCCCCTTTGGCCATTGTACTTTTTTTTTTTTCCGCTATTTCCCAAAAAACACCAAACACATTCCTGCTCATTGGCTTAGTGGGTGCTATTCCCCTTGCTGAGAAGAGGCAGAAACCACCCAACTCACACAAACATTTCACTCAAATCCTATTCTAATGGTGGCTGATCTCCTACTTTAGGTCTCCCCTGACTACTCTTCTTAAAGCAGCACAATTTATACCAAGGTCATTTTATACCACTACACAGCGTTAATATGCAGAAGTATCTCTTTCTAGTGCTACTTTTCAAATGTATGAGACATATAACTATATAAATTCAAGGTGTACATGTTAGTTTCAGACAATTATAAACTGTATTATGTCTGCTACTGTACCAATAATCAGCACCTTTATTATGTTACACAATTCCCAGGTCTTATTAGTGATTGGAACGATTCAGTTCTGGTGTCTTGGCAAGTGTGATGATCACAATACGATACTGTCTGCATTCTTGATATGGTATCCGCCATCTCTGGGGCTTACTTATCTCTTCCGATCTTGTACCATCCCTCCTTTCCCACTCCCCATCCCCTGGGAACCACCACATTACCCTCCGTTATCATGAGTTTGCCTTTTCCAGATTCCAGATATAAGTGACACCATACAGTAACTGTCTTTCTCTTAAAGTGGCAGGATGTCATTTCTCATGACTGAATACTACTACTTTCTTTTCTTTCTTCAGCCATTCATGAACTGACGAGCACGCAGGTTGTGTCCAGATCTGGCTATTGTGAATAAGGCCGTGATACACGTGAATGTGTATATTCTCTTCGATATCCTCTTTTCATTTTCTTCGGGTATGTTCCCAAGTACAACTGCGGGATCCTAGGACAGTTCTATATTTAACTGCTTGAGGAATCTGCACACCCTTTTCCACAGTAGGTGAACCGATTTACATCACCACCACCGACAGTGCACAAGAGTTCCCTTTTCTCCTCACCCTCGCCAACACTTGTTCTCTCTTGTCTTCTTGGTGCTAGCCATTCTAAATGGTGTGACGTGGCTCGGATGTGCATGTCCCTCACGTTAGTGATGTTGACCATCTCTGCATGCATCTCTTGGCCACTAGTGCTACTTGTATAAAGTCACTGGCACATTATTCTTTCACTGCTATGGCATTTATTAATTGTTTTTAATCAAAAAAATTTTTTTAACATGTATTAATTTTTGAGAGAGAGAGAGAGCACGAGTGGGGGAGGGCCAAGAGAGAGGGAGACACAGAATCTGAAGCAAGCTCCAGGCTCTGAGCTGTCAGCACAGAGCCCGATGCAGGGCTCGACTCATGGACAGCAAGATCATGACCTGAGCTGAAGTTACACGCTCAACTGACTGAGCCACCCAAGTGCCTCTCACTACTATGGTATTTAGACAACAGCAAGCACTCAAAAATTATTTGAGTCGGAAAATCAGTGTATGAAACAATGCCTGGGAACAGCAGGAATGCAGTGCAACAACGCAGGTAAGGTCGGAGGCTGACACTGCTTTGAGAAACACAGACTCATGCAGGAAAACGATGGCAAAGGGGAGGAAGGCAAAGATTGGTCTGTTGACAAATGTAAGAATTGGTGAATATTCAAAACGTGAATCAAACAGGAGAACAATTTTCGTGACAGCAGAATCTGGAGGTTTGGTTCAATAACCAGTATTCTCAGTCACTCACTGGATTATGACTTCTAAACAGATACCTTAAAAACACATTCCAAAGTTGTCCAGCCCTGGGTTAATCATGGGAAGATAATAAATGTCCTGATGTTCATCCGTGCCGTATGTATCAACTCACCTGGGAGGCTCTCGCTTGGGAATTCTTCCTCCGATATCCATGGCTCCTCTCCTTGCTCCAGCCTGAAGATCACCTCTGGTTTCGTAGCACAGGACCCTGTCAACGTGAAATCATTCAGGATTCAGACCAGGTGGCCTAGACTTCAGGGCCGCTGGAAGAGGAGGAAGCCGCTGCAGCTGCTCAGTGAAGAAGCCACGGAACACTTCACTGGAGAGGTAAACACAACTACCTTCCTGGCGCCCAATGGCGGTCAATCGGCAACGACTCCTCAATTCCAATCTTAAATATCATTCAACGCGGCACAGAGCCTATACGCCTCATAATTAACACGATCAAAACTTGCTACTTGGAATTATATAAAAACAGTCCTTACCCACTGAGACAAGGTGGCTGTAGTTCTCCAGCATCACGTCCCTGTACAGGGACCTCTGACTGGAGTCCAAGCACTGCCACTCCTCCTGGGTGAAGCCCACGGTCACATCCTTAAATGATACTGATCCCTGGAATCTCTGTTCAATCTGAAATGTTCAGAATTGGGTGACATGGAAAAGCTGTATGGGAACCAATCCTTCTCATGATTACCAAAATAGTCTGCAGAAGGTGTGTTTGGCTTTAGGCTTTGAGGGTAGACGAGAAATCTAACAAACACTATGCCATTGCTTCAGGGTATTATTAATGTAAAAATCACCAAATCCCACAATGTATCCGGAACTGTTGCAATTCTTAGAAATGCTAAGATTAATAAAACTGTTCTTGTATTCAAGGAGCACATAATCTGATAAGAAAACATGCAGAAACAGGTTACAATCGCTAAGATGAAGTATGAACAAGACAGACTAAAACAAATGAGCAGCAAAATTAGCTCTCTGTGGGGCCTCATTGAAGAACGGCTGTTGGAAAGAAGAACCCCGTACTCTCACGAACACAGGGTCACGGTCCCGGGTGCAAGCAAAGGCGGGACTCCTTTAACACATTCGCGAAATGAGAAGAGGGCAAATGGCGGAGGAAAAGATGAGAATCCACCCCGGATCTGTGATGACAGGAAGGGCCATAAAGGAATTCATGGAAAGGATCACAGAGTAAATTTAGACTGAGTCTTCAAAATGTGTGAACACTTTCCACCTTAAAGAATATTTTGGGGGTGCCTGGGTGGCGCAGTCGGTTAAGCATCCGACTTCAGCCAGGTCACGATCTCGCGGTCCGTGAGTTCGAGCCCCGCGTCAGGCTCTGGGCTGATGGCTCAGAGCCTGGAGCCTGTTTCTGATTCTGTGTCTCCCTCTCTCTCTGCCCCTCTCCCGTTCATGCTCTGTCTCTCACTGTCCCAAAAATAAATAAAACTTTGAAAAAAAAAAAATTAAAAAAAAAAAATATTTTGGAGTACTGGGGAGCCCGGGTGACTCAGTAGGTTGAGCTTCTGACTTCGACTCAGGTCATGATCTCGCAGTTCGTGAGTTCAAGCCCCGCGTCGGGCTCTGCTGACATCTCAGAGCCTGGAGCCTGTTTCGGATTCTG
Source organism: Leopardus geoffroyi (assembly GCF_018350155.1). Taxonomy (NCBI): domain Eukaryota; kingdom Metazoa; phylum Chordata; class Mammalia; order Carnivora; family Felidae; genus Leopardus; species Leopardus geoffroyi. The sequence goes on along the minus strand of NC_059334.1, from coordinate 9,095,665 downwards.
TGTCTCCCTCTCTCCCTGCCCCTTCCCTGCTCATGATCTGTCTCTCAAAAATGAATAAACATTTAAAAAAATTAAAAAAAAAAAAGAACACTTTTGAGTACTACCAAACTTGATATTTATGAATTACATAAGTATACTATCAATACATTTTGTTACAAATTTTTGTTCTCCAGTTTAAAAGGTAAAATCCGAAGGGTGCCTGGGTGGCTAAGTTCGGCTCAGGTAATGATCTCCCTGTTCACGGGTTTGAACCCTGCATCGTGTTCTGTAAGGACAGCATGAAGCCTGCTTGGGATTCTGTATCTCCCTCTCTCCCTGCTCCACCCCAACCCATGTTCTTTGTCTCTCTCTCAAAAATAAACATAAAAAAGTTAAAAAATATATGTAAATAATGTGTTTCTACCTGTTGATGCAGCTACATATCGTGAGTATAAAGGCTGAGGTTCCTTAAGTATCTGAAGTGGGAGAATACACTGAGACATGACAAGTCTATGAAGAAGTGAGGTGAGCAAGATGATAAAATCAGCAGCACACAAAGATCTTCCTGAGTCATTTTCAAAACCAGTAGGCACCTCATGACCCAGTGAGAACACTTCCACTATCATTTGTAATGTGAGTTTCGGTTCTCACATTTCAAGCGTCATATTGCCAGAAGAGGCATCTTCCGGTCGACTAGGAGTCAAGAGATCTCAAATTTGTCCACTTCTCAAACTGCATTTTCTGCAAATGAACTATTCTATATAGATCATGAATGTAAATCCTTATAAGCTTCTGTAATTTCGGAACCTACAGCATAAAGGTGGTGTAGGATTGCACTAGCTAATCCAGAAAACTTACTTAACGTAGTATTATCCAGGCACATAATCAGAATTCACCAATCAAGAGATATATTCGATTCCAAATCATTCCTGACATACCAGCTCTGTCCTTTAATGAAACTGCTTCAAGAATTTTTTTTAGGTTTCTTTATTTATTTTGAGAGAGAGAAAGAGCACGAGCAGGGGAGGGGCAGAGAGAAAGGGACAGAGAGGATCCCACGCAGGGTCCATGCTGTGAGAGTGGAGCCCCAAGCACGACTCCATTCCAGGAACCGTGAGATCATGCCCTGGACCGAAATCAAGAGAAGGATGCTAAAGCGACTGAGCCACCCAGGTGCCCCATGAAACTGTTTGAAAAACAGTATTACAAATATTCTTCATTAAGGAAAACAAAATACTTCAGAGGGCTTCCACAAAATACAGGATAGCAGAAGATGACTGAAGTAAATGTAAAGGTCGAATTGCAGTAACAGTAAAGGTCCTTTTATATGTTGAAAGAATTACAAACTATAACCACAATTTAAACTTGAATGATAATTAATATTACAATAAAACTTAAATACTGAACCACTCTAGAAGGAGTAAACTTTAAGTCCTGGCCCCCTGCCTGCCCATAAGGGTACATTACAAATCCTGCCCCTGACATGAACCTGGGCCACGTGACTTGCTTTGTCCAATGAAAAGCAGTACAAGGGAAATGTGTCACTTCAGGGAGAAGTTTTCAGAGACATCATCCTTCATCCTTGACCCCACAATGCACAGCACAGGGAACAGAGCCACGCCTTAGCTCCTAAGATCACAGACACAAACAAAAAATAAATTTAGGAATCCTTTGTTACGACACAAGCTGACTGATGCAGTGTTGAAAAAACAAAACAAAATAATCCAATAAAATACAAACGAACAACCTCTAGAGACCACTTGTGTATACAACAGGCTTGAGCAGTCAAAGCTTGAGCAAGGCAAAAGGACCCACAGCGACCACGACCACGACCACCAAGCTGACGTGAACAGGCTCATTAAGCCACAGGCCCTCACTGACCAATGGGCTGCCCACGGCAGGCACAGTGCCTAAGATTACCAAAAAAGGGGGAAAAGTTACAGCTACTCTAGAACTACAGCCCCTCACCACCGCCTAGTAGCAGACGGTCTCCCCTTTGCCATCCGGCCAGCTGCTCCCTTGCAGGATATCCAGTAAACTTCTATTTCCTCTGTTCTGTCTCGAGTGAATTCTTCACTGGCACCCCCTGCCGGCTCCCACTCAATCAGGGTGCCCCACACAACCAAGAAAAAGCATAGGGAAGAAATACATTGTCAGATGGAGGGACTAAAGCCTAACAAGAACAAATACAAATGGGTTACGTCACCCAATACAAAAAACAATTATGTTATTTTAGGCTTGAAAATCTTGTCTCTTCATTTTTAACCAGAAATGAAAAATCATAAGGAAAACAAAACAGGATCCCCACTGTAGGACTTATAGTAACGTCAAAATCACGTGAGTTTCTTTTAATGCCCTACACAGTTCTAAGAGTTTCTCTTTATAAAGAGCGATGTCTCAGTCTTAGAATCCTCACCAGCTGGCACACATTAGGACACGTACTAACTATTCATAAATGGTTAATGAACGAAGTGAATAAAGGCCTAATTAAGGTACATTACAGGGAATACCAACTGTAGTGAAAGGGAGACTTATTTCAGTGATAAAAACAGTTACAGTCAAATGGAACAGAAGAGACACCCCCCCAATAAACCCACGCATATATGGTCGACTGATTTTTGACAGGGTGCCAAAAACACACAATGGGGATGGGATAGTCTCTTCAGTAAAAGGTGGCGGGATAACGGGACACCTACATGCAAGAGAATGAAACTATACCCCTATCTTACACCACTCATACAAATTAACCTGAAATGAATCAGACTTAAACATAAGAACTGATACCATACAATTCCTGGAAGAAAACATAGGGGAGAAGCTCAATATTGTTCTTTAGAATGATGTTTTCTTTGGATAAGATGCCAAAAGCAAGGCAACCAAAGCTCAAACAAGCCTTCGTCGAACTTAAGAGCTCTGCCCAGCAAACAGTCCATAAACTGAAAAGTAACCTGCAGATTGGGAAAAGATATTCACAAATCATGTATCTGATAAGACGTTAATATCCAAAATGTATACACAACTCATACAATACAAAAACCAAAAAGCAAATAATCCAATTAAAATGAACAAAGGACCTGAACAGACATTTTTCCAAAGACCTACAAACGGCCAATCCAATATGTATATGCAATGGTGCTCAATACCATGAATCATCAAGGAAATGCAAATTGAAACCACAATGAAATACCACTTTCACACCTCTCAGAATAGCTATTATCAAAAAGACAAGAGATAACAAATGGCAAGAATGTGGCGTGAAGGGAACCCTCATTCACTGTTGGTGAGAATGTAAACTGGTGCTGCCACCTTGGAAAACACTATAGCGGTCCCTCAAAAAATTAAAAATGGAACTACCAGATGATCTAGCAATCCCAATTTTAGGTACAAATCCAAAAGGGATGGAAAGAAAACTGCAAGAGACACCTGTAATCCCCTGTTCACTGCAGCACTATGGACAATAGCTGAGGCATGACACAGCCTAAGTATCCATCAACAGAGGAATGGGGTAATGAGAATGTGTGTATATATATATAAATACGTATATATATAGACACACTCACACAATGGAATACTATTCAACCATAAAAACAAAGGAAATCCTGCCATTTGTGACAATATGGACAGACCTTGAGGGCACCATGCTAAATGAAATAAGTCAGAGGGAAAAGATATACCATATAGTATAACTTACCATATATAAGTAGTATCTCAAAAACAAACAAAAACAAAAACAAAATCCCTAACTCATAGTAACACAGCATAAAATAGGGATTGCCAGAGGCTGGGAGGAGAAGGAAAATATGGGATGTTGTAAACCAGGGTGATGAGTTCGAGCCCCACATTTCATGCAGAGCCTACTTAACAATGAAGAAAGAAAAGAAGGGAGGGATATAAACTAACTCCAGGTAAAGATGGCAATACATATAATGAATACCTAAAAAAGTAGAAACAAAATAAAACACAATTTTGGGGAGAAAGCAGGAGGAAATACTCAAGAATTCTTGTTACATATTCAAAATATCTTTGACACTAAATACTAAATCCAAACAAGAACATATCCCTTACCAGCAAAAAATACCTTTACTGGTTAATCTCTTTCATGGACAGATACATAATTCCAAAACAAAATATTATCATAACCAGGTTAGGTTTATTTCAGAAATATCTCTTTAGTTTTATATTTAAAATTAATGTATTAATTTTATATTACATTTAACGTAATTTACTAAGATAATGCAGACATATCATATCATGATTTCAACAGATGACCAAAACCATTTAATAAAATTAAATAGGCACCCATGAAAAAAAAAAATTTTACATAACTAGGAACAGAACTGCATATCCTGGATGTCATCAAGAAATGCAAAAAAATACAGCAAAAATCCATACCAAAAGGAAAGCTTCCCCCTTACTCTTGCTTCTATTTAATATTATATATTTGAGGACGTAAGAAGGCAATAAAGAAAAAAAAGGTATAAAACTGGAAAAAGTAGATAACAGTGTCACTATTCCCAGATTATACATGTGTATACATAAAAAATCCACACATTTGGGAGGTAAACTATTATAATATAGTAAATTAGTGTAGAAAACTTGTTGGAAATAAGGTCAATATATAAAAAATAACATGCCAGCAACAAGCAATTAAAAAGTGAAAATAAAAATATATTTAAATTTTAATACATAATACTGGGTGGCTTAGTTGAACACCAGACTCTTGATTTCTGCTGTGGTCATTACCCCAGGGACGTGGGATCCATGCTCATGTCGGGCTACACCCTGAGTGTGGAGTTGGCTTAAGAGTTTCCCTGTCCCCCTCTCCCAGCTCCCGCTCTCCCTCACGGGGGGGGGGGGGGGGAGATACATGTATATTAGAAAACATGAAATGCACAGAAATAATTCTAACAACAGGTATGCAAGAATTCAACCTGAAAACTATAGTATTACTGAACACTTATACACCATAAATTTATGAAATTTGCACAAACTCAATAATCAGACACATACAAATTAAACAGTGAAGTTTTTACCCATTTGAAGTAGAAATAACTTCAGTATCTGGAGAAGACACAGTTTTCTGATGAGTAACAATTTACCTAGAAAAAGGATCCTAATATCCTGTAACTCAAAAATATTAATCACTGGACACTGGACCAGTGATTCTTAAACTTAATGTGTTATCAGCCATCACATGGACATCCCCTAAAAACACAGATTGCTGGGCCTGGCCTCCAGAAGTTCTCTTCCAGTAGGTTTGGGATGGTGGATCACAATCTGCATGTCAAACAAGTTTCGAGGTGACGCTGCCATTTCTGGCCAAAGATCCTCACTCTGAGAAGCAATGCTCCAGGGTCTGGGGATACATCTGCATTTACCACAGAGAATGACAAGGATATTCACAGCAGCTGTTATATTAATGAAACATGCAAATTACCTACATGTCTATCAGTAAAATATAGTATTTAGAATACAGTGTGACCACACAGCGGGAAAATCCAACATTAAAAGAAACAAACTACAGGGGTGTCTAGGTGGTAAAGCATGTGACTCTTGATTTCGGCTCAGGTCATGATCTCACTGTCGTGAGACTGACCTCTGCACTGAGTCCGCAGCCTGATTAAGATTCTAATTAAAAAAAAAAAAGGAAATAAGCTACATATGGATAGATCTCAAATAACTAGTGAACTAAGAAGAGAAAATGCCTGTCAATTACACATTAAGATAGTTTACATATTTTTAGAAGTACTCAAAACAATAAACAGTATTATTCAACCATTTTTCCAGTATCCATCAAAAGAGACCAAGTGTCTCCTGGAAAGAGTGGTCAGTAAATACAATTGAATCATTGGCAACCTTTACCTGGACAGATCCCAAACAGTGAAGAAGAAAAACCAAGGCAGAAAGCTATGGGATGAATTTGACGGAGAAGCTCAGACAGACTTACTGGAGAATTTAACTTTAAACGATAGGCTATACAACTCGCATACACAACCCAGCTAAAGTACTCATGGAGAGTTGTTTTTTTTTTTAATTTTTTTTTAAAATTTTATTTATTTTTGAGACAGAGAGAGACAGAGCATGAACAGGGGAGGGTGAGAGAGAGAGAGAGGGAGACACAGTCTGAAGCAGGCTCCAGGCTCTGAGCTGTCAGCACAGAGCCTGACGTGGGGCTCAAACTCACGGAGTGTGAGATCCTGACCTGAGCCGAACTCAAAAGCTCAACCTACTGAGCCACCTAGGTGCCCCTAAACATATCAGGTTTTATACAAGGATCGAACAAGACCATCATTAAATTAACTACTTGAGCTATCTCTTGGACCCTTTTACTTTCAGTGAGGAATAGTTTTAGGCACTCATTTCAGGGCTGTCACAGGAAGGTTATTCACTATGTGTACCTATGTTAAGACCAAAACTTCTTTGATATCATCCAAAAAGTCTGTGTCTTGAAAAAACTCTGTCTATATCCAAAAGACTGTCTTCCTTTCTCCATGGTTTTCAGAAACAGAGATGTTATTTGTAGGTCAGCTTAGAAATTCTAAAATATAGAATGATCAGCATGCATCTAAGAGCCATCTTAGCCTTGCTATTGATCTGTTACTTTGTATTTTCTGTAAAGGTAGATTTCTATCTATTGCTAATTTCCCATTAGTATGGGACTCACAAATCTCACCAAGTCCACTGCAAAATAATGTGGGGAATGAACAACTTACCTGGGATTTGTTCATTTTCTGCTGTCTTGGAAAAGTGTAGACAACTCTGGTGATGTGCTGAGTTATAGGAGAAATGAGGTCCTAAAAGAGCTGGCCTGCCTGGTGGCTCCTGAATGCTCCTGCCCTATAAAACTATACAACCCAATAGATAGAAGAGCGTCAGTGCCTTTCACCTTCAGAAAGAACAACAGATGTTCAAAGACCACCTATCTAACAGGACTCTGACACAATCATGTAGTAGGTGCTGGGCATAAAAGTTTTCACTGGGTAAACGTAAATATTTGCTTCCTGGGGATTTTTTTTTTCACAGTTTAAACCTCTCTAGATGCTCACAAAAAATTTTTCAACAAAAAAGTTAGTTTAAATAAAACATCAACTCAGTGACATAACATTAACTCTCCACCAAACTACTGTAAAAAACATTCCCAACCTGGGGCACCTGGGTGGCTCAATCAGTTAAGCCTCTACTCTTTCAGGTCAAGATCTTAGGGTTCGTGGGATCAAGCCCCACAGCAGGCTCTGCGTTGACAGTGTTGAACCGGCTTGGGATTCTCTCTCCCTCTTTCTCTGCTTCTTCTGGGTTCTCGCACTCGCTCGCTCGCTCTCTCTCTCTCTCCCCAAAATAAGTAAACTTAAAAAAATACTCCTGATTAAACTGTTTATCAATTTCCCCACTGTTACTAAACCTTTGATTACTGATTACACAGAAAACGATAAAAAGCAATGCTTTAATGAAAGGTCTATGTTTTCATTTCTTGATCCTGGTTGCTGTTTCTCAAAAGGATCTTTTTAAAAGTAATTTGCCTTTCCTCGTGTGGAAAAGCAGGAAGTCTCTCTGGAGTCAGGAGACACAACTTCCAGTCTTCGCCACTAACAAACTGTGATTCTGAATAAGTCAGTAACCTTCGAGAAGAAAAACAAACAAACAAACAAACAAACAATGTTTCTATTCAATGAGACAAAAAGTAAGGGATTCTTGGAGATCCTTCCCTAATGCCGGACTGAGTAACACCACACCTCAAGAAGCAGTCACGGACCCGACTGGAGAGCCGCTCAGACTCAGGAAGGATACAAGGAGAACCAAGAGGCGGGGCGGTAACCGAGTCAGTCCAGGCAGGGGCGCCCGTCTTCCCGGACCACCCCGCCTCCACCCGACGCGCTCCTCGGGCCCCCCTCCCGGCCGCAGCGCCGTCCCTCTCCCACCGCCTCCGGGCACACGCCCTCCTCCCGCCGCCTCCAGAACCGGGCCCGCGAACGGCCCCGGCCGCTCCGGCAGGGACTGAGCACCGGGGGGCCCGACCTCTAGTGCTGATGGACACGTCCCCATCCCGCCGTCACCGGTCCACGGACCTCCTCCACACGATCGGGCACCGACCGCCGGGGCACAGACTCCCGGGCACACGGCGCCCCCATTGGCCCTTGCCCAACAGTCCCAGGCTCACCGATCCCTCCCTCAATACGGAGAACTGACCCCAGTAAAGGTCAGAGACCCAGCGACTCCGGAAGCGGCTCTTAACGCGAGAAGAAACCGGAAGGAAGAAAAAACGGGGCGGAAGCGCACAGAGGCAGAAGGCGGTACCAGGGGTGCGTAGAACCAGGCACCTGCGAAACCAGGCACTCGCAGAACCGGCAGTGGGAGCAGTCAGCGCTGACAGCCAGAGCTACCATTTCGTTCAGACTCCGCGGGCGGCGATGGGGGTTAGCTGAGTGTGTCTTTATCTAGCGTGAGAAGGTGGGTGTGCTTGACATAGTTACCCAAGCAGAAGAGCCCGTCAGGGACTCCCCAAAAGTTGCAGATTACATCTGAGATCAATGTGCACCCAGTGTGTAATTTAGACACACAAGTGTCAGGAATAGGAACCTGCTTGTCGACTTCACTTTTTTAAATACTAGGAAACAGATTCCATCAAGCAATAAAAGAATTTTTAAAATAAAAAAATAGTATCTGACACCGTCAGCGATTCTCTCTGGAAATAAAAAGCCAGGGGACGAGGGTGGCATCAAGCAAGGTAATTCATCAAAAGCATGAAAGCAATGAACGAAAATCGTAGATAAATCAGAAAATCGACAGTCCAAAAGAAAATGTCTTTATTCGTCTACATAATCCTATTCTTTCTTCTAGGACACTAACATTACTTGAAGAAATGGAAGTAGACCCTTTCACTGAAACTCAATATACTGTGACAAATTCCACTAACACTGTCAACCAACTTTTGTACATACTTTTTTCTCTTTGATTTTTGTGTACTTTAATAGGTACTTTACAAAAGCATTCGTAACTTCATCTGTAATACATGAAAATCGAAACTGACAACATTTCGAAAAGAAAACTTCCTAGGAAATATCAACACGTATAATAGTGCTCCACTACAAGTAGTCTGGCATCTGCTTCATGGAAACATGGCCATGATTCAGAGTGTTTTTCTGAATGTAGTCTAATAAATATAGCATTTCAAGGCAATGAGAAATGAATGGAATATTCCAAACAGCAAGTCATTCCCAACAGTTTGGAATAGCCTTAGGGACATAGTTCACACAGGGTATAATTCACAGGGATTCAAGATTTGAAATGTGTAAAATAAACCACTAGGAAAATAAAGGTGACAAGCTGTGACACCAAAAATAAAAACCATAAATTTAGTATCCGATGCGTTTTAGTATTAGCAATAACAAATAGTTCAGCTCTATTTTAAGTTAAAAGCAAATAAACAAGGAAATATATTTTTAATATTTGAAAGAAAAGATATGTTAATTAATAAAGAGATCTTTAAGTCAATAGAAACGTGAATCCGGCTACATAACTAAGCACTCATGATAAAAAAGAAAATGACAATGAATGACAAATGTATGTAAAAGTCTATTATGAGAATTTAAAAGAATGCAAATGTTTAAGTAAAAACATGTAACCTATCATTTATTGAGAGAAAATTTTTTCATTTTACTTCTATACACAAAAGTTCACTCTGGTGTAGTTTCAGGAATTGTGACAAAATGCGGAGATCTGTGTAACCACCACCACAGCCAAAATCCAAAACTATTTCACCACAGCCCTCAAATTCCTTCGTGCTACTCTTTTGAAGTCAAACTTCCTTACCACTCTATCCTCTGGCAGCTACTATCTATACTTCATGCCTATAGGTTTGCCTTTTCTGGAAAGTCCCATGCATATAGAATCTTACAGTATGTAATCTTGTGAGTCTGGTATCTTTGACTGAGTACAACATACTTCAGATTCATCCTTCTTATTTTATGTATCAATACACATACATTGTTGGTTTTTATTTCCCAAGTCCTTGGGGCGCCTGGGTGGGTCAGTCCGTTAAGTGTTCGAATTCGGCTCAGGTCATGACCTCATGGTTCCTTTGTTCAAGCCCCACTTCGGGCTCTTTGCAGACAGCCCAGAGCCTGAAATCTGCTTCGGATTCTGTGTCTCCTCTCTCTGCCCCTCCCCTGCTTGCGCCCTGTCTCTCTCTCTCTCTCAGAAATAACCAAACATTTGCTTCCCAAGTCCTACTCCACGGTATGGATATACCACACTTAACTATTCCCCAGTCAAGTGACTTTAATTTCCAGTTTGGTTAGGGGCGCCTGGGTGGCTCAGTCGGTTGAGCGTCCGACTTCAGTTCAGGTCACGATCTCGCGGTCCGTGAGTTCGAGCCCCGCGTCAGGCTCTGGGCTGATGGCTCGGAGCCTGGAGCCTGCTTCCGATTCTGTGTCTCCCTCTCTCTCTGTCCCTCCCCCATTCATGCTCTGTCTCTCTCTGTCTCAAAAATAAATAAACGTTAAAAAAAAAATTTCCAGTTTGGGGAAATAATGAATAAATAAAGTACACTTTGAAATATAAGACTTAAAAATATTTTTAAAACGAGGAATATAGAGTTATGGTATGGGGTTGAGGAGATACTTATTCCCAGTCACTGTTACTCTGAGTTTAATTCATGTAAACTCCCTGGAGGCTCGTTTCTATCAAATTTTAACGGATTTTTAATCTGGCACTTCCAGCACGTACACGACTCCACATGACGCTATCATAAAATTAACTTTCAGTGATGTGCGTACAAGAATGTTTACATCAGTCAGGGTCCAGATGGGAAGAGAATCCACCCAAATGTTATAAGAGAGGGAATTTAATAGAGCAGGTTAAAACAGGCATTTTAAAGGCAAAACTGGACACTGAGGCAACACAGGCGTAACACGGGCAGAGAGCAGCTCCCATTTCAGGGTAACATGACGGAAGAAGTCACTCAGGAGAGCGGCCCCACAGAACTGGGATTCCACACCTGAAGCGGAGGAGGTGCTGGGTCATGCTGATACTACAGATACTCAGAGAAGAGCCCTGCAGAACTGGAATTCAGACCTTCAGAGCGGTGTCATCCAGTTACCGCAGGCCGCTCAAAAGGGCACGGAGGTGGGGGGACAACGCCTCTGGGGCTCACGCCTCCCAGCTGGTGTGCCCATCAGGGAGGGATCAATATGGCTGTACCTGGGAGAGCTAAAAGAAGCTGGTGAGAAAACATGCTGGGATTTGACAGTGGTGATGGTTGCACAACTTTGTGAATATGCTTACAAACCATTGAATTTTCCACTCTTAAAGGAGTGAATTTAGTGGTAGGTGAATTATATCTCACCTATTTTTAAATTTTTAAATTTTTAAAACAATTTTTAAAAAGAAGCTGTAGTCTACTACTAGTGACCAAAGTGCAGGGCCATCGCTGGGGTGATGTTAAGGAAAGCATCCTGTGATGACACCTCACAGCCTGGAGCCTGCTTCGAATTCTGTGTCTCCCTCTCTCTTTGACCCTCGCCCCCACGTGCTCTCTCTCTCAAAAATAAACATTAAAAAAAAAAAAGAAGTACTTAAAAAATAAATCAATAACACTAAAAAAAAGATAAATGGGGAACCTGGGTGGCTTAGTTGGCTCAGCATCCAACTCTTAGTTTCAACTCAGGTCATGATTTCACGTTTCTGTGAGACTGAGTCCTGACGGGCTCTGTCCTGGAGGTGCCGAGTCAGCTCAGAATCAGATCTCCTCTCTCTGCCCCTTCCCAACTCGTACTTTCTCTTTCTCACCCTCAAAATAAATAAATCTAAATAAACAAGTAAATAAATAAAACTCAAAAGATGTTCTTAGCAATTTTCTGTATTCGTTATACCCACACAACCCTGAAGAAAATAGCCAACCTAGAAGAGTGACGCTGCCAGATATCATAACTTATAATTAAGTTACGATAAATAAAACGCAGTGGTATTGTCATGAAGGATAACTCAGCCAACAGAACAATCAGAAAGCCCAGAAACAAAACCACAAATACATGCTCACCCAATAAATGACAAATATAAAACCACCAATCAGCAGGAGAAAGGACAGTCTTTTCAACCGTCATCAGAAGTCATGGAGAAGATAAGACATAACTCAGAAAAGATATTGTCAATAAATACATATTTCTACAAACAATTCATATTCAAGATATATTTTAAGACTTCTAGAATTCATTTTTAGGGAATTTTTTTAATATAATTTATTGTCAAATTGGATTACATACCACACTCAGTGCTCATCCCAACTAATGCCCTCCTCAGTTCCCATTACCCACTTTCCCCTCTCCCCCACCCCCCCTAAACCCTCAGTTTGTTCTCTGTATTTAAGAGTCTCTTATGGTTGGCCCCCCCACCCCTGTTTGTCACTATTTTTTCCCTTCCTCTCCCCCCATGGTCTTGTGTTAAGTTTCTCAAGATCCACATGAGTGAAAATACAGTATCTATCTTCCTCTGACTGACTTATTTCACTTAGCATAATACCTTCCAGTTCCATCCACGTTGCTGCAAATGGCATGATTTCATCCTTTCTCATTGCCAAGTAGTATTCCATTGTATATATAAACCAGGTCTTCTTTAACCATTCATTAGTTGATGGACATTTAGGCTCTTTCCATAATTTGGCTATTGTTGAAAGCGCTGCTATAAACATTGGGATATAGGTGCCCCTATGCATCAGCAATCCTGTATCCCATGGGTAAATTCCTAGTAGTGCTACTGCTGGGTCATAGGGTAGTTCTATTTTTAAATTTTTAAGGACTCTCCACACTGTTTTCCAGAGCGGCTGCATCAGTTTGCATTCCCATAAAACTTCTAGAATTATTCAATAAGACCAATAACCCAATAAACTAGTATCGGCAAAAACCTGAACAGTTACTATGCTAAAGGACATCCAAAAAGCCAATGAACATATGAAAGAATACTCAACATCATTAGTCATCAGAGAAATGGGAATTAAAACCTGACGAGATAGAGCAACACAACGACCAGAATGGTTAAATTTAATTAGACTGACAATATCAAGTGCTCATAATGATGAACTGCAATTAAACTCCTCACACACTGCTAGTGGCAATATGATTTAGTACAACCATGCTGGAAAACTGTTAAAACTAACACACATTGATTAGATATGTAGCTACTCTGTACCCAGCAAGTCCATTTCTGGTCACACATCTAACACACATAAGAGTTTAGGGGTGCCTGGGTGGCACAGTCAGGTGAGCATTCAACTCTTGGTTTCAGCTCGGGTGATAACCTCACGGTTCATGAGATTGGGCCTCCCATTGCGCTCTGTGCTAACAGCATGCAGCCTGCCGGGGACTCTCTCTCCCTCTCTCTCTGCTCTCCCCTGTCACATTCACACACTCTCTCTCAAATTAATGAATGAACTTCATTTAAAGATTTCAAAAATTAAAAAACAGTTTGTGTCCTCCAAAACACACACAGAAGAATATTTACATCAAGGTTATTCAAATACTTTAAAATTCAAAAGAAATAAGTTTCGAAACAAGTGTGTTTCCAATATGTATCCTAAAGATGTAGCATAAAAATAAAGAGATAAACTCTGGGATAGTCACAATGGAATGCTACACAGAAATATACAGCAATTAACTAATCACACACACAACATGGGTATTTTTCAAAGATATAATACTGAACCAAAGATGCCCGGTACTATATGTGTATATACACACACGTATAAAATACACATGGTTGTTATACATATATACAGATAGTATGTCTTAAGTCAATATAACTTATTCCAATAAAAAAGATAACATTTGTGTATAAAAGTGACAGTAGGAGATTCTGGGTGATTCAGGGACACTGAACATTGGAGTCAAGTCACCATGCCACTTCCAAAGGTTCATCGGAGCCTCTAAAAACTGATTCCTGAAGACCACTTCAAAGACCATTTCAATGGTCTTAAGCTCTGAACTAATGCTTTGTCATCTAATTTCCTCCTCAACTCCAACTGACTCACACTGACGGACTCACCTGGGTCACTCTGGCCTGGGGACTCTAATATCCATGGCTCCTCTCCTTGCTCCAACTGGAGGATCACTTCTGGTTTAGGAATGGATAACCCTGTGAATAAGAATCGTATCACGTGGGAGAAACTGCATGAGTTTCAGGACTCCTCAAGGTGGACGACAGTATAACTCAAAGACTACACAATAAAAAAAATTTAATTTAATCCCTGTTACGGGACACAGGGAACCAAATTCCTTGTGACAACCAAAAGGGATAAACCATCCTTGGCCTCCAAATTCCAAAGCTAAATATTATTGTAGTCTACAAAAACTCTACAGGTTTCTGTAAATACAAAGCAGGCACACATACTGGAGGCCTGCCTGAGAAACAAGCACTACCTACCCACTGCGACAAGGTGGCTGTAGTTCTCCAGCATCACGTCCCTGTACAGGGTCCTCTGAGCAGGGTCCAGGCGCTGCCACTCCTCCTCAGTGAAGCCCACAGTCACATCCCCGAATGACAATAATCCCTGCAAAAGCACACTGTGCTCAGTCTAAAGCAGTCAGAATCAGGAAATATGAAAAAAAAAAAAAAAAAAGATGTTCAAAGACAAATTCTTACATGTTTTGCTGTTGAAAACTGACCAGATAATGTTACTAACCTCTACTATATATATATATACCTTGTTGTGTGTTAGACTTTGCGAGTAAAAAAGAGATTAGAGTAGAAATAACACTGACGAATCAATTTATTCTTTAACGCAAAAGATCTGAGTGCACACATGTACTTGGAACTGCCCTGGTTCTGACAATTCCAAGTGGAATAAAATACTCTTTCTGATCTCAAAGAAGATATTCTCATAAGGAAACCCGCAAAGACATACCTGCCACAGGAATTAAAGAATCCACACCTAAGAAGACATTACGTTTATACATCAGGCTGATCCTTGGCACAAAGAGAGCCTACCACCATCAAACAATAAATAAGTAAGAAGAAACAAAAACAGTAAGAAAATACAGCAAACATTGCAGACTGGGGAGAATCTGATTTCCAAGCTACCACATTATTAAATTCAAATGCCCAATGTTTAATCAAAAAATCACAAGGCATACAAGAAAACAGGAAAACATGTAACCATATAAAACTCCTAAAGAAAAACAACAGACGTGCTAATAATAAGCTCCTTGACATAGGTCTTGGCAATGGTTTTAGGTTTGACTCCAAAAGCAAAAAAACAACACAAGAAGAAATAAATAGGAGTACACCATAACTAAAATGTTTTGCACACCAAAGAAAATCATCAACAAAAATAGAAAGGAAACCTACTGAACACAGAAAATATTCCTGAGTCCTGTATCTCATAAGGGACTAATATTCAAAATGTATAAAGAACTCACATAACTCACTTGCAAAAAAAATATGAATACACATTGTTCAGAGAAGACATACAGGCCCATAAAAAAGATGCTCAACATCATTCATCATTAGGGAGAGGCAAATCAAAACCACAATGATATTACCTCCTACCTGTTAGAATGGCTACCAAAAACACAAGGAGGAACAAGTGTTAACAAGGATGCAGACAAAAGGGAACGCTTGGGCACTGGGTGTGGGAATGTAAACTGGTGCTATGGAAAGTAGTATGGAGGCTCTCCAGACAATTAAAAGTAGAACTACCATATGATCCAGCCATTCCACTTCTCAGTCTTTACCCACCCCCCCCCAAGATAAAAACATTAACTGAAAAAGATACATACACCCCCATGATTACAGCAGCACTATTTACAATATCCAAGATATGGACACAACCTAACTGTCCAATGATGGATGAATGCATAAAGAAATTGTGGTATGTATATACAACGGAATATGATTCAGCCATAAAAAAGAATGAAACCTTGCCATTTGCAACAACATGGATGGACTTTATGGCATGACGCTAACTGAAATAAGTCAGAAAGAGAAAGACAAGTACCATGTGATCTCTCTTACATGTGGAATCTTAAAAAAACAAAAACAAAAAACAAGCTCATACAGAGAACTCGGGGGGGGGGTGGGGAAAATGGGTGAATCCTTTTCTAGTTTAAAAAACTGTCTTCAAGAGAACAAGGAAACTACAATATTTTTTATGAACATGGATGTAAAAAGTCCTCAAAAAATATTTCCAAACAGAATTCACCAGCATAGTAAAAGGATTATTACATATCACAGAGCTATAGTAATCAAAACATATAGTACTGGCACGAAAATAGACACAAAAATCAATGGAACAGAATCGAGACCTCAGAAGTAAACCAATACCTACATGGTCAATTAATCTATGACAGAGGAAGCAAGAATAAACTTTGTGAAAAACACAGTCTCTTCAATAAATGGTGCTGGGAAAACTGGACAGCTACATGCAAAACAATTAAACTGGATCACTTGCTTACACTATACACAAAAAAGAAACTCAAAAGGGATTAAAGACCTAAATGTCACCCCCAAATCATAAAACTCCTAGAAGACAACTACACCCAGTAACTTCTTTGACATGGGCCATAGAAACATTTTTCTAGATATGTCTCCTCAGGCAAGGGAAATAACACCAAAAATTAACTGTTGCAACTACACCAAAATAAAAAGCTTTTGCACAAAGAAAACCATCAACAAAACAAAAAGGCAACCCAGTGAATGGGAGGAAATATCTGAAAATGATATATCTAATAAAGAGGTTAATAACCAAAACATATGAAGAGCTTATACACCTGATTAAAGCAGACATACAGGGACACCTGGGTGGCTCAGTCAGCTAAGCACCCAACTTTGGCTCAGGTCACGATCTCACGGCTCGTGGGTTCGAGCCCCACATTGAGCTTTGTGCTGACAGCTTGGAGCCTGGAGCCTGCTTCCGGTTCTGGGTCTCCCTCTCTCTCTGCCCTTCCCCTGCTCCTGCTCTCTGTAACCCTCTCTCTCAGACACAGGAAAACATGTTCAACGTCACTCATCATTAGAGAAACGCAAATCAAAACCACAATGAGGTATCACCTCACACCTGTCAGAATGGCTAGTATCAAAAAGAAATAACAAATGTTGGCGAGGATGTGGAGAAAAATGTAAATTTTTGGTGGGAATGGAACCGGTGCAATCACTGTGGAAAACAGTATGGAGGTTTCTCAAAAAAGTAAAAATGGAAATACCATATGACCCAGTAGTTCCACTACTGTGCATTTAGCCAAAGTAAATAACACACTTAATTTGAAAAGACACACACACCCCTATGTTTACTGCAGTATTATTTACAATACCCAAGATATGGAAGCAACCCAAGTGTCCACGGATACATGAAGGAATAGAGATTTGGTATATATACACAATGCAATATTACATAGGCATTAAAAAGAATGAGATCTTGGCATTTGGGACAAAATGGATGGACCTAAAAGGTATTATGCTAAGTGAAATAAGACAGACAGAAAAAGAAAAATACCACATGATTTCACTTCCCTGTAGAATCTAAAAAACAAAACAAATGAACAAAGAAACAAAAAAGAGACCCATAAATACTGAGAACAGCTGGTAGTTGCTAAGGGAAGGTGTTGGTAGAGGGGTGAAACAGAGAAAGACGATTAAGAGTTACAGCCTTCCAGTTACTAAATAAATCATGGAGATGAAAAGTACACAACAGCAAATAAAGTCAGTAATATTGTAATAACATATGGCAACAGCTGGTGACTACACTTATTGTGGTAAGCACTAATGTATACAATTGTTGAACCAGTATGCTGTACACCTTACACTAATAAAATTGTATGTTAATTATATTTCAATTAAAAAATAAAATAAAATAGGGGCACCTGGGTACCTCAGTCAGTCGAGCAACCCATTCTTGTATTTGGCTCAGGTCATGATCCCAGGGTCATGAGATCAAGCCCCGTGTCACACTCCACACTGGGCATGGAGCCTGTCTAAGAGTCTGTCTTTCCGTTTTCCTCTTCCCTGCTCACGCCCACACTCACTGTCTCTCTAGAAAATTAATAACATTGAATTTACTTTAATTGAAGTTTTCAAAAAGGATTATACACCATGACCAAGTAGATCCATTCCTGGAATGCAAGGATGGTTCAACATACAAAAATCAATTAATATAATATACCACGTCAATACAATGAAGGGATAAAAAAACCACATGACAATCTCAAGTGATGCAGAAAAAGCATGTGACAAAGTTCAACAATCTTTCATGGTAACACCACTCAACAAAAGAAGGGAACTACTTCCACATAATAAAATCCATGTATGGAAGGAAGGAAGGAAGGAAGGAAGGAAAGAAGGAAAGAAAGAAAAGGAAAGGAAAGGAAAGGAAAGGAAAGAAGGAAGGAAGGAAGGAAGGAAGGAAGGAAGGAAGGAAGGAAGGAAGGAAGGAAGGAAGAAAGAAAGAAAGAAAGAAAGAAAGAAAGAAAGAAAGAAAGAAAGAAAAAGAAAGAAAACACAGAAAAATTAATCTCAATGGTGAGAAGGTAGAAAGCTATTCCTCTCAGATCAGGAGTAAGGTCAGGATGCCTGCTTTCACCACTTGTCTTCAACACAGGACTGGATGTTCTAGTCAGAGCATTAGACAAGAAAAAGAAATAAAAAGCATCTAAATTAGAAAGGAAAAAGTAAAAGCATCTGTGCAAATGAAATAATATTACATGTAGAAAAATCTAAAGACTCCACAAAAAAAGCGGCTGCATCAACTAAATGAATTCAGCAAAGTAGCAAGATACATCAACACACAAAATTCAGTTGCATTTCTATATACGTACAATGAACGATCTGAAAAGGAAATTACAAAACCAATTCCACTTACCAAAGCATCAAACAAAATCTTAGGAATTACTGGGACCAAAGATGTAAAAGATCTGCACAATAAAAACCACAAAATAGTGCTGAAGGCATTAAAGAAGGCATTAATAAATGGAAACACATCCCATGTTCATGGATTAGACAACTTCTTGTTAAAATGTCAATACTACTCAAAGTGATGTACAGATTCAATGAAATCCTTAGCAAAATCCCAATGATGTTTTTTGGAGAAATTTAAAAAACCCATGCTAAAATTCAAAGAAACCAGACTATCCACAACAATCCTGAAAAACAACAAAACTGGAAGACTTACACTTCCTGATTTCAAAACTTAGTACAAAGCCACAGCAATCAAAACAGGATGGTACCAGCATAAAAAGGGACAAATAAGACCAATGGAATAGAAAAAAGAGTCCAGAAATAAACACTCACACATATTGTCAAATGATTTTTGACAAGGCTGTCAAGACCACTCAATGCGAAAATGACAGTCTTTTCATCAAATGGCACTAGAAAAACTGCATAGCCACATGCAAAAGAATAAAGTTGGACCCTTACCTAACACCATACACAAAAATCAACTCACACCAAGTACCTAAATTTAAGATCTAAAACAATAAAACTTAGAAGAAAACATAGGACAAAAGATCCACAACACTGGACTTGGCAAGGTTTTCCTGGATATGACATCAAAGCCATGGGTAACAAAGAAGAAATTGACAAACTTTTCATGAAAATGGAAATATTTTCACTACAAAAGATACTATCCACAGAGTTCAAAGTCAATCCACAGGAAAAAATATTTATAATTCATATATCTGATAAGGAATTAATATCCAGAACATATAGACAACTCCTAATATTCAGCAACAACAAAACCCAAAACAATCCAATTCAAAAATGGGCAATGCAGTTGAACAGATATTTCTCCAAAGAAGACATACAAATGGCCAATACACAAGAAAAGATACCAAAGGAAATACAAGTCAAAGGTACAGTAAGATCCCACCTCACACCCATTAAGATTGCTACTACCAAAAAAAGAAAAAGCAACTGTTGGCAAGGATGGAGAGGAAATGGAACTCCCACCCTCTGCTGCTGACTGCTTAGAGTGTAAAGCGGTACAACCATTGTAAAAACAGGATGGAGTTTCCTCAAAATTAAAACTAGAATTACCTTACGGCCCAGCAATTTTCCTTTGAGGTATATACCCAAGAGTAGGTCTCAACCACATGTCTCAACCACTCGTGTTCACGGCAGCATCATTATTCACAATAGTGGAAACATGGAAGCAACTCCAGTGTCCATGGACACGTGAATGGACAAGCATAATGTGCATATACGTACAATGGGATATTACTCAGCCTTAAAAATGGAAAAAACCCTGCAATACCCTACAACATGGGTGAATCTTGAGGACGTAATGCTAAGCGAAATAAGCCAGTCACAAAAGGACAAAGACTACAGGATTTCACTAATACGAGGTACTCAGAGTAGTCAAAATTACAGAAACAGGAAGTATAACGGTGGTTTCCAGCGCTTGGAGGTAGGGGAGATTGGGGAGTTATTGTTTAATAGGTATAGAATTTCAGTTTTTACAAGATGAAAAGAGTACGGAGATGAACGGTAGAGACATTTGCCCAACAATGTGAATGTATCTAATACCACTGAAGCGGCTCCCGTCACCTCCCAGCAGGCGTTACGCGGTTACCATGGGGACGGGACACTGACCACCGGTGGCTGGGAGGACGAAGACGGACCCGAGTGGAGAAGAACGAGGTCCCCCCCCCCTCCCCAGGAAAGAAGCGACCACCCACGAGCGCCCCCGGACCAGTTTCCGCCGGTCTTACCGAGGCCTTGGGCGACTCTTCACCTCGGAGACGAAAACACGAACCTTCGCCGGGTGACAAGCGCGGGGACGCGCTGGTTCGCATTCGATGCATACAGACGGAGCAGGACTCACCCCGCGCTCAGGCAGCGAGCCGTTTCCTCCTTCACCGGCCCCTCTCACGCGGGGCCTCCGTCCCACGGGTCACCCACATTCAACCACCGCCACCCGAGTTCTTCACCATCGCGTAGTCCCGCCTGCGTCCAGGCGCTCTGTGGCGAGAGCAACACGGACAGTCCTCTCGCGATGCCGCGTACCCCAACGTGAACTACGGGGAAGAGAGCAGCGCACATGCGCAGAAGTCCCCGAGCGGTTCCTGCGCCTGACCAGGGAGAGTTTCGCAAGTCCCTGGCGCCACCTCCTTGGAAACACCTTTCATTCTTAGGCGACATTGGATAGAATTGCGCGATTTAGCAAATTACGTACAAGCAGGAGGCAATGATACTACAGTTTGACTCATTGTTTATCCGAAATTAATGCTAAGTACCTAAACATACACCTCTTTCATTAATTCTATATCGCTGATGAATTGGTTCTCCTAGAGGTTCCTTCTTTTGCAGAATACACCTGCAGAATTTCTCCAGGGACAGTTTGAATTCCATTTATATTGTAACATCGACAGTACCATCCCTCTCTTATTTCGTTCTTCGCGCTTTCAGACATCATTGATGAGAAAGCATACTCAATTCAGCATTATGAGTGGTCAAGAATCACCACTCGTATCACCAACATTGTTAGGGCAATATGATTTGAAACAAAATCTTCTCCGAACCTATAAACTTAACCACTCAGGGAGAACACAAAGAAAACAATTTTATCATTCAGTGCCAGGATACATATCACATACAATCGAAAGACAGAAAGAAATCTCACCCTTCTTTATAGTCAAGCAGATACAACCCATCACATAAATGTTGCAAAGATAAACAATAACTAGTCTCAAGCAGGAGGATTTCACACCATCATTTTGTCACACATTCTTTCCCCTAAATTTACCTGGTAATTAGAATGACCACCTGTGTTAGTTTATTGGTGTTACAACAAGTTAAAACACAAGATTCTCATATCCTTAAGACAGTAGGTAGTTTTGCAACATGGATTAAGGCCCCCACTACCAAAGTTTAAGCTTCTACACTCTCATAGAATCTGGGATACAGAACTGCCAGCTCCCTCAAAGTTTACATTCCAAACAGATGGTTCTGAGGTCCTTAGGAAAGATATTCTAAGTTGTAAAACTGCCAAGAGACATTTAACAAGATTTATGGTTTATTCTCAATGGCGCAGAGAAAAAATTTGCAACTTGAAAATCTACAAGGAGGGATGTCTCTTCATTTTTAGCAGAATATTAAGCCTCGTTTTGAATTTGTAAATGCCTTTACACACTCTTACCACTTAGTTAATATGGTACTGAAGGTCCTAGAAAGGACAATTAGGCAATAAAGTGGAAGAAAAGGCATCCAGATTGGAAACAAAGTGCTAAAACTCTTTCTCCCTGCAGATGACATAAACTTCTATATAGAATATTCTTACAATCCAGACAACAAACATCAGAAGTAATAAACCATTACAACACGTTTGTAAGACGCAAGATCAATATATTAATAGCAAATGAATTTGTATACACTAGCACTAACCAATCCACAAACAAACAAAATGTTCTTAGAAGTGAATGTAACAGGGGCACCAGGCTGGCTCAGTTAGTTAAGCATCCAACTACGGCTCAGGTCATGATCTACAAATGTGCCCACATTCAAAAGGAGGGGACACAGGGGCACTAGGGTGGCTCACTCAGTTGAATGTCTGACTCCTGGTTTTGGCTTAGTCATGATCTCACAGTTCTTTGGCTTAGATCATGATCTCATGGT
This sequence comes from Leopardus geoffroyi, assembly GCF_018350155.1. NCBI lineage: Eukaryota > Metazoa > Chordata > Mammalia > Carnivora > Felidae > Leopardus > Leopardus geoffroyi. The sequence continues at coordinate 9,073,099 of NC_059334.1, read as the reverse complement.
TCATGAGTTTGAGACCCGCTTCAGGCTCTGGACTGCTGACACAGAACCTGTTTGGCATTCTCTATCACCCACATCATCTGTCCCTACCCTAGCTTCTCTCTCTCTCCTTCAAAAATAAATATACTAAAAAAAAAAAAAAAAAAAAAAAATGAAGGGACACAGACCTTCCCTCTCAATAAGGGTCAAAGATTTGCAAATATGTTTTGAAACCTTTACACTTAGGAAACCACTTAATAGTGCCTTCTTTCATCTCCCCAATGGAAGATGCAGGGGAGCTGGGAGGTTGAAAACATCTAAAATTTCCAGAGTAGGTTTTATTAACTGCAATGTATGAGCACTACTGCAAGAATTGTGAGCATTTGTCTAAGTTCAGCACTGAGCAGGCACTTTAAATAGCGACACTTGCACAGGTGTACTCACATCCCACCTGCAAGAGGTGGTCTATTAAACAAAACGCCGGCGGCTTACAGGGGAAGCGAATGTTCTACGAACGCCTTTTTCAAGAGCCCAGGATTGTCCATACTGAGAAGTGACAGGAGTGCCTTGGTCACTATCAGTAACGTATGGAACTAGGAAGGGAACAGGAATATCCTGGTCGGCTCCTGTATCATAGCCATAGGACCTGGAGAAACATCTGTTACCGTGATTTACATTCAGGCTGTACTGTGAGGCAAGACATTTCCAGAATTCCTTACCCCACGGTGGGGCACCTCTTGGGTTAATGGCCCAAGAGTACATAAAAATGAGCAGATGGGGCCACTTCTTGACCAGAGGCTCCAGTGTTAAGAGGACTACTTGATGTTTGGCCAGTTATGCAGACTCTTGGGTCCTTCCCTTCATCAGGGACATCCTGGATAAGGGATGAAAACCAGCAACATTCCCCCGAGCTCCATCACATGTCAGGACGATGATGGCATCTGTAAAGTCTAAGAACTGCTACTGCTGCTCATTCAGTTCATTCCAAGGGACAGTCCCGGTAACGGGGTCTGTGAGAAGGGGATCTCTTCCAGCACCACAGCTGGGCTGAATGAAGCAGAAGAGCACAGCCCCCTTGCAGCTGGGATACGCCAGAGACCCCACGTTTGGCTCCATCATGCAGCAAGGAAGTGTCAGTAACCATGCTTGCAAGGTACTGCTTCCATGACTCAAGCTACAACAGGCAGTTGGGTATGGAGGGTCCCAGGCTCAGGGAGCCTCTTTGTGCTGGGGCACCAAGTATATGACCAACAACTGATGCTCCAATGGGGATTACTGCAAGGCTGAAGAAGGTAGTTTCTTGCATCAGAAGACACTGGGCAACCTATGGCCACCCTGGCGGGGGGGAGGGGGGTCTACAAACTCCAGGAGGAATGGGGGGATACTGGCAGTTTCTGCAGTGAAGAAAGGCACTCACAGGAGTGCCTGTTGACTTCAATGTGGATTGATTCTAGAGACTGTTTTTGAAGGGGGTCCTATACAAGTTGGGCCAATTGATGGTGAAGCCATCAATAAAATTGAGCAAACTGTGTAAGTGGGGAATATGTCGCTTGCAGAACCCAAGAAGAAAAGACACATTTGTATTAACATTCTGTGTGCTAAGAACACACAAGACAAAGAACAGTCAGTAGCAGTTTCATGACAGTGGCAGGGATGCAACAGTCCCAGGTTTACAAGTAATTTTCAGGGAATTTACCTGAGGTAGATCTTTGCAGTATGTATAGGAAAATGAATTATCACAACTTTTGTATGTGAACGCCTAATACGTGGGTGAAGGATCTCCTTGTAGGAAGAGGTCATCAATATATCATACCTGGGTTCCTGAAGAAATCTGGGTGCAATTAAGGTATCCCCTGCAAAGACTATGTGCAATGGCAAAGAGTTGCTGGCATATCCCATTGGCAGCCTGCTGAAGGTGTACCGGGCCCCTTTGGAGGCAAAGGCAAACTGTGGTTGAGGCTGCTGAAAACAGCACTGGGGAGAATGTATTGGCAAAACCCATAGTAACAAAATATGTACTGGTTGCTGCTTAGACGAAGGCAGTTATTTCAGGAACAGTGGTGTTGGGTCCCGGACAATTGGCCACAGCATTAAGGATGCGGTGACCCACTGTGACATGCCAACACTATTTCCAGGTTTAAGAACGCAGTAAACTGGAATACTGAATGGAGAAGCAGCAGTGATAATCACTTCGTCTCTGAACAGGTGGGTACCATGCTTTCAACCGGGACATACAGTACACGGGGGTCCCCTTCTGACAACCCAAATTTTACGTGCCAAAAGTTCATATTCACTCGACTGGAACCTACCATGGGAATGTGCTATAATTAAGTCAGTGGGTACTATGACCACGGAGAACTCAGGCAATAGTTCTGTGGATTAAGAGAAAACATACCTACTCATCCGAATGTCTCAGGTTGTTCATACTGGCAAAAAAAAATAACACAGCCCGGGTGGCTTACAAACAACACAAATTTATTTCTCACAGTTCTGGAGGCCCTCAAGTCCAAGACAGATGAAGGGGCCAGCGGTAGCAGCACGTGGGGAGGGCCTGCCTCCTGGTTCACAGATAGCTGTCCTTTTGCTCTGTCGTCACTTGTGCAAAAGCCAAAGGCGTTCGCTCAACACTTGTGAGGGCTTTACTCCCATTCCTGAGAGCTCTACCCCCATAACCTCATCACATCCCAAAGGCCCCACCTCCAGAGACCATCACCCTGAGGACTGGAGTTCAACATATAAGTTCTGAGGAAACAGTCACCCGCACTCCATTTTGTAGTCAGTAACTCCTCTAAGATTTTAGGGAATGACATGATCAAATTCAGCCGAAGGCCCAAATACAGCTGTAATTCAAGCCTTGTGTTAAGGTCGTGACAATTTGTCAACGGTGCGTTTCAGCAGGTATTTAAGTCATTTCACAAACGATCTAGCGAAGGTACAAAAGCCAGTTAGTGCCCTTTGATCTTCTGTTGCATAAGTTATCTTCGTATAGTCTGGACTCCCAGCTGGGGCAATCTGTGCACCTTCATTTCTGTCATTTCGTTGTTTCCTTTTCCCGTACCTAAGTTCCTCCCACCCCTCATTCTTTCTTGCCAATTCTTTCCTTTTTGTTGTCACTCAATATACGTCAGGGGCTTTTCTATTTACTCTGATCGCACGTACAAGTTGCCTTCTCCAGAGAGCCTCCAGGGAGGCTCTACGGGCTCAAGAGCCCACTCTATGGCAAAGGTTACATTGCTTCATACGGATTAAGGATCCTGGGCTTACGCTGCATTCCAATGATCCCCTCTGCTGTGGCACAGGGTGAGTGCTTCCCCTCTGAGCAGGAGGATGAGAATTTTTCTCAACAGAGGCAGCAGAGCACAGCTGCAAGGAGCAAGCGTGGCCCATAAGCCGGCGGTTGACCGAACGTCTTCTGTGGGGCTGCCTTTTTGCAACAGTGCAGGTTTCTTCTCTCTCATTTCTCTCTCTACAAATTCCCTCCCAGTATTTTGGGTTTCTAGCCATGTGAAGTGACAGCTTTCAGTTTTTGTCTCCATCCTGACACCTGTGGCGGGGGCCTGGGTGGTTACAAGGGAAAGGACCACAGCCCGGCAGTCCGCCTCACAGGCAGCTGCCGCTTCCTCCAGGGAACGGCAGTCAATCTCTCTGGGGTCACGGTTCACAAACAATAAGGTCATTCTGGCACGGCAAGGGTCAAGGCCGTCAAGCCCCAGGACTCCAAGGTTAGTCCTTTGGTGTACTGAAAAAACCCCAGTGCCTCGCAAACCCCAGGTTCACTTGCTGAGGGTTCTGCATTAGCGCAGTGGAGGTCCTTCCTCTGGCGATTTGGAAGACGTCCCCTTTTGTTTCTCATCAGCCTCCGGGCCACAGGACACCACAGGTGTGCACCTCGGCACCCTCGGGCGTGAGGCGTGTGTGCAACGGCAGCAGGGGAAGGAGCAGCAAGAGATGGGGACGGCCGCTGCCCGCACGTGAACAACAGCTCATCACGCACAGAGGGCCGTGCACGCTTCATGCTCCCGGGGCCAGGGCAGCCCAGCTTTCCAAACTTCCACCAAGGGCCATCTGCATGCCCTCCCCGCTGGGGCACAATGACAAAAACTGGTAAGCGTGGCTACCCTGAACAGCCGGGGACGTCCGGCCAACACACGGTACACGGTAACCGGAGAGTGCCAGCCAGACCCTCGACCCTGGGTAGCTGGGGCTCAAATGCTCACCAGTTAAAGTGCGGTGTCGTCACTGCCTCTACAGGCGGAGCGTCTCACGACACCAGCCAAACTGACTGAACCCGGAGCCCAGGCACCTGGGGTACAGCCAATTAACAATTCTTAGGGCCAAGAGCTTGTTGCCAGGGGAGGAAACAGTGACACCCAAAACAGGCAGCACAGTCCACAGCAAGAGGTGTCTGCCAGCAACCGGTAGCTCGGTCCCAGGTGGCCTTTGTCCTATCTCAGACCTCGTTAGTCAACAACAATCACTTAATGACAACTGGATGAACTAGGTCTTACGTGGTGACCCGGGTCTTAGATGGACCATCCTCTTAGTGATGCCCACTGTGTTAACTGCCTCCTGCTCGGAGGGTTCACTCCATGTTGGTTTCAGATGTCAAGAGTCTAGGACACTAGGCCTTAACTTCAGACCACAGTTACCGTAATTAAAAATATTCTGAAGACTATAGACACAGCTCAGATGTTCATCAGTGGCCATTATATTTGTAGTGCAGGAACACAGGACCAAGGGAAGCTTAGTACAGAAACAAGGTGTTATGAAGAGAGGTGAGAAATTTACGATACTTGCAGAAAAGACAAGGTGGCTTATAACAACAGGAAGCTACAGCTGAAAATAGGCTTTAGTGATGGTCAGTATAGGATTCTGCCTCCCACCGTGGGAAAAGTGGTACTGAATACTGTGTTTCTAACTTTGTAATTATAGAAGAAACACCCTCGGAGATTCCTCTATATTGCTAAAGGCAGACAGGATGGTTCATTTCTTTCATACACTTTACATTTTAGAGTAGTCGTAGAGCTACAGACACATGGAGCAGAAAGTCGAGTTCCTATACACCCCTTCACTCCTACCCCTCTGCAGCCCCCCATCATTCCTATCTTGCAGTAGTGTGGTCCATTTGTTACAACTGATGACTCAATGCTGATACAGGAGTACTACCTCAAGACCACAGTTTACATTAGGGCTTACCCTTTGTTACCTTTTGGGGCACCGGCAAAGGATCCGCACGCCATCTACTGTTACAGTGTCCCACAGCATACTCCCACCGCCCTAAAAGTCCTCCATGACCCACCTATTCCGCCTTCCCTCCCCTGCCTCAATCCTCTGGCGACCACCGATCCTTTTACTGTCTCCCCACGTGCCTTTCCAGAATGCACTATAACTGGTAACGTAAGGTGGAAAGCCTTTCAGAGTGGCTTGTCTCATTCAACAGTATGCACGTAAAGGCTCCTGCCTGTCTCCTGTTACCTAACGGCTCATTTCTTTTTCCCACCCACCCAATCGCCGTATCCTAAAACCTCGTTAACTCGCGTCAGCGCGTTTTATTGTCGACTCCTGGAAATTTCCTACGTGGGCAATCATGTTATGTGTGACTGTACACAGTTTTCTCTCCTCCTTCCCAATCCAAGCCTCTCTCCTTCTCTGGTCTTGCTCTGTCGGCGAGGACTTCCAGAAGGAGGGTGAAAGAGCAGGGACCGGGACCTCTGTGCTCTCCTCTTCTCCCTGGGAAAGCATCTAGTTTCTCACCATGAGAGTACAACGTTAGCTGTAGGGCTGTTGGAGATGTTCTCTACCAAGTTAATGTTCCCCATACTCCCAGCCTGCTGAGATTTCTTATTGTGGATGTGGGTTAACGTTTTGTCAAAGGCTCTTCTGCACCTATTGATAAGATCACATGATTATTTCTTCTTTTGCCTCTTGATGCGACAGGTGACTACCCGACTATCAAATGTTGAACCAGCACAGCACCCCTGGAATAAATTTTACCACATGGTCATGGCCCCTAATTATATATTGTGGGATTCAACTTGGTGATGATTTATTGAGGATCTCAGCATCTATGTTCGGAGACATACAGGCATCTAGCTTTGCTTTTCAGAATTTTTTAAAGTAATCACACCCAACCTAGGGTTCGAACTCAGGACCCCGAGATTAAGAGTCGCGTGTTCTACTGACTCAGCCAGCCAGGCACCCCTGTTGCTTTCCTCTCCTATAATGTCTCTGCCTGCTTTTGCTACTATAATAAGCATCACAGAGTGAGTTAGGAAGGATTTCTTCTACTCCTCCTTTTTGGAAGAGGTTGTAGAGAACTGGTATCATTTCTTCCTTCCTTAAGTGTTTGCTAGAAGTCACCAGTGAACACATCTGGGCCTGAACTTTCTGATTTGGAAGATTAAGGATGAACTCAGTTTCCTTAATAGATATTTGCCTATACAAATTTATACTTCTGTGAGTTTAGGCAGATTGTGTCTCTCAAGGAGTAGATCTAGGTTATGAAATTTGTGGGCAGAGTTGTCCGTAACATTACTATTCTTCTAATGTCCATGTAATCAGTTGTTATGTCTCTCTTTCACTTCTGATATTGGTGAGTTGTATCTACTCTTTTTCTTAGTTAACTTAGCTGAAAGTTTAACAATTTTATTGACCTTTTCAAATAATAAACTTTCCATTTTATTGTTTTTGTCTTTTCAAAGATCTGATTTCTGCTCTAATTCTTATTATTTCTTTTGTTTTGCTCCTTTTCATTCAATTAACTCTTCCGTTTCTAGTTTCCTAAGGTGAACGCTCAGAATATCTGTGCAATTTAAGATCATTAGTTTGTGTAACCTGACTTATGAAATCGGATAATGAATGTAGTATATACCACCTTTACACGTGTCGGTCCATAAAAGCCTCACTCTGACCTTACTCTGGCTCTGCTCCAGTCTCAACCCACCTTCTCATATAATCAAAAACCCATGAGCCCAGATATGTTTCTGGGTACACTGGACCTGTGATTTTACAGCCTAGTTTACAACCCTGAGTGACATATAGCCTGTCTGTGGCTTCTATTCTGAACTCTGCCTTAGAGGGCAGTTACTTCCAGGGGTTTATACAACTGAGGCTGAGGGCTGGAGAATTCACATATGTACACTCAAGGCACCCCACGGCTTGAAAGGGAACAATGAGATTATGGACTAGATATCCCTCTGCACAGAACACATTTTATTTACCATTTTGTTATTTTGATTTATGTGTTTTAAGTGGTTACATATTAGCTTTGGGGGCCTCCTTTCCAGAGGTTCCTCCAGGCCCTGACATACCTGGGAGATGCTGAACTACGAGTGTCTGGTTTCGATTCACAATCATATTAACTTCCGTTATGCATATGGAACACACACAGTTTATAGAAGGCAGCATGTGTAGATACAGGAGTCCCGTAAACTTAAGGGATACTTCACGGAAGCACTTAACACTGTTGCCCTAATATTTCAATTATAACTCCTTTTTAAAAACTTCATATTCTCATCAATTGCCAGGATTAAGATTGCAGAAACGGTATGGTTATTAACACCAGGGAACTTCTTGTGATGAAATCCTGATTCCTTTGTAATCCTAATGCAACACAGGTTCCAGATTCCTTTTCGATTTTGTAGCCTGTATCGACAGGTACTCAAACCATAAGCGACAATATTTTGTAGAACTACACATACACAAAAGTGCACGTAAAAACGACTGAGTGTGAATGACGTATGTGCCTTAGCATTATGGTACCATCCACATTTCTGCCAGAGAATATACCATACTTATGTAAGATATCTTAAGAGGTAGCTCGGGAAAGGGCAAATGAGAATTCTCTGTATTACTGCAACTTCTTTTAAATTCATTGTTTCATTTTACTACTCTTTTTTTGTTTGTACATTACACAATATTCAACTATAAATTACAATTTCTCATGTTTCCTAAAGACAAATATGGCATCAAAACGAAACCACAAGTTCCAATGTTATATTACTTCTAAAGACAATCTTCAAGCTATACGTCTCAAATTGAAGATTTCCCCTTAATAGAAATTCTGACATAACCTAGTTTATATTTTTGCCACGAAAAAAAAAGAAAAAAAAACATTCACAAAAGCAAAATTCTGCAAGGTTTTATACCCACATTTGCTAGGGTACATTCAACGGAATACTATTTAACAAGACTGTCCTATATGTTTTGCAGTCTGCTTCGGGGTAAAATAAGGCCAGTTTGTGGATGAAGGTTACTCAACATTCAGAACATCGACATTACTTCCTCTACAGCGTGCGTTCTCTGAAGCATAGCGGCTACTGAACCACAGCTCAACCTTCCTAACATCCACTGCAATCGTAAGGTTTTTCTCCTGTATGTGTTCTCTGATGTACAATGAGGTTTGACTTCTGAGAGAAGGTTTTTCCACATGTGTTACATTCATAGGGCTTCTCGCCTGTGTGTGACCTCTGATGCTTAGCAAGGTCTGATTTTCGGTAAAAAATTTTCCCACATTCATTACACTGACAAGATTTCTCCCCTGTGTGAGCCCTATAATGCACTGTGAGGGATGATTTGTGACTGAAGGATTTCCCACATTCGTTACATTCATAGGGTTTCTCCCCTGTGTGTTTTCTCTGATGTAAAGTAAGTCCTGACTTCACACAGAAAGACTTCCCACATTCATTACATTTATAGGGCTTTTCTTCTGTATGAGTTCTCTGGTGCACAATTAGAGCTGATTTGTGACAGAAAGCCTTTCCACATTGGTTACACTCATAGGGTTTCTCTCCTATGTGGATTCTCTGGTGCTGAGTGAGCTGAGACTTCTGGCAGAACGTTTTCCCACATACGTTACATTCGTAGGGTTTCTCCCCTGTGTGTGTCCTATTGTGTTTAGTCAGGTACGATTTATTATAGAATATTTTTCCACATTCGTGACATTCGAAGGGTTTCTCTCCTGTGTGTGTCCTGTAATGTTGAGAGAGGGTAGACTTATGGCTGAAGAATTTCCCACATTCAGGACACACAAAGGGTTTCTCCCCTGTGTGAGTTCTCTGATGCACTGTGAGGTCAGACTTCAAGCAGAAGGTTTTTCCACATTCGTAACATTCATAAGGTTTCAACCCTGTATGAATTATCTGATGCCTAGTGAGAACTGACTTGTGGTAGAAAGTTTTCCCGCATGCATTACATTTGTAGGGCTTATCCCCTACATGGGTTCTCTGATGTTGTGTAAGATGTGACTTCTGACAGAAAGATTTCCCACAGTCAGGACATTCAAATGGTTTCTCTCCTGTATGAGTTCTCTGATGCACTGTAAGGTGTGAATTCATACAGAAAGATTTCCCACATTCATAGCATTCATAGGGTTTCAACCCTGTGTGTGTTCTCTGGTGTTTGGTGAGGTCTGACTTCTGGTAAAAAGTTTTCCCACATGCACTACATTGATAGGGTTTCTCCCCTGTGTGTGTTCTCTGGTGTAACGTGAGGGCTGACTTGTGGCTGAAGGCTTTACCACATTCGTTGCACACATAGGGCTTCTCCCCCGTGTGTGATCTCTGATGTTTCGTGAGATTTGACTTCTCCCAGAAAGTTTTTCCACATTCATTACACTGAAAGCGTTTCTCTCCCGTGTGTATCCTCTGATGTCGAGTGAGGTGGGACTTCTCCCAAAAGGCTTTCCCACATTCGTTGCATTCAAAGTGTTTCTCTCCTTTATGATTTGTTTGAAGTTGTGGAAGGCATAAATCCCCCCGGAAATGATCCCCACTCTCACTACACTCCGAGGGATTCATACGTGCCTCATAAGGTTTCAAAAGGGTAGACTTCACACGTAACGATTTCCCACAAGTACCCAGTCCACAATGATTCTCTTCGGAGGCATTCATGTGATGTGACAGGAAAGAGGAGTTAGGAAAGAAGGTTCTCCCATATTCAATACATTCAGAGTGATTCTCTTCAGTGATCTCTCTCTTGTACGTACTCAATGTTGCCTTTTCGGGGAAGGTTTCTTGATACATGTAATATTCAAAATTTTGCTCTCCACTTTGAATCTTCTCACTATCAACAGAGTCCTCAACCTGACTGAAAGTTTCCCCATGTTTAAAATACTCACTTTGCTCGCTGGTAGGAGTTTTCTTGTGTTCAATACTGAGTAGCAATTTTCCACAGTCATTAAATTCATTAGTCTTTTTTCCTAAATAGTTTTTCATATAGATACACAATTCAGAAATACAGCTGAAACTCACTCCATATGAGTCACACTGACAGAGGCTTTCTCTGCAAGGAAACGAATTTGTGTCCAGGTTAAATGGTTTTCCTATTACATTACCTCGTTCCTTGGTCGGCGTTTTCTTACTGATGAATGCAACTTCCCACATAGGTTTATGCTGGTTTTCTTGCCTCCTTCCTTTCTTGTGATCAGTTTCCAAGACTTCTAAAGATAGGAAAAATTAACCGTACACATAAGTACTAACGCATTTCTTCTGGAATGCAACGTATATACAAACGCCCTATGTTTCAGTGGATTTTGATTTCTTCTCTAGTCTCCAAGGAAGAAAATAACTATACGTACTTATTTTTTCGATTTCTTCTGTTGGACATGAAAATACGAAAATGGAAACAAGAAACAAAAGGCTTGGCATGGTGGAAGAAAGGAGAGGAAACTACTGCAAGCATACATCTGCATTCCGACGTCTGAGGAGTAACGGCAGCTACTAAATTCGAAACGTCTCCATCTATCCTCCAAATGCCTCTAAGGATCAACATAAGGAGAGCAAATAAAATGACCAATCAACAACCCGTGACTTCAGCATAACTGGGAAATACAAAATACTACTGACTTCAAACCACCACTGAGGAAATAAACATTTAATACAGAAGAAACTGATAAAAGAGCTCACATCTAGAGAAAGAGCTTGAGCCCGTGGCAACTACACGTAGAGGAAGAGACAGAGAACTTAGAGATAATTAAAGTCCTTTGTTTTAAATACTTACTTATTTTTGAGAGAGAGACAGGGAAACAGAGTGTGAGCAAGGAAGGGACAGAGAGAGAGGGATACACAGAATCTGAAGCAGGCTCCAGGCTCTGAGCTTGTAGCACAGAGCACGACATGGGGCTCCAACTCACGAACCGTTAAGATCCTGACCTGAGCTGAAGTCAGACGCTCAACGGACTGAACCACCCAGGTGCCCCTAGAACGTATAGATAATTACATGCAAATAAAATCACTCCCTCAAAGGAGAAGTCCCACTGTGAGAGGGAAAATATGGAGCAGACATCTTCGTTCTGACAGATGACGGCTCAGACCACCGAGAACTCCGACCCAAGGGACTTGGAGTATTAATGGGAACTACGGAGGCAAGGGCTGATCGGGTGAAGAATTCAATTGTAAAAAGGCCAGAGTGATCTTAGAATATGACTCAAATTGTAAGAACCTGGTTATGAGCTGAACTGTCCCCCTCCCAAACTTGTATGCTGAAGCCCTAATCCCCAATGTCACTGCATCCAGAGACACAGCCTTTAAGGAGGTTAATTAAGGTTTGAATTACGTCATCAGGGTGTAGCACTTATCGGATAGGAATGACCTCCTGATCAGAAGCCAAAGAGACACCAGCACTTGCCTGCTCTCCCTGTGTGCACAGAAAAAAAGCCATGTGAGGAGAGAGCCACAAGCTGTAGAGAGAGGGCTCACCAGAAGGCACCCTGAAGGCACCTTCATCCTGCCTTACAACCTCCAGACGAGTAAAAAATAAATTTCTGCTACACAGGCCACCCACTCTGTGGTGTTTTGTTAGAGCGGTTCAGGCCAACTCGTAGGAAGCATGAAGAGAAAAGAGACTTGAATGAAATTTTAATAAACAGCATGGAAAAAAGACATGACAATAGAGCAACAACAAAAAAAAAAAAAACGAATGACAATAAAACCGAAGAAAGAAAACTGGATCACAGAGAAAGTTCTGGATAAAGCAGGTGATCTACCAAATAATAAAGTACATGTTTTAAATTAAAATTATATGTGTGACTGTAGTCTCTAAAGAGAAAAAAAGAAAACAATGGAATAAATACAGTATTAAAAACCATTATCTAAGAAAATTGCCCAGAAATAAAAAGAGATCTTACCCGCATATTTTAAGGACCACCATGAACTTTCCTTTTCCATCAGGAAAGCTGACCTGAAACAGTCCTTCCTAAGACATGCTTTAATGAAACTGTAAACCTTAAAAGTGAACAAGTCTCCTCTGGACAGAAAGATCAAGTCTCAATAAGCAAACAAACAAACATGTAGATTGGGCAAGAGACTCTGTCACCAATAAACCAAGTGAGGTCAGTGCAGCAACCTTTTCAACAAATAACCAAGTAGAAGTCAAGGGTTGTATATCCAGCCACGTGATCCTTTAAAAGTATCCAGGCTCTGGGAAGAGGTCAATCATATTAGATATTCAAGAAATCAGGTAATAATGTAATCACGGAACCTTCTAGAAGAGGACAAACTTCAAGCAACCGAGATTTGATAGGACACACTGGCAGAAAAGCTGAGCAGTGTAGGACTAAGACAAAAAGAAAGTTGAGAACAAGAACATAAGAGTAATACATAAATGTTATATATTCCAGTGAAGCAGAAATAATGCAACTAAAAAGCCTACAGGAAACAGGAAAAAAAGGAAGAAAGAATAAGATCAGAGAGAGCCATAGAATAGTCTAAAGAAGGTCACTAAACGCTGAAACATCAAATGAAAGGTTAAATAAGGAAATGAGCAACTAAGGCCAGTATAAAAGACATTACTGTAAAAGTAACTACTAGAACAAAAACATCAATATTTTCTAATTGGCTGCCTCCAAACAAACAAACAAACAAAAAAAACATATGTTCAAACAAAATGATTCTGTAAAAATGATGCACTCATGAAATGTAACAAAATGACAGATATGAGACCAAACAGGAGTCATGTTAGTAAATGTGAATGGGCTTCACTCACCAATTAATAAAATGACTTTAAACTGAGTCACAAATCTCTGCTGCAAAGTAGAAACACACTGACAGAAAATGACTCAAAAAGCTAAAAACAAAGGAATGGGCAATATTATCCCAGTAAAAGGGAAACAATAAGGAAACAGATACAATCTAGTTATCAGGAAGGACAAAAAAAAAAAAAAAAGAAAAACAAAACACTTTGCAAGGCTAACACCCACAACTCTGAGTGTACAAATAACAGTGAGTACTGAAAGACGAAGCAAAACTCAGAGAAGCAAGGAAAAAAACAAAACACACTGATACAAAAAAGAGTATTTCAAGAAAGATCAGAAAGTACAATGTCAGGGTATAGAAGAGGCAATGACAAACAATCAGGAAGACATGTATTATTACCCATATACAATTTTTCATATCAAAACTTTTAATACAAAATACACTTACATCTCAAGGATGCACAAAACATTTAAAAAAAAAACTTGATAAAGGTAACACACTCAGGGAACAATGCACTAAAACTAGAACTTACTCAGGAAGACAAAACTTCTTCCATCAGGACTTCAAAACCAAACAACTGTCTGGTAAACTGCTCTGTTTCTTTAAAAAAAATTTTTTTTTAATGTTTATTTATTTTTGAGACAATAGGAGACACAGCGCGAGTGAGGTAGGGGCAAAGAGAGAGGGAGACACAGAATCTAAAACAGGCTCCAGGGTCTGAGCTGTCAGCATCAATGCAGGGCTCAAACCCACGAACCGTGAGATCATCACCTGAGCTGAAGTCAGACACTTAGCCGACTGAGCCACGCAGGCGCCCCTAAACTGCTCTCTTTTTTTAAGGAAACACAGACCAAAGCTGAATTGCTAAACCAAAAAAACCACTGAAAATATTACTTATGAGTCTATGTGGAATACACGTACTGATCAGAGATTTCATAGCATTACATGTATCAGTGAAAAGGAATGAAAAACAACTGAATCCTTGACCCCCCCCCCAAAAAAAAAGGTACAAAAAGGCAACAATAATGTAAAAGAAAGAAGTAGAAACCACAAGGAGGGAAATAATAAAGGTAAAATCATTGAAATACAAAAATAAACTTAAAAATAATACAGATGAGGGGGCCTGAGTGGCTCACTCTGTTTAGCTTCTGACACTTGATGATCTCACGGTTATGTTCCTGAATTCGAGCCCTCTGGGCTCTCAGCCCCTTCCCCTGCTCATGAGCACGCGCTCTCTCTCTCTCTCTCAAAATAAATTAACTTAAAAAATAATAATATAGATAAAACTTTTTATTCATTATTAAGGCCCAGTAGATTTACTAAAGGATGCCTTCGAGTGAGTCATTCCAGGTCAGTTTTCCCGGGTCCCTCATGATCCCTTCTGTTAATAAAACAGAAACAGAAAAACAGTTGTACAAGTGTTAACTCAAAAAGCTGGTAATTTGGGGGCAACTGGGTGGCGCAGTAGATTAAGCGTCTGACTTCAACTCAGGTCATGATGTCAGGGCTCGGTTCAAGCCCTGGGTCGGGCTCTGTGCTGACAGCTCAGAGCCTGGAGCCTGCCTCAGATTCTGTGTCTCACTCTCATTCTGCACCTCCCTGCTCACGCGTGAACTCTATCTCAAAAAGAAACAAACAAAAAGAGAAATTAATTTTTAAAAAAACCTGGTTCCTTGGGGGCTCCTGGCAAACTCAGCTGGTGGTGTGTGCAGCTCTGGAACACAAGAGACATTACACCAGAAGGAACAAGGCAAAGAGACAAAGAAGAGGCATCCCAGGCTATTGCATTTGTTCCGATCCACCAGAACCACTCACACAAATACACTTATAATAGATGAAGATATTCTAATGATTTCCTCCAACTGTGTTTTCCAGGAGATGATCTCAAAAATGGTGGCATGAAGGGCAGTACCAAAGAGTCGCCTCACACACTACTCTCTGAAAGGACTCACATTTAACTGGACCAAACTATAGAATGTGTGACTCAGGACAACGTTGGAAACATTGAGCGAAGAGCCAACAATGAGTAGAGGCTAAGGGCAGAATGTGACACCATTAGAGGCAGGGAGGTTAACACAGAGATCAGTGAAAGACACTGTTAATCAGGGTTCTCCAGAGAAACAGAGCCAGGTACTATATGTACGTGTGAGAGCGACACAGACAAAGGAAGAGGTTTATTAAAGGACCCGGCTTTTGCACTTACGGAGGCCAAGAAGTCCCACAGTCTGCTGTCTGAAAGCTGGAGAACCAGGAAAGCCAACTGTATTTCAAAAGGCCTGAGAACTAGGGGAGGTGATGGTGTAACTCCCAGCAAAGATGAAAGGCCTGCCAACTAGAGGGTTGGTGGTGTAAGTCCCAGAGCCTGAAGGCCCCAGAACCAGGAGCACTGATCCTGTCCAGAGAGGATGGACGTCCCGGCGCAAAAAGAGAAAGAGAATTTGTCCTTCTTTGCCTTTTGTTCCATTCCATCCTCAACGAATTAGAGCATATCTGACCATAATGGTGAGGGTGGATCTCCTTACTCTGTCTACTGAGTCAAATGCTGCTTCCAGAAACACCCCCCAAGACACACTTTTACCAGTCTGGCCATCCCTGAGGCCACTCGGGTTGACACCCAGAATTAATCATCATAGACACACTCAAAGAGCACCCTGTCAACGCGACTGCCATTCTACGAACCATGTGCACTGCCCAAGGCAGAGCCCTCTGACAAGAGACATCAGCCAACAGTACACTGCAAGAGGAAAAGACTTCAGTCAAATAATACAATCAAGTCACTTAACAAATACATAAGCAAGCAAAAATAACAAGAAGCCCTATCAGACTCGGTAGAAAATATCTAAAATATGCTTTCGTCCAAAATTACAGGTTCACAAGACAAACGGGAAAATTTCACATACGTGGGAGAAATAACAGGCAACAAACTGTCCTTGAGAGGGTCTGGATACTGGATTTAGCCGACCTCCAAGCAGCTATTATAAACATGTTCAACAGGGAACCACACTGGGGCGCCTGGGTGGCTTAGTCGGTTGAGTGTCCGACTTAGGCTCAGGTCATGATCTCATGGCTCGTGAGTTCGAGCCCCGCAGGGGGCTCTGTGCTGACTTAGAGCCAGGAACCTGCTTCGCATTCTGTCTCTCCCTCTTTGCTCCTATCCTGCTCATGTTCTGTCTCTCTGTCTCTCTCTCTCTCAAAAATAAACTAAAAACAAAGTAACCATATTTACGGAAAAAAGGGAGGTAGTGGTGATAGGTAGTAGTGATACCTTCTCACACAGAAAATATAATAAACAGAGAAAAGAATGAAATGAAAATTCTAAATTTGAAAATTTACAATAACTACAATGAAGCTTATACAAGAAAGAATTAGTAAACTTGTAGATATAATACAGTCTAAACACTAGAAATAAGAATGAAGAAAACTGATCAAAGCCTCAAATAAATGAAAGATACCATTATCTGCACCAACATATTCATAATGGGAATATCAAAAGAAAAGAAGAAAGAGTAAGGGGCAGAAAAATTATTCAACATAGTTGTTGTAAAACTTTGCAAACTTAGAGAAAAACAATATGCAAATCCAAGATGATAGATAAACTTCACGAGGGATAAACGGAGATCCACATCAAAATGCATCACAGTAAAAATATTAAAAACTAAAGAGGAAAGAAAATTTCTTAAGTATCAAGAGAATTACAATTCACCACATACAAGGTAACTCCAGTAAGATGACCACCTGACTTCTCATCAAACACACAGAATCCAGGAGGTAGGATGACACAGTCAGTGTGCTGGCAGAAGAAAAGAAACAAAACAAAACAAAACAAAACAAAACAAAAAAAAAAACCCAACAGTCAACCAAAATACCAGCACTGCTTTGAAAACTGAAGGTGATGTAAATAAACCTATAGATTCCCAGTCATGACTTCAAATCTATAAGGACTGTAGGAAAAATAACGGTATTTTAAAAGACAGGATAAAGACGTATTTCTTCTCCTAACCATATGGCCAAGGCCATGCAACAATCATTATGTATATACCTATACTGTTCAGTCTATAACCGTAGAAATTAAATATATTTGACAATGAGGCAAAATGAGGCAGAAAAGCACAGGTAACCTGGGGTAAGGAAATGACCCTGGATGGTAACATGAATCCACAGCAGCAAATGAAATGAAGCAGAAATAGTGAATAAGAAAGTTAATATAACAAACTCCACGTGGAGATATTTGCTATCCTTTCTTCTCTCAGTTTCTTTAAAAGACATCCAATGGCACAAAAACAGACACATAGACCAATGGAATAGAATAGAAACCCCAGAACTAGACCCACAAACGTATGGCCAACTCATCTTTGACAAAGCAGGAAAGAACATCCAATGGAAAAAAGACAGCCTCTTTAAAAAAATTTTTTTTTTCAACGTTTATTTATTTTTGGGACAGAGAGAGACAGAGCATGAACGGGGGAGGGGCAGAGAGAGAGGGAGACACAGAATCAGAAACAGGCTCCAGGCTCTGAGCCATCAGCCCAGAGCCTGACGCGGGGCTCGAACTCACGGACCGCGAGATCGTGACCTGGCTGAAGTCGGACGCCTAACCGACTGCGCCACCCAGGCGCCCCATGACAGCCTCTTTAACAAATGGTGCTGGGAGAACTGGACAGCAACATGCAGAAGGTTGAAACTAGACCACTTTCTCACACCATTCACAAAAATAAACTCAAAATGGATAAAGGACCTGAATGTGAGACAGGAAACCATCAAAACCTTAGAGGAGAAAGCAGGAAAAGACCTCTCTGACCTCAGCCGTAGCAATCTCTTACTCGACACATCCCCAAAGGCAAGGGAATTAAAAGCAAAAGTGAATTACTGGGACCTTATGAAGATAAAAAGCTTCTGCACAGCAAAGGAAACAACCAACAAAACTAAAAGGCAACCCACGGAATGGGAAAAGATATTTGCAAATGACATATCGGACAAAGGGCTAGTATCCAAAATCTATAAAGAGCTCACCAAACTCCACACCCGAAAAACAAATAACACAGTGAAGAAATGGGCAGAAAACATGAATAGACACTTCTCTAAAGAAGACATCCGGATGGCCAACAGGCACATGAAAAGATGTTCAGCGTTGCTCCTTATCAGGGAAATACAAATCAAAACCACACTCAGGTATCACCTCACGCCAGTCAGAGTGGCCAAAATGAACAAATCAGGAAACTATAGATGCTGGAGAGGATGTGGAGACACGGGAACCCTCTTGCACTGTTGGTGGGAATGCAAATTGGTGCAGCCACTCTGGAAAGCAGTGTGGAGGTTCCTCAGAAAATTAAAAATAGACCTACCCTATGACCCAGCAAAAGCACTGCTAGGAATTTATCCAAGGGATACAGGAGTACTGATGGATAGGGGCACTTGTACCCCAATGTTCATAGCAGCACTCTCAACAATAGCCAAATGATGGAAAGAGCCTAAATGTCCATCAACTGATGAATGGATAAAGAAATTGTGGTTTATATACACAATGGAATACTACGTGGCAATGAGAAAAAATGAAATATGGCCTTTTGTAGCAGTTCCAGTATGGAACTGGAGAGTGTGATGCTAAGTGAAATAAGCCATACAGAGAAAGACAGATACCATATGGTTTCACTCTTATGTGGATCCTGAGAAACTTAACAGGAACCCATGGGGGAGGGGGAGGAAAAAAGAAAAAAAAAAAAAAAAGAGGTTAGAGTGGGAGAGAGTCAAAGCATAAGAGACTGTTAAAAACTGAGAACAAACTGAGGGTTGATGGGGGGTGGGAGGGAGGGGAGGGGGGTGATGGGTATTGAGGAGGGCACCTTTTGGGATGAGCACTGGGTGTTGTATGGAAACCAATTTGACAATAAATTTCATATAATAAAAAAATAAATAAATAAAATAAAATAAAATAAATTAAAAAAATAAAAAATAAAAGACATCCAATTATATAAAGTAGTAATTCAACAATGTATTGTTGGAATTTCAACATATACAGATCTACTATGTACAAAAGTAACAGCCCAAAGATAGAGGAGAAGAAATAGAATTACATATGAATGACCTTTCTATATTTCACTAAAGATGAGGGAGTATAAATCTGAAGTGGAGTCTGATAGGGTGAATTTCTTAGGTAAATTATAACAACAACCATTACGAAAATAATAAAGTGAAAAGGTCATTGAAGAAATTGAAATATTATGCTAAACCATATTCACTTAATGAAAACGAAGGCAGTAATATAAAAGAACTACAGGTTCATAAGGCTGTTTAGGGCAGATAAATGTCAAAATGTAATATGGCAGGAGTAAATCCAGCCGTATCAATAACAGAAAACTGGGAATGGATTTAGAAATCCAATCAAAAGCAGTAAATGTTAGGTTGCAGAAAATATGTAAATCCAAACAGATGCTGTATACAAGAGACACTCTTAGCTCCAAAGGAACAAATAGGTAGCAAATTTTAAAAGCAGAGAAAGATCTATCACGTACACACCATCGATAATGCTAGAGAGGCGATACTAATATCTGACAAAATACATTTTTACACAAAATATGTTATTAGAGATAAAGCAGGACATTATATGATCAAAACAGTCCATCAGTTAAGGAGACATAAATGCGAACAATTATCCGCTGCTAACGATAAGTCTCAAGCAAGTACTGACAGAATGCAAAGCAAAAATACACACATCAACAATAATTAAAGACTTTAAAATTCCACTTTAAGTAATGGATAAAACAACTGGTAGAATACAAATAAAAGGGGAAAAAAAGAGATAAAAATAACACTATCAGGTAACCAGATTAACAAGTATATATAAGACACTCCACTCAAGAAGAGCAGATTACACATTCTTCAGAAGTACACATGAAAGATTCCCCAGAATACATTCTAAAATGTTCTCCCACCAAAATGGAAGGCAATTATAAATCAATCACAAGAAGGAATTTTGAAAACTCAAATAGTATATTAATAACACATCTCTGAATAAAATAGAGGGGAACAATATCCAGGAAACTTAAGAAAATACTTTGAGTAAAAACGAAGACCAAATACACCAAAACTTATGAGACAGAGAACAGTACTTAGAAGACAATTTATCCTGCAATAATCATATTAAAAGAGAACAATCCCAAATGAATAACCTGCCGTGTATACCTGAGAACAACGGGAGAAAAAAAGCAATACAAACCAAAGCAAGGAAGGATGTGAAATGAGAAGAATAAAAATTAATAAACCAGCAAAGAAAAGTAATAGATGACTCTTCTAAAATATCAATAAAGCTGACTAAAATGTATTTAGGCTGACATGGAAATAAGAGACATAAGAGTCAAACTACTGAAGTTATGGGGCGCCTGGGTGGGTGGCTCAGTCGGTTGAACATTCGGCTCTTGATTTCAACTCAGGTCATGATCTCATGATTCGTGGGACTGAGCCCTGCGCTGGGCTCTGTGCTGGCAGCGTGGAGCCTGCTCGGGATTCTCTGTCCACCTTTCGCTCTGCCCCTCACCTGCTCACTCTCATGTGCACTGTCTCAAAAACAAACAAATAAATGTTTCTAAAAAAAATAAATTACTGAAGTTGTGAAATAAAGACGGTACACGTGCTAGGGATAGAATGTACTCACATTACAAACCTGGAATGTTTTCTACGCTACAAAAACAAAATATAAGTGAATGTTTTGAACTAATTTGATAACTTGGCTGAAATACAAAAATTCCAAGAATCGGAAAAAATATAACAACACAAGAAGAAATAAGCTATCTGAAAAAAAGTGTAAGAAGTAAACACACTGCAGTCATTTTAAAACTGCCCATAAAGGAAGCCCAGGTCCAGATGGTTTCACTGGTGAACTTTTAAACTCGTTTAAGTAATAATTAATATTGATTATTCAAACACTCCTGCAAACAATAGAAAAGAACACCTCCCCCCTAATTATATGAGCCTTATATTACATCGACACTAAACTCAGACATGATGAGAGAAGACAACTACAGTTCAATGTCTAAAACAACTAAGAGCAACATCTTTGGAATACAGACCCACAGATACTCTGCACAATACTAGCAAATGTTATCGAGTAACACATTACGAGGATTACACACAAAGACCCCGTGAGATTTATCCTACTAACGCAAGGCTGGTTTATCATCCGGCAATGGTAAGTGAGCACCAACAGCGCGCTCTCCCTCTGATTCACTCGAGCTGGAGGGTATCTTCTCTCCGCGTTCTCCCTCGGCCTCACTCCAGCTCGCCAGGGTCTTCTGGAAAGCAGTGTGTATACTCCTCCACCATACTTGGGCGCCTACTGCCTAGTGAACACTTTTAGATTCCCCAGCTCTGGTGGCCAGCATCGCTTCTGCTTCCGGTCTCACAGGACTGTACATATTTGCATACTTGAAGAGATACCGTCTGAAGATCTCCCTTCCAATCAGCCTGAATCTAGATGCTGAGTGAGATCCTCCCCTTGGGACAGTGACAGGTCTTGGAACACCCTCAACTACTGAAAGCCACTACAAATAAAAGAGGCTGGTTAGACAACCATGAAAATTTGACAGGCATCCAAGAGCTAAGTCAGGGTCGAATGATAAGGTTCATCACCTACACCAGGCCATTCTTCCAATACTAGGAGAGGTGGCTGTTTTATCTAATGAACACAAACCAACACAGAGAATCAAGAAAAATACACAAAGAAATGTGTGTTCAAAATGAAAGAACAAGAAAAAACCTAAGAATAAGTTCTTAATGGAATGGAGACAAGTGATTTACCTAATAGGAGTTCAAAATAATAGTCATATAGATGCTCATCGAACTCAGGAGAAAACGGATGAACACGGTGAGAACCTCAACATGAAGAAAGTACCAGAAAGTACCAAACAGAAAATACAGTAAGACAACTGACAAATACTAGAGGAATTCAATAGCAGAACAATGAGGCAGAATGAATCAGTAATCTGCAGTCAGACAGTGGAATTCACCCAGTGAGAGCAGGGGGAAAAGTGAACACAGCTTAAGAGGCATATGAGACAATATACAGCAGACCAACAATTGCATTATAGAAATCACAAAAGGGGATGAAAAAGAAAGGGGCAGAAAATTCACTGAGAGAAATAATAGCCGAAAACTTCCCCAAATTGGGGGGAAAAAAAGAAATCCATATCCAGGAAGCTCAGAAATTTCCAAGTAAGATGAGTTCAAAAAACCCACACTGAAACACATTATGAGATGCAGTGCCAAAAACTAAAGACACGGAGAGAATGTTAAAAGTAGCAAAAAATTCACAACTGGTTCCAGAAAAGGGAACTCTCATAAGATTATCAGATCCTTCAGCAGAAACCTTTCCAGTCAGAAGGCAGTGGCATGGTATATTCAAAGAATGGGAAAAGAAAAATCTTTACTGGACAACAATACACAGCAAAGCTCTCATTTAGAATCAAAGGACAAATAAATGAGTTTCCCAAACAAAAGCTAGAATTCACCAACACCAGAAAAGCCTCACAAGAAATGTTAAAGGGACTTCTTTAAGCTGAAACAAAAGAATACAAATTAGTAACACGAAAACATATTAAAGTATAAATCTCACTGGTAAAAACAAATATATAGTGAAATTCAGAATATCCTAATGTCGTGAAGATAGTGGGTTAATCACTTACAAAAGCAGTATGAAACATAAAGGACCAAAGTACAAAACAAAAACATTACTTCTAATAATTAGTTAAGAGATACAGGAGATTAAAAGTTATGGATTTGACATCAAAACCATAAAACAAGGAGGGGGGAATACAAACACAGAACTTTAGAATATGTTCAATCATCAGGTGTTGTCAACTTTTGACATTGGCCTTAAATGCCTCGTTAGACCAGATGGGCTTTATAGACATTTACAAACATTTCATCCACAAAGAAAAATTCTAAAGTACACATGAAGAATTTTCAACAACTGATCATATATTAAGACAGAAAACAAAACCTAGCAAATTTAAGAAGACCCAAACCCTATCAAGCATCTTTCCTGCATGTAACTAGAAATCAATTACCAGTACAAAAACTAGAAATTCAGATATGTGGAGACTACACAACACTCTCCTGAACAACCAATGACTCAATAGAGAAACCAAGGGATATCCTGAGGCAAATGAAAATGGAAATACAATATATCAAAACTTACAGGATACAGCAAAGGCAGTTCTCAGACGGAAATTCATAGTGATAAATACTTACAGTAAGAATCCAGAAAATTCTCAAAAAAAACAAAACAAAACAAAACAAAAAACAAAACAAAACCCTAACCTTACATCTCAAGGAACGAGAAAAAGATGAGGTAATGAAACTCAAGTTAGCAGAAGGAAGGAAATAATCATGATCAGAGCAGAAATAAATGAAATATGATCTGAAAAGACAATAGAAAAGATCAATAAAATTAAGAGATGGTTCTTTGAAAAGATAAAATTATCTGAATTTTTACTAGACTTGCCAAAAAAAAGAGGACTCAAATAAATCAGAAAAGAAAACGAAAACATTATAACTCGTACACAGAAACACAAAGGATTTTAAGAGACTATGAACAATTATGTCATAACAAATTTGACACTCTAGATGAGATGCATGAATCTCTAGAAAAATGGTCTACCAAGAGTGAATCATGATGAAATAAAACATCTGAACAGACCAATTAATACTAAGGAAACTGAATCAGGAAAAAAAAGCCTCCCTAAAAATAAAGCCCCCTCCCTACACCCACCAAATAAAGCCCAGGACCAAACACCTTCACTGGTGAATTCCACAAATCACCTAAAATAGAATACCATTCTCAAACTCCACCAAAAAATAGAACAGGAGGGAACATTTCCTAACTCATTTTACAAGGCCAGCATTACTGTCATACCAAAACCGGAAAATGATGCTACAAGAACAGAAAATTACAGGAAAATATCCCTGATGAACACAGATACAAAAAACCTCAAGAAAATATTAGGAAACTGAATGCAACAATATAATAAGAGGATGATATACGGTAACAAACTGGGATTTATTACAGGGATTCAAGGATGGTCCATAATCCACAAATCCATTAGCGTGACACACACATTAACAAAATAAAGAATAAAAATCATAAGGTTATCTTCCAACAAAGTGGGGCTAAAGGGAACATACCTCCACATAATAAAGGCCATATATTAAAAACCCACAGCTAACAGCATACTCAATGGTGAAAAACTAAAAGTTTTTTCTCACATCAAGAACAAGACAAGAATGTCCATCCATTCTCATTACTTTCATTCAACACAGTAATGGAAGTTAAGTCCTAGCTGCAGCAATCACAGAACAAAAATAAATAACTAAAAGGCATCCAGATTGCTAAAGAAGTGAAACTATCACTATGTGAAGAAGTCATACTATATATAGAAAACCCTGAAGAGTCCACCAAAAAACTATTAGAACTGATGTATAAGTTAGGTAAAATTGCAGAATAAAAAAAAATCAATATACAAGAATCTGTTGCATTTCTATACACTAATAACAAAACAACAGAGGTAAAATTAAGAAAACATTCTTAATAAAAATTAAGAATACGTTTCCAATTGCACCAAAAGAATAAATACCTAGGAATAAACTTAACCAAGAATATAAAAGATCTGTATTCTAAAAACTATAAAACTCCAATGAAAGAAATGGAAGACAACACAAACAACTGGAAAGATATACTATGCTCTTGGATTGGAAGATTAGCATTAAAATGTCCTTACAACCCAAAACAACCTACAGACTTAATACAATCCCTATGAAAAGGGCAAAAGCAATTGTCACACTGGAAGAAATAATACTAAAGTTTGCGTGTAGAACCACAAGAGGTTCCCCCTGCCCCCAAAATGTTTATTTATTTTGAGAGAAAGAGGACACATGCATGTGAGCAGGGTAGGGGCAGATAGAGAATCCCAGGCAGGCTCCACACTGTCTGTGCAGAGCCCTATGCAGGGCTCGATCTGACGGACCATGAGATCATGACCTGGGCTAAAATCAAAAGTCAGACACTTAATGGACCAAGCCACCCAGGCACCCCCACAAAAAAATCTTGAATAGCCAAAGCAACCTTGAGAAGGAACAACAAAGCAAAAGGTAGCATGCTCACTGATTTCAAATTATACTACAAAGCTATTGTAATCAAAACAATATACTATTGGCATAAATCCAGACACACAGATCCATGCAACAGAATAGGGAGTTCACAATAAACCCACATCTAAGTCATCTAATCTATGACAAAGAAGCCAAAATACACAATAGGGAAAGGACAGTCACCACTTCAATAAATGGTGTTAGGAAACATGGACAGCCACATGAGTGAAATTAAACTGCTATCTTGCACTATACACAAACTCTAACTCAAAATGGACTGAACACTGGAACACAAAACCTGAAACTATGAAAGTCCTCGAAGAAAACAGGCAGTAGGTTACACATCAATCTTGGCAATAAGTTTTTGGATTTGACCCTAAATGCAAAGGCAACGAAAGCAAAAAAGAACACATGGAACGGCATCAAACTAAAAAGCTTCTGTACCCCAAAAGAGACCATCAATACAATCAAAAGACAATCCACTGAATGGGAGAAATTATTTGCAACCATTTATCTGATAAGGGGTTAATGTCCAAAACAGAACTAATATTACTCAATAAGAAAAATCAAATTTGACTTAAAATGGGCAGAGGATATGAATAGACATTTTTCCAAAGAAGACATACGGACGGCCAACAGGTACTTGAAAAAGGTACTCTACATCATCAGGGAAGCGCAAACCAAAACCACAATGAGATATCACTTCATGCCTATTAGAATGACTATTATCAAAAAGAAAAGACATAACCACTGTTTACAAGGATGTGAAGAAAAGGAAACCCTTGGGTACTGTTCGTGGGAAGGTAAATTGTGAAGCCACCACAGAACACAACATGGTAGTTAGTTCCTCAAAACATTAAAAATACAACTATCATATGATCCAGCAATTCCACTTCTGGGTATTTATCTGAAAAAAATGAAAACACTAACCTGAAAAGATATACACGTTTGTTCGTTGCAGCATTATATAAATAAACGAAGAACAAACATCTAAATAGTTATATATTAAATTACATAAATTACATACACTACATTATACATGTATTACATACATATATATGTGTATATTTACTATACATTTTACAAACATTATATACATGTGGAATATTATTCATCCATAAAAAATAATGAATTCTTGCCATGTGGGGACACCATGGATAGATCCTGAGGGCATTATGCAAAGTGAAACAAGTCAGAAAAAGGAAGACAGATACTGTATAATCTCACTTATATATGGAATTTGAAAAATGAAAACCGCAAACAGGGATCTTATAGATACAGGGAGCATACTGCTGGTTCCAGAGGTGTGGGTTTTCGGGTAGGTGAAATGGGTACACACACACGGACACACAGACACATGGACACACACACACACACACACACACACACACACACACACACACACACAAATCCTTTTCAACAACTGATGCTGAGCCAATTGGATATCTACATGTCAAAATATTAAACCCCTTTCTCACACCATACACAAAAATGGGTAACAGACCTAAATGTAACAACTATTTACTTAAGGAAAATATAAGAGTGAATGTTTTTGTCCTTGGGATAGACACAGCCCTTTTAGATACAACACCAAAACCAATAGCGACAAAAGATAGAACAGATAACCTGTATTTCATGAAACAAAAAACTCTTTTGCTGCAGAGCGCACAGCCAAGATACTAAAATGACAACGCCAAAACGGGAGAAAATATTTGTAAACAATACACCTAATTAGGGACTGATATACAGAATATGTAAAGAACGCTTACAACTCACCAATAACAAGACAACTACAACTAAAATATTAATAAGGCAAATGCCTGTTGAATATTAAGCTTGTATCCGGCAACCTCCCTATAAATGACTTCTATGTTGTAGGAGTGTGCTGCTTTAGGATTCTTAGACAATCGAATCTCTGCAAAAAGAAGAGTTTTATTTCTTCCCTTGTCACCTTTCATATCCGTTTTGTTGCATTACCTAGGATTTCTATGAAGATGTCAAATTAAGAGTGGTGAAACCGGATGGCCCTGACTTGCTCCTGATCTTAGAGAGAAAGCACCCAGTTTCTCTTTATTATATGTGATGTTAACAGATTTTTTGGTAGATGTTTTTCATCAACTTGAGGAAATTCTCTATTCCTAGTTTGCTGAATTTTAATCATACATGGATTCTGTTAAATGCTTCTTCTGCATCAAAGGATCCTATCAAAGGATCATACAGTTTTTCTTTCTGCAGCTTACTGATGGGATGGATTATGTTAATTGATTTTTGAATGCTGAATAAGCTTGCAGGTTTGGAATAAATCCTAATTCGTCATGGCATATAATTCTTTTCCTACACTGTTGGACTTTATTTGGAGTTCTGCATCTATATTCCTAAGAATTATTTGTAGTTTTTCTTCCAAGAGCGACCATCTGCTTTTGGGATTAAGAAAACAATTCTTTGGCCTTAAAGAAAGAGTGGAAAAGTTCCCTCTAACTACAAATCATCCCTAGGAATTTACAAAAAGGCCACTCGAGGTAATAAATAAATTCAGAAAAGCTGTAAGCCACAATATAAGACCCCCAAATCAGGTGAGGCTTCTATGCAACTGCAATCAACAATCTGAAAGGAAATTAATAAAGCAATTTTATGTATAACAGCATCTTTGTCAGCCTATGGTAGATTACGCTGATTGGTTCTGGAATGTTGAACCACTTTTGCATACTGGGAATATATCCCACTCGGTCACGGTGTAGGATTCTTTTTATACAGGGCTAGTTTCTATTTGCTAATACTTTGTTAAGGAATTGTGCTAGTAAATTTATGGGACATATCGATCTATAGATTAATTTTGTTTCCTGGGCTATCGTTACATGGTTTCGGTATCGGGATAAGAAAAAACTCCATTAGAACTGTTTCCTTCTCTTTTTCTAGAAGAGATTGTATAAAATCAGTGTGAATTCCTCCTTAAATGGTTACATGTTTGATAGACGGTAAAAACATCTGTAGATTTTTTAATCTATTTTAAATTAAATTTCTTTAATTCAAATTATCTACATCATCTTCTATGACAATCTATGGACCAAATTGTCCATGTCATTTTGAGTTTGGTAGTTTAGGATTTCTAAAGAATTGATGCATCTCTTCTCAACTGTCAAATTAAAAGCATAACATTTAAAGTATCATCCTGTTAATGAACCCAGAAGTGATAGCCCCGTTTCCTTCCTGATATTGGTGGTTTGGGGTATGCGTGCATGTGTGTGTGTGTGTGTGTGTGAAGACTGCTAGGTTTATCAATTTTATTTTTTTTCTAAGCACTGGCTTTGTGTCATTAGGTTTCTCTACTGTTTTCCTATTATAAACTTCATTGATTTCTGCTTTTTTCATTTTCTTTCTCCTACTTGCTGTGGATTTACTTTGTTCTTTTCCACTTTCTTCAGGTAGAAAGTTCGTAGAAAGTTCATTATGGATTCAAGACCTTTCATCTTATCCAATGTTAGCATTTATTACTATAAACTTCCATAACAGCACTTTAACCTGCTTCACACACAAATTGGTATACTTTTTCACTTAGTTCTAAGTATTTTTAAAATTTCCGTTGAGCCTTCTTTGATTCATGCTTTACTTACATGGGTCTTGTTTAATTTGTAAGGTCTGTTGACTTCCTGTTACTGATTCAGTTTGATTTCTTTTTTTTTTGTTTTGTGAGGGTTTTTTTTGGGGGGGGGGGGTAATGTTTTTATTTATTTTTGAGAGAAAGACAAAACACAAGTCGGGGAAGGGCAGAGAGAGAGGGAAACACAGAATCTGAAGCAAGATCTAGGCTCTGAGCTGTAAGCACAGAGCCCAGCATGGGGCTTGAACTCATAATCCGTGAGATCATGACCTGAGCTGAAGTCAGACTCCCAACCAACTCAGCCACACAGGTGCCCCCACAGTTTGATTTCTTTATGTACGGACAACATAGCATGATTTCAGTTCTGCAAAATTTCCTAAGCTTTCTTCATGGCCCAGTATATGTTTTACCTTACTGAATGCTCCACAAGCACTGGAGGAGAACACATATCCTGCTCTTTTAGGTAGTATTCTTAATCAACTGAGCCACTCAGGCACCCCAATCTTTTAGGTAGTATTCTACATTTTCGTTCAATCCTGTTCAGGGATGTGCTCTGCAGCTCTTCCACATCTGCTATTAATTCATATCTGTTGTCTACAAGTTCTACGAATCACTAACAGTAAGGTGCTGAATTCCCCAAATATAATTGAAGATTTGTTTGTTTATCCGTTCAGTTCAGTCAGTTTTGATTTGTGTCCTAGGAGTTTCTGTTGTTTGGTGGGGTTACATTTTGGATCACTGCCTGTTTTTCTCTAATAATTTTCTTTGATGTCGAGACTACTTTATCTGATATTAATGGAGTCAATCTTGCTTTTGTTTTCATTAATATTTGCATAGTACATCTTTTTCATAAAATTTTATTGTTGATTTTTGAGAGAGAGAGAAACAGAGCATGAGCAGGGTAGGGGAAGAGAGAGAGGGAGACACAGTATCTGAAGCAGGTTCCAGGCTCTGAACTGTCACCACAGAGCCTGACGTGGGGATCAATCTCACGAACCGTGAGATCATGACCTGAGCCAACTCAGATGCTTAACCCAGCCACCCAGGCGCCCCCATCTTTTTCTATTCCCTATCAACCTATATTCTGTCTGAAGTGAATTTTTTGTAGATAACATATTTCTGCATCATGTTTTCTGTTTCAAGCAGTCTACCAATTTATACGCCTATTGGTGTACTTAGTTCATTTACATTGATGGTGAACACTGCTAATGTCAAGGTTTAAGTCTGCCATTTTATTTTTCGGTTGTTTTCTCAGTTTCTCATTCATCTCTTCCTAACTTAATTTCTTACTGCTTACCTGAACATTATTTTAAACATTCCATTTTCATTAGAGTATTTCATTTTTTTCTGTTTACGCTTTTTCTGAATGTACCACTTCATATAACTTTTTAGTGGTTGTTCTAGGTATTTGAGTCCATTTCTAGGTAAAAGGCACACATATAATTTATCACAGTCTTCTCGGATCAACATCTTATCAATTCAAGAGAAATGTAACACTTTAATTCCATTTAAAGCCCTTTAATCTATCTTTTAAATGTAATTATATCATTTTCTCCACACATAGAGCATCAAATCATAAGGTATTTCTAAATTTTGCCTGAATCAAATATGATTATAGAAACTCATGAGAAGAAAACTCCATTATATTTACCCTTATTTTTGCCACTTCCATTTTCTTTCTTTTCTAAAGTTCCACCTTTCTAGTGTTATTTCCTTTCGATTCGGAGAACGTCCTCTAGCCATTTTTAAAAGTTTTGTTTGCTTACAACACTTTCTCTTAGTTTTCCTTTTTATGGTATCTTCAGCTCTCCTCTCATTAATATATGTTCATAAGATACCGCTTTTGTCTGAAAGTTCTTTTCTTTCAGTACTCAAATAAGGGCATTATTTCCCTCTAGCTTCCATGCTTTTGGCTGAAACATCCACTATCATTTCCAAAGAAAAGGAGATGTTTCTCTACGGCTACTTTGAAACATTCTCTTGTTTTTAGAAATGTAATCATGACATGCCATTGGCATGGATCCCTTTGCATTGATCTTTCTTACAGTTCATGCAGATTCTTCAATGAGTACTTTTAGCTCTACTGCCCAACTTGGGAAGTTTTGAACCATTATTCTTTAAAATCCTTCAAATCCCACCCTCTCTTCCCTTTCTGTTACTCTTCTTCCCGACACAGAGAGAATCCACCCTCCTCTCGTTACCTCCATGCCTTCCAATCGGGACTGACCATAATCACCCTTAAGGAAAACGACAAGCATCCTCTAGCGACATCTGTAGTGCTTATGCTCTTCCCATTATCTTCTCCAGGGGCAAGAAAGATCTTATAAACATAAACTACACATAGCTTATTAACCAAAATATACTAATAAGGATAATATTAAAATCTTTAATAAGATTTATGGTATTTACCTTGTGGACCACAACTGCCTGACGTCATTTCCTGTCCCGCACTCATCAATCACTCCCCTTTGGCCATTGTACTTTTTTTTTTTTTCGCTATTTCCCAAAAAACACCAAACACATTCCTGCTCATTGGCTTAGTGGGTGCTATTCCCCTTGCTGAGAAGAGGCAGAAACCACCCAACTCACACAAACATTTCACTCAAATCCTATTCTAATGGTGGCTGATCTCCTACTTTAGGTCTCCCCTGACTACTCTTCTTAAAGCAGCACAATTTATACCAAGGTCATTTTATACCACTACACAGCGTTAATATGCAGAAGTATCTCTTTCTAGTGCTACTTTTTAAATGTATGAGACATATAACTGTATAAATTCAAGGTGCACATGTTAGTTTCAGACAATTATAAACTGTATTATGACTGCTACTGTACCAATAATCAGCACCTTTAATATGTTACACAATTCCCATGCCTTATTAGTGATTGGAACGATTCAGTTCTGGTGTCTTGGCAAGTGTGATGATCACAATACGATACTGTCTGCATTCTTGATATGGTATCCGCCATCTCTAGGGCTTACTTATCTCGTCCGATCTTGTACCATCCCTCCTTTCCCACTCCCCATCCCCTGGGAACCACCACATTACCCTCCGTTATCATGAGTTTGCCTTTTCCAGATTCCAGATATAAGTGACACCATACGGTAAATGTCTTTCTCTTAAAGTGGCAGGATGTCATTTCTCATGACTGAATACTACTACTTTCTTTTCTTTCTTTAGCCATTCATGAACTGACGAGCACGCAGGTTGTGTCCAGATCTGGCTATTGTGAATAAGGCCGTGATACACGTGAATGTGTATATTCTCTTCGATATCCTCTTTTCATTTTCTTCGGGTATGTTCCCAAGTACAACTGCGGGATCCTAGGACAGTTCTATATTTAACTGCTTGAGGAATCTGCACACCCTTTTCCACAGTAGGTGAACCGATTTACATCACCACCACCGACAGTGCACAAGAGTTCCCTTTTCTCCTCACCCTCGCCAACACTTGTTCTCTCTTGTCTTCTTGGTGCTAGCCATTCTAAATGGTGTGACGTGGCTCGGATGTGCATGTCCCTCACGTTAGTGATGTTGACCATCTCTGCATGCATCTCTTGGCCACTAGTGCTACTTGTATAAAGTCACTGGCACATTAATCTTTCACTGCTATGGCATTTATTAATTGTTTTTAATCAAAAAAATTTTTTTAACATGTATTAATTTTTGAGAGAGAGAGAGAGCACGAGTGGGGGAGGGCCAAGAGAGAGGGAGACACAGAATCTGAAGCAAGCTCCAGGCTCTGAGCTGTCAGCACAGAGCCCGATGCAGGGCTCGACTCATGGACAGCAAGATCATGACCTGAGCTGAAGTTACACGCTCAACTGACTGAGCCACCCACGCGCCTCTCACTACTATGGTATTTAGACAACAGCAAGCACTCAAAAATTATTTGAGTCGGAAAATCAGTGTATGAAACAATGCCTGGGAACAGCAGGAATGCAGTGCAACAACGCAGGTAAGGTCGGAGGCTGACACTGCTTTGAGAAACACAGACTCATGCAGGAAAACGATGGCAAAGGGGAGGAAGGCAAAGATTGGTCTGTTGACAAATGTAAGAACTGGTGAATATTCAAAACGTGAATCAAACAGGAGAACATTTTTCGTGACAGCAGAATCTGGAGGTTTGGTTCAATAACCAGTATTCTCAGTCACTCACTGGATTATGACTTCTAAACAGATACCTTAAAAACACATTCCAAAGTTGTCCAGCCCTGGGTTAATCATGGGAAGGTAATAAATGTCCTGATGTTCATCCGTGCCGTATGTATCAACTCACCTGGGAGGCTCTGGCTTCGGAATTCTTCCTCCGATATCCATGGCTCCTCTCCTTGCTCCAGCCTGAAGATCACCTCTGGTTTCGTAGCACAGGACCCTGTCAACGTGAAATCATTCAGGATTCAGACCAGGTGGCCTAGACTTCAGGGCCTCTGGAAGAGGAGGAAGCCGCTGCAGCTGCTCAGTGAAGAAGCCACGGAACACTTCACTGGAGAGGTAAACACAACTACCTTCCTGGCGCCTAAAAGTGATCAATCGGCAATGACTCCTGAATTCCAATCTTAAATATCATTCAACACGGCACACAGCCTATACGCCTCATAATTAACACGATCAAAACATGCTACTTGGAATTATATAAAAACAGTCCTTACCCACTGAGACAAGGTGGCTGTAGTTCTCCAGCATCACGTCCCTGTACAGGGACCTCTGACTGGAGTCCAAGCACTGCCACTCCTCCTGGGTGAAGCCCACGGTCACATCCTTAAATGATACTGATCCCTGGGATTTCTGTTCAGTCTGAAATGTTCACAGAATTGGGTGACATGGAAAAGCTGTATGGGAACCAATCCTTCTCATGATTACCAAAATAGTCTGCAGAAGGTGTGTTTGGCTTTAGGCTTTGAGGGAAGACGAGAAATCTAGCAAACACTATGCCATTGTTTCAAGGTATTATTAATGTAAAAATCACCAAATCCCACAATATATCCGGAACTGTTCCAATTCTTAGAAATGCTAAGATTAATAAAGCTGTTCTTGTATTCAAGGAGCACATAATCTGATAAGAAAACATGCAGTAACAGGTTAAAACTGCTAAGATGAAGTATGCACAAGACAGACTAAAACAAACGAGCAGCAAAATTAGCTCTTTGTGGGGCCTCACTGAACAACGGCTGTAGGAGAACAGGAACCCCGTGCTCTCATGAACACAGGGTCGTGGTCCCAGGTGCAAGGAAAAGCGGGGCTTCTCTACCACATTCGCGAAATGAGAAGAGGGCAAATGGCGGAAGAAAAGTTGAGATTCCACCCTGGATCTGTGATGACAGAAAGGGCCATAAAGGAATTCATGCAATGGATCACAGAGTAAACTAGACCAAGTCTTCAAAATGTGTGATCACTTTCCACCTTAAAGAATAGTTTGGAGTACTGGGGTGCCCAGGTGGCTCAGTCGGTTGAGCGTCCAACTTCTACTCAGGTCATGATCTCGCGGTTCGTGAGTTCGAGCCCCGCGTTGAGCTCTGTGCTGACAGCTCGGAGCCTGGAGCCTGCTTCGGATTCTGTGTCTCCCTCTCTCCCTGCCCCTTCCCTGCTCATGATCTGTCTCTCTCTGTCTCTCAAAATTGAATAAACGTTAAAAAAAACTTTAAAAACAAAAAGAATATTTTTGAGTACTACCGAAGTTGTTATTTATGAATTACATAAATATACTATCAATACATTTTGTTACAAATTTTTATTCTCCAGTTTAAAAGGTAAAACCGAAGGTGCCTGGGTGGCTAAGTTGGTTAAACGTCTGAGTTCGGGTCAGGTCATGATCTCCCTGTTCACGGGTTTGAACCCCACATCGTGTTCTGTATGGACAGCATGAAGCCTGCTTGGGATTCTGTGTCTCCCTCTCTCTCTGCTCCTCCCCAACTCATGTTCTGTCTTTGTCTCTCTCTCTCTCTCTCTCTCAAAAATAAACATAAAAAAGTTAAAAAATATATGTAAATAACGTGTTTCTACCTGTCGATGCAGCTACATATCGTGAGTATAAAGGCTGAGGTTCCTTAAGTATCTGAAGTGGGAGAATACACTGAGACATGACAAGTCTATGAAGAAGTGAGGTGAGCAAGATGATAAAATCAGCAGCACACAAAGATCTTCCTGAGTCATTTTCAAAACCAGGAGGCACCTCAGGAACTACTGAGAACACTTCCAGTATCATTTGTAATGTGAGTTCCAGTTCCCACATTTCAAGTAGCAAATTGGCAGAAGAGGCATCTCCTGGTAGACTCGGACTCAAGAGATCTCAAATTTGTCCATTTCTCAAACTGCATTTTCTGCAAATGAACTATTCTATATAGATCCCGAATGTAAATCCTTATAAGCTTCTGTAATTTCAGTACCTACAGCATGAAGGTGGTGTAGGATTGCACTAGCTAATCCAGAAAACTTACTTAACGTAGTATTATCCAGGCACATAATCAGAATTCACCAATCAAGAGATATATTCGATTCCAAATCATTCCTGACATACCAGCTCTGTCCTTAAATGAAACTGATTCAAGAAATTTTTTTAGGTTTCTTTATTTATTTTGAGAGAGAGAAAGAGCACGAGCAGGGGAGGGGCAGAGAGAAAGGGACAGAGAGGATCCCACGCAGGCTCCATGCTGTGAGAGTGGAGCCCCAAGCACGACTCCATCCCAGGAACCGTGAGATCATGCCCTGGACCGAAATCAAGAGAAGGATGCTAAAGCGACTGAGCCACCCAGGTGCCCCATGAAACTGTTTGAAAAACAGTATTACAAATATTCTTCATTAAGGAAAACAAAATACTTCAGAGGGCTTCCACAAAATACGGGATAGCAGAAGATGACTGAAGGTAAAGGTCGAATTGCGGTAATAATAAAAGTCCTTTTATATGTTGAAAGAAAATTACAAACTATAACCACAATTTAAACTTAAATGATAATTAATAATAGAATAAAACTTGA
Source organism: Leopardus geoffroyi (assembly GCF_018350155.1). Lineage (NCBI taxonomy): Eukaryota > Metazoa > Chordata > Mammalia > Carnivora > Felidae > Leopardus > Leopardus geoffroyi. The sequence goes on along the minus strand of NC_059334.1, from coordinate 9,037,441 downwards.
ATACTGAACCACTCTAGAAGGAGTAAACTTTAAGTCCTGGCCCCCCAGCCTGCCCCTAAAGGTACATTACAAATCCTGCCCCTGACATGAACCTGGGCCACGTGACTTGCTTTGTCCAATGAAAAGCAGTACAAGGGAAATGTGTCACTTCAGGGAGAAGTTTTCAGAGACATCATCCTTCATCCTTGACCCCATAATGCACAGCACAGGGAACAGAGCCACGCCTTAGCTCCTAAGATCACAGACACAAACAAAAAATAAATTTAGGAATCCTTTGTTACGACACAAGCTGACTGATGCAGTGGTGAAAAAACAAAACAAAATAATCCAATAAAATACAAACGAACAACCTCTAGAGACCACTTGTGTATACAACAAGCTTGAGCAGTCAAAGCTTGAGCAAGGCAAAAGGACCCACAGCGACCACGACCATGACCACCAAGCTGACGTGAACAGGCTCATTAAGCCACAGGCCCTCACTGAGCAATGGGCTGCCCACGGCAGGCACAGTGCCTAAGATTACCAAAAAAGGGGGAAAAGTTACAGCTACTCTAGAACTACAGCCCCTCACCACCGCTTAGTAGCAGACGGTCTCCCCTTTGCCATCCTGCCTGCTGCTCCCTTGCAGGGTATCCGGTAAACTTCTATTTCTTCTGTTCTGTCTTGAGTGAATTCTTCACTGGCGCCCCCTGCCGGCTCCCACTCAATCGGGATGCCCCACACAACCAAGAAAAAGCACAGGGAAGAAATACATTGTCAGATGGAGGGACTAAAGCCTAACAAGAACAAATACAAATGGGTTATGTCACCCAATACAAAAAACAATTATGTTATTTTAGGCTTGAAAATCTTGTCTCTTCATTTTTAACCAGAAATGAAAAATCATAAGGAAAACAAAACAGGATCCCCACTGTAGGACTTATAGTAACGTCAAAATCACGTGAGTTTCTTTTAATGCCCTACACAGTTCTAAGAGTTTCTCTTTATAAAGAGCGATGTCTCAGTCTTAGAATCCTCACCAGCTGGCACACATTAGGACACGTACTAACTATTCATAAGTGGTTAAGAACGAAGTGAATGAAGGCCTAATTAAGGTACATTACAGGGAATACCAACTGCAGCGAAAGAGAGACTTATTTCAGTGATAAAAACAGTTGCAGTCAAATGGAACAGAACAGAAACCCCCCAATAAACCCACGCATATATGGTCGACTGATTTTTGACAGGGTTGCAAAAACACACAATGGGAAAGGATAGTCTCTTCGGTAAATGGTGGTGGGAAAACGGGATACCAACACGCAAAAGAATGAAACTATACCCCTATCTTACACCACTCATACAAATTAACTTGAAATGAATCAGACTTAAACATAAGAACTGATACCATACAATTCCTAGAAGAAAACATAGGGGAGAAGCTCAACATTGTTCTCTAGGATCATGTTTTTTTGGATAAGATGCCAAAAGGAAGGCAACAAAAGCTCAAACAAGACTTCATCGAACTTAAGAGCCCTGCCCAGCAAACAGTCCATAAACTGAAAAGTAACCTACAGATTGGGAAAAGATATTCACAAATCATGTATCTGATAAGATGTTAATATCCAAAATGTACAAACAACTCATACAACTCAAAAAGCAAACCAGCAAATAATCCAATTAAAATGAGCAAAGGACCTGAACCGACATTTTTCCAAAGACCTACAAACGGCCAATATGTATATGGAAAGGTGCTCAATATCATGAATCATCAAGGAAATGCAAACCAAAACCACAATGAAATATCACTTTCACACCTCTAAGCATGGCTACCCTCAAAAAGACAAGAGATAATAAATGGCAAGAATGTGGCGTAAAAAGGGAACCCTTCACTGTTGGTGGGAATGTAAATTGGCGCAGCTACCTTGGAGAACACTATGGCGGTCCCTCAAAAAATTAAAAATGGAAGTACCAGATGATCCAGAAATCCCACTTTTAGGCACAAATCCAAAAGAAATGGAATCAAAACTGCAAAACACACCTTAATGCCCCGTTCACTGCAGCATTCGTTACAATAGCTGAGGCATGACACAGTATAAGTGTCCATCAACAGAGGAATGGATGGGATAAAGAAAATGTGGTGTGTAAACACACAATGGAATACTATTCAACCATAAAAACAAAGGAAATCTTACCATTTGTGACAATATGGACAGACCTTGAGGGCATTATGGTAAGTCAAGAGAGAAAACAAACACCATATGGTGTTACTTACATGTAGAATCTCCTAAAAGAAAAGGCCAACATCATACAAACAGAGTATAAAATGAGCCCCTGATTGGGTGTGGAAGAAAGGAAGGACAGAAGGAAGGAAGGAAGGAGAAACAAACAAACTCCATGCACAGATGGTGCCACAGATGGATGTATATCTAAGAAAGAAGTAGCAATAAAACAAAATCTTGTAGAGAAAGCAAGAGGAAACATTCAAGAATTCATGTTATGAATTCAACATACTTTGATGCTAAATACTAAAACCTAAGAAGAACATATCTCCCCCTGGCCAAAAACTTAGTGGTCAATCTCTCTCATAGGCATAGAAACAAAAACCCGAAACAAAATATTAGCATGACCCAGTTAGATTTATTTCAGAAATATCCAGGTAGTTTTACATTTAAAAATTAATGTAATTCACCAACTAAGAAAATGAAGGAGACAAATAATATGATTTCAATAGATGTCCAAAACCATTTAATAAAGTTTAAAAGGCACTCATGAAGAAAACAAAAACTTTAGGTAACTAGGAATAGAATTGGACATCCTTGATGTGGTAAGAAATGCAAAAAAAAAATGCAGCAAAAATCACATATTGAGAGGAAAACTTCCCCTTTGAGAACAGAACAAAGACAAGGAAACCTACTCTTTGCTTCTATTGAGTATCATATATTGGAGGACCTACGAGGGCAATAAAGAAAAAAAGGTTTTATGAATTGGAAAAAGTAAACAGCAGTGTCACCAATACCAGATTACACATGTGTATATATAAAAAATGCAAATAAGGTTGAGATAAATTATTAGGTATAGTAAATTAGTGTAGAAAAATTGTTGGATTTTAGGTCAATATATAAAAAATAACATGCCAGCAACAAGCAATTAAAAAGTACAATTGAGGGCGCCTGGGTGGCGCAGTCGGTTAAGCGTCCGACTTCAGCCAGGTCACGATCTCACGGTCTGTGAGTTCGAGCCCCGCGTCAGGCTCTGGGCTGATGGCTCGGAGCCTGGAGCCTGTTTCCAATTCTGTGTCTCCCTCTCTCTCTGCCCCTCCCCCGTTCATGCTCTGTCTCTCTCTGTCCCAAAAATAAAATAAACGTTGAAAAAAAAATTAAAAAAAATAAATAAATAAAAATAAAAATGAAAAGTACAATTGAAAATATATGTATAATACACAAAAATAAACTCAGAATGGATGAAAGACCTAAATGTAAGACAGGAAACCATCAAAATCCTAGAGAAGGAAGCAGGAAAAAACCTCTGATCTCAGCTGCAGCAACTTCTTACTCAACACGTCACTGGAGCCAAGGGAAGCAAAAGCAAAACTGAACTATTGGGACCTCATCAAAATAAAAAGCTTCTGCATAGCAAAGGAAACAATCAGCAAAACTAAAAGGCAACCAATGGAATGGGAGAAGATATTTGCAAATGACATATCAGATAAAGGGTTAGTATCCAACATCTATAAAGAACTTATCAAACTCAACACCCAACAAATAATCCAGTGAAGAAATGGGCAAAAGACATGAGTAGACACTTTTCCAAATAAGATATCCAGATGGATAACAGACACATGAGAAAATGCTCAACATCACTCATCATCAAGGAAATACAAATCAAAACTACAATGAGATACCACCTCACACCTGTCAGAATGGCTAACATTAACAACTCAGGCAACAACAGATGTTGGCGAGGATGCGGAGAAAGAGAATCTCTTTTGCAATGCTGGTGGGAATGCAAACTGGTGCAACCACTCTGGAAAACAGTATGGAGGTTCCTCGAAAAATTTAAAATAGAACCACCCTAAGACCCAGCAATTGCACTACTAGGTATTTTCCCAAGGGATACAGGTATGCTGTTTCAAAGGGGAAAATCCATCGTAATGTTTATAGCAGCACTACTGACAACAGCCAAAGTATGGAAAGGATCCAAATGTCCATGGATGAATGAATGGATAAAGAAGATGCAAAATGAATGTATGTGTGTGTGTGTGTGTGAGCATGTGTCTATATGTATATATATATACATACACACACACACACACACACACACACACACACTGGAGTATTACTCAGCAATCAAAAAGAATAAAATCCTGCCATTTGCAACTACATGGATGGAACTGGAGGGTATCATGCTAAGCGAAATCTGTCAGAGAAAGACAAGTATCATATGACTTCACTCATATGAGGAATTTAAGATACTAAACAGATAAACACAAAGGAAGGGAAGCAAAAATAACATAAAAACAGGGAGGGGGACAAAAGAGAGACTCTTAGATATAGAGAACAAACAGAGGGTTGCTGGAGGATTGTGGGGCGGGGGATGGGCTAAATGGGTAAGGGGCATTAAGGAATCTACTCCTGAAATCATTGTTGCACTATATGCTAACTAGGATGTAAATTAAATAATAAATTAATTAAAAAATAATTTAAAAAATAAAAATTAAAAAAATATATACAGGTATATTAGGGGATCCTGAATGGCTCACTTGGTTGAGCATCCAACTCTTGATTTAGGCTCAGGTCATGATCCCAGGGTCATGGAATCCAGGCCTGTAAGGCTCTGCCCTGAGTGTGGACAATGCTTAAAATTCTCTCTCTCCCTCTCCTTCACCCCTCTCCCCTCTCTTTCTCACCCTCTCTCTCTCTCTCTCTCAAAAAAAAAAAAGCATATATATTAATAAAAATGCTAAACACATAGAAATAACTCTAACAATAGGTGTGCAAGAATTCCACACACAAAGAAACTTTTAAAATTACTAAAGACTTATATAAATGTAGAAAATACATCATGTTCACAGGCAGAATATTCAATATCAGAAAATAAGCAATTTTTCCCACATTGACTTATAGATTCAATTCAACTGCAAATAAAGTTCCAGCAGGTTATTTTGTGAATGCTAACAATATTTGTACAGGAACACAAAGGGCCAACTGAAGCCAGGATCCTGCTGAAGACGAAAAAAGTGTGGAAGGATGTACACTACTCACCTGAAATATTTTTTATCAAATGTGGTACTGGCCTAAAAAGGGCCAAACTAAGCAGTGGAAATGAATAGAGCGCGAAAGGACCCAGACATAGATGTATGCACTATGACATACATCACACTGCAAAACAGTGGGGAAACTCAAGTTTTCAAAAAGAGTTCTTAGACAAATCGTATGGGAAGAAAGTAACCTGATGTCTGTCTCCTACAGAACGCCAGGGTCATCATGCAGGCTGACGACACCATGAAGATATGGACTTCAGAGCGCATTTCTAATCACCCATGGGAAACTGTTTCAACAGTCGCAGTGCAGAAATACCTGAACCCTATGACCTCAAGCTTGCTTGGAGTTGATGTACTGGACAGAACATACAGATCCTTTTGGAAAGTTTCACAGCCAAAGACTTCTCGGAACAGAGCAAGGATTGCCTTCCACTGTGAAATCTCTTATTGGTGCAGCAAGAACTAAAACATATGTGCAAAAACATTCTGTAGTTGTTCCCATAGACAAAACAATGGAACTTAGATCTGCTAGTATTTCATTTACAAATATGGTTTCAGTGGATGACAGACTTCTATACAAACCACATTCTCAGGACCCAGAAAAAATTCTTTTGACTCAAGAAGCCATAATCATTGTGAAAGGAGTCTGTCTCAGCAGTTACCTTGAAGGACTGACGGTAAGTACAACATCTGCAAATGGTAAGAGTGGCCGAGAAGCAATGGAATGGCTTATACATACATTAAATGTGGAGACGGAACAACTGGTAGCTTCAGGGAGAGGGACATCGGGGCACCGACAGCGACAGCAGCATTTGCAGAGAACTGAGGATGGAACCTGCTCCCCCAGGTCTCTGCAAGCTGGCAATCTATTTGTTATTTTAAAAATAAAACTATATTTTAAGTAGAATTTGTTTTATAAGCTGAAGAAAAGCTATGTAATTTCTGATCAAAAGAAAGAGGTGCAGGATTTCTAAATAAAAGAGATTTCCGAAAGTAGTATTGTTTGAAATTACCATCTAATTGTGAAGACTCCAGGATTTGGGGGAAATTTAACAATTTTTGAAAAGTACCTGGAAAATCACACTGGCATGTTAAACCTCCACTGAGGTAGAATTTTAAGCTTTTAATGCATTAGAAATCTGCCTGGTGGGGCACCTGGGTGGCTCACTCGGTTGAGTGTCCAACTTCAGCTAAGGTCATTATTTCACGGTTTATGGGTTTGAGTCCTGAGTCGGGCTCTGTGCTGATAACTTGGAGCCTGGAACCTGCTTCAGATTCTATGTCTCCCTCTCTGCCCCTCCCTGACTTACGCTGTTTATGTCTCTCTCAAAATAAATAAAAATTTTTTTTATATATATTAAATATAATTTATTGTCAAATTGGTTTCCATACAACACTCAGTGCTCATCCCAACCGTGCCCCCCTCAATGCCCATTAAACTTTAAAAAATAAATAAATAAAATAAAATACACAGGAATTCTTACAAAACTCAGTAGAATAAAACAACCTAAAAAGCCATAAATTTATGAAAGTTGCACAAACTAAATAATCAGACCCATGGAAATTAAACAATGAAGTTTTTCACCCTTCAATGTAAAGATAATTTTTACATCTGGAGAGAAAGTAGGAAAAGTAGTTTTCTAATAAATAACAATTTACCTAGAAAAATTAGAAATCTTCATATCCGATAACTCAAAAATACTAATCACTGGACATTGGAGCAATGATTCTTAAACTTAACACCATCACATGGACATCCTGTTAAAAACACAGATTACTGGGCCTGGCCTCCAAAAGTTCTCTTCCAGTAGGTTTGGGACGGTGGATCACAATCTGCATGTCAAACAAGTTTCGAGGTGACGCTGCCATTTCTGGCCAAAGATCCTCACTCTGAGAAGCAATGTTCATGAGTCTGGAGATACATTTGCATTTATCAGAGAATGTCAAGGATATTCACAGCAGCATTTATATCAATGAAAAATGGAATTACCTGAATGTCTACCAATGAAATATAGTATTTAGGATACACTTTGGCCAGACAGCACGAAAATCCAACATTAAAAGAAACAAACTACAGGGATGCCTAGGTGGTGAAGCATCGGACTCTTGATTTCAGCTCAGGTCATGATCTTATGATTGTGAGAGTCAGCTCTGGGTCAAGATCCACCCTAAGTGTGGAGCGTGATTAAGATATTCTCTCTCTCAAGATACTCTCATTCTTGGGGCATCTGGGTGGCTCAGTTGGTTGAGCGTCCCACTTCGGCTCAGGTCATGATCTCACGGTTCGTGAGTTCGAGCCCCACGTCGGGGGCTCTGTGCTGACAGCTCGGAGGCTGGAGTCTGCTTCGGATTCTGTGTCTCCCTCTCTCTCTGCCCCTTTCCTGCTCATGCTCTGTCTCTCTCTGTGTCTCAAAAATGAATAAGCGTTTAAAAAAATTAAAAAAAAAAAAGATATTCTCATTCTCTCTCTCTCTCTCCATCTCCTTTCTCTCTCTCCTTCTGCCCCTCTCCCCCACTCGCAAACTCTAATAAAATTTTTAAAAAACTATTTATTTAAAAAAGTAAGTAAATAAACTTCCTATGGATAGATCTCAAATTACTAGTGTACTGAGGGGAGAAAATGCCTGTCATACAAACATTAAGATAATTTACATATTATTAGAAGTGCTCAAAATAATAAACAGTATTATTTTTCCAGCATATATGTAGAGATAAACGTTAAGACTAGTAGACAAAGGATACAAACTTGGAACTGAACGATGGGGTACAATGAGGAAGGCTACAGGAAAGAGCCATCAGAAGAGACAAAGAAGACTCCCCAGGAGAGACTGTCAGAAGAGTAATGGAGCAGTTCTTGAAGGAAGGCAATTACAATTAAATCATTGGCAATTTTACCTGGACAAACCCCAAAAAAGTGGAAGGGAAAAACCAAGACAGAAATCTATAGGGTGAATTTGAGAAGCTCAGACACATTTACCAGAGAATTTAACTTTGAACCATCTGCTATAAAACTCGCATACACAACCTGGCTAAAGCAGTTATGGAGAGTTTTTGTTAACAGGCATGTAGACCATTCATTCCTCTGAACATACCGGGTTTTACACCAGGATCGAACATGACCATCATTAAATTAACTACTTGAACTATCTCTCAGACCCTTTTACTCTCAGTGAGGAACAGTTTTAGGCACTCATTTCAGGGCTGTCACAGGAAGGATATTCACTATGTGTCCCTATGTTAAAACCAAAAAAGATATCACCTAAGAAGTCTTTGTGTCTTGAAAAAATTCTGTCTGTATCCAAAAGACTGTGTCTTCCTTTCTCCATGGTTATCAGAAACAACAGAGATGTTATTTGTAGGTCAGTTTAGAAACTCTAAGATATAGAATGATCAGTATGTATCTACAAGCCACCTTAGTCTTGCTATTGATCTGTTACTCTCTATTTTCTGTAAAGGTAGATTTCTATCTATTGCTAATTTCCCATTACAATGGGATTCACCAAGTCCATCGCAAAATAAAGTGGGGAATGAACAACTTACCTGGGATTTGTTCATTTTCTGCTGTCTTGGAAAAGTGTAGACAACTCTGGTGCTGTGCTGAGTTACAGGAGGAATGAGGTCCTAAAAGAGCTGGCCTGCCTGGTGGCTCCTGAATGCTCCTGCCCTATAAAACTATACAACCCAATAGATAGGAAGCGTGTCAGTTGCTCTGACCTTCAGAAAGGACAGCAGATGTTCAAAGACCACCTAAATGTAAATATTTGCTTCCTGGGGATTTTTTCACAGTTTAAACCTCTCTTGATGCTCACAAAAAAAAAATTTAAATAAAAAAGTTAGTTTAAATAAAACAATATACTCAGTGAAGCAACATTAACTCTTCACCAAACTACTGTAAAAAGAAAAAAAAAAAAACAAAACAAAAACAAAAAACAAAAAACTTCCCGACCTGGGGCAGCTGGGTGGCTCAGTCAGTTCAGCCTCGATTCTTGGTTCAGGTCACGATCTCAGGGTTCGTGGGACCAAGGCCTGCATCAGGCTCTGTGCTGACAGTGTGGAACCTGCTTGGGATTCTCTCTCCCTCTCTGCCCTTTCCTGACTCGCTCTATTTCTCTCTCTGTCTTGATAATAAACTTACAAAAAAAATACTCCTGACTAATCTGTTTATCAATTTCCCTACTGTTACTAAACCTTTGGTCAGTGATTCCACAGAAAATGATAAAAAGCAGTGCTTTAAGGACAGGTCTATGTTTTCTTTGTCCTGTTTGGGTTTCTCAAAAGGATCTTTTTACAGGGGCACCTGCGTGGCTCAGTAGGTTAGGCGCCTGACTTAGCTCAGGTCATGATCTCACAGTTCCTGAGTTCAAGCCTCCCATCGGGCTCTGTGCTGACAGCTCAGAACCTGGATGAAGCCTGCTTCAGATTCTGTGTCTCCCTCTCTTTCTGCCCCTCCCCCACTCACAGTCATTATCTCTCTCTCTCAAAAATAAAAATTTTAAAAACAAGGATCTTTTTATAAAGTAATTTGCCTTTCCTCGTGTGGAAAAGCAGGAAGTCTCTCTGGAGTCGGGAGACACAACTTCCAGTCTTCGCCACTAACAAACTGTGATTCTGAATAAGTCAGTAACCTTCGAGAAGAAAAACAAACAAACAATGTTTCTATTCAATGAGACAAAAAGTAAGGGATTCTTGGAGATCCTTCCCTAATGCCGGACTGAGTAACAACACACCTCAAGAAGCAGTCACGGACCCCACTGGAGAGCCGCTCAGACTCAGGAAGGATACAAGGAGAACCAAGAGGCGGGGCGGTAACCGAGTCAGTCCAGGCAGGGGCGCCCGTCTTCCCGGACCACCCCGCCTCCACCCGACGCGCTCCTCGGGCCCCCCTCCCGGCCGCAGCGCCGTCCCTCTCCCACCGCCTCCGGGCACACGCCCTCCTCCCGCGGCCTCCAGAACCGGGCCCGCGAACGGCCCCGGCCGCTCCGGCAGGGACTGAGCACCGGGGGGCCCGACCTCTAGTGCTGATGGACACGTCCCCATCCCGCCGTCACCGGTCCACGGACCTCCTCCACACAAACCGGCACCGACCGCCTACAGCCGCCCCGCGACGTCCCAGTCAGCGCAGCGCCCCCTCGGCCCTCGTCCAACCGTCCCGCGCTCACCTATCGTTCCCTCGTCATGAGGCACTGACCCCAGAAAAGCGCAGAGATTCGGCGGCCGGGGAACCGCCTCCCACGCGAGAAGTGAGGAAAACGGGAGGGGAGGAAAAGCCTGGCGGAAGTGCCCAGAGGCAGAAGGCTGTACTAAGCATGCGCAGAACTAGGCATGCGCAGAACCGGACAGTGTGAGCAGTCCGCGCCGAAAGGCAGAAAACTACCTTTCCCTGCAGATTCACCGACCAGTGGTTGGAGGGTGGCTGAGAGTGCAGTCTTTACCTAGCACGTGGGAAGTTTGGGGAGCTTGACCTAGTTACCCAAGCAGTCAGAGCCCGTCAGGGACTCCCCAAAAGTTACGGATTGCAGCTGAATTCTATGTGACGCCAGTGTGCAATTTAGACTAGAGCTGTCAAGGAAAGCAACCTGCTTGTCGAGTTCACTTTTTGAAATACTATGAAATAGACTCCATCAATACAATAAAAGAATATGAAAAAAATTAGGATCTGTCACCATCAGCAACTCTCTCAGGAAATAAAAAGCCAGGGGTCAAGGGCGGTATCAAGAAAGCTTGTTCATCAAAATCACGACAACAATGAATAATAATTGAGGATACATCAGAAAATCGACAGTCCAAAACAAAATTTCTTTATTCGTCTACATATTCTTTCCTCTGTGACGTTAACATTACTTGAAGAAATGGGAGATTGACCGTTTTTTGTTTTTTGTTTTGTTTTTTGTTTTGTTTTTTAACGTTTTATTGTTGAGAGAGAGCGCGGGCAGGAGCGAGGGAGGGGCAGAGAGCGAGCGGGACACAGAATCCGAAGCAGGATCCAGGCTCTGAGTTGTCAGCACAGAGCCTGAAGCGGGGCTCGAACTCACAAGTGGTGAGATCATGACCTGAGCCGAAGTTGGTCGCCCTAACAACTGAGCCACCCAGGCACCCCAAAAGATCAACCCTTTCAGTGAAAGACTCAATATTCTTTGACAACATTCCACTAAGAATCTGAACAAATTTTTGTACATACTTTTTTCTCTTTGATTTTTGTGTACTTTAATATGTACTTTACAGGGGCGCCTGGGTGGCGCAGTCGGTTAAGCGTCCGACTTCAGCCAGGTCACGATCTCGCGGTCCGGGAGTTCGAGCCCCGCGTCGGGCTCTGGGCTGATGGCTCAGAGCCTGGAGCCTGTTTCTGATTCTGTGTCTCCCTCTCTCCTTACCCCTCCCCCGTTCATGCTCTGTCTCTCTCTGTCCCAAAAATAAATAAACGTTGAAAAAAAAAAATTAAAAAAAAAAATATGTACTTTACAAAAGCATATTCTCTCGGGGCTTCTGGGTGGCTCAGTCGGTGGAGGGTCCAACTTTGGCTCAAGTCATGATCTCACGGTTTGTGGGTTCAAGCCCCATGTCAGGCTTTGGGCTCACAGCTCAGAGCCTGGAGCCTGCTTCGGATTCTGTCTCGCTCTCTCTGCCCCTCCCCCACTCGTGTGCATGGGCTATCAAAATAAACATTAAAATTTTTTAAAAAAATGAAAACAGGACACTGAAGAGATACATGCACTCCCATGTTTACTGCATTATTATTCACAATACCCGAGATATGGAAACCATGTAAGTGTCCATCAACAGATGAATGGATAAAGAAGGTGTGTGGTAAATACATAAAACACACTACTCCTCAGCCATGAGAAAGAAAATCTTGTCCACTTGCAACTCTATGAAGAGACCTTGAAGTCATTATGGGAGTGAAGTAAGTCAGAAAAGGAAAGACAAATACTGTAGGATAACAGTTATATGGAATCTAAAAAAGCTTATCTCACAAAAACAGATTGTGGAATGGTGGTTACTGAGGGCTGGGCGTTCAGGGAACAGGAGAGATGTTGTTTAAGGGTACAAACTTAGCAGCTGGTAGATATGTAAGTCCATATTAACCCAATGTTAATATGTCAATTATATCTCAATAAAAACGTACCCACTTATCCTAAAGTGATAAAGAAAAACAAATTCATACTCCTCAAAATTCAAAATTAACCATTTAGAGGTGTTTTAATTTCCTGTTGCTGCTGTAACAAATTACTGCATAGTGGTTTAAAACAACACAAGTTGAGTATGCTATTGGAATTCAGAAGGGCAAAACAGCTATCACATGGCTAGAATCAAGGTGTCAGGGCTGCATTCCTTGTGGATGTTCTATGGGAGGAAGAATCCACTTCTTTGCCTTTACGAGTTTCTAAAGGCTGTCCTTGCCTTTTCATCCTGCATCACTGCCACCTCTGCCCATGTTGTCACATCTCTCTGACTTTGACTTTCCTGCCTCCCTCTTTCCTTGGAAGATTTCTTGTGATTATATTGGGCCCACTGGGATAACTCAAGATAGTCTCCCATCTCAAGATCCTTAACTTAAACACATTTGCTAAGTCTCCTTTGCCAGGTAAGGTAACATATTCTCAGATTCTAGGGATTAGGATGTGCACCTCTTTGGGGGCCACTATTCCGCCACAACAAGAATAAATGCAAAGAAGGATGGGTGCAGTTTTCAAAAACATTACTCTATGAGCATTATAAGGTACTTGTATTTTAATACTTTATTTTCTCAACATTTCATGTATATTATGCAAAGTATCTTCCTCTAAATTATTACTTGCAGAATGGTGGGGTATTCACATTCTATGCATCATGTTCGCATCAAAATTCTACTCCAGAGGTTTGTTTTTTTTTTTAATCAGAATGGTATTAAAGGTTGAAACCACAATGATTCAATAGATCATCTGAAAAGATTCCGAGGCATAGAAAATAAGCTTGTACTTAATTTGTAAGTTCTTGATACCAGATGAAGTTACCTTCTTACAGGTAAAAGGGCACCATTACATAGCATTCATGAGAGCAGCTAAAGTTTGCAGGGCCGAGGTAAAGGACAGAGTGGCCCAGACAGGAAGCTGCTGAGACGATAAGTATGTGTGTGAGGGAACTGCCCAAGACCCAGGAAAGACCCAACCAAAAGGATTAAAGGCAACAGTGCCCCATGTTCAGAAACCAAGCTCTAAATATATATATATATATATATATATATATATATATATATATATACATATCCATATATATATATGTATATATATATATATATATAGCTTTATATATAGCTTTATACATATAGCTTTATATATATAGCTATATATATATATCTTTATACATATATATATATATATATATATATACACACACACATATATACGTATGTATGTATATATATATAATCCCTATGCGTTATAGAATACAGGTCCATTGTGCGAGCTCTCAGCTCACTTAGCATTTCCAAGCTCCCCAGGACGTGCTGGGATGGATATGGGACCAGGGATTACTAAATAAGCATTATCTTTCTGTGATCTCTGGCTGTCTCTTCAGAGTCCTTAGAACACAGCATAACTGAAGTCCCTAGGACATACCTGCACTGTCCCACCACGCTGTGTCCCCAGTGGCATTTGAGTTTATACAAAATACAGTCTGAGTTTCTAGGGAACTGAGCATCCTTAGAGAGTCAGACTTTGGCACCCTGGATTAAGTTTCTATGCAAGTGTATCATTCTCAAGGACCCAAGGCCCAGCACAATGAACAGGAATTCAACCTGAAAGATAACACTCTCTAGCCTGAGTTCCCTCTCCAGCGCTAAAGAGCGGTAAGAGAAGTCCAAAGATGAGCATATTTTATATTTCTGATCAGAATTTGTTATTCATCTCCCAAGAAGTGGGCAAGACCCGGAAGATGTTGCCATTCTCAGAAGCCATCGAGGACTATGACTGTGGAAGGTTTGGTCCTAGATTCAGAAGAGAGTATGAGCTGGAGTTCTAAGACGTGGTATCTGCAGTCTGTGCAGTAAATGTCACCTGATTGGAGGGACGCTCCTCAGTCTTTCCTGATCCTTCACAGCCCTGACACTTGGATGAATACTGGTCAGTTATTTTGTAGAATGTCCCTCAATGTGTTTGGCTGATGTTTTCTCATGTTTGTATGTTTTGGGCAAGAATACCACAGAAGAGACCTGTGCTTCTCAGAGCATCCAGTCAGGGGGTTCATGATGTTGCTGTGTCTTATTACTGGAGATGTTAACCACTCTGGTAAAGTTCTGTCTGCCAGGGTCCTCTGCTGTAAAGTTACAATTTTTCACATTGTGAGTATCTTGGAGGAGATCATTTCAGGCCATGCAACTATGCCATTTCTCTTCAAATTTATAGCCTTCTAATATTAGTATCTGTTAATGGATAGTGTCTACAGCAATCATTGATGTGTTGTTTGCCTAATGATGGTTTTTTATTTCCTTTATTTAGATGACTTTCGAAGTTTTTTGTTTTGGGGGCTTCTTTTGTTTGTTTGGTTTGCTTTGGTTTTTTTTGGTTCTTTTTTTAAGTAGGCTTCATGTCCAGCATGGAGCCCAATGCGGGGCTTAAACTCACAACCCTGAGATCAAGACGTGAGCTGAGGGGTACCTGGGTAGCTCAGTCAGTTAAACATCTGACTTTGGCTCAGGTCATGATCTCACGGTCTGTGGGTTTGAGCCCCGCATCGGGCTCTGTGCTGACAGTTTGGAGCCTGGAGCCTGCTTTGGATTCTGTGTCTCCCTCTTTCTCTCTCTGCTCTTACCCTGCTCACACTCTCTCAAAAAATAAACATTAAGGAAAAAAAAAAAAAAAAAAAAAGACCTGAGCTGAGAACAAGAGTCGAACGCTTAACTAACTGAGCCACTCAGGCACCTGACTTTTAAAGATTTTAAGAAACATTTTCCTTCTTCCCTTTTTTAGAGACATTTTCAATTTCAATTTGTAATTTAAAAGAAGTCTAGGGCGCGTGGGTGGCTCAGCTGGTTAAGCGTCTGACTTTAGCTCAGATCATGATCTCATAGTTCATGAGTTTGAGCCTTGCGTCAGGTTTTGTGCTGTCAGCACAGAACCACTTTGGACCCTCTGTCTCCCTCTCTCTCTGCCCCTCCCCCACTTGCACTCTGTCTCTCAAAAATAAACATCTAAAAGAAAATAAATTAAAAATAAATAAAAGAAGCCCAAATCATCAAATAACACATAAAACTTCCTATGCACTTATGTAAGAGTGGGGTTCATTCGCAAGATACAAACAATTACAGAATGCATTTCGGCTTACTAGCTAAAGTATCATTACCATATGGCAACGAGAGGGACAATCTGTACTTCGTTTGAGATGTCAGTTTTAACATTTTGTTATTCCAGACAACTAATAATAATTCAGAACTTGTATTCTTTCAACATTACGATAATAACTCAGACTTCATCAATGTTTATATGAGGTCATTTAAAATTTGCGTAACTAAAACAATCTTAAAGTAAGACAGTACTCTTACTATGTATTCTTTTTACATACATATATGTGGGTTTTAACTATACGGTAAAGGAAGATGTAAAAGGTTACACACTGAACTAATAGCAATGGTTAAAGCAAGGCAGGCTACCAATGTAAAGGTGGTGGGTCCAAAGAAATTAATTCTTTAATGAATCATTTTGAAATAATTTCAAATTTCATGAAAGTTCCAAGAACAATGCAAAAATTCCGATAACCTCCTTACCTAGATTCCCCAACTGTTAACATTTCACTGCATTCTTTTTGCATGTACCTATTTAACCAACTATCCTCGTATGATCATTCTTTTCCTATTTGAGATCAAACAACAGACACCATACACCACAGTTCCTAAGTACTCCATTATGCATTTTCCTAAAACGAGGGCACTTTCCTACAGAACCACCATCCAAACAAGCAAGTCAGGAAATCAACCTTAACAGAACACTACTGTCAAATCCACAAACCCCCTTCAAATCTCAACAGCTGTCCCAACATCTTTTTCCTTCCTGGTCCTGGATGCCACCAGTCTGGGTCTATCCTATGTTTCATCACCAGACTTAGGTCATGCTTTCTTAGTAGTAACCACAGAGAAGATAGATCAATGCGTCGCGTCGTGGGGCACACGTTGTTGACAGTGGTGATATTAGCCTTGATTATCTTGTCATTTTGGTGTCTGGTAGGTTTCCCTGCCAAAAAAAATCACCATTATCCCCTTTGAAACTGGTATTTGTGGAGATATATTCTGAGATTATGCCAATAATCTGTCCCTCATCCACTCACCAATCTTAATATCTGTTAATAATCTCACCTGAATCAATCACTACCAAATACTGTTTTTTTATTTCCATTATTCCTCATACATATATTAGTAAGGAAAAGGTTCCCCTTCTCCCATTCATTTATTTCTATATCAATACGGATTCATGGCTTTCTGTTTTGTACCAAAGATTATATTCCATTCTTACTATTTGTTTTTATGCTCAAATTGTTTCAGATTTGGCCAACAGGAGCATCTTTGAGATGGCTTTTGTGTACTTTTGCTATGCCCCCATTATTCCTTGAGCAGCTCTTTGCCTTCTCCCTCAAGAAGATATTTTAGGTTCATCCGCTTTCCCTGGCCCAAGTTTGGAATCAGCCATTTACAAAGGAGTTCTGTTTCCTTTAAGTGGAAGGTAGTATCTAGGCACCAGACTCTGGAAGGTAGTGCTCATTGCTGTGAGGATGTACTTGCTTCTAAGCAATCTCAGTATAAAGAGCTAGGAAATACATGTATGGAGGACACACACACACACACACACACACACACATTTGCATATACACATGCATGTGTCTACACACATATGTAGACATACGCACCTATAAATATTTCTATGTCAACACCTCAGGGTTCTGCTTAGTCTTCTGCCTTTCTATATTTGTAAATACTTTCAACAGGGAGAAATTTGGCTATCAGTTTCAATACATTTCATCTTTCCCTCGAAGTAATCAATCTCCACCCATGCCAACTATTTCTTCTATCTATAATCTCCTTAACCCCTACGTCCCTAGTGGCCTGTGTTTCCGTAATGGGAGCAGCCACACTATTCTGTTCCTCTTCACTTCCCCTCACTGGCCTGCATTGGGACTGCTGTCCCTGTACTGGGAAGGGGAGGAAGAAAAAAAGGAATAGTTGTAATTTAAAAATATATACATATATTCCAATATTATTTGTAAAATAAAAATAATAAAAATGAAATAATGCTATAGATTGTTTATGCCCCATATCACCTTCCCTCCAAAAAAAAATCATTTTGTGGGGAACTAATCCCAATGTCCTAATATTTGGAAGTGGGGCCTTCGGGGGATGATTAGGTCATTAGAGCGGAGACCACATGAATGGGATTAGTGCCCTCAGAAAAGATGCCCCAAAGGGATCCCTCACCACGTCTGCCATGTGAGGACACAGGGAGGAAACGGACCTCTATGAACCAGGAAGCAGGCCCTCACCAGACACAAAATCTGCCAGGGCTCTCATTTTAGACTTCCCAGGCTCCAGAAGCGTGAGAAATAATTATCTGCTGTTTATAAACCACCCCGTCTATGGACTTTGTTATAGCAGCCTGAGTTAACTAAGATGTACAATTAGACAACACGGTCTACAGGGTCTAATTTCTAGTCACATTAAGGATGCCACACTACCCATAGCTCCTATGTTCCACATGACGTTGGTAGAGTGATGTCTCCTCCCTGATCCACATTCTCATCGTCACTAATATAGCCATTCATTCACACTCCCCCGGCTTACTAAAAGTTAAATTTGATAACTTATAGCACAGGGCCTGATAGTAAATGTTTGACAACATACGTTTAGTAATTATATAGAGGGCACAGAGGGGGGAAGTTTACCTAAGATAACCCAGTCACTCCTTCCTCCCCACAGGACATCCACAATGCCTCTTCCTCCCCGTATGATGGCTAGTGTCAGCCCAAGAATAAAATGCCTGAACCGAGAGACCATCAACTCAGGAGTAAGCATGGTTACCAGTTATAGCTGCCAATGCCCTCCAATTTCCTTTATTGTTTCAAAGAATGTGACCCAAAGATCCACGTATGAGTTATAAACACACAGTAATCAGCTCACAGTCCTGTCTCTTCTGCTCTGAATACACGGACTTCCTCTAGGGAAGATCCTTAGAATCAGTTCAATTTTTAACTAAGTCTGTGTTTTAACTTGTAGCTTAACATTATTAACTAAGTTAAAGAGTAGGTGATTTACTTATCAAGTACAAGCTACGTTAGTCTTTGGAAATAATTTTAAACTCAGAACACATTTGCAAGAGTAGCGCAAATAACCTTTTATTCTCTGAATTATTGAGAGTAGGTTGTCAGCATGTTCCAACACCTCACATACTTTAGTAACAAGAATACATAATCACATTTCAATCCTCAAAATCAGGAAACTAACACTAATACCTACCACCTCATCCTCAGACCTCATTCAAGTTTCACCCATTTTCTAAATAATTTCCTTTACAGAAAAATGATTTAATCCATGATCCTGCATTGTAATTTGCTATTTCTTCAGTCTCCTTCAACCTGGGACACTTTCTTAGTTTTCTTGACTTGCATGATCATGACATGTTTGAAGATCACAAGTCATTTATTAAAAAAAAAATTTTTTTTTAACTGTTTGAGAAAGAGCATGAGCAGGTGAGGGGCAGAGAGAGGGAGACAGAACCTGAAGCAGGCTCCAGGCTGTCTGCACAGAGCCCAACACGGGGCTGAAACTCACGAACCGCGAGCTCCTGACCTGAGCTGAAGTTGGACATTTAACCGACTGAGCAACCCAGTCGTGCCACAAGTCATTTTTTAACGTTTATTTATTATTGAGAGACAGGGAGACACAGAGCATGAGCAGGGGAGGGGCCAAGAGATGGAGAGACACAGAATCCGAAGCAGGCTCCAGGCTCTGAGCTGTCAGCACAGAGCCTGAGGCAGGGCTCAAACTCACAAACCACGAGATCATGACCTGAGCCAAAGTCAGATGCTTAACCGACTGAGCCACCCAGGTGCCCCACAAGTCATTTATTTTAAAGAGTGTGCCTCAACATGGGTTTGATGTTCCTCTCTGCTTTGACTCAGGTTATGCATTTTTGGCTGTATTCTCACTGCATCCTATTAGATGGCACACAAATTTAATACTATCGAATGACACTAATTGTCGGTATTATTTATGTTAACTTTAATCGCTTGACTAGGCTGGCTGAGCCAACTTTTTCTACTGTAACCACACTTCTGTTTCGCCAGCTGTCATACTTTGCCAATAGTATATGCTGGCGGGTTGCAAGGGTGGAGGGAAGAGGGACATGCTTCCTCCTGTTTCCTGTGGGCTTCCCCTCTATGTCCTGTGCTGTCAGCACCTTACCAATGCTTCTTCACCCGGTCAGGTGTAATGTCCTCTGAGGACAAGGCGCTGAATTCACTTTTACAGTGTTTCCCCATCAGAAGTACCAACGTCAGGCAGCCAATATGGGTCCCAGACCTGTGAGGCCATTCCTCTGGGCTCAGATACCCCCAGCAGTGGAACAGGTTCCTTTGGAGTTCTGCACTTCAGCTCTGAGGGACACCTACCCTGTCCCCTTCATTTTACCAGCCTAGAGCTTGAAGCTGCTGCCTGCAGTTGCTGTCCTAGGGATACATTTGACTCTCATTTTCCCCTTTCAGATTCTTCTTCATATCTCAGGGTTCCCCGTATACCCTTTCAGGTCCCTAGACAACAGTACACCAAGTTAACAATTCCTTGTATCATGTTGTTTCTGTTGAAATCACTGCTGTGGTTTCTCTCTTCTGACAACGCTGATTATGTCTCACTGGAATTTAACCTTGGGAAGATTAGATTAGAACTTCTGTTGTATTCACTGTTCTACAACGCCTTCTACATAGTGACTAATATTTATTGAATCAACAAGTGCTCGGCTGTATTTACAGAAATGTGTTTCTTACTGTGGGTTGAGGATGCAGCTGTAGTCTGCATAAACACAAAGTGTCCAAAGTAGTATTGTTCATAACAATGAAAAATTAGAAACAAGATGCCTTTCAACAGAATGAAGTTATTTTAATAGAACGGAGCATAAGATGCTAAAAAGAACAAAAGCTACATATATAAACATGGTCATAACTCAAAACCATTTTGCTGGTTTTAATAAATGGTATTCAAGGCACAGTGTGGAAGATGACAAAATGTTACCAGAACCACCGAAATTCACGATGAGTTTATACACAGTGGCAAAAAGCAGAGAGTGAACAGCAGTGAAATCTTCAGTGTAGGGAAGGAGGGTGGTGTCCTGTGGTTGGTCCATCTAGATTATGGACCAGCAGTAGACACGGCAAGAACAGGGACAAGAACGCAGGGCCTAGAAATGCAATAGCCACACCAAAGGGTGTCTGTACAAAAAATGGGGTTTCAAATCAGTGAAGTAAGGGCAAATGAATGAACAGGTGAAAGATCCATTGGCTAGTCATTTGCAAAAAAAAAAAAAAAAAAAGTTGGATTTTTAGTTCACACCATATTTAATCAACAACACAAAGAGGTCAATAGATTATTCTGTTTATTCTAAACACATTTGTTTCATATATTTTAAAGACAAACCTGACAAAATACAAAGTTCTAAAAAGAATCTTCTTGTATCAACTCAAGAAGCAGAAATACACTTCATACTATGGAATGACTGCCTTTGGCTCTAATAACAGAAAACATCAACCCAAACTGTTCACTATCTGTGAGGTAGATAATGAAATTGAAGCAGAAAGATTAAATCACTACATGGGGCGCCTGGGTGGCGCAGTCGGTTAAGCGTCCGACTTCAGCTCAGGTCACGATCTCGCGGTCCGTGAGTTCGAGCCCCGCGTCAGGCTCTGGGCTGATGGCTCAGAGCCTGGAGCCTGTTTCCGATTCTGTGTCTCCCTCTCTCTCTGCGCCTCCCCCATTCATGCTCTGTCTCTCTCTGTCCCAAAAATAAATAAACGTTGAAAAAAAAAAAATCACTACACAGGTCACTCAAATAGTAAGTGACAGGCATAAAACAGTTTGCAGAAACCATGCATAATTCTAGGGTGGAAACGTGGCAGCCTACCACAAAAAATATAAATGCAGAGAGTTCTGTGCTCACAATATCTGCACTTTGCACTTAAACTTACTAAACATACCCTGTAGAAAACACAAAAATGGAGGAAATGTCTTCAATGGGCCCTGCTTTTAATCCATGCAGTGTACGAAGTACTAATGTTCAAGGCCACCTTTGAAAATTAACTCATATGTGTATCATAAACAACTGTGTGCTGAATCGTTGCAGATTTCCAATAAATCTTGACTTTATTAAATGTTATATGGGTGATTTACTAAAAGGACAGTTTCTTCACAATGTCTATATGGAGTTATATATGCCACCAAAAAGCAGAAAACACACATGACATTTACTCATTCAATGTTCCTTTTAAAATTCATATATGTTAAGGTGTAAATATGTGATGGGACAATAGTATTTAGTGTCAGAAATCCTAGTGTACGTTACAAAAGTTACTTAGGTAAGGGTGCAATGCTCCTACTGTAACTACTGTGAGTACAAAACAAAAATCAAGGATACAGAAAACAGCTGTTAAAGAGCACTGTCGTGTGCAAGCCTGACCTAGCACAGACGCTACTCATATACATTTAATGCCGCTGCTCTGACTCAACTCACTCGTGCCTTTTTCAAAGCGATGTGTTCCTTGATGAGCAAGACCGTTAAATAAACATCCTGTGTCATATTATTTGTAAGTTATTTAATACTGCATCCGAAACATCGCTTCTAGAATAAGATCATTTCTAGGTAAGGATGTTTTCCTCATTTCCTAAACTGACAATTTTCTTTTGTTACGTATTCTGATATATAACTCTTGAAATGTTTTTCAGGTTGTTAGCTTTATTCTACTCTCAATTATCTACTGGACAATCAGACTGTGAAAATTTTCCTACATTCATTTTTGGGGTTTTCCACTGTAAATTTCTGATTTATAAAATGTTTGGCTTGTTGATGAAGGTTTATTAAAATGCAGGATATTGAGAGCGGTTTCTCCCCTAATGAATTCTCTGACCTACAGTGTTTCTCATTCCTTCATTAGATTCACAGGATAGATGGGATAAAGCATGGCTAGCATACACTATGACAACAGAAAGCTCTAAACACGTAATGGCTGAAAAAAAAAATTACTTCTCGTCTACAAGACTTACGAAGTGATGTTAGTGAAGGCAAAACTCTGCCCAGGACCCTGGTTTCTCCCAACTTAAGAATCTGTAATCTCTAGGGGCGCCTGGGTGGCGCAGTCGGTTAAGCGTCCGACTTCGGCCAGGTCACGATGTCGTGGTCCGGGAGTTCGAGCCCCGCGTCAGGCTCTGGGCTGATGGCTCAGAGCCTGGAGCCTGTTTCCGATTCTGTGTCTCCCTCTCTCTCTGCCCCTCCCCCGTTCATGCTCTGTCTCTCTCTGTCCCAAAAATAAATAAACGTTGAAAAAAAAATTTTTTAATAAAAAAAAAAAAGAATCTGTAATCTCTAATGACTAGCTTCCACGTTGTCCTGAGGATATCTCCATTACCCCCTGATAAGGAAAGAAAAACGAAAGTAGGAAAAATTCCAAATGAGGTCTTTTACAGGCTTGGAATTTGTGCCCATATTGTGAGTCACAGGTCATATGGCCTCATGTGTATGGAAGACAGGCTAGCAAATCTGGACTAGTTGTGTAACCATAAAGAAAGAGAAATGGGTATTGGGAAAAACATAGCACATTTCTGCTATAGGGTTCCTACCCTACGTGAATTCGTTGATGATTTGTAAGGGCTGATTTCCGCCCGAAAGCTTTTCCACATTCACAACATTTATAAGGTTTCTCTCCTGAGTGAGTTCTCAGATGGGTAGTGAGGGTAGATTTATGACGGAAACTCTTCCCACATGCATTACATTCATAGGGCTTTTCCCCTGTGTGAGTCCTCTGATGATTAATAAGAGTCGACTTTGTAAGAAAAGATTTCTCACATTCAATACACTGAAAGGGTTTCTCTCCTGTGTGAGTTCTCCGATGTACATTGAAAGCTGAGAGATGACGGTAAGTTTTGCCACACACATTACAATGAAAGGGTCTATCTCCCGTGTGAGTTCTCTGATGTTGAGTGAGGGCTGACCTCTGGCAGAAAGTTCTCCTACACTCCTGGCATTCATAGGGTTTTTCTCCCGTGTGAGTTCTCTCATGTCGAGTGAGGGATGACTTCTCGTAAAAAGATTTCCCACATTCGTTACATTTATAAGGTTTCTCTCCTGTGTGAATTCTCTGATGTGCATTGACATCGGACTGTCGATAGAAAGTTTTACCACATTCATTACACTGAAAGGGCTTCTCTCCTGTGTGAGTTCTCTGATGTACATTAACTTCTGACTGCCGATAGAAAGTTTTACCACATTCATTACATTGAAAGCGCTTCTCTCCCGTGTGAGTTCTCTGATGCACGTTAACGTCTGCCTGCCGATAGAAAGTTTTACCACACTGATTACATTGAAAGGGTTTCTCTCCTGTGTGAATTCTCTGATGTGCATTAACGTCTGACTGCCGGTAGAAAGTTTTTCCACATTCATTACATTGAAAGCGTTTCTCTCCTGTGTGAGTTCTCTGATGAACATTAACGTCTGCCTGCCTATGGAAAGATTTACCACATTTGTTACATTGAAAGGGTTTCTCTCCTGTGTGAGTTCTCTGATGTGCATGCACGTCTGACTGCCAATAGAAAGTTTTACCACACTGATTACACTGAAAGCGTTTCTCTCCTGTGTGAATTCGCTGATGTGCATTAACATCTGACTGCCGATAGAAAGTTTTACCACACTTGTTACAGTGAAAGGGTTTCTCTCCTGTGTGAGTTCTCTGATGTAGCTTAATGTCTGATTGCCAATGGAAAGTTTTACCACATTCATTACATTGAAAGCGTTTCTCCCCTGTGTGAATCCTCTGATGTCTCTTTATGTCTGACTGCTGACAGACAGTTTTACTGTCTTCATTACACTGACAGCGTTTCTCTCCTGTATGAGTTCTCTGATGTTGAGTGAAGGTGAAAGTTTTCCCACTTTCATTACATTCGTGGGGCTTCCCCCTTGTGTATGTTCTCTCATGTCGAATGAGGGATGACTTCTTGTAAAAGGACTTCCCACATTCACTACATTTATAAAGTTTCTCCCCTGTATGTGTCCTCCAATGGTCTGTGAGAACTGATTTGTGACTGGTCTTCCTACGTGAATTAAGTTGATAGCATTTCTCTCCTGTGTGTGTTCTCTGATGCGCTGTGAGATTTGACTTGTAGTTGAATGTTTGCCCACATTCATTACATTTGAATAGACACTCACCTCTCTGGCTTTTCTGAACTTGAGTGAAGTGTGACATCTGACTGAAATTATTTTCCATTTGATTGCTTTTGGATTGTTTTATTTCTGTGTAGACCGCATGATATTTCAACAGAGATGATATCTCACAGGTTTCCCCAGGTTCCTTATATTCACAGAGTTTCTCTCCTATGTCATTTTGCCTGTGTGGAATTTTTATGGTCTCTTCTCCTAAGGGTTTTCCACCATCATTATATTTTAAAGTCTCCTCTGAAGTCTGAGTATTTAGGTGCTGAATAATACCATTCTTATGACCAAAGGTTTTCTCATCCCGACTATTTTCACAAGAAATCTCTTGAGCATGAGGTTTTTCCTGTTTAACATCAAGTAATTTCTCATACACATTTAAAATGCCATATTTTTTTCTTGAAGAAATTCTATTACTACCAATTGATATTAAAATATTTTTCAAACTCACTCCATGTAAGTCGTATTTACAGGACATTTTTCTTGAAGGAACAAAGTTTGCACTCATATTAGATGGTTGTCTTAAAGCATGAACTTTTTCTGAGGCCAGTGTTTTGTTCTTAAATGCAACTTGTGGCAAATATTTGTCTTGGTTTTCCTGGATTCTCTCTGTTAGGTAATGAGCTTTGTTGTCTTCTAGAAATGAAAATATTGAACAGACCATAAGATTTCACCATTCTAATGGAACTGGATTAAGATACAAATGTCCTATTATATACTTGACTTTTGGTTTTGGTAGTCTCTTAGGATCAAAGGGCCTTTTTTCCCATCTAGTTCAAGAAAACGTAAGTGGAAAAAGGGAGAAAAGCTATTAACACAAGGACATGTAATTATTTAGCCCTTTATAAATAAAACATTTAAAACAGAAATGAAGATATAAATGCAATTAGCAGTGTACAGAGAATGGAAGATTCTATAGGAGTGACAGATTCAGCAGGAGAAAAGTCACAGAACATAAGATGGGTCCAACCGAGCTAATAAAAAGTAATTGGAGTGACAAGAAAAACCAGTAGACAAAGGTATTCAGAGGGAAAACATGAGACATTAAGGAGAGAGACTACAGAGTAGACCTCATACTCTCAAACCTATATTGTTCTAGTAACATCTAAACAAGTTTTCATTCTTCCAGCTGAAGTTTCCTCCTATGCATTAATAGCAAGGTAAATTGCTGAATGAGCCAACTGGCTGATGTTTAAGTAGAGTCACTGATTGCATTATAACTCCCCTCCCAACTATGATTCACAGGAATACCAACAACCAACAGAAAGTATAAAACAATGACAACATTAAGTAATCTTGTGCCAATATACATCGGATGTATCACCCTGTTTTGGCTCTGATACCTTCATATCGCTCTACTGGAGCTATTCAATAGGTGAACCTACCATGGCACGTTTATGTTCACTTGCTTTTCCTTGAAACAACACTCTTGTGCCAAAATACTAATACTTAATTTTGCTTTACAGTTCACAGCTCACATTTCCACATTTCTATTTATTATCAAAATTTAAGGATCATATTTTTTCAACCAAATCCCAGAAAATGAGTAATGTTTACGTTGATTTACCATTTTAAAAAGTATTGTCCACATTTTCTGCCCAGTGCAACAAAGTCTGCCCCGAGCTGAAAAAAGTGCCACTGGCCTGAAGCATGTACTACATGGAAAACTGTTACAAGTCACCATTCAGACAAACAAAATTTACACCAACTAAATGCGCATCAGATTTTTGTTGTTGTTAATGTTTATTCCTTTTTGAGAGAGACGGCGTGAGTGGGGCGTGGCAGAGAGAGGGGGACAGAGGATCCGAAGCAGGCTCTGAGCTGACAGCAGCAGGCCCAATGCATGGCTCGAAGTCATGAACTGTGAGATCATGACCTGAGCCAAAGTTGGAAGCTTAACCAGTTGAGCCACCCAGGTGCCCCCTGCATATCAGATTTTCAAGCTGCCATTCTACAACTCCCCAGTCAATACCCTTTGCTCCAGTTTAGTCAGTTGTCTCATTAAAGTACTCATTCGTGACTACAAGGTCAAAGTGTGTTCCCTCACTCAGAGCCAAGGCTAGGATATAGTCAATTTAGTATCTAGAAAAAAAGACAAAATAGCACTATTTTTCCAAAATTTCAAGAATTCCTTTTCAAATCTTCTTCAAGACTTTCAAAATTTATCCTAAATCTAAAAGTAGTTCCTACGTAGATCAACTGTTTTAACACAACAATACCACTGCTTTGTAACATACTCTATCTCACCTAATACGATACACATATATTTAAGTTCTAAACTCAGAATGCATGTTATAATTGATCACATATCTGTGATCAACAAGTCACAATATAATATTTTACCTTAGTGATTCATCACATAATGGTCCAGTTACAAACTATGGCTTCTTAGATTTGAGGGAATACAACAAATTTTTCTTAAGTAAACACTGAATTTAAAATGTTTCACATAATTTAATCCTCATTTTTCCATCCAGAGGATGGCAAACTTCCTTAGAAGGCAAAACAGTACACATTTTAGGCTTTGCAGGCCATACCTGCCTTTCACAACATCAAGTTCTGCTATTTGTACATGAAATCCGCCAAAGATCATATGTAAACAAATGAGTATGGTTGTGTTGCAAAAAAAAAACACTTTTATTTACAATAACATGTGGTAGGTCTGCAGACCATAGTTTATAACCACTGCTCATAACAAGTGCTGTTAACTCTCTGATTTCCTTTGAACCTGAGTAATTTTAAATTAATAGACTTCAACAAGCTGTGCGTATCAGTATTACCTGGAGAATTTTTTCAAACACAAATGTTTCGACACTATGCCTTTTTATACCTGATGAATCAGAACTATAGGTTCATGCAAGTAATCAGAATGAGTTCCCTCACAATGTTTTCAGAATATGAAATTTTTCTTCTACTTGATTCCAATCAACACGTGCTTATCAAATGTCTATTTCAGGTTATACACCAAAGTAAGAAAGAGTACCATGATTGCCATTTTCTGTAATATCATTCATCAGGTGTGAAAAAAGATAGATACAATAAGGAAACATCATGATTTTGCTTTTGTTTCTTGTGAAAGACCCACTGCATGCTGGACACTCTGAGAAAGAAGAGATTACATTGGCTCAAACATTCAAGGTCTGTTTCTTGGAAGCAGATACACTTAACCTATACTATTATAGGTTATTAT
The DNA here is from genome assembly GCF_018350155.1 of Leopardus geoffroyi. Taxonomy (NCBI): domain Eukaryota; kingdom Metazoa; phylum Chordata; class Mammalia; order Carnivora; family Felidae; genus Leopardus; species Leopardus geoffroyi. The sequence goes on along the minus strand of NC_059334.1, from coordinate 9,009,591 downwards.
ACTATTATAGGTTATTTTTATATTATAACCTACACTATAATATTATATTATTCAACATAATAACAATAAAAATGTTTTATTTATATACTAAACACTGTTCTGAGGACTTTTCACTCATTAGCTCATTTAGTATTCAGTCAGAGAAAGCACACAATGAAGAAAGGTGTGAATGATTACAGTATGTTTAAGTGATATTTGATGAGGGGATCAAATGGTGTTTAGCATGAGTGCAAGCAAGATAAAAATAAGATTGCAGCAGCCAAATAAGGCCATAATGGAGTATGGCAAGTTTGGCCATAATGCATAATGCAAAAGGCAAGTTAATTTAAATTTCATTAAATAAATAATAGGGGTAACACAGATTTACTTTGTCTTTTTTACTAATGAAAGAAAAGACGTTCTAAGGCAAACAAAACCACCACCATCAACAACAAAAAAACCTCTCACCAACTACAATTAGGAACTAGAATAAAGCAAAGTATGAGGGAATGTAGTTCTACCTGATATTGATGTAAAGTAAGAACATGAGAAATATTAGAAGTTTACAAGGAAGAAATACAAATGCAAAAGAAAAAGAATTAGTTTGTCTTCTGAACTTCATAATTTTGTTACTGATTTCTGGTTTTATCAGACTACAACTAGGGAACGTCCTATTTCTACTTTGTAGGATTTACTGAGGGTTTCATTTTAGCAATGTTCTTCCGGCACATAATCGGTCTTTTTCCCATTGTTTTTAGGTACAAAGATATAATCTTGTAAAATAACAATGGCTGTGCTTTTGTTACAGTAGTTAATCTAATACAAGCTTGTAATCCCATTAATTTATTGCCTATTTATTTAAATAGTATCAAGTACTACAGGTAGCAGTGAAAATATTATTTCCTCTCTTCTCCTCAAGAACCAAATTTTAGATTTTATTACCTAAGTTTTAGCTTTGTGCTATTAAACACACACAAAAAACCCTTTATCACTTGACTCGTCTGCATAAATGATACCCTTGGACCCCGAGCTTTGAATAATCAGAAAACCAGCATACAGTCATTCTCAGGCATTACCCTTTTCGCTTTCAATTTTATCATATACATATCCTTTCTCTACTTGAAAAGTAGGTGCCACTAAGAGATTCTTAGAAAACATTTGAAATGTCCAACTCCTGAACTGACCACTTAGATTGTAATCTCTCCTGGCTTCCTCACTAACCTTCCTGGTACTAACTCACCTGGGTAGTTCTGGTACAGAAATTCTTCCTTTACTATCCATGGCTCTTCCCCTTCCTCCAATCTGAAGATCACCTCTGGCTTGTTAATGAGAAACCCTGTAAAAGGAAAAATGACACAGAATTTGGGCAAAGCTGCATGGGTACAGCAATTCTAAAGGAGGGAGGAGGTATACTTTCAGGAGGTGGACCATGATGAGGCTCATTTAAACCTTTCGTGGGATGTGAAAATACCAATATTCTTCCTCGTGCTCAAAAGAGATTAACCACCTCAGTCTCCTGAAGCAAAAGTCTCAACAATATTCACCACAAAAGACCAAATGCTTTGGTATCTAAGAAATAAAATGCACGCTATAGAAAGTTCGGTGTGCAAATTGCTTACCCAATGAGACAAAGCTGTGGTAGTTCTCCAGCATCACGTCCCTGTACAGGGTCCTCTGAGCAGGGTTCAGGCACTGCCACTCCTCCCAGGAGAAGTCCACAGTCACATCCCCAAATGACAGTGACCCCTGAAACAGCACATTTTTGCTCAGTCTGAAGTGGCCAGAATTGGAGTGGCACAGGAAAGAAACATGGGAACTAATTCTTGTCAGGTTCATTGTTGAGTATCTGTTACAATATGCCTACTGTGTACATTACTTTGGGTTAGGGTTTGTACAAGAAAGAAAAATGAAACAACATCATGCTTGTTTTACTTTATTAATACCCTATGCCTTGAAATGTTCTGGGTGTCATAAATACTAAAAAAAATAAAACACTGTTCTTTTTCTCTAGAAAGTTAAATATTATACAAACATGACACAGTCCAAAACTGAAAATAAGGTTATTACTAGAATGTATTAGAATATGTAAAAAGTATACTGGAGTCAAAAATTTAACTATTTTGTGTCACAGCTTATGCTTAATTAAAGAGTTAGAGATGCAGGGCTTGAAACATGATGGATAAATGTGCTTTATGATTACGAAGCAACACAGTATACATAAAATACTGAAAGTATTAAAAACATGGGTTGACTTCAGCTTCTACCCCAGGATATATAAACCAAATAAGAAAACCACTCATTCCTACGATGAAAATGAGCCAGACTAACTTCAAATTCACAACTTTTTCCCCCCTAACTTACAGGAGGGCCAAGGTCACAAAGCACCCAAGTGTCCCAAATCTAGGAAGAGACAAAATGTATGTTTTTGCCTGAGGTGCACCACAGGTAAGAACTCACCAGAATAGGGGTCACATTTATTAATGAAGACTGAGTGTGAACTGACACGACAGTGTGAAACCCCTTCAGACCACAGACGTTGAGACTTGCCCCTTCTTACCAGCTTTGTCTCTGGGAACCCCACTGGGCACTTACACTACTCCTGGGGGAAGGGCAGGATTATGCACTGAGTCTCCAAGTACAGCTGGGGTTGGGGGTGGGGCAAGAGAACCAAGAAGGCCACGGCCACAAGGTCACACCTAACACTGAGGCTGTATTGGAGAAAGAGGACATATTCTGTCAACGACTTCTCACCACCAAGCTAACAAGCGTGGCGTAACAAGTATCAATAGAATATTGCTGATAGATGGACAGGAGATAAATAAATACATGGAACGAGACTGTCTCTGAGACAGAAAGCAAAGAGAACCCTTAAAACTCAGAAATGAACAGACATAGCTGTAAAGAAACCCGTATCCTAAAACACAAGGTGTCTCTATAGAAACTTGAAGCCTGTGATGCATTGTGAGTAATAGCAGAAACAGTAGCCCTCACATGCTGCCCAACTCCTAACAGTTAAACAAACCCCTGGGCTAAAGGCCTAGCAGGAAAGTCATGCCCAGATTCCAGGAATCTAGTTACCTCAGTTTAGAGTCTGACCCAAGATATACGCATTTCAAAACATATTTACAAAGCATACGAAAAGAAACTACCAAGATACTACTAAGATACAAAGTAACCATCAGAACCAGAGTCACATATGACAGAGATGTTGAAACTACCTAAGAAGATTTTACTTATAACTAATATGTTTCAGACTCTAATAGAAAAGATTATATGCAAAATCAAATGGATAATTTCAGCAAAGAGAACTAAATGGAAATCTAGAAATAAAAATATAGTAACAGACGAAAAATAAGCTTCAACAGGCTGAATAGCAGTTAACACCGGTAAGGAAAGAATAAACGAATTTGAAAATGGGTCAATAGAAATTATCCAACTAAAACTGAAAGAGAAGAAAAAAATGAAAAACAGAAAACAAAACATTAGAAAGCTGTGAAATATAATAACATGTTCTGACATATGCATAATTGGGACCTGGGGGGTGGGGTCAAGAATGGAACAGAAAAACACTTTAAGAAATAGTGTCTTAAAGTTTATTTATTTTGAAAGAGACAGAAACAGCATGAGTGGGGGAAGAGCAGAGAGAAGGGGAGAGAGAATCCCAAGGAAGCCCTGCACCATCAGCATGGAGCCCAATGGGGCTCGAACTCACGGAACTGTGAGATCATGACCTGAGCAAAATCAAGAGCTGAACACTTAATCGACGGAGACACCCAGGCAACCCCAAAAAATAGTGTCTTAAAATTTCTCCCAATTAATGACAGAAACAAAC